>NW_026126409.1:3972500-4572500 GCF_943737965.1 Phodopus roborovskii
TCAATTCAAGGTCGGCCTGGTTTACATAGGAGTTTGGGGAAGCCAAGGCTATGAAGTAAGACACTATATAACAGAAAGAGAGAGAGAGAGAGAGAGACCTTTTACCCCAAGTCCACAATCACATCTAAAGAATGTGTTGAGATCATCTGAATACCACTCAAAGGAACCCAAATTCTTGGAAAGAGACTGATAAATTACTCCCTCACATAGCAAATGAAGGATCTGAGTGGAAAGGATTCTGGTGGAAAGATGTGGCCACTCTTTCTCTAGGTATCTTCAGAATTACCCTAGGCTTTTGGCAGTATTGCAGTATTTTAAACAGTTGACATTTGTCTAAAACAAAGATAGACAGCAGTTGTTCCAAGCAAGAAATACTACAACTCTGTGGTTTGTGTGTGTGTGTGTGTGTGTGTGTGTGTGTGTGTGTGTGATGGGAGATGTCATTCTGTATATGTTTCTCATACTGGTTAATAATAAAGCACTGTTGGCCAATAGGAAAGGAAGATAGGAGGGACTAGGAGACAAGGAGGAAATAGGAAGTAGTAAGGAGGAGTCAAGATGGAGAGTCTGAAGAAAGCGGTATGCCGCCGGCTCCCCGGTAAGAGAAATACATAGATCAGCAGAAATGAGTTAATAATTAAGGCAGAGCTAGCCGATAAGAAACAAGTAACCTGGCCAACAGCATTGTATCAAATACAGAGTCTCTGTGTTAATTGGGGCTGGTGCGGCGGCAGGACAAGACCAGACGGCAGGACAAGACCAGGCGGCGGCAGGCAGAAAAAACGTATTCGTTACGTGTGTGTGTGTGTGTGTGTGTGTGTGTGTGTGTGTGTGTGTGTGTGTTAAAAGCAAACATGTATGTCTTAGTTAGGGTTTCTAATGCTGTTAAAAGACAATATGACCACATTGACTCTTAAAAAGGAAAATATTTAATTGGATGACTTACAGTTTCAGAGGTTTAGTCCATTGTCATCATGGTGGGACATGGTGTTATGACGGCAGACATGGTGCTGGAGAAGGAGCTGAGAGTTCTACATCTTAACCCAAAGAGAACAGAAAATGGTCTGAACTAGGTGTATCCTGAGCACAGGAAACCTCAAAGCCCATCCCCACAGTGACACACTTCCATCAATAAGGCCACACCTCATAATAGTATCACTCCCTGTGGGTGCCATTTTCTTTCAAAACACCTCAATGCGTGTGCATGCATTCTCACAGAGGTGAAAGACACCAAGTCTTCCTGTATCACTTGCCTCCTTGTTGCATTTAGACAGCATATATCTCACTGAATCTGGAGGTAGACTGTCAAGAGCAACCTCCACTGATCCTCTTGTCTCTGTCCCCAGCAGTGCTGGAGTTATAAGTGCATGCACAACCACACTAGGCTTCTTTCTGTTTGTTTCGTTTTTTAAAGATTTATATTATTTTTATTATGTGTACATATGGGAGTTTGCATTATTGTAGATTATTTTAAGATGAGTTACATTTGTTTATGCAGTGATTTGTTTAGTGATGCAAAGATGTATTGAATTCTTTTATGTTTCATTTGTTTAACTCTGTGAAGCTGTGTTACTTTGCCTGTCTAAAATACATGATTGGTCTAATAAAGAACTGAATGGCCAATAGCAAGGCAGGAGAAAGGATAAGTAGAGCTGGTAGGCAGAGAGAATAGATAGGAGGAGAAATCTGGGGAGAAGAGACTGAGAAATAAGAAAAGGAGAACTCGGAGCTGCCCGCACCCCCTCCCCTTGAATGTGGCTGAGCTGAGGACTCCAGGGGCCAACCACCAGCTACACAGCAAGCCATGGAGTAAGAAGAAAAGAAAGGTTTATAGAATAAAGAAAGGGAAAGGCTCAGAGGCAAAAGATAGACAGGATAATTTAAGTTAAGAACAGCTGGATAGAAATAAGCCAGGATAAGGCCAGGCATTCATAAGAAAGAATAAGCCTCCATGTATATTTATTTGGGAGCTGGATGGCGGCCCCCCAAAAAGTAAAAGAGTTTAAAAAAAAAAAAAATACTACACTATGAATGTGAGTGCAAGTTCCTGATGAGCTCAGCAAAGGGGCCTGGAGCTAGAGTCACAGACAACTGAAAGCCACCTGACATGGGGGATAGGAATCAAACTTGAGTTTCTGCAGCCCCAGTGCTACAACTTTTCCTCAAAAACTATTTTCTGTCTCTATATCTGTGGGGTCGGAAGTTAATATTTTTCAAGTTGAATTGCTAACATCTAATCTTTATTTGGTTTAGGTTTGTGATTTAACCCAGAAAGGATTGCTAAAAATTAAGTCCCAAGGTCTTGAGTTTCATACACACACACACACACACACACACACACAAAGAAAAAAACTTTAATTGTATATTTGCCATCTGGCTAGCAGATGCCAAGTCATTTTCTACCTTAAAGGAAAGAGATTTTACTCTGAACTTGTATACAGTCATAGTCAAAGCATATGGATACCAACATTACTACTTCAAAAGATCTAAAGAAGGGCTGGAAATATGCCTCAGAAGTTAAAAACACTTGCTGCTCTTCCCAAGAACACAAGTCAGATCTTAGTACCCATTGCTGCAGCTCATGATTGCCAACTCCAGTTCCAAGAGATCCAATGCCCTCTTCTGGCCTCCAAGGACACCTTAACACATACAGCTTACACACACATAAATAAATATATGGAGGATGAATGGATAGATAGATAGATAGACAGACAGACAGACAGACAGACAGTAGACTGAGTTTTTGTTCTTCCTGGCCCCATAGCTGTTGAGTCCCAAATAAACATATAGTGGCTCATATTAATTGTAAACTATTTGGCCAATGGCTCAGGCTTCTTATTGGCTATCTCTCTCTTAATTATTAACCCATAACTATTAATCTGTGTATTTCCACATGGCCTTATCTTACCATAGAATGCCTGGGTTTCCTACCTTTCCAGTAGCTACATATGGCATCTCCCTGGTGGCTCCTCACTGCCTTCCTCATCCCAGCACTCTCCTAGTCTGGTAGACACACCTATACATACTTCCTGCCTGGCTACTGACCAACCAGCATTTATTCATCAACCAATAAGAGAAACATATTTACACCATACAGGACATCCCCTATTAATAGATAGATATGATGAATAGAAGATAGATAGATAGATAGATAGATAGATAGATAGATAGATAGATAGATAGATGATAGGTTAAAAAATTATTGAAAAAAATGATAAAATGAAATAGGGTGAGTGAGACAGCCCAGCACATGCAACAGAAACCTGCCAGAGTAGAATACTCACAACCTACATACATGTTCAAGGAGAGAACTGACTTCCCCAAGGTGTCCTCTGATACCCACATACTTACCACAGCAAATGCACCCCCAATCACATCATGCACACATGGGATAATAAATAATAAGTGAGATATACCTGTTTTTTACTAAGGTTCAAAACAAAATGTCTTACAAAATTGTGTGATCATAGGCTTTAGATCCCCATGTTCTTTTGTTATTTATGCAAAGTACGTCTGATTTAATCATGTCAAGTTAATATTTAAAACATACACAAATACAGCTTTTCTACTTTTTTAAAAGATTTATTTATTTTGATTTTATGTATATGAGTGTTTTGTCTTCATGTATATATGTGTGCCTTGTGCAAGCCTGGTGCCTGAAAGGGACAGAAGAGGGTCATATTCCCTGGAATGAAATTCCAGACAGTGTGAGTCACCTTTGGCTATCTACAGAAGAATAGATTGCCCTCAACTCACAATCATCCTACTCTGGCCTCCCTCATACTAAAATAACTGCCAAGTATCACCCCACCATACTTCCTTTTCACCAAGGCCAATTACATGGTTCTGGGAATATAGGTATTTTGGTAAGATTTAGCACATGTGTTTGGTTCTGAATAAATAATTGCTGAGCAATTCTCTGGACAGTGTCCCTAAGATGACATTTGTTTCCTACTGTAGGTGAAAATACCTTTGATCTTTGATGGAGATTCCATTCACCAACCTGGAGATGGCGTTCATTTTACTGGCTTTCTTTATCTTTTCCTTGTTTACACTGGCTTCCATCTACACCAACCCTAATGAAAGGAATGAAGGTAAAACAGAAAAGAGGGAGAGCTCTTTGTGGCCTCTGTCTGTCTTTTCCTTCACAACCATTCCTCTGTGTAGCTGGACTTGGCTTCCTTTCTATTATGTATATTGGAATGAGTATGTTTGGTCTTATGGGCAGTGTGTGTGTGTGTGTGTGTGTGTGTGTGTGTGTGTGTGTGTAGGCACGTGCATGTGTGCATGTGGATTTATGTGTGTGTACATGTAGGTTTGTGTGTCTCTGTGTGTGTGTGTATGGCTTCATTTAAGTGCGTGTGCCTGGAAAAAAGAAGCATTAGAATGTTTTTAAACTGAGTCTCATCTGTCTCTGGAAATGTAGCTTAATTGGAGCTAAGGCTATAGCCCAACTGATAGTGTGCTTGCCTACCACACTGGAAGTCCTCAGAACTGCATATGCCAGTTGTGGTGGCATATATCTGTAGTCCATCACTCTGAAGGTACAAGCAGGGGAATCAAGAGTTCAACATCCAGCCTGGAAAACAAGAAACTCTGTCTCAAAAATTAATTAATTAATTCTCATCGAAGCTCAAACACACGTTAAAAAAAAAGAAGATATATTTTAAAACCCAACACCATGTTTCTGTCAATAATAGCAAGTGTTAAAATGGAAGCAGATGAGAGTGTTAGGTAGTCAGGCCCCACCAAGATCTACACAAAATAAATAATAATTCAGGGAGCATTTTTGAGACCAAGAAAAATTATACATGTATATATAAATATATGCCAAGGACATTTTACAGAGAATAAGATAAAATCATAAACAAGTTGTGCTTGTGAGGGTCTGTTTGGTTGTTTTTGAGTCAGGTCTCACCATGTAGCCTTGGTTGTCCTTACCTTGCTATATAGACTAGAATGACCTTGAACCCACAACGTTCTTTACCTCAAAAGTGCTGAGATTACATGCATGTGCCAACATGCCTGGCTGTGCTTGCAGCAGTTTGTTTTGAATTTCTACTTTTTTATATGTATGAATGTTGTGCCTGTATGTATGTATGTATGTATGTATGTATGTATGTATGTATGTATATATGTATGTATGTGGGCCATGTGCATGCCTGGTGCCTGAGAATGTCCAAAGAGTCATTGGATCCCCTTGAAATGAGGTTACAGATGGTTTTGGAACCTGAATGAGTGCTAGGAACCAAGCCGGAGTCTTCTGCAGGAATAGCAAGTCCTCTTAAGCACTGAGCCACATCTCCCACTCCTTGTTTGTAGCCTTTAACCAAGCTTTTTCTCACAGGCTCTTGTCTATGAAATAGATTGTGTCTTATAAACATGCAATGGTAAAATAACCAATTAGAACACAATGGAGAGGGATTAGACCACAACAGCCGCACTAAAGAGATACCCAGCTTCCTGCCACACCTTAAGTAGGAAACAGAACTGGAGTCTATAAAGCCTTGCTCCTGTTTCACAAATTGTTTGGTTTGTATTTGTTTAAAATGGATTTGGCTGACAGAGTTAGGCCAACGCAGCACTGACTGCAACTGGGGGATCATGCATTTCCCTCCCGTGGGGGTGAATCTGGGGCTGGCATGGCCTTCCCTGGTATCTTGAACCAAGACTATTTCTATGTTGGTTCCTTGCCATCACTAGCCTCTGGCTCCAAGTTATAGACCAATCCAGAAGGCTGGAAATCAAATATTTGGTCTTAGAAGTGAAACACCTAGCCAATTTTGAGTTTGAATTTCTAAAGCAAGAAAGGTAAAGCCAATAATGTCAGTTATATGTGTATGTGTGTATATGTGAGTATGTATGCATGTGTATGTGTGTGGTGTATATGTATGTATGTAGTGTGTTGTTTGTGAGTGGTGGATATGTGTGTGTATGTACGTATGTGGTGTGTATGTGTGTAGGTGGTATGTATGTGTGTGTATGCATATGTTGTGTATATGTGTGTGTGTATATGTGTTTGTATGTATTGGTATATGTGTATGTGTGTGCTTGTGTGTATTGGCATGTTTGTATTGTGTGTGTCTGTATGTATTGTATGTGTGTTATGTATGTGTATATGTACATGCATGTGTGTGTTATGTAGTATGTATGTGTGTGGTGTGTATGTGTGTGGTGTATATGTGTATGCATGTGTGTGTACACATGTGTCTGTGTGTTATGTATGTGTGTATGTATGTGCATGTGTGTGTGTTATGTGGTGTGTATGTGGGTATATATGTTGTGTATGTGTATAACTATATGTGTTTGTAGTGTGTGGTATATGTTTGTGTATGTGTATATGTATGTGTATGTTTGTATGTACATGTACATGTGTGTGCATGTATGAACACGCACACTCTATTTATTTATTTACTTATTGTGGCAGGTTCTTACTATTCCAGCCCTGTCTGTCCTGGAACTCATTACATAGACCAGAATAGGTTTTTCCGTCATTGTCGTTTTCTTTTGGGGGGTGTTGGTGTTTTGTTTGTTTGTTTGTTTGTTTGTTTGTTTGAGACAGAGTTTCTCTATGTAGCTCTGGCTGTCCTGGAACTCACTGTATAGACTAGGCTGCCTCAGACTCACAGAGATACACCTGCCACTGCCTCCTTAGTGCTGGCATTAAAGGCATGTGCCATCACATCCAGCTTAATCATTAATTTTCAAAATAATATGTCATGCTTTGATAATTTCACGCATATATATAACATCTTTTGATCATATCCATCCCTCACTTTCCCCTCCAACTTCCCACAGACTCTTCTCCAATAAACTCTCCTCCATCTTCATGTCTTCTTTTTTTCATTCTTTCATTACTGAACCACTGAGTCCAGTTACTACTAGCTGTGTGTGCCCGGATGTAGGGCCATCCAGTGGACCACCATCAACTACCAGTGGCCACACACACACACACACACACACACACACACACACACACATCCTGATCCTGCTCCCAGTAGCCACCAACTGTCAGCAGTGTTTCGGCTAAGGGTGGGGCCTCAAGTGCCACTGTAAAACCCATCATTTTGTATGCTAAGTTAAAAAATTATTTTGTAAAAACTACATTTTGAGGCTGATGTAGACTGCTTGCCTAGGAAGAGCAAGGTAGTAGACTTAATCTCCAGTACTGCATAAAGCAGGAGTATTGGTGGACACCAGTAATATCACTAAGCTGGAGGCAGAGGCAGGAAGATCTAGGTTTTCCTTAGCTTTATAGGGAATTTAAGGACAGCCTGGGCTGAAGATCTTAGCAAAAAAAAAAAAAAAAAAAAAAAAAAAAAAAACAGAATAAAAAGTAGAAAAACAAAGTAGGCTTCCCGTTACAGTTACACAGTCAAGGATCATTCTTCGTCCAAGAAAGTAGATGATCTTTAAGCCTAACCTGGGAGAGAAAGGTGGACAACACTGAGCCCTACTCATGCTCTGTGTTTGTGAAAAACAGCTGGACCTCAGATACAGCCTTTTGTTTTCTGAAAACCCCCACCTTCGAGTTCCATAGCATGGCTTTATCAGGAAGAATGGTGTGTGTCCTTACTCTTAGATAAGACTCACTGTCCACTTTTGTTATGGACTCTGAGAGCCTAGTGAGGACCCCGAATTTGCCTGATACTGGGGCAAACAGAGCCTCTCAAGCACTTGACAGGGACTCCACACGCTCCAGCTCTTTGTCTTACATTTGTTTTGATTGAGATTAGAACTGTTTGTTCCTCTGAAGCTAGCTGGAGATAAAGACAAATGTTTCCTGTACGGCTACCTGAAAGATGGTCTCTTGATTGCAGTGGTCCCGGGAGTCACTCACTCACTGTACCTCCGGTACCCGGCTCCTAACGGGCTAAACAAAAACCACCCTGCTGAGGCCTTGGAGCTTTGGATTTGGGGTGCTGCCTTCATAGCAGCTGGCTGACTCAAAGCAAATCTCTTCATTTGTTCTTTCATTTTTTTTTTCCTCTTTTTTCTTTCACAAAAAATATGGTATGGCTCATATTCATGGTCCTCTCAAATGGGTATGATGCCAGATCACACAGTTTCTTAGCTGGATTACAACTATTTCTTTTCTAGAGGAAAGGGATGAATGTTCAGTATAAGAACATCATTAGAAAGTTGGTAAGATGGCTCAATGGGAAAAGGTTTCTGCCATCAAGCCTGGAGGCATGAGTTCAATCCCTGGGACCCCATAGTAGGAGAAAGCAGACTTCACTAAGTTGTCCTCTAACTTATACACAAGGCATGCCTGTGTTTGTACATGTTCTCTCTCTCTCTCTCTCTCTCTCTCTCTCTCTCTCTCTCTCTCTCTCTCTCTCACACACACACACACACACACACACATTAAAAATGTAATTTAAAAAAAAAAGTTCCCCTAAAAGCTGTAACTATAACTCAGTGAGAATAAAATTTAGGGACAACAATCCACCTCTGGCTCCCTTCTTCTCACAATTCATGAATGACCAGTGTCTGCTGGGAGAGAGAAAAGGGTAGGAAAAAAAAATAAAACAAATAAAATCACTGGACTGATAAGATGTCTCATTAGTCAGAGCCCTTGCTGTCAAGCCTGATGACTTGAGTTCAAATCCCAGGGTCTTCATGTTGGAAAGATAGAATCAGCTCCTGCAAGTTACTCTGTGGCCAACATATGCATGTACCACACATTTACATATGTAAATAAATGTAATAAAAAATAATTTAAATTAAATGCTTCATCTCCACTGAACCATTTCCTTGAGTTAAAAAAAAAAAAAGTCAATAACAAACAAACCAGGTAGAGCAATATTTTACACAAAATAAGATAATTTTACACTGTGCATACCACTTAGAATGTTCTAGTATGTGGATTTGGTTAGATGTAGTCTGTGCTCCAGCCAGCTCTTAGAATGCTGCCTGAGACATAGGTAGTTCTGAAGACCTCGTTACTGAATGCCATAGCCAATACACTCAGCATATTTTCTTAGGCAACTTCACTGCGTGCTTTGCTTGTGTACTCCTTCTCATTCTGTGGATCTTCTTCCTAAACATTCCATAACACTATACTATATTATATCTAAAACTCCTCAAACATACCCACTGCAATCCTTTACATAAAATTCTATGCCCTGACAGATAGTAACACACTCTTTTAATCCCAACACTCAGGACACAGAAGTAGGCAGATGTCTGTGAGTTCAAGGCTAGCCCAGTCTAAGGAGTGAGTTCCAGGACAGCCAGGGTGGCACAAAGAAACCCTGTCTCAAACAAGCAAACAAACAAGCAAAAATCCATTCCCTTGTGAAGAAGCAGAAACACCATCATAGGCTGGTGTGTACACAAAGATATCATCAACTTTGACCCAGGCAGGTGGCTTGTGTCCCAGCTCTAAGGAGGTGAAGACAGGAGGAGGATCAGGAGTTCAGGGCCATCCTTGGCTGCATAAAACCTTATCTCGAGAGAGAGGTGGGGCTGGAAAGACGGCTCTGTGGTTAACAGCATTTGCTGCTCTTGGAAGGTTTGGTTCTGAGTACCCAAGTGATGGCTCACTATCACCTGTAAGTCTAGTTTGAGGGACTGTAATATCCTCTGCTGGACTCCTCAGACACTATACACACACATGGCACATATACACACATGCAGGAAAGCATTCATACAGGTAAAACAAAAACAAACCTTTAAAAATAATAATAATAGTAGCTAGGTGTGGTGGTACACACCTTTAATCCCAGCACTTGGAAGGCAGAGGCAAGCAAATCTGTGAGTTCAAGGCCAGCCTGGTCTACACAGCAAGCTCTAAAACAGCCAGGGCTACACAGAGAAACCCTGTCTCCAAATATAATAATTATAATAAGAAGAAATTTTTAAAAACTACTATCTGAGTGTCTACAAACACCCTCTAGTAAACTCAGTGTCACTCAAGAGCACATTAATTCGCAACGGTAGGAATCTATGTAGATAAGTTCTGAATGGTGGTTCTCAATGTGAATCTGATCACCCAGCTACAGCATTCACATTCTACATATTCGTGAACTACATGTTCTAATCGCAATTAAAACGTAACTAGCATGGATGTAGCTGCTGGGCAGAAGGAATTATGTAATGAATGCCAAAGTCAAATGCAGATAGTTTTGGAAGTGGAATGTAACTGAGTGACGATGCATTCACCTCGTGTGCACAGGTCCCTGTGTTCTAATCTGGCATGCCATGAAAAGTATCTATGCACAGAAAGGCCTTTGTGTTTCCTTCCTTGGGCTGTCCAGACCAGTGTGTCTTTCTCTTGAATGATAAAGAATCATTTCCACCTGCTTCATTGTCCTTGGTTATCTAAGCTTCACACTATAAAGCTACAACATAAGTTCCGAAGAGACTGGGGTAATAGATAGCATGCATCTATTTTAGAGACAAACTCACAGAGTTACAGGTAGGAGCCATTTCCTGCCTGGATTATATTGTCATCCACCTGCCTTTGAAAATTGTCTTGTCTAATGACCAGGAGGAAGTGATAAAATGTAAGTGAGCCCAGAGGGAACGATAAGGATATTCTAGGGAAGTAATAGTCCTTCATCAAAGGTGTAAGCACAGCCTCCTGACAAACAGTCTCCACCCACATCCCTGAACCAGACACTCCCTTCCAAGGTGGCTGTGGGAACAACCAGCTGGAGAGCCTTTGAACCTTCATCTGTGGGGTCAGCACACAGACGGGGCACCAAAGCCAGAGCTCACGGGTCACCAACTCAGTTTAAGAGAACCTTTGGACTGTCTCAGAACTCTTTAGCTACAACTGAATGTGTTATATATGTGAATTCATTTAAAGCCTAGCATAGTGGAACATCTTTACTCCAAGCACTCAGGAGGAAGAGGCAGCCTGGTCTACTGAGACAGTGCCAGGACATCCAGGGCTTTATAAAGACAGTCTGTCTCTATAGCAACAACAATAATCTAAATTTATAGGGTAGGGCTAGAGAGATGGCTCAGTGCTTAAGAGCACTGGCTACTCTTCCAGAGGACCCTGGTTTGATGCCCAGTTCCAACAAGGCAGCGCACAACTCTATTTTCACAGGATCCAATGCCCTCCCTGAAATCCACAGATACCAAACATACACACTTGATGTACAGACTACATGCAGGAAAAACAGCCATATGTACAAAATAAATATGTAAATAAATAGGTAACTTTTTAAAGAATTAGTTTATAGGGCTGGGAAGATGGTTCAGTACTTAAGAGGACTACATACTACTCTTCCAGAGGACCTGGGTTCAATTCCCAGCACTTCCATCAGGCAGCTCACAAACTGCTTGTAACCCCAGCTCCAGAGGTACCTAGTATAATACATTATAATGATAGTATACTCCTATAACCACAACATCTGAGAGATGGAGGCAGGAGGGTCATGAGTTCAAGGTCAACCTAGGCTACAGTTCAAGGAAGCGAAGGGATCAATCAAGTTATTTACATGTTTCAACTGCTCTTGTTCAATTGTGCCTTTGTAGCCAAAAAGCATTACAGTACTTTCTTTTATTTTAGTCTTTTTAAAAAAAGATTTATTTATTTTATGCATGAGTGTTCTATCTGCATGTATACCTCTCTGCCAGAAGAGGTCAACAGAACCCACTAGCGATGGTTGTAAACCACCATGTTGGGAATTGAGTTTGCGACCTCTTGAAGATCAGCCAGTGCTCTTAACCACTCAGCCATCTCTCCAGCTCTGCCATCTCTCCAGTCCACACTACAGTACTTTTTAACCAAAAGGACTAGATGGAGGGGGACTAGAAAATAGATCGGATGGATCAGGCCCCTACCACTATCACTCATATAACATGACGAGTAAATTCTATAAATGCCATGAGGCTGCCCTACTTCCTCTATAAATTAGTGAAGATACAATACCCACACAGACCTCTTGTGTGAATTCAAATGTGACGGGTAAAATGTGATCAGGTGTTTAAAACCCAATACTTCCTTTGTCAAGTTGTCTTACTTTAGTGTTGTTCTTGTTCAGGTCCACTAGTTGTCTGTGGTCCTTTCTGTAGTGTGCTCCTGTCTGTGTCTCTGTCACTGTGTTAGAGTCTGAGGCCTCTTGAAATGATTGATGTCTTTGGTGTTCTTTGCTGTTTTCAACTGAATTCTCTTTGGGCATTTATCTTACACACACGCTCACACTCTGAACAATTTGAGTTGGTTGAAGTGAATTTCACGTCTGTAGTAGTTTTTCTAAAATATTTCTGGTGTGGTTTTGTTTTGTTGGGGGTTGAAGTTTTTGCAGGGCTTTAGGGGTAGTGTTGTTTTGAGGGGGTACGATGTTTAGCTTTGGTTTCATGGCTAATTTTGTGACACCAAATGCAGCATGATGACAAGAAATATGTGTTGAGAGCCTGGTTAAAGATATGACAGCTCAAATATTTGTTGAGAACCTGTCATAAATATTCCAGCTCTTCCAAAGAAATGACACTTACTTTGTCCTGGAAGGGTTGGCTAATTAACACCACCACCCCACAAAAAAAATGTTCCAAAATACACACTTATGAATTCTAGAATCTGGGTGGTCATTTCCTTAAAGGAATATTGACAAAGATTAAGAGTGAACAAGCAACAGTTGTTCTGCACCCTCCATGACTGGCTCAGGCTATCTTCTTACAAGGCCTGTAATGCCTGCGTAGTTATTTCCACTCAACAGCTGGTCACCACACCCCTTTGTTGACTGATGGGTTCACTGCCCTGACCACAGGCTTTTAAATATTCATGAGGCAAAATTCTTGCACTTTCAACTGAACACAGCATCTTTCAGTGTTGATCTGATATTAAGCAATCAAATTAACCTCTCATATGTAAGAACAGATTTTATGCCACTTGAACCATGTGTCATATTACCCTCTCTAGTCCCTGTGCCCTCTGACAACCAGCATTGCAGACTACCATGCCCTTTCCATTGTAGGAGAAGTCAATTTTGTTGTTTTGTTTTGTTTGAGACATGGTCTCACTGTGTAGCTCTAACTGGCCTGGAACTCACTAAGTAGACCAGGTTGGCCTCCAACTCACAAAAATCTACTGGTTTCTGCTTGTAAATGGAGTTCTTAATTGTTCTAAGTAACAAAAATCCGAAGTCAGATACAGAGAAAAATGCCAAGAGATCAGAGAGGAGGAGCAAACCACTACCTCACCTTACTTCCTTAGCCTCTCAGCAGACAGAAGAGTGAGTTCCTGTTTCTCCCTGCTTATATTCTGTTTCTGACCAGCTACTTCACTGAACAGACCTCCAGACTTCTATGGTTAGCTAATGGCAAGCTGCACTCTCTGCCCTTCAAACAGGCTTTATTTGTGCAAGCTAGATACCACCACAGAGGGGTTATTTGGTTTTGTTGAGGTCTCTTTATGTAGCACTGGCTGTCCTGGAACACTTTATGGGGAGCAGGCTGGCCTCAACCTCACAAAGATCTACCTGCCTTCCAAGTTCCAGGGCTAAAGGTACGCACCTATGTCCAACTATTTAGTTTTGATATTTTTTTAACATTTTTAAATTATTAATGTGTGTGTGCACTCGAGAGTGCAAGTGCCTTCTGAGGCCAGAAGAAGGCATTGGCTTCCCTGGCACTGGTGTTATAGGTCGTGTTAGCATCCTGCTGGGTTTTGGGAACTGAACTATAGCCCTCTGCAGGAGCAACAACTTTTAATCACCAACCCATCTCACCATCCCTTTTTCTGAGGTTGGAAGGAAAAAGCAAAAATGGAAATGTGTGGTTAAGAGGGCATGCTTGGAATGGAATGGAGAGGTGGCTCAGCCATTAAGAGCACTTGTCACTCTTACACAGCACCCACATTCAGTTCCCAGAACCCCCATGGCAGCTCACAACTGCCTGTGACTCCAGGTCTGGAGTATCTGATTCCATCTTCTGGCCTCCAAGGGCTCCTGTGTGTACACTCAGCACACATAAACTCACAGGCACACACATGTACTCATAAAAATAAGTAACAAAGATGTGTAATTAAATGAATCATTTTTAAAAAGTATACTGCCAAATGGCAAAATATTTATTAGTTTTAGTTATATATAGCTAATCTTAAAATATATATATATATATGCATGTGTGTATATATATATACATGTATATATAACCTAATATATACACATGTATATATAAACCTAATATATGTATATATACATAAATATTAGAAGTTTTTAAAATTCATTTATTTTATGTATGAAGGAACTTTGTCTAAACGTGTATGGGTGTATTCACAGATCAATTTATCAATCATTTCTAGACAAATAGAAACACATGGGATGGGTAACTCTGGAGACAGGAAGTAGGTGAGGAAGTTTAAACCCCTCTGAAGTGATTGACAAAGAAGTATCTTACCATCAACATGTTACGGTTTCCCCCCATGTTCATTAGTAATGCATATATTTCTGATCAGGGCTCACAGTGTGCATTTGTGTTTCTTCGTGCATTCTTTTCTTTAGGCTACGTGTTAGGTACTCTTCTATTCCATGACAAAACACCATGGCCAAGGCAGCTTATGAAAGAAAGCATTTGTTTTGGGGCTCACAGTTGCAGAAGGTTAGAGCCCATGACCACCATGGCAGGAGATAGGCAGGCAGACATGGTGCTCAAGCAAAAGCTGAGAGCTCACATCCTTATCTGCAAGCAGCGGGAAAAAGAGAGAGAGATAACTGGGAGCAGCATGAGCATTTGAAACCCCAAAGCTCACCCCCATTGACACACCTCCTCCATCAAGGCCATACCTTCTAATCCTTCCCAAACAGTTCCCCTAACATATGAGTCTATGGTGGCCATTTGTCATTCAACCCACCACAATAAGGAAGATCCCAGTGTCTTTCTTCATCTAGTGACAGCCAAGGAAACAGTTAATGACAGTAAGCAGAGGAAACATTTTTTTTAATTTAAGATTCATTTAATTTTATTTTTTATGTATGACTATTTTGCTAGCATATGTAAGTGCACAGTGTGCCTACCTGATGTCCCAGGAGGCCCAAAGTTGGCATCAGGTACCTTGGAACTGAAGTTACAGATGGTTGTGAGCTGATATGCGGGTGCTGGGAACCAAACCTAGATCTTCTGCAAGAACTGCAAGTGCTCTTAGCCACTGAGACATCTCTCCAGACTCCAAACATAATTGTATATACACATACATTCAGGGGTCAGTGAACAAAGACAGATGCAAGATCACAATCCACCTCAGTTTACTAAGGACAGGAAACAGGAAAAACTAAGGGACCCAGGAAGGGTAAAGGAGTCCAACTGAAGCATCCGTACAGTAACATTTGCTGTGAGGTGTGGGTGGAAATTTCTGTCCCTCCCGGTCCCACAGCTATTTAGTCCCAATTAAACACACAGAGGCTTGTATTAATTATAAATTGTTTGACTGATGGCTTAGGCTTCTTACTGGCTAGCTCTCTCTTAATTATTAACCCATAACTATTAATCCACGTGGCCTTATCTTACTGGAGAATGTCCAGGTGTCATATCTTCCATGTAGCTACATGGCCTCTCTCTTTTGTCTTTCTTTTCCCTGCCTCTTTGTTCGGAATTCCCACCTAGCTAAACCCTGCCTGTCCATTGGCTTTATTCATCAACCAATAAAAGCAACACATGTTTGCAGCATACAGAAGGATCTCCCACATCAGTGAGGATTGTCAGCCTAGACACAATGGAGAAGAATATCACAATAGTAATAAACCACACTCAGCTTCATGACCTTACTCATTTTCTAGACATTTCCTGGGGAATCTCACAAATAAGACTTAACCTCTGTTTACAGTAAAAACATCTTATCTTTTCCTCAGCCCTGCCGACCTAGAGTTTTACCTTATCAGCTGTAATCTTATCCAATGCATAGGATCCAATCAATGGCTGCATTTAGGTCCCTTAGCAACCCTTATACCTTCAAAAGCCATTCAAAGCCAGCACATATGGCTATTAAAGGCATCTACACAAGAGTTACCTTCCAGATGCCAACACCCACATTCTCCAGCATCTCTCTTTGTTCCTGCACCCCCCTCCTTTCTTTCAAGCTTAGTGATTAGAATCCATTTATTAAAATATCTTGTCTCGTGTGTGTGTGTGTGTGTGTGTGTGTGTGTGTGTGTGTGTGTAAGAGAGGAGTGAGAACCTAGACAGAGAGACAGAGACAGGATAAAGGTGAATGTGAGTGTGAGTTGGTGTATTCCATGTCACACATAGGAAAGGACACAGCTTCCTACTCCAGTCTAGCTGGCCCAAGAGCTTCTGGAGGGTCTCCTATCTTCACTTCCCATTTCCAGTTGGCACCTTGGGACCCCAGATGTGTGACTGATATTTCTATGTATGCTCTTGGGATCTGAACTCAGGATGTGAGGCTCAAGAGGCAATCACTTTTATATACTTAGCCACCTCCTTAACCCCTACATGAGAAGTGTGAGGCCAGCATTCTAACATATAAGGCCTTCTCCCAGAAAAAAAAGGAGGGCTGGAGAGACAGCTCAGCACTTCAGAGCAGTTACTGCCATTGTAGAATAGACCATCTGTAACTCGAGTTCCTGTGAGTCCTGAGCCTTCTTCTGACCTCCACAGGCACTGCATACACACAGTGCATATGAACTCATGTAGGCACACACACACACACACACACACACACACATGAAAATCAAACATTTAAATGACTTGTGTTTATGTTCATGTGTGTGCAGGCACATATGTATGTGCATATAAATGGAGGCCATAGGTCAACTTGGGTGGCTTCCTCAGTTACTCTCCACCTTGATTCTTGTTTAATTATATATATATTTGTTTTCATGTATATCTGCATACCAGAAGAGGGCATTGGATCCCATGAGACTGCTACAGTTATAGATGTTTGTGAGCTATAATGTGGGTGCTGGGAATTGAACTCAGGATCTCTAGAAGAGAACCCCTCCATCCCTTCCACCCTGTTTTTTTAAGACAGGATCTCCCACTTTACCCAGAGCTCACCTTCTCTGCTAGGCTACCTCCTACCTCTATTTCCCCAGCACTGGGCTATAAGCATGTACCATGCCTGGCTTTTTTACTTGGGTTGAACTCGTGTTGATGCTTATATGAGTGATTTGCCAGATGAACATCTCTCTGACCCTAAAACTGTCTTCTAATCAGCTCCAACTCTGAACCATGCTGACTTCTCCTAAAGTTCTCTTCTTGGGCAACGGTAAGAATTCTGCTTTAGCTGAGTGGAGATTCCTAAAAGATGAGGGAACTTCTCAGACGGTGAACAGTAATATGGAACAGTGTCCCTGCCCACAGCTGTTAACATCTTCTATAACAATAAACGTTTAATGAACAAAAAGTAGCCTCCTACTCTGGACAAAAGAAAATACTGAGTGAGAATGGAAGGTACAAGTTAAAATCTAGAAATGAGTGCAGTATATGGGAGGGGGAGGGACCTGATATGAAGATCACTATTGTCAATGGAAGACTTCTTCATTGTGTGTGTGTGTGTGTGTGTGTGTGTGTGTGTGTGTGTGTGTGTGTAGGTGAGAGTGCCAAGGCACACCTGTGGAGGTCAAAGGATAACTTCCAAGAGTCTGTTCCCTTCTTCTATGTGAGACCAAAAGTTGAACTCAGATTGTCAAGTTTGGCAGCAAGTGCCTTTACCCACTGAGCCACCACATCAGCCCAAAGATTCTCTGCCTCAGTGTTGTATTTCTAATGAACTAGTTTTGATTAAATGTACACTAAGCATCTTCCATAGCAGAGAAAAGTCATCATTAGGAAAAGTACAGTTCAGGTGGTGTGAACTTCAAAGCACAGGTGAGACAAGAGCCTCTCTCCATCCATAGGGACGAGAAGTAGGCCTGGGTTTCAGTCACCCTGGGCTGTTTACATACTGTGTAGTGACTCCTGAACTGATGCTTTATATACAGTTCTGGAGGTACCAGAGGACACAGGCTTAATGGCTTTCATTGACACTGTTGGAAGGTAAAATGCTAGACTGCCTGAATCCCGAATTTACTTCATTAAAATGAGGAAAACTCCTATTTGGAAAAGACTACATTGCCAGTTTGTAGATTCTCCATTACTATGCATGCTATTCACAGTAGGTGTGTTTTCCTGCAGTGTTTCTGCTTTTCACCGAACCCTGACACGCCTTCTGCCTTTATGAACAAAATTATGAAGCCACGGCCATAAACAGGACCAAGGTCATCTTATCGAGTTCACTCACCCAGAAACCATTAACTGAACAGAAATGAGATAAGGCATAAGACTGACTGGGGTTATTTCTGAGGCCAAGTTTCAAGTTTGTTTTAGATGAAACCAATGCATCCTTTCAACATTGGCACCCCAGCCACGCCTATTTTAGAGAAGGTGGGGGTTGCTAGAGATACACTTACATGGGATTATCAACACACTCAATTGTAGGCTAGTAAATGTGCAGATACATCATATTGAAAGTTGGCAACATAGTGTTTCTCCACATGGAGTCTAGGATATAATGGCAGCAGCCATCCAACAGAATCCAAGCAAAACAAGTCATTCCTGTTATGTTCAGTGAACCCCCTCTGAAACTAAAGTCACAGCAAATACCATGCTAACCCTAGGAACACCACATGCACGAACTTCCACTCAATAATTCCTTCATAATATATTTAATGCAGCTATTTTTTCCTTTGTTCAAAATCTAGAGGGTAATCTGGGGACTGAATAAATGGTTAAATGGTGGCACTGGTAACCTGGCTCATTTAAAGTTTAAATTTTAAACAGAAGCTTTTAAAGGGTCAATAACTCTACAGTGAGGAAAAGAAGCTTGAAGCCACAAAGGTGATGACAGGTGTTGGGCATGGTGGCAAAGGCCTGTACCCCGCAGCTACTGGGGCAGCTGAGGAAATAGGATTATTAATTCAAGGTGTACTACTAGGGTTACAGAGTGAACGCAAGGAAGTCTAGGCAACTTTTCAAAGTAAAAAGGAGCCAAATAAGCTATGGTTCACTTACATTTTTAAAAAAATATTCTGTTTTTAAAAAATCTTTTAAGACTATAGTTTACTGGTGAGCTCTTGCCTAGCATGTATGAGGCCCTAGGTAAAACCCCAATAGCCCATGAACACACAAAATTCATGGATTTACTAAATTTGTTATATAATATTACTTCTAAAATCTCACATTTTGTGCATTGGGGTTGGTAAGATGGCTCAGCAAGTGAAGGCATTTCTGCCAAGCTGGAAGACCTGAGTTAATCTCCAGGCACATGGTGAAAGGGTAAACCAACTCTCAAAGTTGTGTCCTCCTCTGACCTACACACACACACACACACATACACACACACACACGCAGAGAGAGAGAGATGCACAGACACATATACACATGCATGTGCATGTACACGCACACAAACACACATACTTCTTAAAATATAGCTTTTTAGAGTGAAACATTGGTGCATAATTCCAGCATTTAGGAGACCAAGGAAGGAAGAGTACCTATTTAAGACTAGCTTGTGCTATATAATACAACCCTATCTTGAGAGAAAAAAAGGTAAACAGTAAATATTTGCCCAAGGAATTCTGTATATCCAGTAGTCATATTCACACAAAAACATATATGTAGCTATTTATACCATTATTCATAACTGCCAAATAACAAACAAAAACAAGAACAAAAATAGAAAGGATAACAGGGCTGCGATAAATGTGATCAAAATACTTCATGCACATGTATGATAATAGCATAATGAAACCCATTCTTTTTTATACTTTACATATGTGTATATAAACATTTTTCTCATTTTCCCCTTTTATTGGAAATAGATTCTTTTCTCATACAATACACCTGATTACAATCACCCCTCCCTTTACTCCTTCCAGTTCCTTCTCTCCTCCCTCAGATTCATTCCTTTTCTGTCTCTCACTAGAAACTAAGGCAGCCACACAATGGTGGGCAGACCTTTCATCCCAGCACTCACCAGGCAGAATCAGGTGGATCTCTGTGAGTTCAAGGCAGAATAGCCAGGAACACATGCAGAGAAACCATGTCTCAAAAAGAAAGGAGAGAGAGAGAGAGAGACAGAGAGAGAGAGAATAGGCTTCTAAGTGCTAACAACCAAACATGATAAAATAAAATAACACAAAAGCTATCACATCAAAGTTAGAAAAGACAAGCTAACAGAAGGAAAGAGCCCAAGAGAAAGCACGAGACTCAGAGACCCACTCGTTCTCACACTCACGAGTTCCATAAAAACACTAAACTGAAAGCCATTATATATATACACACACACACACACACACACACACACACACACACACACACACACACACACCTGGTGCTGATCTATGCAGGCACTATGCTTGCTGCTTCTGCCTCTGTGAGATATAAACATTTCTAAAAACTAAAAGCAAGTGAAATATCTTTCACCAGGTACATAATCACAGGTAAAGAGACTAAAATACAGTCATTCCTGACTGTTGTCATTTTAAGACAATTGCCCTACATCTCCCAGGCTGTCCTTGAACTCACAATGATTCTCCCACCCCAGCCTTCCAAGTGCTAGGATTACAGGCATTTGGCACTATGTGGCACTCTAGACTCCCTTCAACCCTGGCAATCAACAATTGGCAATCTCCTGAAGGCCAGGTGGCAGTGTAATTCCAGCATTTGGATGTTAAAACAGAAGGATTACAAGTTGGAAGCTAGCCTGGGCTAATTAAGGAGGCACCTCACCCCCTGTTCTCAACTCAATACACTGTCAAATACCCATTCTGAGACCAGTTATTTGGGTTGAGAAGTCGTGTGTTCAGGAAAAGACGTGCTACAAAGTTTACATGAATGTGTAGGATTCTGTTTACACGTCAATTCTGGTAAAGACAAACTGGAGACTGACCAGCAGCTGCGGAACACAAAGAGAAACAGAAAAGTTAACTACAGAAGGGAGTGTCTGCAGTGAGGGCCTTATTCCTGTCCTGACGCAGTGGTACATTCTTCACTGTACATGTCCCAGGTCTCACGATCCCTTCTAAGAGCATACAAAAATGATCCCTAATGCAATATCAAAACAGATACTGAAAGTGAGACGTGTGGCTTCAAAGGAATACCATCTATTCCCACATTAACTGGTGGAGTTCTAAGTTCTCATATATATTTCAAGTAAATCTCCATGAAATGACAATGGCCAGTGAGATGGCTCAGCAGGTAAAGTCCCAGCAAGCCTGACAGCCTGTGTTTCATCACCAGTTTTAAAATGATGGAAGAAAGGAACCAACTACCTTAGCTATACTCTGACTTCCACATGAGATCTGGAGGAGATGGACAGAAACACACACACACACACACACAGTGAACAGTGAAACCATGCGTATGTGTGTATGTATGTATGTATATGTACATGTAGTTTAATTGCCTTTATCTATGAATAAAGTTTAATTGAATTTATCAGTGAAAAAGCATGGGTATCTGTACATACAGGGTGGTCTTTTATTTTCTTTTGAGACAGGGTTTCTCTAAGTAGCCCTGACTGTCCTAGAATTCACTCTATAGACCAGAATGGCCTCATACTGAGAGATCCACTTGTCACTGCTGAGATTAAAGGTGTGTGAGACCCCTGCCCTCCCAGAGAGGGATCTTATCATAAACATTTCAATTAAATTAATTTATAAACAGCTTAATTTCCAATTTGAGACTGCAGGTCAATAGAAAAGAATTCATTCCTTGGGTGTTACAGAAAAAAAAAAAAAAAGATATATCTAGCTGTGGGGAAAAAAATAGTGTGTACAGACATTTTCCTTTTTTCCTTTTATTTATATGAAGCTACATAGAGAAACTTCAAAACTGTAAAACAGAGAAGCAGCTTTCTTGACTTTGGGGGAGCTGGGAGTATAGCCTGTTGGTAGGACACAAGCTCTAATATGTATGTGTGGATACACTTCGTAGAATCAAAATGCATTTTTTTAAAATTAACCCTCAAGATACTATCTCAACTTAGACACATGGGGGAGGGTCTGCGCCCTGCTCCAAATGATGTGACAGACTTTGAAGATCTCCCATGGAAGGTCTCACCCTCCCTGGGGAACAGAAGGGGGATAGGATGGGGGGGGTCAGTGGAGGGGAGGACAGGAGAGAAGGGGAGGGAGAGGGAACTGGGATTGACCTATAAAACAAGCTTGTTTCTAATATAAATTTAAAAAAGAAAAGAAAAAAAATAACCCTCAAAGTACAGCTTTAGTGACAGTAATAATAATTCCAGACTCAACTTCCCTCAGTTGTGCATAAAGCCTGTCTGCCAGGTCCTAAGGCAAAGGAGGGAAGGTCAAGCTAGCTGAGGAGAGAGCTGGGTTCAGGAGACCAGCTGAGAAGTGGGCCCATGACTGTAGAGCTATAAGCAGGCAGACTTTCTCACTGCTCCCTGGGGAGAGGTAAGATTATATAGCTGGAGAACAAAAGACATTCCAAGCAGGACACCAAGACCACCCGCCTTTGAGTCACAGACTAAGGTCTCTCCCTTTGGCAAGCTCTGGCCAAACTTCAGAACAAAGAGCTGTCTAATTTATCTTTGGTAAATATAATCACTAAATGCCAATGGATCTTGATAATACTGTAAAACAGGGCATGTGTCCAAATAATTGATGAGCATAGGAAAGCTTTTGAATCGTAACATAAAGACTGAAAACAGAAAGTTAGATACTTTACAATGAATTTCATAGAAATGTCAAACAGCTACGAGGCCAGAGAGCAGAAGAGTAGAGTTCCAGCAGGATAGAGGATGCTGTTTTGTCTAAGAACTCCAAATGGTCCCCTTCCAAGAGGACTGAAGTGTAGGAAGAACCAATTTGGCAGTCTTCTGGGCCCCTTAAGCCCCTGGGAACCAGAATGAGGGTCACTGTAGGACTGCTCAAAGAGTGTGTGCCACAGTTGATATTGCTAGATTGATTGATGGTGTGGACTTTTGGAGACTTGTGTGTTTGCACAAACCAGGCTCACAACAAAGCCATCTCTGCCATCATCAGCTGCTCTTGTAGGTATTGCCTATCTGGGGACTTTTGACTTGTTTTAATTCTATGTATATTACAAACACCTTGAATTCATGACTGCCTGCCAATCGATGGGTTGAAAGGCATGCACCACTATGTCTGGCATACATTTTTATTTACTTTTGATTGTGTGTGTGTGTGTGTGTGTGTGTGTGTGTGTGTGCGCGCGCGCGCGCGCGTGCATGCCCAGGGGCACAGCGCCATAGTCAAAGTGTGAGATCAGAGGACAGTGATCAGGAACTCCTTCCCCTCTTCTCCCTTGCTAAGGTAGGTCTCTGTTCATGTTTCTGTCATGCTTTGGTAACCCATCACATCTGGCTTTTTCACATGCACTCTGAGTTATCAATTTACTTCTCCCCTGGCAAGCCATCTTTTGCAAGCCCCTAAAAGCTACTTTTCTGGGAAATGGTTTGGTTTTTAAGAAACATAATCTACTGGTGACGGTGGTAAAACAGAATTAAAGCTACTAATCCCTGAATGACATTAACGGAAATGCTAAATAAAGTGCCAAGATTTTTCCAATTACCAAGAGGTGTTTAAAGAATGAATGCTAGCCAGGTGTGGTATCTCCTGTCTGTAATCCATCATACAGGAGAACTGAATGAACTTAAGGCCAGCCAGGGCTACAGACTGGAAAACTTCAATATCTCTCTCTCTCTCTCTCTCTCTCTCTCTCTCTCTCTCTCTCTCTTCATCTCACCCTCCCTCCCTCTCTCCCTCCCTTTCTCTCTCCTCTTTCTCTGATTTTCCTTCCTTTCTCTATTCCTTTGTTCCAAGTCAAAAATATGAACCCAGGCTTTAAAAATAGAAAAGCTAAAGCCAGTGGAGACAGCCCCAGCACTTCATGGGATCTCTCCTCAACAGTAGATCTCAAATGAGCAAGAGATCACGTGACTTAGAAAATGGAAACTCTAGATCTTTTAACCTCGACCTCCAAATCCCAATCCTTCCAGGAAAATGGGCTTAATATAAACAAATGCACACTGTCACCTCCCCGAAATCTGTCTCAGCCAGCTCTGACCTAATCACTTCTGTTTGAAAAAGTCAGTCTTTCAAAAGACAGATTTAGGACTTAGCCTTGTCTTCTGTTTAGACACATTTTTTTTTTTTTAACATATTTGGCCAAGTACTTAAGTACAGTTGCATTATCTTGGGGCCCTGTTTTAGGGCCAGATCTTTAGAACTGTAACACCATGTTCAGCAAGAGCTCCATGCTCAGCCTTGGGTTCATTACTTTTCAAAGACTCTCCCAAGAACCTCAGACTTTTATGTTCAGGAAAGCTTAGGGTCACTGCAATATTTTGCAGACATTCCTTTGAATTCTTTGCTTTTCATTGGGGACTGGTACGAGCATCACCAGTGTTCTTTGAACTTCACAATCCTGGTTTGGAAGAACATTTTGTTTGTTTGCTTGCTTTGTTTTGTTTTTTAACACCATGTAATAGATACAGTGATAGATGTGTTTCAGAGTCATCATTGCTGAGTCTAACTGCTCTGCTTTTGCTCACAAGAACTAATTCTTCTGATGATTAACAATATTCAAAAACAGGTCCACCAAGATGGCTCAGCAAAAAAAAGGCACTTGCAGCCAGGTCTGATGACCTGAGTTCAATCCTTGAGGGACCCACAGAGAAAGAAGAGAACCAACACCCACAGGTTGTCCTCTGACTTCTATATACACACATACTTTCATAAATTAATGAATACAATATAATGTTAAAAAAACTATATGTAGAGGCTGGAGGGATGGCTGAGTAGATAAAAGCACTTACTGCTCTTGCAGAGGATCAAGGTTCAGGTCTCAGACCACTCACAACCATCTGTAATACCAGTGCCAGGGACCCCATGACGTTTTTGACTTATGAGAGCACTAATGCATATATATATCTGAAGGCAAAGCACTCATAAAATAAAAATAAGTGTTGTAGGAACATAATGCTTTCCCAAATACACACACACACACACACACACACACACACACACACACACACACTTTTATTCTCTTATAGTCTAAGACCAAAGCCATTTTATAAAAGAATAAACAATCACAGAAACAGATTCTAATAAGGTGCTGCTGATGAAGAAAGATTTTAAATCAACTATTAGTGTCTAGTCCTAAACTGTATGGTAGCACACACCTATAAAATTCCAGCAGTTAAAAGGAGACCAAAGCAAGAAAATTGCACTGAGTTCAAGGCCAGGCTGAACTCAAATCGAGAGGCTAAAAAAAAGGTGGGGGTGGGGGGGATGAGAAACAGTGGGCAGGAGTTGTGATGGATGTGATCAAGATACATTGTTTACATGTACAAACATGATTGCCAAATAATATATAGAAGATATTATGATAAAAATGCTTTTCTCAAAAGTTTTAAAGATTTTTAAAAATCTTTATATATTTGCGCGCACGCACACACACACATACATATACGTATGAATGATATATGTGTGCCTGCGTGAACGTTTATGTACCGTATATGTGCAGGAGCCCGTGGAGACCAGAAGAGGGCATCAGATGCCCATGGAACCATAGTGAGGGCTGATTTGTGAGGCTGGGAGCTGAACCCGGGTCCTTCACAAAAGCAGTAAGTGTTCTTAACTGCTGAGACAACTCTCCAGCACAATTACCTTTTCCTTTCTTTCTTTCTTTTTTTTTTTTTTTTTTGTTTTTGTTTTTGTTTGCTTGTTTGTTTTTGTTTTTGTTTGTTTGCTTTTGTTTTGTTTTTCAAGAACAGGGTTTCTCTGTGTAACAGCCCTAGCTGTCCTACAACTAGCTCTGTAGACCAGGCTAGCCTTGAACTCACCAAAATCAGTCTGCTTCTGCCTCCTGAGTGCTGGGCTTAAAGACATGCACTGCTGCTCAGAGTTTTTTTGGTTTTTTGTTTTTTTGTTTGTTTGTTTGTTTGTTTGTTTGTATTTTTCTTTCTTTCTTTCTTTTGGGTTTTTTTTTTTTTTTTTTTTTTTTTTTTTTTCCTGAGATAGGGTTTCTCTGTGGCTTTGGTTCCTGTCCTGGAACTACCTCTTGTAGACCATGCTGTTCTCAAACTCACAGAGATCTGCTTGCCTCTGCCTCCTGAGTGCTAGGATTAAAGGCGTATGCCGCAAATGCCCAGCTTCTTTTTATCTCTTAAGACAGATTCTCACCATGAAGACTTGACCAATCTGGAACTCACTATGTAGAACTGGCTGCCCTCAAATTCGGAGATCCACCTGCCTCTGCCTCTGCCTCTGCCTCTTGGGTGCTTGCATTAATGGTGTGGGCTACCAGGCCAGACAGAGATGAAGAGTTTACAAAGCCATTCCAGTCTGTCGGGGTTGGTAGCACATGCATATGCACTCATGAGACAGAGGCCGAAGGATCTGGAGTTCAAGGTCATTCTCAGCTGAGTAGTGAGTACCAGAGCAGCCTGGCCTAGGTGAACATCTTTCTCTTATATTTTTGGTTGTGAGCCTAACCTTTAACACCTGAGCCATCTCTCCAGCCCAGTGAACATCTTTCTCAACAACAACAAAAGTGATAATTCCAGGCTTTTTCCAAACACACCTGCATGGGTCAGCAGTTTTGCATACTGGCTGTTCCTCCCAAGAACCTGGGTTTTACTCCCTGTACATACATCGTGGCTCACAACTCTCCGTAACTCCAGTTTCAGGGGATCCCACACCTTCTTGTGTCCTCCTTGAACAAGAGACACACAAGTGATGCACAGGCATACATCCAGGCAAAACACCCATACACATAAAACAAATAAATAAAATATGAAACGCTATGATGACTAAAACAAAAAATGAGTAATTTGAAAACTTATGAACTAAACAAATACTTCACCTGGTATCGCTTTGAATGACTCTATATTTAAAAGTTCTTTTTTTAATGGATCAGTCGGTCTTCAAGTAACAAACCAAACTCTAAAAATGAATTATTTACCCATTTAACAGTTTGCAAAATCCCTATTAAAGTAATCTAATAAATTGTGCCATATGAGTAATTTGCTTTAAGTGACTTCAGATGAACTTGTAAATTCTTAAGGCTACAAATAAAGTTAATTAGCATCAGTTTTGTCTCTCATTTCAGCCGTAACCATGGTTTCTGAAAAATAAAAGGAAACCTCAAAGAGACCAAAGTTAACTTTAACAAGAAAAATAAAAATGCTTTGGGCTAACATTTTCCAGTCAAATAAGAAATAGCTTTATTCGTTTGTTTGAGGTGTGTGTGTGTGTGTGTGTGTGTGTGTGTGTGTGTGTTCTACACGAGCGATGCTGGTGCATTTGTGTGTCTGGAGGCTGGAGGAGGATGTGGAGTATCCTCCTCTGCCATTCTCCATCTTATTTATTTAAGTTGGGAATCTTTGAACATGATGCCCGTGTTTCCAGCAAGGCAGGCAGTCAGAGAACCACTGATCCTTCGGTGCCAGCATCACCGGTGTTGTTCTTTTGCTCCAATGATAGGATAAAGCTGGAAGGGGATCCTGTGTGGGGACCCTGGCAGATTCCGTGGCGGGCGAGGTTGACCGAGGAGGGGGACAAACACACCAGGCAGACACAGCTTGAGTGAGAAGTTTTATTAGAAAGGGGAAGGAAGTGGAAGGGAAGAGAAAAGAGGTAAAGAGACAGAGACAGAAAGAGGACAGAGGAGAAGAGGGAGACGGGAGCAGAAAGAGGAGAGTGGAGAGAGCAGAAAGCAATAAGAGCAGAAAGAACAGTAAGAGCGGAAAGAGAGCAAAGAGGGCTGGGAGGGGCTGTCTTTTAAAGGGTCCTTTACACCTGAGTGCAGACTAGTACTCATGGAACCCTGGGCTGACAAGAGTACTGCCTGAGTTCATTCTGCCAGGTGACAGGGGCAGGCCCACATAATGCCTGCCTCCTTACAACCGGTATGCACATTGCCACATCCATCTTGTTACATGGGTATGAACTCTGATCTTCGAGGTTGCAGAGAACGCAGGTTTAACCACTCAGTCATTGCTTCAGCTCAGTGAACCGTTTGCACTAGCAGAAAAGTCTACATTTCAGGTATCTCTGCTATCAGAGAGACAGACAGAAAAAGAGAGAGAGAGAGAGAGAGAGAGAGAGAGAGAGAGAGAGAGAGAGAGAGAGAGAGAGAGAGGGAGGGAGAGAGAGTGAATACCATGGACTTGTAATGACTGTTCCAGACAGCCTCTGTAGCCCATGCTGCCTGAATTCACTATGTCACTCAGGCTGGCCTGGAACTTATATAATTCCTCTTGACTCATCTCCCCAAGTGTTGGCATTGCCCACCAGGCTGACCTTGACATCTGGATCCTCTGACCTCTATCTGTTCACCTACTACAGCCGCACTCAGACCTCTATTCCTATATGTGATCTTGTGCCTGGTCCACCTGAAAAACCACATTGTCTCCAAGTCCTTCAATAACTAGTTTCTACTTGTTTCTCATTTGTTAACTTTGTCTTTTGTTATAGAAGATGACCACCACCTGAAGGAAATGAAAAAGAAAAGAAAAGTATTTAAAGAGAAAAAAAAATGTTCAGAGGAAAAACACAGGATTGAAACAATTGAACCCTGATCTCACAGCTGTGATCTCCGGAAGGCAACCCTAAGAACACGAAGGAAGTGGTTGGTTCTTGGGAGTTGCTGACCTGCAGTGATCAACAGACGTTAAAAGAAGCCTCAGATTTTCCAGGATGGCAGTAATCACTGGGACTCAACATGGGAACTGGGACTTCATACTCTTTTTAACATCCTTATTCAAAAATAGTTGTCATGCCTATTGCAAGCATTTCCTGTGATACAGAGTTATACAGTCAAAGCAAGATCTTTGAAGGAAGAGAAAATATGTGCGTTACAATCTCATGAGAGAAGACAGCAACAGCTGGGATTGTGGTTCAGTGGTAGAGTATTTGCCTATGGTGACAAAAAAAAAAGGGGGGGTGAAGGGAAAAAATAAAAGAACAATAACTTTTTTAAATTGTGTGTGTGTGTGTGTCTGTGTGTGTGTGTGTAGACATGTTTTAGGTGTCCACAGAGGTCAGAGGATGGCATCAGATCTCCCAGAGCCAGAGTCACAGGAGGCTGTGAGTCACCAGAAATAGATGCTGGGAACTGAACTCAGGTCCTCTGCAACAACAGCAAATGCTTTTAACTGCTAAGTCACCTCTCCAGCTCCAAGAACAATAGATTTCAACTATTTTGCTTCAGCTGGATATACATACACAGAGTGCTTTATAAGCTTTAATTCTTCTGTTGTAAAACTGCAGTTAACTGCATCACTGCTTCTATATCTAAAATAAACATTAAAGACAAAATTTATATTTTCACAGTGCTGAGGTAGGAATTTGAAGTGTTCCTATCAAATATAAATATTACCATTGCTTCAAAAATTTTAAGACCTAAAGTGAGATTTTTTTTCTTTTTTGGGGGGTGTCAGGGATTTTTTTATGTTAGTTACACTTTTTTCCTTATTTATTTTGTATGTGTATGTGCATGTACATGTAACTCAATCTGTGTGTGGGTACTGGAGAAGAAATTGCTAGAGTGAGAGGTTGAACTTGGTTTGGAAGCTCTATGGCAAACAACTCTACCTGCTGAGCTGTCTCCCCAATCCTGTAGGAATTTTTGGAACTATTCTAGTACTGTACAGAGCAAAATAAGAAAGCGACTCTGGAACACTGTCATTCTTTGTCTTTCTTTTTCCTAAAACTGTAATGTCTATATTTACCGAGATAATGAATGTCAAGTCACAAGGCAGAAAGGACTGTATGACAGTGTCAACCACAGCCACCCTCGCTGGTACAGAATCACGGGCACCAGTCTCCCTGCTGGCATGTTCACAGGGTGAGAGGTCCCACTCACCTGTGTCTCTGCTCGATGCTGTTTATACGCAGGCTAGATTTAATCCACATGGAGCCCTGCCATGCACTGATAAACAGAACTACGGACCAACTATTAACAGAGTTAGGCAAGCAGTTCCCAGATTAAAATACCAAAAATCTACAGACACTCACTACATTAAAAAAAAAGAAAGAAAGAAAGAAAGAAAGGAAGAAAGAAAGAAAGAAAGAAAAAGACATTGTGTTGGTTTTTAGGACAAGCAGAAACAATCCTGGTACTCAGAAGGTGGCAGCAGAAGCATGAAGAATTCAAACTCACCCTTATTACATAGGGGAGCTGAGGCCAGACCAGGTGACATGAGACTGCCTGAATAACAGTGGACAAGCAAGGATGAGTATGGGTCTCCCACTTCTTCTAGAGAGTTAATTCTCCTTAGTTTCAGGGTTCTCCCTGAAAAATCAAGATGGGGAAGACCTTCCACAACATTTTCCAATGAATAAAAGACAGCGTGATATTCATCTCTCGGGATGTTGCTCAAGGAGATTGCCTGCATTTGAATGCACTTATGTTCCCTTTAGTGTTAGGTCTATTAGACACAATTTTCTGGGAAAGCAGAACAAGCTAAAACAAAAGCCTTCACTGCCAACTAGTCCATAACCCATTATTTCATCTCACCTCACAATGCATTGACAATTTATGGAGAACGTCATCAGGATAGATGTGAAGAAAGATGTAAGAAGAGGTCTCTCTAACATGCTATGGAATGACCACCAAAACTTCGAACTAGGCTGGTCATGATAAACATACCAAAACCCCAGCATTCTAGTTGTGGGGACAGGAAGATCAGGAGAGCAAGTAAGTCTCAGGTCCATGGGGAGTTGGAGGCCAGCCTGGATTAGAGATGGAACACACACACACACACACATCTAGAAAATAAATGCGCATAAAAATAATAATGTGGGGTTTGGTGTTTATTGCAACTCTCTGGCCTTTTGGTGTTTACATCATAAATACTTTGTTTCACTGTGTGCAAAACTCCAGGTTTTGGCATGCTTCTCTGGATTTGCTTATAAACATGCAGACACAGAGTGTGACTTTTCCCTATGGAGAATGTTAGAAACAGGAATCCTCTTTGAACTTAATCACACTTAATTAAAAAAAAAAAAAAAAAAAAAGTTCTCCTGACTTAAAAGCTCTATTCAAATGGCCAAATCCTAAACCATGAACCTCCGCTGATTGGTTTGCTTGTTACCACCCAGGGGATGAGCTGTTCTTACTGTCCCCATCTTCTGGAGGGTTTAAGAGGCAGTAAAAGAAAACTAAGAATTGGAGAAATATGATGCATAAGCATTGTATTTCGAAAGGGGCCTCTATCATGTCCACACAGAGAGTGAGCATCAAAGGTAGGAAAATGTTTACACAGATAAGGAAATGATTCCATCAGAGACAATGAGAGGAAAAGATAGGGGAGAGAAGGGACAGACTGTGAGAAGGTATAGTGTTCCCAGTAGGTAAACACTTTATTTTTGTGTTACAATAGACAGAAAAGCATTTGACTGTGTGTTCTGCCCTCTTGCTATCAGTGTTTTAACTAAGGAAAATCTAGTTTATCCTAATTTGGGAAGAAAGGTCATAAACAGGATGTACAGTTTGCCCCTTCACTGAGAAACCTTTGTGTGACTCGAAATACTGACACGCACGCCTCTGCAGCATCCACCCAAACATAGTGCACCTTGTCCAGTGCTGAGAACAGGAGCAAATCTGTCTGCCAGGAAAGCCAACTGTTCGTTGTTATGCTACCTGAAGACAGAAAGGGAAGAAAGTTCGTGTGCTGATGAAATAGCTGATTGGGTAAAAAGGGGCTTGCTGCCAAGGCTGATAATTCAAGTCTGATCCCAAAGGACCCGCACGGTGAACAGAACTGTCACATGTATGCTGTCTTCTGACCACCACATGACTCCCCACACACAGACACACAAGCTCTCCGAGTCTCTGTTATCAGAGTGCCCACATGAGCTGTCCACAGTGATGTCATTCCAATCTGTATCTTTCTCCTGGAATTTCTTTTTCTTCTGAAGCATTCTTCTTAGCTTAGTTATGTAGGTTCTAAAGGTCCCCCAGATTCCTCCTACATTTAGAGCAGCCAAATACAGATAAGCAAACACAAACCACTCCAGTGTTGTTTTGAGATAAGATCTGTCTACATAGCTCAGGCTTCACTGGAACCCTCTTTGCTGACCAGGCTTACTCCAAACTCACAGATCTGCCTCTGCTGCCCAAGTGCTAGATTACAGATCAGCATCATCATACCTGGCTACAAACCACTTGTTAAAGATAGAAAAAAGCCTGAACTTAATAAAGTATAATCATGAAAAACAATGCATCATGTTCACTCATGTCTATGCAAACTTGTAAGTACAACACTGAACTGTTAATTTTGTCTTTGTGTGCTTAATGTCCTTCATAGTTGTGTCTAACAGAAAACATGGTTTTTATTCCTGCAACAGCATTTAGTTCCTTGGTGTCTAACCAACATGCAGTTAAGATTAGCTAGTTGATAAATGTATCAATTACAATGTTTCAAAAGAGCTTTCTTCTCCTCCTCCTCCTCCCCCTTTTTTCTCCTTCTCTTTCTCCTTCTTCTTTCTCCCCCTTCTTCATTGGTTAGTTCTGTTTTTGCTGTTTTGACAAAGCCTAATGCTGGATTCAGCTCCTATGTGGTCAAGGACAACGTTGAACTCCTGAGCTTCCCGCCTCTACCTCCTGAATCCTGGGGCTGCAGAAGCTATTTAAACGCCTGACTCTCTAAGTTACATTCAGCATTTATTTTTATCACATAAAATAAGTGTAAAACCAGACTACATTTGTCTCTGTTATATATTTACCCATTAAAGGTGTACTGCTACCAACAATGGACCAGAAAATGTGCAGACTGACAGCAGCACAACTACAGAACACAGCAGACTACCTGCACGGGATGCTGGTCTTTAAGGATAATGATGCATAAACACATAACACACTCTGATGGACATATATGATGTCAAAAGTCCAGTGAGTCTGGGAGGATATGGGAAAGGATAAAAAGAGAGAATAGAAAAATAGGTTCAGCAAATATTCTGCTAGAAAACAACCACACAGACATACACACTCCACATGTTCCTGTCATTTTTTTTCCTTCAAGTCCTCATACTCCTCATACTAGCTAGATGCACTGGGTATGATTATCTTCAATGAAAAAAAGGATAAATGGAATGCCATTGGGGAGATGACATTTTTGTCTGAAAACAAAAATAATTTTAAAACGGTTCATTTGTTTTCCAACAATTTGTTTTCTTTTTAATTGTGTGTGTCTGTAAATGGGCACACGTGAGTGAGGTACCCTCAGGGTCTAGAGAAAGGCATCATGTCTTCTGGCTAGACTTACAGACAGTTATGAGCCCCCTGACATGCATGACGGGAATTGAACTCAGGTCCTCTGCAAGACCTCTGTTAGCCACTGAGCCTCCTTCCAGCCTCTGCCCCCACTAACCCTGGATGAATCAAGCTTTTAACAGAAAACTTCCACGTCACATTTTAAGTAAAAGTACTGGAAAGATAGGATGACACTGAAGTATTCTGGAAAGACACACAGATCATGCTTCCTTGGCACCTTACCTGTCTAAGGCTGGGAGCCCTTCCTCTACAGGAAGTGCCTAACCTGAGTGATGACTAAAAACTCAGTGGCCCTTCACAGCCACAGAAAATGCCCTTGGACAATGAAAACGATCTCTTGTACCTGGGAGAAAACACACAGCACAGGCGCTTTGTTTTTTTTTTTTTTTTTTTTTTTTTTTTTCTTTCCCCGATTTGTTGTTGCAGCCATGTGAAGAACACATTTCAACATGCTGCAGATTCGATTGTTCAGACTCTCTCGGCTGTGTGTTTCAGTCAGTGCTGAGTCAGGTGGCAACACTGTCACCAGCTGCCTCACAGCTTCATCATACTAGAGAGAAATGGGTCGGGGAGGGGGTGGTCTGTAATTTGTTTTGTTTTTCAAGACAAGGTTTCTCTGTGTAGCCATGGCTATCCTGGAATTCACTCAGTAGGTCAGGATGGCCTCAAACTCAGAGATCCATCTATCTGCCTCTGCCTCCTTAAAGCTGAGACTAAAGCATACCCCACCACACCTGGCCTGAAATATAGTGATTTTTATTAAGTATCCAATTAAATTTATCATTTAATTGTCACAGAATATGTCTTCTGTGACCTACTTACACAAGGAAGTTTAAATTCAATATTGAAAAAGATGTGAATTAATTAATCTTAACTTCTTGGTGTATTTTGTTGTATGTTTTAAAATGGTTTGAGTTAATATCTTTCCAATTTCCCTAAAATGAATTATATTTTGTCCCTTCCATTCAGGAAAATCATTCAAAAACATAAAAGTTAAATCTTTTTTACTTTTAATCAGCTTGGTGTTCACCTAACTCCCAGTCTTCTCCTCTGCCCATCCTACATTCTCTATCCCTCTGCTTAGATGGTCAAGTTAAACCTCTGAAAGCCACCAACAAGATCCTAAGAAACTCTGGTACCTACAAAGTTGCCTGATGCACACATCTCAAGCTGGGCTCATCTTCACTCCTGCCTTGACCCCACTGACCTTCAAGTCCCTCACACTGTGCCAGGCCTGTCCAACAGCCACTCTGAGGACAACTATGAATACAGACAGCCCAACAGAAAACTTATACCAACAAGGGATTTACATGTTGCTTTGTTTTGTTTATGTGTTTGTGTTTTGTAACTCAACTTCACAAGTTTTTTTTTTTTTTTTTTTTTTTTTAGATTCCTGTGTGTGTGGGGGGCGGGGGAGGATAGGTGTTTTGCCTGTATGTATGTATGCCTGCTGCCCACAGAAGTTAGAAAGGGTATGTGGAATTCCCTGTAACTGTAGTTGCAGGAGGTTGTGAGCCACCATACAAGTGTATAAGTGCTAGGATCTGAACCCAGCTCCTTTGCAAGAGCAGTAAGTGCTCTTAACTGCTGAGCCATCTCTATGACCCCAATCACCCAGTTTCATAACAAGAACTTTGTAAACCCAAGGGTCCCAGGAAATATCTCTGTCAGTAGAGTGCATACAACTGAGGCATGGGGCCTGGATTCAATCCTCTGTCAAAAGCCACTACAGCGGCCACCCTTGTGATCTCAGTACTGGGCAGGGGAGGCAGGACGAGCCCCTGGGTTTGCTGTCCAGCCAGGCTATCCTCATGGGGGAACACCAGGCCAAAGAGAGGTTCTGTCTCAAAGGAGGTCATTTTGGAGGATAGTAACCAAGGTTGTCCTTTGACCTCCACACAAATACACTGTCATGTTTATACAAGCACACATGTACAGGATATAAGAAAGAGGGAAATAATGGGTAGGATGTGTGTATGTACATCCTGCTCACACTTTCTTATGTCTGAAATGTTCTTGTCTGCCAGTGTGGGCGATTCACCCCTTTAATTTTTTTAAACTTTTCTTATTTGTGTGTGTTATATGTATGTGAGAGAGCATGAGTGCATGCTAAGCACAAGTGTGGAGATCATATGACATCTTTCCAGGGATCTAACTCAGTCCCTGAGGCCTCCTGGTAAGCACACAATGAGCCATCAAGCCAGGCCTGGTTCTACTTTTTTCTTTCTTTAAAATATTTTGTCTTTGGGTGTTGGTGGTGCACAATGCTTTTAGTCCCAGCACTCAGGAGACACAGACAGGCAAATCTCTGTAAGTTCGAGGCCAGCTGGTCTACAAAGCAGGTAAGGTCCAGCACAGCCAGATCTGTTACACTGAGAAACCATCTTTTAAAAAAAATTGTCTTGTCTTGGTTTGATTTGGGGGACCATATCCCCCTTTGTAGTTCAAGAGGAACTCATTATTTAAATCACACTAGCCTAGAGCACATGCTTGTCTCAGCCTCCGAACACTGGAGCTGCACACATGTGCTGTCTCAGTCTGCACTGCCTCATCTTCCCACAGACTCCAGTGCCCTGGGTGATGCATTTCTAGTAGATTTTATTTGATTCTTTTTCAGAACTGTAGTTTGAACCTAGGGCCTTGTCTATACTACATATATACTTTACCCATCCCCTCAGCTTTCTTTTCAATTTCCAGCTGACATGCCGGTCTTCAAGAACCTCCCCCTCCTTCTCCCTCTCCTCCTCTCCCTCCTCTCCCTCTCCCTCCTCCTCCCTCTCCTTCTCTCCCTCCTGTCCCTCTCCCTCCTGTCCCTCTCCCTCCTGTCCCTCCTCTCCCTCCTCTCTCTCTCCCTCCTCTCTCTCTCCCTCTCCCTCTCTCCCTCTCCTCCTCTCCCTCCTGTCCCTCTCCCTCCTCTCCCTCCTCTTCCTCTCCCTCTCCCTCCTCCCCCTCTCCCTCTCCCTCCTCTCCCTCTCCCTCCTCTCCCTCCTCTCTCTCTCCCTCTCCCTCCTCCCCCTCTCCCTCCTGTCCCTCTCCCTCTCTCCCTCCTCTCCCTCTCCCTCCTCTCCCTCCTCCTCCCTCTCCTTCTCTCCCTCCTCTCCCTCTCCCGCATCTCCCTCTCCCTGTCTCCCTCTCCCTCTGTCATATAGCCTCATGTAATCCTGGCTGGTCTAGAACTCCTACATAATTGCAACTAGCTTTGAATTCGTCATCCTCTACCTCTATCACCCAAAAGCTAGGATGACAGGTCTGCTGCTCACCATGCCCTGTCAATCCCTTACTGCTGTCCCCCTAGCTAAATAGATGCTCTCTACAAAGTGGCTATGAAACAGGATTGCCTTTGATGATGCTTTCTTTGGCTCTGTTCCTGGAGGCATGAGACCCACTTTGGAGGAAAGCAAAGCTGATGCTCATGGGTGGGCTGTCTCTAACAAGCCCTACTCATGAACCTTTGCATGATCAGAAGAAACAGAAGAATGAATGCAAACACAGAGAGCAGCAGCCTGGGGGAGCCTGCCATTCCCACACTGGAAAAAAGGCCTGAATGACCAGCAGGTGTTGGGGAACTTATCAGCATCTCATTGTCAGGTCATCCTGCAATAGTTAGATGGGTCCCAAAGAGGAAATGGATCTTGATTTATCTAAAGATACCAAGTCCACCATTAACCTGAGCCTTGATGACCAGGAGTGCTGCTGGGAATGTCATGGAGGCAGGGGAATTCTCTCTCTCTCTCTCTCTCTCTCTCTCTCTCTCTCTCTCTCTCTCTCTCTCTCTCTCTCTTTCTCTCTCTCCTAACCTAAAGAATGAGGGCCTGAAGCTTTCTAAGAGCGAAGACATTGCAGAAGCCCTCTGATGTCTTATCTGTGTTTACTTGGCTCTGTTGGTTAATGGTGGTCACCGGGAGGGCTGCCAGATAAACTCTCCTCATTGTTTCAGTGTCTCTAACTTGAGAGGCAACAGGTCTGAGAATGTAGGTCAAAAGAATCTGCGAATCTCAGAGATTGCATGGAGACAACATACCATGGCTACCAGAAGTCAGCTGGTTTGCATACTGATTGAGAGTTTCTGGGGTCAGACCTTAAAGGATCATATCAAATAATGACCTTTGTGGCAAAATGTTCATGTATTGTCTGACTAATGGAAGAATTGTCATGATTAGTAAAAATGTGAGTTAACATTGGAAAGTGGGGTTCTCTGAATCTAGGAACAAATTCTCCATTTACTTTGACATAAAATTAAAGGCATATTGCAGTAGAGATGTTCAAGTGATACTGGGTAATGCTCACATCAAGGCTGACTGAGAAAGATCTTTCTTCTCAATTCTGTGTCTTTTAATTCCTAGGCTTTGGTGGTTTATCAAATAAAACAGTGATGTTCTTTTGAACAAGAAAATTGTTTTTTCAAAAGTGGATCTAACTAGGTGTGAAAGCTCACACATATAATTCTAGAAGTCTAGAGGCAGAGGCAGGAGAATGGCCACAAGTTGCAGACCAATATGGTCTACATTACTGTTTTGTGGGCTAGCCAGAGTTACATGATGTCTAGCCTGGCCTTTGAAGAGGAAAAATGGCAGATACCATGTCTCAAACAAGATGGAAGGTGAGGCTGGACACCTGAAGTTGCCCTATGACTGGCACACATACACCTTCACACACACACAAAGGTGTACACACACACACAAAGATTAGTAAACTCTGGTTCAGTGAAAGAAGGATTCAGACTAATTATTTAAGATGCATATGGGGAGAAGAAAATTTTAAAACACTGTATTTTATATTTTATTTAGCTGTTTAGTACCTTTTAATAAAAATACATAGGACTTTCTTTTGTTTGTCTGTTTTTAGAGACAGGGTTTCTCTGTGTAGAAACCTATCCTGGAATTTGTTTTGTAGACCAGGCTAGCTTTGAACTCAAAGATCTGGCTGCTTCTGCCTCTGGAGTACTAGGATCAAAGGTGTGTACCACACACCCAGCTAAAACTTTCGTATATTAATGAAGTGATATATATATATATATATATATATATATATATATATATAATTTCCAAGTATATGGTTTATTACATTTTTTTAAAAAAATCTGTACAAGGTTCTGGATTCAATCCACAGTACCAGAAAAAAAATTAAAAAATAAATTAAAACAATCTTATTTTCAAAGCCCAGAGGACTAGCAGAACTGCAAATTCAACATTACCATGGGTAACAGTGAGACATACACATCTTAAAATAAATACAAAAGTAACTCTTGTTTTATAGATTTTATATCTCAAGTTTTACAAAGAAAGATGACTATTATATTGGAAATCTTGTTTTCCTTTATTCAATAACTTGAATGAATGCATACTAACAGTTTCAGGAAGTGAAGCCTTACTTCCATTATGCCCTAACTCATTACTTCCATTGTGCAGTCAGAGAACAATAGAGTTCCGGGCACATTATTCTGCCCATGGTAGAGTGCACTACTATACCTGTCATCTCTCTACACTGCCTTACACTCACAGAAGGCGTGGTTTATGTTTGAGCCCAACACAGCAACAATTCACAGTGACTTCAAACGGCATTCAGAAAAACAGTAGCATAACATTGTGTTTTGTTTTTTATTTTATTTTTATTTTAATTTTCTATTGAGTGTGTGTGTGTGTGTGTGTGTGTGTGTGTCTGTGTGTCTGTGTGTATCTGTGTATGTGTATAAGTGCTCAAGCTATGGTTATTTGGGGAAGACAGTTCTCTCCTTCTACCATGTGAGTTCCAAAGAGTCAACTGGAATTATCAGGTTTGGTAGTGAGTACCTTTACTATGCCCACCACCACTCCCAACCCTGAGATATCTCATGGAATCCTAACACCATTAACACCATTTGTATTGTCAGGAAACCTTCAAAAGATGCTGGGCCAAAGGACCTCACAGTTCTTCTTTGAATAAATCTACAGTTAGGGTGGGGGAGGGACTACATTGTGACACACCCAACTCTTACAGCAGTAAGTAAAAGGGTAAGGTGGGTAAAATCTCCTCCTCAATTAGGCTTAATGCTTTGAAAAGCAGAATTCAGTCCAGAGTAGAGGTAAAATTGTCTTGAAAATTGAGTCACTGTTCACACTGTTCAGTGATTATCTAGGAGACCTCAAACTGCCCCCTGGAGACAAAAAAGAAACAAGAAAGAGTCTAATACTTCTAAAGAACTAATTTCTGACCAGAGATATTATCACTATCTAACGATATAAAACAGTCTAGGGGTGTAGCTTAGCTGGGAGAGTGCTTGAATGCCTTGTGCAAAGGCCTGGGTTGGTCCCCAGCGTCACATAAAACACAGCAAGGTCTGTAGACACCGCACTGAAAGGTAGACACAAAAGGATAAGAAGGTCATGGTTATCCTCAACTCCATAGCAAGTTTGAGGCTATCTAGGACTACATGAAACCTTGTATCAGAGAGGGAGGGAGAGAGGGAGGGAGGGAGGGAGGGAGGGAGGGAGGGAGGGAGGGAGGGAGGGAGGGAGGGAGGGTAGAAGGGCAGAAGGAAGGAAGATTGAGTCTAAGGTATAGACTACTTCTTATAGAGACGAAGAGATGTCTCAGTACTTAAGAACACAAGACCCAAATTTAGTTCCTAGCATCCATGTCAGGCAGTTTACAAACACCTGCAACTCCAGCTCCAAGATTCTGATGCCCTCTTCTAACCTTCCCCTGGGCACCTACACTCACCGCATGTATACCCACACACCTGCACAGAGTCAAAATAAATAGTTTTCATGATCTTTAAGGTGGGGAGGTGGGGTGGAGAGGTAGCTTAGAAGTTAAGAGCACTTATTCTAGCAAAGGGCTTCCATTCCCAACACCCACATGGTGGGCCACACAGTCTGAAACTCCAGTCCCAGGGGATCTGATGGTGTCATCTGACCTTCATCAGCACCAGCAATAAAAGTGGTACACAGATATACACAAAGGTGAAACACCCATACAAGTCAATAAAAATAAAGTTTTTTTTTAATCTTTTAACTATTTGTTGTAAAAGTGACCTTTTCCCAATGTGATGTCTGGGGAGGCCCTAGACCTTGTTTTTTCCCTTCTGGGAAAACATCCTTCTCCAGAATGTTAAGTGGGGTTGGGGATAGAACCAGGTTTCAATCCCCAGACCTGCCAAAATACAGGGAAAAAAAAATACAGACTGTTAACTTTCTCAAAAGACTCTCTTTAATATTGTACTTCAAAGAAAACATGTATGCCTACATCAATTATCACAATTTCAAAATCTGAATGCTCTGAAAATCAATCACGCTTTCTCTTCTTTCATGAGACATGGCCATCTGGCCACATACTGGTAAAATCTGCCTTGAGGCTATTTAACCTCTCCTGACCTATTTTTGTTTCTCCCTTCCTAGAAAGCCCAGAGATCTCAACCCACAGGTACCCCTAACATGGTTTCAACGTGTAAAACCTGCAACATAGCCATTGACACACAAAGAAAGATCCGTAAAGGGACACATCATCAGCTCCATCTCATAAAACATCTTGTAGCCTGAACCCTATAGAGTTTCTATGGCAGTTTTGATATTTAAATTCATCATTTGTCTTTCAAAATAAATAAATAAAATTTGTGTCACATGGCATATACCCCATGGAAACAAGCCATGTGGCTGACATCCCTAGGCACCAATAGCAATCTCACTCATATCTAACACACTTATTAGCAGGGATGTGAGACAGAATAGTGGACTTGAAGCTAGAATAAGGGAGTATTCTTTTAACGAACTAGGGAGCCAGGTGCCTTTAAGGGCAAAATAGCACATCATATGACAGGAAGAGACAGGAGCAAGGTGCCTTTGTAACTAGTTTGCAAACTGCCCAGCTAAACTATTGGAATGCAGTTTTATTAAAGCTGTGAGCATTCACCCTCACAGGACAAGGCCACAGTTCTGTTTACTTTAGGTTGTGTCCGTGCTTTCTTCTCGGTTGTTATTATTCCTTTTAAAATCTTCTGTTGCTTGATTCAGAGTAAGATGGCTAGTTTCTTAAACATTTACAAGTGCCTCTAGACTAAAACTGCCACAGTATTTTGATAGCAGAAATGCTGTCAATGAAAATTAGCCTAGAAGAGTTTTGGAAGAAAAAAAAAGTATATCCCATAGTCAGAAAACAAAGGTCTGGGGATATATCCCCAGGGAGAGTGTTTGCATAGCATGTATGAGTCCCAGTCTTAATTCCTCAATCCTGTAAGTAGTGGTGGCACATACCTTTAATAACCCAGCACTCAGGAGGCAGAAGCAGGTGGATCTTCATGAGTTCCAGGCCAGCCTTGTCTACAGAGCAAGTTCCAGTACAGCGAGGACTACACAAAGAAACCCTGTCTCAAAAAGCCAATAAATGAATAGATACATAGATAAGTAGATAGATAGATAGATAGATAGATAGATAGATAGATAGATAGATAGATACTCTTTAACAAAGCTGGAGAGATGGCTCAATGGATAAGAACGTGCCATTGCACATCCCAGCATCCACATCAGAATGGCTCACAATGGCCCATAAAATCCCAGGTCTGGGGATCCCATGCTTCCAGAAGTTTTGGGTACCTGTAGGCTATACATATAATTAAAAATAAATCTTTTAAAAGAAGAAGGTAGATGAAATTGCTACTGACAAGTACTACATGCTAATTGTATGAGATGACTCTTTACATCACTCAGAGGGCATCATGTCACAAGCTAATGATGGAAAACAGTGTTTCTGCATGTTTCTGCCTACCTGATGCTGCATTAAAAGCCTGTGCCACCACACCCAGCCTAGAAAACTAAGTCTTGATCACAAATTGACTTCATTTGTTCCCTTGTAGCTATTTTTATGTCAGGCAGTTTTTATGGGTGGGAGGAAAAGCAAGGCTTTGACTGGGTAAGAATTGCCTATATCTCAACAGCTACTGAATCCTCACCCAATCAAACAATGGCCAAACAATGGTAAGGTTGATGCACCAATCTACCATGTCACTCTAACTACACAAGGCGTGGATGTGAATCAATGTTATGTCCATCATAAAACTACATCCTGAGCTCTTTATATGTTCTTTGGTGTCCTACCTATCTGGCTGTTAGCATGCCCAAGTTTGGAGGAGGTCACTCAGCTTGCAGAGGAGTCATGGTCCAGGATAAAACTCCACAGACTGGAACAGAGAAAGAAATCTAGACAGCATCAAGCACAGAAGCAAAGTGCTGCTATATTTCACTTCTGCCAGAATGTTGTGTAACCATCATTTTAGAACTTCTGCTTTTGTTCTCCTTAAAATTAATTTATAGTAAAGTTACAAATTACTATCTCCAGTAAATGATTTGTTGTCTGCAATTTTTTTCAATTTTTGTAAACTTTCTAGCAATTTCCTTTATCCACATTGGCCCCAGCCTACAGGAAACACTCTGACTTGCAGCCCAAGGAAAAACCTTGAATTTTCAGTAAAAATTTCTTACACCTACATTATGGGAAGGAGAGGGGAGGGGAGACAGTTTTTCTCATTTAAACATCTGAGGACCCACGTAGGAATACCAACATTTTGTTAAGTTGTGAAGTTACTTTTCTCTTTGTTCACACATGGCCAGGCTTATATATTTTTCTTCTCTAAAACTTACAACTTCCTATTTTAGAGTATTCTATAAGCCAAATATATATGACTGTGCCCTTATTAAGATGGCCAGGTTGCACTGGGCTAACACCACCAGTCAGCCCTGGTATGCAAATGAGGGTCCAGTCTATTCCATTGTGTTCTTTCAGGCTACTCTGAGAGGCTAATTCCAAGAAACACAGTTAGCTTTTCTTTTCACCGCTTAACTGACAACCCTGCCTAAAACTGTCAAACAAATCACTGAAGTTTTTCAAAATTAGCAGGGCAAGCATGACTAGCACAAACCTTTGGCACCAACTGGCTATGTGTTTCTCAATTGGCTGGACCTGCACTCCTGGATGGGGTAGGAGGGTGGGCAGAGTCTATCAGTGGAGGAGGGATTAATCGTTCTATCCTCTGCCCATCTTTTATCAGCTCTCCTGAAGTTTTTTGATCACACTTCTCTATTGTACCTCTCTATGTGCCTAGTAGAAATAAATAAGCCCTCTTCCTGTTCAAGAGAAAAGCAAGAAGGATCAATTTTTGCACTGAGGTGGCCCTAGAATTCCAGAATGGGAATGGACTCGGGTTCAGACCAACCCCTCCTTTCACCTTCACAGTGGCCGTTCACCTCAAGATGGGAAAAGCTACAAGATGAGCCTGGAATCAGATCATTTGCCCTCCCACTGACTATGTAATGGTTGCTTCACCAGCAGAACTTTTCATTCAAGTGTTCCTGGGTACACTGAAAGTATTGGGAATATTAATGCCAAGTCACCATGACTCCTCAAAACAAAGGTCAGTAGATGTGCCTAGCAGGGAAGACAAAGGACATACTGAAATGGGGAGTGTCCCTCAATGGTACTACACATCCTTAACATACGTGAGGCCCTGATTCCATCTCCAACATCAGACACGTTCAAGGGGCAGCCAGAGATCCATCAGAAATCAAGCCATTTGATTTTGTGAGACCAAAACAGGAAAGAGAACAATGCAATACACTTTGCAAATTAATATGTACCTTGCAGATTAAGGGTTATGTTTGCAGTTAAGAAAGTTAAGAATAAGTTCCTGTTTGTCTCAATTTGTTTGACTCAACTGCAAAAGATGTGCTTGATCACATGTAGGCAGGAGGTACGTGGACTGGAAATACACCAAGATGTATGCTTGCCCCTGACTGGATGTAGGAGGGAGCCTAGAACTCACTCTGTACACCCTCGAACTAACAGAAATATGCCTGCCTCTGCCTCCTGAGTGCTGGTCTGGGATTAAAGGAGTGTATCACCACCATTAGGCTGGTTTTGCCTTTTAATCCTCTGCAGAATATGACTCTCACCATTTCCCAGAACTGTCCTGACCAGTGCCCATCATCCTGACCACTATTTAATTAAAGCTTGCTTCAAAATTTGGCTCAAATTTTGTGGATCTCAGCTTTCTCATAAATCTCAGGTTTAACACTTTCTGATTCACCAAAAGGGAACAAATTTAAAAGTTTGTCTTATTTTATTTTGTTTTTATTTATTTATTTAGGTTTTTTTTTTTTGTTTTGTTTTGTTTTGTTTTGTTTTGTTTTTGAGGCAGAGTTTCTCTGTGTAGCCCTAGTTGTCCTGGAACTCACTCTGCAGATGGTGCCAACTTGAACTCCCAGAAAGCCTCCTGTCCCTGTCCTTTGAGTACTGGGATTAAAGCTGTGTGCCACCATGGCCAGCATGAAAAAACAATTTTTTATGTGGACTTTGGTTTTGTTTTATGTTGTTTAATTTTGTTTTGTTTGGCATTATTTCTGAAACAGGATCTTGTTGTAGATCTCAAACCCACTATGTAGGTAAGAATTTGAATTTCTGATCTTCCCGCCTCTACCTCCTGAATCCTGTGAAGATGGATATGTCTCATCATGCCCAGTTTATGTAGTACTGGGGTAGATCCCAGGACCCTATGAATGCCAGACAGTCACTCTACCAGCTTACGCTACATTCCCAGCCCCTTGTATTTTGTTTTTGTTTAAGGATACTGGTTAGGAAACAGTCTCACATGAATAAACATATACCCTCTAAAATATATGTGACAAAATAATAATAATAATAATACTGTTAATCCCACCAGGTGAGAATAAGATTACTGCCACAATTTTGAGCCAAATTTGAAGCAAGCTTTAAATATTGGCCAGAATGATAGACTCTGCCCAAGTCTATTCTGAGGATTCCCAGAAAATAGCCATGAGTTATGTTGGCCAGATGCTTATAAAGACAAACCCACAAAGTTACTTATTTCCTTCCTTCATCCAATCAAGGCAAGCAACCATTCTGATGTACTTCCTGCCTAGGTACCTTGCACCTATGTGTAACCAAACACATCCTGTGCAGTTGGGTTAACCAAACTTGTTTGGGAGAGTGAAAACTTGTTCCTATATGAACAACAACCTCCACCATTTCCAGAAGTATCTGTCCTAGGCAAGTTAGAAGTAAAAACAAAAAGTTTTATGGATCTTGTGAGAGCCCAAGTTACATTTTAAATTTTAATTACTATGCCATAGAGATCCATGAAACAAAAATGCCTCTGATCTACAAGCCCCTTGCTTAAGGACAGACAGTTCCTGAAATGCTGGAGGTCATTGTTTACGGTAGATAACAAGCTATATGTTTTCATTCCCCTAAACAAGTTTGTTTGATGTAGTGAGATAGTCCTTCTGTGGCACTGACCACGCCCATTGGGGGGTAGAGCCATGGGCGGAAGTGACCTGTGGAAGGAAGTCGGAGGGAGAACGGGAAAAGCTCTTGCTGGCGTGACTAGGACAGGAGAGGATCGGGTTGAATTTCCTGGTGTTCATCTGTCTAGGTTGTAAGTTACTTCTCCCTGAATAAACATCTATTCACCTATTTGTTTATCCTGACCTTATTTAAACGCGACAGTTTGACCCATCTTTCCCAGATGAACTTGATTACATGTGAGCGGGAGGTTCACAGGCAGGAAATATGTCAGGATGTATGCTTGCTCTTGATTGAACCTAACAGGAAATACTTAAGCTGCTGCAAACCAATACTCCAGGCCATTTTTTGGGAACTTGGAGATGGACCTGGATAGAGCCCATCTACCTGGCCAGTATTTAATTAACGCTTGCTTCAAATTTAGTCTTAAATATGGCATTGGTCTTATTCTTGGTGGATGGAATTAACAATCTCTTCTGCATAGTAATTAAAACTTAAAACATAACTTTGGCTCTCACATATACAATAGGGTTGACAAAGTCTATTCAAGCTGCTCTGAGATGATTTCCATCTAGGTCCTCATGAGGGAACATCAGCACTTGTGAAGCACGGCTCACTACACAGGGAACATCCAAATGTACAAAAGAACCCATAGAACAGTATTGCCATGGGACAATAGAAAGGTGTTCCCTGAAGTCAGTCCCACCTGCACTGAGCTAAGGAGCCTGGGAGAGCAGCCCACCCCAGTTTTTGTGTACTATTTGCTTGTTTGTTTTAAGCATTTTCTAGGACAGAGAGATGGTTCACCAGTTAGGAACACGTCTTGCACATACTATACTCAGATGACACACAGACACAGAAAATAGAAACAAAAGAAATAAACACACACACACATTTGTATTTCCATTTTGTGTGTGTGTGTGTGTGTTACATATATAATACCATATATATGTTGGTCCAAGGACAACTTGTCTTTCTTCCATGGTGTAGGATCAAACTCAACTCAGCAGGCTTGGCAGCAAGTACCTTGATCCACTGAGCCATCTTGCAGCTCACACCCTGGGTTTGAAATCACAGGGTCACTGGCAACACTGTAGTGAAGCTTTAAAGACCTTATCATTCTAGAGAAGATGTGAATAGATACTGGGTTTATTCTACCAGCTCCCTGTTAATTGCAGAGCTTCCAGCACATTCTACAGTTGCTATTGAAAAACATAAGCAAGAAACAGGGAAGTGGGTACAATAAAAACTGGCCTGCCATGTTGTCCTCTTCACTGTCCATTGCTACCAAGAATCCTGCTGTGTCTTCTAACCAGAACTGGCCACCTTCAGTATGTGGTGACATCTAGCTTGTACACATAAAGTCTATCTGAAGGTCAGAGAATGGACCTTGCCACTAGCTAACCATAGAGATCTGGAAGTCTATAAAGACAGACAGGAAGTGAGGTAGTTTGGTAGAAACAGGATATAAGCAGGGATAAACAGGAAATCGATCTCATGTCTGCTGAGACTCAAAGGAGGTAAGGTGTGGTAGTGGTTTGCTCCTTCTCTCTGATCTCTCACCATCTTCCTCTATATCTGAGTCCAGGTTTTTATTACTTAGACCAATTAAGAACTCTATTTACATCAGTATGTAAATACCTGATCTCTCAATATCTGATCAGTCTTCTCATCTTCATCATTCCCTAGTGTTCCCAATCTTCCCAATTCCATCCCCAACATCATGTAGACTAGGCACAGTGGCTCATACCTGTAATTCAACTTTGGAGGTCTTCCCAAGAAGGTTCAAAATTCAAAGTCATCCATCTTTGCTGCCTAGCAAATTGGAGGCTAGCCTGTGATACATGGGACCCTATCGAAGTATATAAAAGCTGTTGTTGGCTTCACTCAAATATCACACACTAATAAATAAATTTGAACATACATTGTATATACATTGACATATTACATCAATAAATACTCCTGTGGTCATGACTTTGCTCATCCAACACAAAAGCCTTGTTTTTCTAGTTGACACTGTATCTGGAAAATACAGGAATGAAGAAAACCCTCCAGGATGGCAAATAGTTGAACACACAGGCTACACATCACAACATAAAAAAGTTCTCTCCAAGAACACTATTGATGCCTCCATGACAGATTAGAAATCTTACAGGGAGCCATGAAGATTTTTTTTTCCTTAAACACTGAAAAGAACTAGATTCATTATGGAATGACACAAAGTTCAAAACTAGAAGCAATAGCTAGTAGATATTTCAGAGAGGGACAGTTTAAATTTATTACTTTAGAAAATGACCTTACTTAAAATGTATAACTTTTAAAATGTAAAGAAAATAAATATCTTTTTAAAGATAAATCTATTCAAGCCACTCTTTGACATTGTTCTGCTTTGTTTTATTTTGGCTCATTTGGTTGTTTTCATTTTGAGAGAGCATTCCTGCTTCCCAAGTGCTGGGATAGCATCGTGCACCAGCAGTCCAGGCTTGCAAACACAGTTCTTAACTACTAGCCCAATTCCTGATCTTACGTTAAACAAATGCTGGCGATTCACTAAGCACCACATCTAAACACAACACCGAATTAAAACCTACCTATCCCAAGGAATAGAAACTTGCATTTTAGCACAAATTAAGGGCTTAACTCAAGCTCTAAAGAGCAGAGGTAGAAATTCCAAACCCACCAAGTTTTACCTCCCATGTGATAAAGTTTAATAGCAAAACAAACTGTCTTATTTTTTAAAATTTCTTTCATGTAGAGAGTTGCAAATTCACTTTGTAGGGGATTTTGTTTGCTTCTGTTATCATTCGAACTATGCTAAAGCCAGGTTTGGTGCACTGCATTTCAGAAGATTTCTCTGAATGCCAGTTAAAATCCTGTTAATTCTGAAGTCTTGGAAATACTGAGGGACAAGTTAAGGCCCCTGGTCAGAGCCTCAATGCTGAAGGCCACTTGAAAATTTACACAGGAGGAGGAAGCAAGCTGTATTCTCACAAGGGCAAATGTTGGTCTTTAGTAATTTTTACATGATTTTCTTGCCATGTTTAGTCAAGAGCTGATATATGAATACAATTAATCTGTTCTCCCCTAATAAGGGTCCTTTGGATAACAAGACAGGGAAACTGGTTACTATCTCACTTTATAGCCCAGGCTGTCCTGGAGCTCACTACACATTGTTCTTATCTTCCATCTGGGCTCTGAAGGAATCCACTGAATTCCACTGGATTCATGGCCCTTTGGAAGCACTGAATGCTGTCCTGTTTAATGAACCTTTAGACCCTATTTAAAAAAAAAAAAAAAAAAGTGAAACATATGAAATTACAGGTTCATTATATTGTCCTAGTGGAACATTCTCCTTGACCCTCAAGATTCAGAAGTAGGATTTCTGAATTCCCTGTTCCTCACACTGTAGTGGGGGCAGAGGTGCATCTGAGAGGAGAGGAAGAGCCCACACAGCCTGTAAGAAGAGGTGTCTCTTCTCAGTGGGGGTGAGACAGGAATCATTGCATCCCTGCTCATCTTGATAATGTCGACAGTCTACATCCCCAACTTAGATTCAGCTGAGTCCAGAGGTGGCCTCCTACCCCCACTTCCCCTGTCTAAAAGTCCACCAGAGTTCTTCCATCCTTGACTAAGGAGAAATAAGAAGCAGGCCTGAGTGACCATGCCTATGAACAGCAGCCCTCTGCCCCAGCAAAGGGTGGAGAGGGGCTCTTTATTAGTTGCTAGGCAACAGCCTTAGTAGATGCTTGACATAGTTTGCTGCAATTTTAAGGTTTTCATTTGAGAGGTCAATAGAGATGCCAAAATGCAAAAGTTTGACTAAATGTTAATGATCATATCATTTTGTTTATGTTCACTTTATATATTTGGCTATCAAGATCTTCTTTTATCTAATAAATCCTCAACCTCTTTCCCCTTCCCCCTCTTCCTCTCCCACCCCTCCTTCTATTTATACTATGAAGCTTAACTAGTTCATAAAAATAGAAAGGAGAATATTTGGGAAGAAGAAGGTAGTCAGTATTCCTTATGGCTGACATTATTTAAAAAAAAAAAAAAAAAGAATTTTGTCTTTAGGGTCATCATGTCCCAGGTAGCAAGTAAAAGTCATGCTTGGAAAATAGGCAATACAAATAGTGCTTTAAATAAATCACTACATAAATCAATTATCTCACAATCGGTCTTTTCTACCGTATTCTACTTCATTAGTGTCTTAGGATTTTATTGTGAAGAGATGCCATGGCCATGACAACTCTTATACAGGAAAGCATTTGGTTGGGACTGACTTATAGTTCATAGGCTTAGTTGCCATCATGTTGGGAAGTGTGGTGGCTCACAGGCAGGCATGGTGCTGGAGAAGAAGCCAAGAGTTCTACATCTGGATCAGCAGACAGCAGGAAAAGAGACACAGTGGGCCTGGTTTGAGCCTCTGAAACCTCAAAACCCACCGCCAGTGAACCATTTCCTCCAACAGAGCCATGCCTCCCAATAATGTCACACCCTGTGAGTTTATGGTAGCCACTTTCATTCAAACAACCACAATTTTTTTTTTTTTTTTGTCAAGTTTGAATGAACAAGTATATCCCCTGGATCTGGTGGTAATTCTCAAAAGCATGCTCCTTTTGTTCATTTGCTTGTATTGTTGTTGTTGTTATTGTTAGATGCTCTACTGACTGAGCTATCTGGGCTGTTTTTGTTACTGTTTGAGAAAGGGTCTTGGTATATATTTTGGCTGCCATCCAACTCACTATGTAGACGAGGCTGGTCAAATTTTCAGCAATGTCCCACAAACTGGAGTTGCAGGTGTGGGCCCCTGCATCCAGCTTCAAGTCACTTTCAATGCCCATGTCCCTGATGTTCTCAGCATCTCTGCCATATAAGACTACAGGAGCCAGGTGTGGTAGCACGCATCGTTAATCCCAGTAGCAGCAGATCTTTGTGAGTTTGAGGCAAGCCTTACCTATATAATGAGTTCCAAGACAGCCAGTAAAGAGACCATGGCTAAGAATAAATAAATAAATAAATAAATAAATAAATAAATAAATACTACAGTGAGCAAAATTACCATCCCCAGTGACACAGCTATTTGAGAAAAAAGGATGTTGAGGGTATGGTCTAGGAAGCTGAGAAGCACAAAGCTGAAGCCAGGAATCAGTGACAGTGTCTATCCTCCAAGAGTCGACTAGAGTCCTATGCCCTGAACATGGAAATAACTGTTGAAGATGATACATCTCAAGGCAAGGTCAATGATGAGGATACAGGAGATTCCTGACATCATTAGGTGGCAAGGTTGAGTTCACTTGGTGGAGTGCTTCCTGCAGGAAGTCCTCAACACATAAACGGGTGTTAAGTGTGATCTCCACACTGAGTAGTTGAAGGCAGGAGGACCACAAGTCCAAAGTCATCCTTAGCAACATATGCAATCAAAGACAAGCCTGGAGGACTCTCCACATTTACAAATGACCAATGAAACAAGAGAGAAAAATACTGGCTGGGAAGAGTTAAAAAGCAATCCCTGCAGATGGATCCCAGTGGGGTAGAATGGCAAGATGATGACAACTTTGCATGCCTCTGTAGAGAAACTGGGTTTTGTTTGCAGGTTGTTAGGAGGCTAAAGGATTTTTCAGGATTAAAGTGGCATGTTAAGTAGATTTGTATTCTAAACAACAGATGAGCCAAAATAAAATTTAATTTAAAAATTAAAATCTAATTTAATTGCCCCCTAGTGGGTGGTTTTTTTTTGTTTGTTTGTTTGCTTGCTTGCTTGCTTGCTTGCTTGCTTCCTTGCTTTTTGAACACAGGGTTTCTCTGCATAGATCTGGCTATCCTGAAACTCCCTGGGTAGACCAGGCTGGCCTAGAACTGTGAGATCTGCTTGCCTCTGCTTCCCAAGTGCTGGGATTAAAGGTTGAAAAGCACATTATTTATTTTTGGAAGTCATTTGATCTAGGTGTGATGGTGAGCATATTCATAATCCCAGCTCTCTGGAAGCCGAGGCTGGAGAATCATGAGTTCAAAGCCTGCCTGGGGGAAGTGTAACATTATTTTACTGCAATACAGGAATGAATAAACTTTTTTCTTAAAAAGACAACACAGAGAATATTTCAAGCTTTGTTGCTGTTGTACTATGAAAAACAGAAAAAAAAGTATGGCTCAGTTCTGGCAAAACTTTATTAAAAGACTTTATTAAAATTGTACTTTTATAGAATTTTCATAGGTTACAAGATGCTATTCCTATTTTAATTTCTCTCTTTCAAGTACTGGGAGTTGAACTGGGGGTCTTATGCATGCTAAGCACACACCCTACCACAGAGCCATACCCTCAGTCCAAGTAAAAGAAAAATCAAGGACTGGAAAGCTAGCTCAGAGATTAAGAGCACTGGCTGTTCTTCCAGAGGACCCAGGATCAATTCCCAGCACCCATATAGCAGCTTACATCTGTCTATAACTTCTGCTCCAGGAGATCTGATGGCCTCATACAGACATACCTGCAGGCAAAACACCAATGTCCATAAAATAAAAATAAATAACTTAAAAAAAAAATCAAGGCTGTAGATGGTTCAGTAAGTAAAGACACTTGCCACCAAGACTGAAGATCCAAGTTCAAGCCCTGGAACCAACTTTCAAGAATTTATTCTCTGATTTCCATACACACAGACGGTGGCACACATGCATACAAGAATAAATTAAAAAATAAATAAAAGCAAAGCCATTCTCCACACAAAGATTGCACAAAAATAAGCCTCAGGCTAGGGTTTGGCCTGCAGTTAGCACTTTGACCAGCTGTGATGTAACAGGCTGTGGATTTTTATAACACATCCGCATTTCTGGGGGACTTTGAAGGTAAACCACCCGCCTTGCTCCTGGAATGAAGATCTAATCATAAAAGCTACACAGATGACAAGCTACAAAGAGCAAATGACCCCTGGGAAAGGCTGTATTAAATTAAAGAATTCCAGCAATTCACAGATTCCATCAATGTAAAAAGACAAGTATAAGAACAATAAAATCCTTGTCGAGAGTGGCCAAGGTATGTCAGGATAATAATGCCAGCAAGGCAGGTCACTGCAGACTTGAGACCAATCTGAGCTACATAGTGAGTTCAACATTAGTTACAAAGTGAGATACTGTGTTTTTTTTCCAGCCGAGCAAGGGAAAGAAGGCCAAGGGGAAGAAGGTGGCACTGGCCCCTGCCATCGTGAAGAAACAGGAGGTCAAAAAGGAGGTGAATCCTTTGTTTGAGAAAAGGCCTAAGAACTTCGGCATTGGGCAGGACATCCAGCCTAAAAGAGATTTCTCCTGCTTCGTCAAATGGCCCGGTTACACACGGCTGCAGCGGTAAAGGGCCATCCTCTATAAGCGTCTCAATGTTCCTCCTGCCATTAACCAGTTCACCCAGGCCCTGGACCGGCAAACAGCTACCCAGCTGCTTAAGCTTGCCCACAAGTACAGGTCAGAGACAAAGCATGAGAAGAAGCAAAGACTGTTGGTCGGTGCTGAGAAGAAAGCTGCTGGCGAAGGGGATGTCCCAACTAAGAGCCTCCTGTCCTTCGAGCAGGAGTCAATACAGTCGCCATCTTGGTGGAGAACAAGAAGGCTCGGCTGGTGGTGATCACCCACGATGTAGACCCCATTGAGCTGGTGGTCTTCCTGACTGCACTGTGTGAGAAGATGAGGGTCCCCTACTTCATCATCAAGGGAAAGGCCAGGCTGGGGCGGCTGGTCCACAGGAAGACATGTGCCACTGTTGCCTTCACACGAAAGACAAGGGTCCTCTGGCTAAGCTGGTGGAAGCTATTAGGACCAATTACAAGGACAGATATGATGAGATACGCCGCCACTGGGGAGGCAACGTCCTGGATCCTAAATCTGTGGCTCAAATTGCCAAACTGGAAAAAGCAAAGGCCAAACAACTCCCACTAAACTGGGTTAAATGTACACTCACTGCTAAGTTTTCTGTACATAAATGCAAACTTATCTTCAAAAAAAAAAAAAGCAGAATGGGGGGTGGGGTGGGGGGACAAGGTTTGTCTATTAGTGCAGTGCTTGGCGGCAGCAAGATGAAGTTCCTGGATAAAGCCCGGGAGGGGAGTTTCATAGCTATGCTATGAGCAGCTATATACGATATGATAATGGGGGCAAATCACTAAAACTTTCTCAACTCCCTGTCCCTCCCCTGTAAGATTAGGCCATAAGTTAGACTGGACCCGAGTGTCCTCTCAGCTGTGAGACTTCATCAAGTCTATTCAGTTACAGCATCAGTCTAGCCCATAATCTTAGAATTTATGGGCCCTGAATGTATAATAGATTACCAAATGGCTGCTGACAATTGATCTGCCCTTCACAAATGTACTCTGCTTGTGTGCACTGACACACATAAAATAAATAAACGAAATGTAGGAACCTATCTATTACAGTGAAATCTGAAATTACTGCTATTTCTATGCTTCTGATCCCTAAACATTTTTTTAAAAAAATAATTGTTCTATTTATTTGTGAAGATCATGGACAACATGAGGGGGGTCAGTTCTCTCCTCTCAGCATATGGGACCCAGGACTGGAACTCAGATCATCATGTTTAGCGGCAAGCCCCCATACCCACAAAGCTACCTTGTTGGCCTATGCATGGTGTTACATGCCTGTAATTGCAGGTGGCAGCAGGAAGGTCAAACAAACAGAAACAAAGCCAGGTGGAGTGACACACACTTTTAATTCCAGATTTTCAGAGGCAGAGTAAGTTCCAGGCCAGCCAGGGCTACAAAGTGAGACCCTGACTCAAAAAAAAAAAAAAAAAAAAAAAAAAAAAAACATTCATTATGGGGCTGGAGAGATGGTTCAGTGGTAAAGAACACTGGCTGTTCTTCCAAAGGACCTCAGTTCAATTCTCAGCACCCACATGGCAGCTCATAACTCTCTGTAATTCCAGTCCAGGGCATCCAATACCCTTACACAGATGCACCAATGCAAATAAAGAAATCATTTTTAAAAATTAAAATTAGCAAGCATCAATGGCCAGCTGTTAAAGTACTTCCCTGACTTGAGAGGTAGCAGCAGGCTCTGTGAGTACAAGGATAGACTGGTCAAATAGTGAGTTCCAGGTCAGCCGGGCTATACAGTGAGATCATATCTCAAAAACAAAACATCAAGTTGGAGGAAGGCAAAACCAACAGGCTTTTCTGGCCTAGGTATGAGAATTAAATATGGAAAGAGAATGCTGGAAGTAACAGGGGTCAATTTTATTTTTAATCTTCTCTCTTTCTCTCTGCATGTGTGCGTGTGTGTGTGTGTGTGTGTGTGTGTGTGTGTGTGTGTGTATCTTCTGCCTTTGGAGGTCAGTGGCATTGGGTCCCCTAGAGATGAAATTACAAGCAGTTGTAAGTGACCTAATGTAGGTGCTGGGAACTGAACTCTGGTCCTCTACAAGAACAGTACAAACTCAACCACTGAGCCATCTCTCCATCCTCAAGTAAGAGAAATTCTGAGGTCTCTGGCTTTTGTAAGATCACGTCAATCAAAGAAAATGGTCTGAGGACAACATTGCTATCATTTGTTGGCCAACGGTAAATCAGGTTCAGAATACAAACTCTGTATTTGCCCCAGAAAACATGAGGTAGATTATACATTACATCACGTATGACCATAACCAACTTTATTAAGACATGTATTATAAACCACATATGGCCTCATGCCTGTAATCCCAGTATTTGAAAAGCAGAAGCAGAAGGATTATTCAGAATGTGAGGTCAGTCTGGGCTACAGAGTAAGACTTTATCTCTAAGACAACACAAGAAGGAGCTAGGAACACAGGTCAGTCAGTGAAGTGCTTGTCTAACATGGTAGAAGCCATAGGTTTGGCCCCCAGCACTGCAGAGATTGAGTGATGATGCCACACACCTGTAACCCCAGGAGGGAGAGGCAACACCATCTGATGTTCAAGGTTATCCTTGGCTACACAGAGAATCAATGCCAGTCTGGGATACACAAGACCTTGTCTAAAAACAAATTAATAAATATATAAAAAAGTAGATAGACAGATAGATAGGTAGGTAGTTAGGTAGGTAGGTAGACAGACAGACAGACAGACAGACAGACAGATAGATAATTAAATGAATATATAGTATGTAGAAAAGAGCAGGTGCAGAATTGACTGATGAAAAGTTCTGCACAGCCTCCTGGTTATTTCACTTTCTCAGTGACTGTTCCTACTTTATGAATGGGAAAACAGCAGAGCCAAGTTAAGAGATGAATTCAAGGGATGGGGAGATGGTGTAATGAGGAAGGCACTACACACATCCACACCCACACACACACGGAAATAAACTTGATCCCCAGAACCTACATAAAACTAGATACAACAGTGAATGTTCCCTGCGAGTCTGTGTAGGGTTATGCAAACATGAACAAGAGGCGAGGCAGAGAGAGAAGAAAGAATCTCTTATGTTTATGGGCTATCCATGCGTCTGATGTTACCCTTTGACTTTCACATGCATTCGATGGCATGTAAACACACGCACACAAACACATACACACATACATATAAACAGTACATACAGAGAAGCAAAAATAACTTATTTTTTAAAGGAAACTTCAGTATGAGTCACTCACACAACAGTGTGGACCACACAGTCTCTGGTTTCCAGAACTATAATTTTAAATGCTTTCCTAAAGAAAGAATTCATCATGCTAAATACCAACTATGTTTTACTGCACTTAGATTATTTTTTATTACATACTAAATTATGTTTTATGAGGAAATGTTGAAAGCATATATAAAAGCAGAGACAAAATATCATAAATCTGTATTCTTACGATCGCCAAATCAAATATTCCTAGAGTTTTGTGTATACTTTCTCAAATAAGTGCCCACCTCCTGTACATACCTTATGTGTATTTTGGTTTTCAACAAAATGGGTCTATAGTACTCCATAGTATATTTTGTAACCTACATATATATTATATATATATACACACACATATATATAATATTATATTTTGTTGAAAAATAGAAACCCATTAATAACTAAGCAAACAAGAGACCATCTCTAAACAGGGTAGAAAATGAGGACCCATATCCTATGTTGTCCTCGGACCTCCACACACATGCAAAGTTGTTAAGTCTTCCAAATCCAAAGAGATCTGTTTTGCTGATTCACTTTCCATATGTATAACTTGTTGACAAGCTTGTATTAGCCTGTGGAAGTCCCACATATAAACATGTGCGTGTGCACATACAATCACAAGATCTTGCATTTCCATGATGACATTATTTCCTCTATTTTGCATCTGCCACCGTGTGGGGAAGAGACAAGGAATTCTCCCTAGGGTGTGAGAAGCCAAGGTCTTCCAGTCCTCCCTTGACTCTTCTCTATTCAAAATATTCCTCATAAAATAATTCAAATGAACTCAACTGCTAAACAGAAGACACCTGGGAACAACTGCCCCAAAAGCTGTTGTGGAAGTTGTTAACCTCATATAAACATAAGTAAACAAACTAAATAACAGCCTGAAATATTTAGTTTAACCCTCCATGAACCCACCGGATGCACGACTCATTTGTCTTGTAATTGCCTCCCATCTTCTAGGCACAAATTCATGGACTTCAAACGTTCCCTGGCAGAGCAGCCTTCCCTTCCATCCAGTTTAGGATGCTTTAAAGAGAAAAAAGACATGGCTTTCAGAACGTTGTGCAACCACATATAAAGGCAAATTTGTAAATTTCCCAACCATTTATCCCCACTCCTGATTCAACTATGAGAGGAGAATTGTGTCTTTCCAATACAAGCCAAGGGATGACATACACAAATCCTAAAATTTGAAATATCTCCCTAATTGTGGGTGTTGAAGCTGGGGAGAAAGTTCAGTGTTTTACTTTTAGATGCGGCTTAGTAGAGGCTGCCATCATTAAAGACTGTGCAGAGCACAGCACCTGTTCAGTAACACTTAATGAAAAGCAGAAGCATGTCCCTTAAGCCATGAATTCAGGCAGTTTTAAATTATTACCAGTAATGGGCCTGAAAGCCATTATAATGAAAAGTGTGGGGCTCTGTATTCTGGAATTTATCTCATCAGCAACTCCCTGGAAGCAGGGGGTTTGGGAGCATCAGCAAAAAGGAACAGAAGTCCCCAACTGCCTTTTACCCACTCTAGCCAATCAGGGAGAAGACAGGAAAATGTTTTCTCTTACATTCTGCCATGTGTCTTTATGTGGGAAATTCAAGTTCAAAACCAGGCATGCTGGGAAACACCTATGATCTAGACACTCAGAATATACAGATAGAAGAACCAGGAGTTCAAGACTCTCCTTGACCACATACAAGTTCTGGGCAAGACTGGGCTATATGAAATGCCATCTCAGGTACCAATCGAGCAAATAAAGACTCAAATTCAGGCATCAAAGGGGTAGTACATATCTGGAGCTGAGGTAGGAAGGCCTCAAGTTCAAGAGCAGCTTGGGTTATGTAGTAACAGCCTGTCTCAAAACAGTAAGTACTGGAGAGATGGCACAGCCTACTTTGGGCTCTTCCCAAGGACCTGACTTTGGCTCGTAGCTGCCCATAACCCCAGCTCCAAGGACGGGACCCAACGCTTTTTTCTGACCTCTACACACATACACGCACGCACGCACGCACGCTCGCACGCACGCACGCACACACACACACACACACACACACACACTTCAGCTAATTTTTTAAAAAATCCTGCTCATGCTCATGTTGAATAGATCAGCCATTGTCTCAATATATATATATATATATATATATATATATATATATATATTATATGAATATATATATATTATATGAACATATATATATATATATTGTTTTTTTGAGACAGGCTTTCTCTGTGTGACTGCCCTAGATGTCCTGGACTCACTCTTACAGACTAGGCTGGACTTGGACTCACAGAGATCCACCTGCCTCTGCCTCCCAAGTGCAGGGATCAACTTTTAATATTTTTAAAGATTCATTTTCATTATTTTTACTTATGTGTGTGCATGACTGTGTGGTGGTTGTGTGGGGTTGTGCATGAGAGTTCAGGTGCCTGTGGAGGCCACAAAAGAACATCAAATCCTCTAGACCCCGAGTCCCAAGCAGCTGTGAGTCAGGGTGCTGGGAACTGAACTCAGGTCCTCTGGGAGAACACAGTGATTGATCTCTTACCAGCTGATCTATCTTCCCAGCCCTCAGCCTTGTTTTCTCCCAGAACTGGGGACTGAGTTTAGGGTCTTGAGCATTTGAGGCGAGTGCTCCCCCAGGCCTTGAGTCTGAATTCAACATGTAATGATGTAACAACGAGAAATAAAGCAAGCATTCAGCTCACAGATCCCAGCACTTAGTATTCTGCATGCACTCTCATTTATCCTCCACCCACACCCCTCCCACCATCTCCCCCCTCCCACCCACTTACACAGGTGAAACTTAATTAATGAGGTGGAGTTAAATGTGCCCCCAGATCTTTCTGATTACTGACTTTAGGGCTCATATTCACTATATTATACTGTCTCTGCTGAGATAAAATGGGTAGCCAAGAAATAAAAATCAATGAAAAGAGGAGGAGGGAAAGAGAAATGGGAAATTCTTTTCAAAAAGGCAAATTCCATTCCCATGTGAAACTTGAGGATGGTGTTTCCTGCTGCATACACAAAATGTCATTGTAAATGACTCAAGAGAGACTTCTTTCTATACTACATGCGTGACCCAGCATCTGGCTGATTGTGGCATCGCCTGGGACCAGCTGCTGCCTATAGTTGGAGGAGGTGGAGATTCCAGTGTTCCATTCTGACTTGATTTCACTGGAAAATAAATAACAGCCTTCTCACAGGGAACCAGTGCTTCTTGATTTAGTGGCCAGACTGCAAATATGCCATGTACAAAGGAACAGAGATACAGGCATTGGCCACTTGGGGGAAAATCTATTATTATCCACATTCCAAAGCAGGGATGTGCTGCCTTTTAAAGAATAGTCATGGAGCATGGAAGTGTTCCACAGCAAGAATAGTTCCACTTGATGGGGGTGGGGTAGCATCCGGGAAAACACAGGTGGTTTCATAGCTCTCTCTTTTTTTTTTTTTTTTTTTTTTTTTTCATAGCTCTCTTTAAGTTGATTTATGTTATTGGTGACTAGGTGCTTTCAGATTCATCATTAATGTCCACTTGTTCACGGGGGGAGGAGGGAAGTGTAAAAAAAGTAAAATAAATAGAAGGCTAAATTTGTTTGGGTGATGCAAACCCATGAAATATAATACATTTAATTAGGTTCAGTGTGCAGGCTAGTTTTATGTCAACTTGATACAAGCTTGAGTCATCAGAGAAGAGAAAGTGTCAATTGAGAAAATACCTCCATTTAGGTTCAGTGTGCAGGCTAGTTTTATGTCAACTTGATACAAGCTTGAGTCATCAGAGAAGAGAAAGTGTCAATTGAGAAAATACCTCCATAAGATCAGGTTGTAGGCAGGCCTAGGCAGGCCTGTAGGGCATATTCTTAGTGATTGATCTGGGACTGGTCCTGGATTTTATAAGAAACAAGTTGAAGGGGGTGGGGGGGGGCACTGAGTGGAGAGAGAGTTAGGAGAAAGAGAAGGGGAGGAGAGGAGAACATGTGGGGCCAGGAAGATTGAGAGTCGGGGAACGATCGATGAGAGAAAAAAAGAGAGAGAGAGATACCATAATAGAGGGAGTCATTAAGGTTTGAAGAGAAAACTATCTGTAGAGAAATGTCTAGAGACCTACAAGGATGACCCAACTAACAATCTGAGCAACAGTGGAGCCGCTACCTTAAATGCCCTTCCCTGATAATGAGATTGATAACTAACTTATATGCCATCATAGAGCCCTCATCTAGTAACTGATGGAAACAGAAGCAGACACTGCAGCTAAACACTGAGCCAAACTCCTGGAATCCAGATACAGAGAGGGAGGAGTGATAAGAAAAGAGGTAAAGACCAAGCTACAGAAACCCACAGAGACAGCTGACCTGAACAAGGCAGAGCTCATGGACTCCCCAGACAGATAGCTGGGAAATCAGCCTTGAACCTACCCAGACCCACTGAACATGGGTCTCAGTTAGAAGGCCTGGACAGTCTAAGGGATCTCTGACAGTAGAACTGGGATGTATCCCTGGTGCACAAAAACCTTTGGGAGCACATTCCCCAAGGAAGGAACCCTTAGCCTAAAGACAGGAGGAGGGAGGGCCTAGACCCTACTCCAAATGACTTGACAGATTTTGATGGAATTTGACAGATTTTGATCCTGGAAGGTATCACCCTCTTTGTGGAGTGGGTGGGGAATGGGATGAAAAGTGGGGCCAGGGGGCATGGGGGAGAGAGGGAACTGGGATTGATATGTAAAGTAAGAAAAATCTAAAAAAAAAAAAGAGGAAGGAAAAGGAGAAGGAGAAGAAGAAGATGAAGAAGAAGAAGAGAAGCAGGCTTAGCAAGCCATGAGGAGAAAGCCAGTAAGCAGCATCCCTCCACAGCTTCTGCATCAGCTCCTGCCTCCAGGGTGCCACCCACACTGCCTGAGTTCCTGCCCTATTCATGCTTAAGATGATGAACTATTGCAAGGAACAGACTCCCCAAGCTACTTTTAGTCAGGGTGTTTTATCACAGCAATCATCACCCTAACTAAGACATTTGGCTTTCTCAAAAATATCTGATACTAATAAGCATCATAGTCTTAATAATGATTTCGGTCTCTAAGAGAAGTATAAAATTATGTGATGTGTTCTTAAAATTTTTGTTGGCCACTGTGTGACAACAGCCAAGTCTGTCTCAAAATGTTTTCTCCTACAATGGTATGTATATATAAAATGTTATTATAAAATTTATTTTTTGTAAAAATTATTTTTAAATACTTAAACCAGGTAGAGATGTACATGCCTCTAATCTCAATACTTGGGTAGTAGAGGCAGGAGAATCAGGAGTTCCTAAGTTATACAAACAGCAAACTTGAGGACTGCCTAGGCTATGTGAGATCCTCTCTCAAACTAAAGAACAAACAAGAAGTAAAAGAGAAAAGAAGAAATGAGACAACATCTTAGTCAGTGTGGAAAGTGCTTTTGTAGTATGTATGAAGCCGGTTGGGGCCCAGCATTTACATTTGTTTCAGATCATGTATAAAGAAAAGCAGAAACAGCTTTCAGTTGAACAATGCAATGTAGAGTTGAGTAAGTCTAGTAGACTCCTGTTCAATGACATAAGTTTATTTCACAACTTTATCTCTATGCACAAGTGAAAACTAACAAGAAGTTGAAGCCAGAGCTGGAAAACATTAACTGTGCTTTATATATTGTTTGCTTGACTGCTTGCTTGCTTGCTTGCTTGCTTGCTTGCTTGCTTGCTTGCTTGCTTGCTTGCTTGCTTGCTTGCTTGCTTGCTTGAGACAGGTCTTACAGTGGAGCACAGGCTGGCCTGGAGCTCAGAGATCAGCCTGCCTCTTCCCTTCCAGTTCTGGGACTAAAGGCATGAGCCGCCATGACCAGATTTGGCACAATGTCTTAAGGCTGTGTGTTATAGGACAAAATGTAGCTAGACTCTCACTCTATGCCAGGTAACCCTCCATGCAAAACAAGAGAGCAAGGGGCAACATAACCATCAGAGCAAGGGCAGAAGGACAGTCCTTAGAAAACAGGGGCAGCAAGAAAATGAAGACATATTTGAAGAAAGAAAAGACTATTCCAAAATGTTGATAACAGTAACACATTTTACATGTGGAGTGGGCCCCAGAAAGATGTATGGTTTGAGCTAGGCATGGAGGCTCATGTATGTGACCCCAGGTTTGAGAGTTTCAGGCAGGAAGATCTGAGTCATTGTTATTTTAATTCCACATGTGTATTTACTCTTGGGTGAGTGTGTTGCATGTGTAAGGCTGTGCAGGTACCACAGTGCACATGTGGAGACCCTCTCTCTGCCCACCTTGTGGCACCCGGGAAATGAACGCAGGTTGTCAGACTTGGTAGGGACCTCCACACCCAATGAACCATCTCACCAGCCAGAGATCATGAGGTCCAGGCCAGCCTGGGCTACATGAGATCCTGTCTCAAATAGACAAAAACAAACAAGCAAAAATCTATGGTTCAGACACTCAGATGTAAATGAAAATTGCTGGGCTGGAGGGAAAGACAGCTCAGCCATTAAAGGCTAGGCACACAACCAAAATTGTTTTGATGATTTTTGATTGTGTCTAGAAATTCTCCCTGATCAGGCAAGTTACTATTGTACGCCACATATTTATTTCTGCCATTGATTGAGACAACTATCAAGGAAGATAGTATGGGCAGTTTTATAATTGAATTAAAATAGCTTGCTGGGAGGTGGTGGCACACCCCTTTAATTCTAGCACTTGGGAGGCAGAGGCAGGTCAATCTCTGTGAGTTCATGGCCAGCCTGGACTACACAAGGAGTTCAAGAGGATGGCCAGAGCTATACAGAGAAACCCGGTCTTGAAAAACAAAAACAAAAAACAAAAAACAAAAAAACATAACAAAACAAAACAAACAAACAAACAAAAAAAAACACCATAACCCTCCCACCCCCAGCCAAAATAAATAAATAGAACAGAACAGAACAGAACAGAACAGAACAGAACAGAACAGAACAGAACAGAACAGAACAGAATAGTTCCTGAGAGGCTGACGCTGGAGCCATGGCTCTAGTTAAGAGCACTTATTGCTCTTGCACCTTGTTTGGTTCCAGTACCCACACGGAGGCTCACAACCATAAAAATAAGTACTCAACTATTTTTTAAAAAGTAGTTCTTTGTGTTTAAACTTTAAGCTTTTTCTTTAAGCTTTAATATTTTAAAGAAAACAAACAATAAATATAACAACAAAATAACAGTGAATGACAGGGAATGGCAGTGGCACTTGTAATCACAGCATAGAGGAGGCTGACACAGGAAGGCCTGTGCCAGGCACAAGGTCAGCCTGAGCTATATAGCAGGACTACAGAAAGAAAAAAGGGACAAGTTTGTGATCATGGAAAGAATTTTTAAAATATTTATTTCCGTTTTTAAAGATAATATTTTTTATTTAAATTTGAAACAAGCTTGTTTTATATGTCAATCCCAGTTCCCTCGACCTCCCCTCTTCCCCTGTCCCCCCAACCCCTGCTCCATCCCCTTTCTACTCCCCTGGGAGAGTGAAGCCTTCCATAAAGATCTTCAAACTCTGTCATATCATTTGGACCACAGCCTTGGTCCTCTCCCATGTATCTAGGTTGAGAAAGTATCCCTCTATGTGGAATGGGTTCCCAAAGTCCATTAGTATACTAGGGGTAAATACTGATCCACTACCAGAGACCCCATAGATTGCCCAGTCCTCCTAACACCCGCATTCCGTGGATCTGGGTCAGTCCTATGCTGGTTTCCCAGATATCAGACTGGAGTTAATGAGCTCCCCCATGTTCAGGTCAGCAGTTTCTGTGGGTTTCTCTAGCCTGGTCTTGACCACTTCACTCATCATTCCTCCCTCTCTGCAACTGGATTCCAGGAGTTCAGCTCAGTGTTTAGCTGTGGGTGTCTGCTTCTGTTTCCATCAGCTACTGGATGAAGGCTCTAGAATGGCATATAAGGTAGTCTATTTATTTATTTTTTTATGTGTGCATATTTTGCTTACATGGATGTATGTGTACTATGTGTGTGCCTGGTGTCCTTGGAAGTCAGAAAAAGATGTTGGTTTCCAGGGAACTGGATCCCAGATGGTTGCAATCCACCAGATTGGTGCTCATAATCAAATTCAGGTCCTCTTTGAGAGAAGCTCTTAAGTGCGGAGCCATCTCTCCAGCCCCAGAGAGGATTTTTTAGTGTCTGAATCTCAGATATCTGTAATGAAACTCCTATTCCTGTAAATGCGGATGCATTTACTCAACTGCTTTGTTTATCTTGTTCTTATAATCCATGGAGTCCATTGTGCCCTTTCATTCTCTATAAAAATGCACACTAACTAAACAGTTGTAGGACAAAGACAATCTGTTGGATAACGTCCTGATATTGCAGGCTTCAGGCCACTGCAAAATCAAGTCCTTGCTCAACTCCACATAACTACGCACCACCTCAGAGGGGCTGTTGCTTGTTTGGGAGAATGTTTAGCATGCTTTGGGTTCAAAGTGTATCTCAGAAAGTATACATCTCCCCTGCCCACAATTTTCTTTTAAGAGACAGTATCTTCAGTAGGCCAGGAGTAGAGGCAGAGGCATATAGATTTCTTTGAGTTCTAGGCCAGCCTGGTCCACATAGCAAGTTCCATGACAGCCAGGACAGCATAGAAAGACCCTGTCTTTAAAAAGCAAGATAAAAATAAAAACAAAACAAACAACAACAAAAAACGAGAGAGAGAGAGAGAGAGAGAGAGAGAGGAGATATCCCTATAATTCCAGCAATTGAAGGGGAGATCCAGGACGATCAGGACTTCAAGAAGTCAGGGCCAATCAGGGTTACATGAGACCAAAGACCAAAGAGAGGTGCTCATGCATGAATGAGTGTGTGTGTGTGTGTGTGTGTCTAAGAGAGAGAGATGGGGGGGGGCAGACCGGCAGGCAGGTAGGCAGGCAGGCAGGCAGACAGACAGACAGACACAGAACACACAGAGAGAACTCACTATGGTGCCAGAAGACTCTGGATAACTCCTGATTGCAACTCATTCTTCTGCACAAGCCTCCAGAATGTCTGGAACTAATGGATACTACAGTGCCCAGCTTTCTTTCTTTCTTTTTTTAATTTAATTTATTATTTTACATGTCGATGCTAGTTTCCTCTCCCTCTTTCCCACCCTCCTTCCCACCCTCCCTCTCTGCCTCACTCCCTTCCTCCCTCCTCCCCTCACTTTTACCCTCTCTGCCCTCTCACATGCACCCTGATCACCATCCCCTCCCATCCCCCCCACTCCAATTCCATATGTAGGGGAATGCCTTCCAGTTGGGGTCATGTAGGTCTGACAGGTCATTTGAAGTAGGGACTAGGGCTTCTCTCCTGTCTCTGGGTTAAGGCAGTTATCCCTCCATGAGGGATGTGTTCACAAGGTCCTTTTGTGCACCAGGGATACATCCTGGTTCCACTGTCTGAGGTCCCTTAGACTGCTCAGTCCTTCTGGCTGAGACCCATATTCATGGGGGCCTGAGTGAGTCCCATGCTGGATTCCCAGCCATCAGTCTGGGGGCCAGTTACCTCCTCCTTGTTCAGGTCAGCTGTCTCTATGTGTTTCTGGAACCTTGTTTTGCCCTCTCCATCTGCATCTGCGTTCTAGTTCGACTCAGTGTTTAGGTGTGAGTGTTTGCTTCTGTTTCCAACAGGTATTAGATGAGGGCTCCATGGATAAATTAGTTGTTGATCTCACTATCTGGGAAGGGCATTTATGGTAGCCTTTCCACAGATGCTCAAATTGTTAGTTGGCAGCAGTCTTGTAGGTCTCTAGACCTTTCTTTGGGTTCAGTTTTCTCTTCAATCCAATATTGGCTCCCTCTTTTATATCTCTCTCTCTCTCTCTCTCTCTCTCTCTCTCTCTCTCTCTCTCTCTCTCTCTCTCTCTCCTGTCTTCTATTCCTATCCTGACTCAATCTTCCTAGTGGCACATGCTTTTCTCTCCTCCCCCTCTCTTTCTCCTACTTCTCTCTCCATTCACTGCCCCCCCCACTTCCCCTGTGCTCTGAGGGACTTGTCCCTTCCTGCTACTGTGAGGAACCTTATATGGATCTCTTAGAATATACCTTGTATCCTCGTTCCTCTGGTGGTGTGAAATATGGGCTGGTGATCCTTTGCCCTAGGTCTGAAATCCATATATGAGTGAGTACATACTGTGTTCCTCTTTTTGTGACTGGGTTACCTCATTCAGAATGGTTTCTTCAAGTGCCATCCACTTGCCTGCGAATTTCAAAATTCCATTGTTTTTTTCTGCAGAGTAGTATTCCATTGTGTAGATGTGCCACATCTTCATTATCCATTCTTCAGTTGCAGGGCATCTAGGTTGCCTCCAGGTTCTTGCTATTACAAATAGTGCTGCTATGAACATAGTTGAGCAGATGTCTTTGTTGCATGGATACGGATCATTTGAGTATATGCCTAAGAGGGGGATTGCCGAGTGCCCAGCTTTCTTACCTGTTTTATTAAAAACAAACAGACCCCTGGTTCTTGTCTCACCTAGAGCTTCTTCTCTGACTAGAGTTATATATACTAAGAAGTTTCTATAAGTAGCTAAGACTTAAAGTTCACCAAAAAAATATAAGCTCCAAAAATAAAAAGACCAAAAGAAAAGTTACAGGCTCCATGGGGAACGAAGAAACAGTTACTGTTGTTCTTTTGCTGCAACTATTGCCTATGAAACATAAACACAAGACTCAGCACCCACGTGGAGTTTATTGGTAGGGAGGAGAGAAAGGGAGGGGAGGGGAAGAGAGAGTAAGGCAAGAGAAGAGAGAGGGGAACAGATCAAGAGAAAGAGGGAGGGAAGTAAGAGAGGAGAGGGAGAGAGAGAGTGGGTATGCTTGGTGCACTTCCTTTAAAACTTAAGCATGCTTAGGTAATGCTTGAAGTAGCAATGACATGGCCATGAGCTTCCCACCCATCGTCAGGGAGCAGGGTCAGCATCCAATAGTTACTACCTCCTTAGATACTCTATCTTGAAATAATCTTTTCCCCATTTTTGCTAAAAAAAAAATTCTGATATATGTCTATATATCTATATAGAGAGATATATAGATTATATTGAAAACCAATCATAGAAAGAGATCACTGATTGCTTAGGAATCTCTTAGCCAGGCATGGTGCTGGAGGCCTTTAACCACAGCACTTTGAGGCAGAAGCTGGCAGATCTCTTAAATTCAAGGCGAGCCTAGTCTACAGAGAGTCCCTGGACAGCTAGGACTACTCCAAGAAACTATGTCTCCAAACACCAAAACTAAAATAGGAAGAAAGAAAGGGAGGGATGGAGGGAGAGAGGGAGGAAGGAAAGGAAGGGAGGGAGGGAGGCAGGAAAGAGGGAGATATCTCTTGAATCAAAGAGAAATCTCTGAAGAGTCTGGTTCATCCCTCTGTTTTCTTTTCAGGGAAGAAGGTAATACACCTCTCCACCTCACCAGAGGAAACAGTGGCTTGTGGCAATGAGGTGTGAGAACTGAGTATTGTATGTCGGAATTGTTTCCAGGAGATCATCACTTTGGCTCCAAGCTTCCTTGGAGGTCTTTGCTTGGTCTCTGTTTTCTTGTTGACTGGGCACCATCCTGTTGTGTGGGAATTACATTTGCAAAGTAGACCTCCCCCAAAGCAAACAAAGAACCCCTTGAAATTCCTTCACCCCAAGCTTCCTTTTCATCATTCCCTTTGTCTTCCTCTGTCTTCTTTCTCTCTTATCCTCAGCCCGTGGTCCTCTTCTGCTTTAGTCACTTGGCCTTTTCAAATGAATATATCACTGCAGACAGGAGACGTTAGTCTGTCTCTCTCTTTGTCTCCTCTCTACTGAACAGCTTCTTCCTAAAAAAAAAAAAAAAAAAAAAAAAAAAAAAACGGCAGATGGTCAGTGAGAGGAGCCACCCCTCAGCTTGCAGGCAGAGACCCAGCAGACTGACCAAATCGAGAAGCCGTTAAAGATCAATACAGCTCTGCAAATTAAGTAATCAGATCCCTATGTGTTGCCTTAGGGCCTTTTACAAAGAACTCAATTCCCAGGTGTTGTTTGGCTTTCAGTGAACATAGGCAGAAGAGTCAGAACACAAGCCTGCAATTGTGGATCTGAATGACCCCCCATTGAAGATGTTATACTCAACTTTGTTTTATGAAGTAACTGGATGTTTAAAGTTACATATAAGAAAAGTAATAGCTTAACCTAGCAGCAGTCTTTCTTTCTTCCCGCCTTCCCTCCTCCTCTCCCTCCTTCCTTCCCTCCTCCTCTCCCTCCCTCCTTCCTTCCTTCCTCCTCTTCCCCCCTTCCTTCTTTCCTTCTTTCTCTTTCACCCTTCCTTTTTTTCTTTCTTTCCTTTTTTCCTCCATCCCTCCCTTCCATTGTTTTTTTAGACAGGTTTCACTGTGTAACCCTGACTACCCTGGAACTCACAGAGATCTTCCTGTTTCAACAACATACACAACACATGCACATGCTTAAAAGCAAAAAATAAAATTGTAAATCACATACACACACACACACACACACACACACACACACACACACACACACACACACACGGCAGTAAAATGTTGCCACCTAATATATTTTTCAAGATTTAAGGGCAAAAACAAAAAGATTTCGTTTAAATTATGCATATGTGTGTGTTTGAGTGTGTGTGTGTGTGGTGGGGGTCTATCTATATGAGTGTAGAGACCTCAGAAGCCAGAAGTATCAAATCCCCCTGGAGCTGGTGGTTGGGAGTCACCTCATGTGGATGTTGGGAATATTGAACTCGGGTTCTCTGGAAGAACCGTGTACTCTTAACCATTGAGCCATATCTCTAGCCCCTCAAAGACAATCAAAGTGGAACCAGAAGTTAGGGTATCAAGATATGGTGGTCCATGCCTTTAAGCACATCTCTTGGGAGGCAGAAGCAGGCAGGTCTCTGTGAGTTATCCACCAGCATAGGCTACATAATTGAATTCCCAGCCAGCCAAGGCCACACCTAGTGAAACCCTATTCATGAGACTTTATCTCAAAAAAGGAAAGGGGTAATTATAGAGTTCTGTGATATCAACCTAAAGTCTAAATGCTTCACTTTAAATTTTAAATTTTTATTTTTACAGATTTTTAGTTAGAATGACATCACATCTAATTTCTTAAATGTTTTAGTTAAGTGTGTGCATGTATGTATGTATGTATGTATGTATGTATGTATGTGTGTATGTATGTATGTATGTCTGCCATGGTGTTGATGCCCCCTGAGGCCAGAAGAAGGCATCAGGTCCCTTGGAGCTGGAGTTACAGCTGTTGTGAGCCTGCTGACATGGATGCTGGGAATCAAACCATGGCCCTCTGGAAGTCTAGCAACCACTGTTAGCCTCAGAGCCATCTCCTCCCCTGCCTCACTTTTTAAATGAACATGTGACAGAAGCCAGGACAAGAAAATCAGAGCTGCTTAAGCCATAGGGTCATATGGCTTATGTCACACCTAACTACTTTCAGATTTGGTTATGAGCTAAACTTCTAAGCTAAGGTTCACACAATGTTATCTGCTTGATGCTGAACTCTCAGACTTCCAGACTTCATAGTTCAACAAGGAGGAAAAACCCCACATATCTCAAAGCCACTGGAGAGTTTCAACAGTTTGTTAGAGGTTTTACATCATGTGTAATTTATCCAGTTAATGATAATTATTGCCTAGGAGTCCCGGGGGTTTATGATGAAAATTCCTGAGACTGCTTTTAATAATATAAGCTCATGGTAAAATTACAAGGATGAGGGGAGACCTGAGTATGTCTGACTGTAGTGCCTGTCTTCTAGTCAACAATCTGGTAAATCCTGTGTGTGTTTCATGTGTATGTACACAGCAATATATATGCTCATGTGTGGAAGCCAGAGGATGACCTCCTCCAATCACTGACAGACTTGTTTCGTTTTTGCTTATTACTTCTTTTTTCTTTCTTCCTTCCTTTCTTTCTTCCTTTCTTTTTGAGGCAGCGTCTGAAATTCTCTAATTTGAGCAAACTGACAAGGACGCCTCAGGGAACTTTCTGTCTCCACTCCCCCAACTGCTGCTATGCCCAATGTTTTACATAGGTGCTGGAGACCCGAACTCAGATCCCCACACTTGCCCAACAAGCACTTTAACACGTGAGCCACCTCCCCAGCCCCAATAGAATGGTTTTTAATCTAATTTGTTCCTCCCCAGACTATCGTGTAGAGATCACTAATCTAGCTGCCACTGTGTCATAGTGACAAAAGATCTCGGTGACCACACTAGCTCTGCTGGCTGGATATGAAATCATCTCTGAATGTTTCACATATGTCATTACTTTATTATTTTTGTATGGGACAAAGCTGGGAGTCTATTATACCCATGAACCACATTATTTCTGTCAGGTTTGCCAGATATATGAGGGTTAGGAAGATAGTCATCCTCACAAAAGTGTGTTCCTTTTATGGCATTTTGGGTTCTTGAGAAAATATATGCTTTGGCTCAGATATTAACTTGATGCTGCATTTATGTTCAGCAATGTTTTTTCAACCAGCACATGTACCCAAGAAGATCCTGGGAAAATTTTTGAGCAAGTATTATATTGAGTAAATGTTTTTGCCACACTCAATATTCTAATTTTATACATTTCATATCTACAACATGTCTAATTTGCCATTTCTTCTAAGTAGGGAGAACAGTGACTTTGATTTACAAAGTTTTCAAAACTACTCATTTCTTACTATTTGATTCCACCTTCTATCAGCTTGGGTGTTAGCCTCCTCATCAATGGTAATTTGGGAGCCAAGAATGTCAATAGAAAATTAAGGTCAGTCCGAGGCCTGGCCATTGGGTAAAGGAGTTTGCTGTCCAGGCCCAGCAACCAGAGAAGCAGTTTCACAGTTGTCTTCTGATCTCAGAAAGTGCACACGTGCCCATACACATCATGCACCATACACATTAAACACCTGACATTAAAAACACCTGACAGTGACCTCTGACCAGCACAGGTACATGCATGACCAAGCACATTAGCGCGCACACACACACACACACACATACACACACACACACACACACACACACACACACGGGATAGGCCAGTGAGACAGCTCAGACATAAGGGCACTTACCACCTCCTTTCAACCCCAGAACCCACAGAGTGGAAGGAAAGAACCAACTCATCCAAGCTGTCCTCCAACTTCAAGTGTTCATGCAGACAAAAATGTAAACTGGAAAAAAGAAAAGCAAAGCCACGGGGTCAGAAGGCTGGAGGGACCATGACCTCATGCTGACTTTGCATTTGCTTACTCAATTCATGGCACATCCCTAAATTTTTCAAGTTTGTTATTTCCTGTGTAAAATAGAGATTAAAAGCTATTATAAGATCCTGGTCTGGCACACACCATATAACACCATAAAATAAGTGTATTTTATTAAATTAAATAGAAGCTGGATTAATGTGGTGGAGTGTATATGTGACCCCAGCATTCACAGATTGAGGCAGAACAATGGCAAGCTCAAGACTAGCCTGGGCTACACAATGAGAGCCTGTCTAGAAAATAAAATAAATGAAAACAAATTATATAAATGAAAACTCCATAGATATGTAGGATATCTGTATACAATGAATTTTATTGGTGTCTAGTATAAGAAAAACCTTTAATTGGGGCTGGCTCACAGGTTCAGAGGGTTAGTCCAGTGTCATCATGGCAGGAAGCATAGCTTGGTGGAACACAGGCAGACATGATGTTGGAAAAAGAGCTGAGAATTCTACATACTGACCAGCTGGCAAGGAGAAGAGACAGACAGTGGACTTGGCTTGAGCATTTGAAACCTCAAAGCCTACCCACAGTGACACACTTCCTCCAATAAGGCCACCTCTCCTAATAGTGCCACTTTTTGGTGACTGTTGTTCTTTTGCAGCAGCTATTACCTATGAAACACAAACATGAGACTCAGCACCCACGTGGAGTTTATTGAGATAGGGGAGAGAAAGGAGGGTAGCTGGTGGCCAACCGAAAGCAGGGGAGAGAGAGAGAGAGAAGAGAAAGACAGAAAGAGCGGAGATAGAGAAAGCAAGAGAGAGAAGGCCAGAGAGAAAAGGCCAGAGAGAGAGGCACGCTTGGCACGCTTGCTTTAAAAGGGGGCCTTGTGCGCAGCCAGGTAAAGCTTGAGCAGCCAGGTAAAGCCTGAGGTAGTGATGACATGGCCAAGAGTGTCCCGCCCATCATTGGGGGTGGGGTCAGCAGACTGCTGGTTCCCAACATTCCCACCTCTTATTGTTATTAAAAAGGTGGGGTTTGGGCGTGGCAGGTTTGGGAATAAGGACTTTGAATTCTCAAGACTGCTTCCTGCTGACTTGGGGTGGTGAGCTGCGTGGGTGGGGGTGGGGTGGGGGGGTGCTGCATATCCTCCTGGTAGCTGGTTGTTTCATGACAGTCCTGACTTTATGGAACTCTGGAGTCTTTTTGAGATCTGGCAAGATGTTAGCAGAGCAGAGGACAAGGTTAAGTTTTTTTCTTAGGTCCAAGTACTTAATGGGAAAAGTGTAAGGTGGGGGAGGGACTCCCAAGGGGGTCCTGGGACAAGGGAAGGAAGTCCTGAGGCCAGGAAAAAGTTGAGTAATATTTATTTGGAGTGAATCTGACCTGTTTAAATGGATCCACTTAAGCTCCCTGGAACCTAAAGAATCCTTTGGGTTTGTGAAACATAAAATTTAAGTTAAATTTAAATCAAATGTAAGACACATTAGCAGCATACTCATGTTAGAAATTATTTGGCTGAAAGAATTAACACATACAACTGGCAGATTTTTAGCACAATGAAAAGCACCTTAATTGTGAGCTTATAGTTACAGTTATGATCATATAGTGGCATAGTAAAATCTGTTTTGTAATAGTTGGAGCCTTGGCTGCTGCTTTAAGCTAACAAAGTTCTTTAAGCTAACAGAGTTCTTGAGAAGGATAAAATTTTACCTGAATGATTAGAGAGTAACAGGGACTTACTAGATGGCAGCATGGACAGCCACCCCCAGGTCCTCCACAGTTGTTGAGGTAGAGGCCATAAGGACATCTGCCTTCTGCTGATGGCATGAGACCTGTGGATTAGGAGTTTTGGAAGACTTACCTACCGTTGGCCCAAGCAATGTGGAGAAAGTCGATTCCACTGCCCTTTTGTCCACGGTTCTTAGAGCCCTTTGCAGTAGTTGAGATGAAAGGCAGGATTGCTCAGTGGCTAGTGTTGCCACTTTTGTGGGTGGAGCGTCTTCAGTGTCCATCAGTCTTCTTGGAGGAAATGGGTGGTGCCAGCAGCTGGCCTGTCTCTCTGTTATAAAGCTTTTTAATGAAACATTTTAAATGCCATATTCTCTAGATCTCTGAGCATTTGAGGGCTGTCTGACTGTTTCGTATACCTTGGTATACAAAATTTGTCTTTAGTTACTTGCCTTAAGCACATAGGTGGCTAGGTAAGGCTTTATCCCTGTAAGTAATTAATGTGTCTGGAAAACTGGATCCAAGCTGAGAGGCTGTGGAGGGATGTTATACTCAGAGCCCTCCAGCCTGACTGTAACTGGTTTTTAACTTAGTAGGTTAGACTTATACCTGTAAAAGACAAAGAGGTAGAGGAAAAACTCCCTTTGATAATAGAGGCTTAACCTTTATAAATAGCTTACAGGAAAGACTAGGTGGCATAAATATTAGTTTGAAATAAACATTTATAACCTTAAATGTTTACTATCATTTAAAGACACATAACAATTTAGAAATATTTGAGACTTAGTACAGTTGAAATTAAGTTGTATGAAGTTAGCTTACATTTACATAAAGTTAAATTTAAATCAAATATACAGATATATTAAACAGGACTGGGTAAAAAGGAGAAGCACCAGAATGTGACGCTATGTGTAACATAGTGAAAAAGAAATTAGAGACAGAGAATAAAAGGCAAAAGGTAAATTAATTACAGATTCTGTTGGTGGCACAGGCTGGCTAGACTCCCTCTGCCTAGGTGGCTGATGTAGCAGAGGGAAGAACCATGGGGGGTGAGGCTAGGCCACATGGTCAAGATGGCGGCTGCCATAAACACATTCCCAACAGCTGGCAGAAATCATAAAGTTTTGAGATATAATTTTGTTGGCTTTTTTCTCTCCACGAGTGAGGCAGAAGGATTTGTGAAACTAACAGGTCACTGGAGTTCAAGGGGTACAACATCCAAAAAGACCACTGTAGGTCTGAGAAATGAATGTACCAGTCTAAGGACAGTGCTAGGGTATAAAACCAGAGAGACCCCTCGTGGGTCTAAGAAACAAATGCACCAGTCAGCATGAGTGGTGCTAGGGCACAAAATCCAAAAACCTCATTCGTGGGGAAGAATGAAAAACTCTCGGAGTATCTTGAGCAGATGCTGCTTCAGCCCAGCCCTCTGCCCTGAGACAGGCTGCAGCTGCAGCGGGCAGGAGAGTTTTAGTGTGGTGGGAAGAGAACAGAAACAAGTTTAGGGAAAGAGATTGTTTAGCAGAGAGATAGAAAAAACTCCTTCTATCTACCTGTTTGCTGGCAGGAATTTTGGCCAATTAGATATCTTTCTTCCTTCCTTTGTTTCTTTCTTTCTTTCTTTTTTTTTCTTTCTTTTCTTTTTTGAGACAGGACCTATAAGTAGCTCTGGCTAGCCCAGAACTCCTACATAGTCCAGAATGGCCTTGAATTCCTTCTCCCTCCCAAGTACTAGGATTAAAGGTATGCCCTTACACTGGCTTCAGAGAACTACTTTGAAAATAGGAACTAGAATTTGCACCTTAAAGAGGACCTTAGAGCAAAAATGATTCAGATTATAGGATGGAACCGTATCAACTCCTCTTCCTTAGCTATCAATTCCTTCATCAAGTAAGTGAATGGAGCTAATACTTCAGTGTCTGGGGTGGATTCTGTAAAGTACAAAATATGCTTAGCATGGTACCTGGTTCGGGGGGCGATGCCTTGGGTGCACCTGTTGGAGGTGGACCAAGAGTCATCATTTCATACAGCTGCCTCATGGGTGTGCTTTGCAGAGCCAAGTGCATCAGTCTCACTCCATTTTCTCACCAAGGCTTCATTCAATGCCAAGATGAATGGCTGACCACAAGTGTTGCCCCACATTTACAAAAACACGAGATGTGACACTGTTCCTCAGTAACTGGCATTTCAGCTGTCCATCAACTTAAAATCATCTGTTATTGTACTTGTAAAAACTACTGTTGAAGGCAGGTATAATGATACACAATTTTTTTCCTTTTTTTTTTTTTTTTTTTTTTTTTTTTTTGTTTTTTGAGACAGGGTCTTCTCTGTGTAGCCCTGGCTGTCCTGGAACTCACTCTGTAGACCAGGCTGACCTCAAACTCAAAGATCTACCTGCCTCTGCCTCCTGGGTGTTAGGATTAAAGGTGTGCATCCCCACCATGCCTAGATTAATAATTCTTTAAAAAAAATAAAAATGAAACAGGTCTGGACAGATGGCTCAGAAGTTCAGAGCAGGAAATGCTCTCACAGAGGACCTGGGTTCATTCCAGGGCTCACTACTGTCTGTAACTCTAACTTCAGGAGACCTAATGCCCTCTTCTGGCATCTGTGAGCACTGCACATACATGGTACATAGATGTACATGCAGGCAAAACACTCATACATATTAATTAAATGTTTATTATTTATTTAATATTGAGGCATGGTCTCTCTGTTATGTATCCCTTGCTGTACTGGGACTCAGTATGTCGACCAAGCTGGCCTGGTACTCACAGAGATCTGCCATCCTATGCCTTCTGAGTGTTAAGATTAAAGGTGTGTGCCACCACAGTGGGCCTTAAATAATTTTTAAAAATGTTTTAAAGAATTTTAAGAAACTTTCTTTACAAACTGCAATGTAAACTAGGCAGATATAGAATTTTGCAGATTGATCTGTAAAATCAAACTGTGCATGAATTTCAAACCTTAAATAGCCCAAGGTTGTATGTGCCCACCACCCTACTCTAAAGACACCAAATATAAAAAAATTCCTGACAGTTCACAACCACTCACATGTGCTTTAGATTCAATACTTGAGGACTACTTATATTTCAGAATATAGCTACATGTCCTGGCTTAAGATAATTACAATAATTCTCACTTATAACAGCTTTTTATTATAGGTAAGGAAGCCTGTAAACAGGAGAACTTAGTGTAAGTACAAGACAAAACTAGACTCCTTTTGTTTCTTTGGAGATGAGCTAGAAAGTTCCCTCTCCATCTATAGAAAGTTCCCTCTCCATCTATAGAAAGTTCCCTCTCCATCTATAGAAAGTTCCCTCTCCATCTATAATGTGGTCTGCGGTTACCTGACACTCCACCACATGCAAATTTACAACAGAGCACTGATTTTGGGTCTGTGGCTTGTCTGAGCTGTTTCTGAAAACTCTTAGATGTTTGCAGATGAAAATGTTCTCCATTACTTTTTAAATTGCACTTAAATAAAAAGATAAACATTTCGCGATCTCCTTCTGAACATCCTAAACTCCGGGAACTCTGATGATGGAAAGCTACAGACATTAAGCCATTTAGAGATTTAATATAAATAGGCACTACTTTGTAGTAGGTTTGGCAAAGAGAAAGCACCACAGCACAGTGCTGGCATCGAGCATTTGGATATCTGAAGTTAGAGCGCCCACATTCCTCCTGCAAGAGGACAAAAGGGAAACTTCCTGTCATTTCCACTGGTTTCTGCATGTGGGACCAATATGGGCAAAGCAAAGCTTAAACAGATGCAAAACAGAGAGGAGAGGAGCCAGCCAATGCCTCGTTTTACATTTTTATTCACAAACAGATTGAGTTGGAGCCCCTCTCCTTGGAGCTTTTGCGGAGGAGACTTCCCACTGAAGTTACTGCATGCCTGAATGGTCCATTTCACCAATATTTGCTTATGGAAATGAAGGGGAGAGGCGGGGAGCAGAGCAGAATGGAGGCGGGGCTTGAGGCTTGGGAGCTCTGACCACAGCCCAGTGCACCAGTAACCTTGTCTGATGTGATCATTAACCTTTTCTGGAAAAAGCAGCTGGCAGCCCTCTGAGGTCTGTCTGTAGGATGCGGGGTGAGCCGGACAGCTACTGCCCAGACTATTTACAGACTATTTCTTTACTTGGAGAGCTATTGTTCACGTGTGTGTGAGAGAAAAAAGGAAAAGAAAAAGAAAAAAAAATGAGATTTCAGCATTACTTTTGGGTATTTTTTATTTTTGTGATGAGTCTCCTTTTTATCATCGAACAGAGGCCAGGTAAGTCTTTGAAACAATTGGCCTGGGTAACTTGTTTGTTTGCCTGCTTGTACTTCTGGGTCTCTAAGCCTGATTTTACACCGAGAATGATTTAGGTACAGTTGCAGTTAATTGTACTGAGGAACTATGTAGGATTTCTGAACCACATTTGCTATGGGGCAGGGGATACTATTTGGACTTTTTTTTCTACGTAGCTGCATTTTAAAATGTTGATATATAGTTTACAATTACTTTTCTAAGAAAATCAATCTCGAAACTGTTGTGTGTTGTCCTTACAAGTATAAAGATTACTATTAATAATCCAAATACGTTTATTAAAAAATATGCATGCTGCTGTTTGAAGGAGGGCAATATGAATTGTGTTAATGCTGGGCAAAATCCTGATATGGCAATGTGAGATGATAAACTGGTCCATTGGCTGCCATCTCTGGTTGTATAATTTCAAAGGACAGGTTTTTAGCATTATGGAGTTTATGAAGGAAAGCATGCAAAAGATATGTATGGTCAAGATGCTTTCATTTTTTTCAAGAGTGATGTCAGTTGTAAGTTTTCTGACACATAGAGCCACAAATTCACTCAAGTTTCAATGGAAAGATGACAATAATTCCACCCGAGGCAGTCACCACGGACCTGATAAAATGCTTCCTTGCCTAGATGAAAGATAGTTCATCCCAGATTGAAAAGTCAGACGATGCTTTTTAATTAGAACTCTGGTTGCTTTCAAGGTTATTCAAATGAAGACACATCCCACAAGTCACTCCTTTATGTGCATAAGAGAAAAAAATTAAAGTTAGCTGTTCCTTTTTTACTGCCTATAGCAAGTGCTACTCAATCCAAAATACAAAAATTTGGTTTCTAGTTTTCTAAAATACAGAATATCCTGGGCAATGTTCTTGTCAAACAGTTGCCATTGATTCCCTAAATAAGATGAGAAGTCTAAGGACACTGGAAGAAATATGTCCTGGTGGATGTCAACATTGAGGTCTTACTGCTAACAGGAGGTGTTAAGAATGGACCAGTGTGTCTGTGCACTCCAGTAATTTGCTTACAGCTTAACCTCATATGAATAAATAACAAATAACCACAAAGCAGTTTGACTGTGGAGATGCTGTCATGTTCTCCAGAGACCTTTTTTTTTTTTTTTTTTTTTTTTTTTTGTAATTGTCCTTATTTCTCTTTTCTTCAGTTAATTTGCCCAGGAAAAGAAAACTATACAGACACAACTGTTTCCGAAGGAGATGTGTCTCACTCCATTCCCGGGTGCCCTTCCCATGAGGTATTTCTGGATAAATGGTTTTACAGTAAGCAGTTACATGCCTTCAATCCTAGTCTGTAAAGGGATCGTGACTTAACAGTGATACAAAAGTTTAAGAGAGGCAGTGTGCATCGAGGAATGAAAGGACATGGCATTTGGAAATTGCTTTTATTCTCAAGGAAAAAAATGGGATAGATAATGGGAAGATACTCATGGTTGCTGAGTCTAAGCGGTTATAGGAGGCTAATGCATTGTGTGTATTTGAGCATTTTAATAATGTAAAGAAAATCAAGCACCGGGAGAATTTCATCATTTAAGTATCTTTAAATGTGTATTTAGAAAACACCGGAAGCTCCAAGTGCTGGACAGAACAAGCACACTCCCTTGGATCAGTGCAGGCATCTGGATATTTTAACCCAACCCTTTAACAAGGACAGAACAGCCTTAATACGTCAAGCTTAATGTATAAAATTGTCTTAATTATATCAACAGCAAGACAGCCTTCCAGTCTTGCTCATAGAATCGGTCTTGATGGTTGTATCTTTAAGAGTAAATCCTGAGTCAAATTTTGTTCATTCCCCTTTGTGTTTTGACACTCACTAAAAGGTCAATGACTTTTCCTGCACACCTCCAGTAACATCAATAGCTCAATTAGTCTTATGCTACCCAAGTTTAAGCCATTCCATACAAAGGAAGGAAGGAAGGAAAATTTAGCATCCATTTGTAAAATTTTTAGCTTTTGGGTTCATTTAAAGTTATGTCTTAAGGAGGAAAAAAAAAAAAAAAACCCACTACGAGATACCCCCAGCTGGTTAAAGCACACAGGCATTTGCTAAATTAGCTTATTCAGTTCGTCTGTAGACTGTAGCTTTTATGGGTCTATTCATTTGGTGTAAAGAATGGTTGCTATGTCTATTGTTTAATATGCGCTTTTCAAACCCAGGGAAAGCCCAAGAGAGGAAACGAAGAAAGAGCAAGTCAGTAATAAACATTTATCAGAGGAGACAGAATGCCAAGGTTCCTATGCACATATCTGTGACACATTACTCTTTCCTATCAAAGCTATGTAAAGTGTGTTTGGTAGAGGAACCTAGGAAAGTACAGTAGGAAGCTCCTCCAAAGCTAATGAATAGTGATTGAAATGGGCTTTCCCAGGATTTCATATGTTAAACTGTCCTTTGGTATGTGTTGATCATCCTCACCTTGTAAGACTGCAGCAGTAAAATGTGTTTAGGAAGAGTGAAGGATTCTCCCAGCATTCCTCCATAAATAACAAAGGGGGGCTTTTCATGGTAGCAAAAGAATTCCTGTATACACAAAGAAGATGCCTTGAAAAATACAAACACAAGTCCTTAGTTAACCACATTTTATCCTGGCTTTCTACACAAATGCCCTACTATAAAAATCAGGGCAGTAAATAAGTAAGCTTGATAAAGTTGTGCAATTTGACTTGTCAAAGTCAAGGGAAAGTTTGACCCAGACATCAAGTTTACAAACCATGGGGAAATTTGAATAAAACCAATCTTAGCCTGCTAATAGCAAGGGCCTTTCTGAAAGTGAGCTGGAGGCTCTATAGCCTGCTCATGTTACAGCATCCATTTTCTCAATGTTTACACTAGCCCTACATCAAGTACACAAATGTCACCTGTTGGAATCCAGTAATTATTATAAGAGCCTATGTAAGATAAACATTAAAATAACTTCCCAAGGTCCTGCTCAGCCAGTGCCAATCTCAAGTCCCACCTTCGATTTGAGGACAATTCTCAGGGACCTACGCTGTCACAATTCCTATATATCTTGCAACAAAAACATGTTAACTATTGGGTGAAGCCAGCCTCCCCAGACAGGTAGTCCATATCAAATGGAAAGTTCCCTTTCATTTCTTCACATTTTCTGCATACTTCAGATGAAATCACATGTGGTCATTTGACTCGGGACCCAGTAAGAATGCAGAGGGGTTGCTTGATAAGGCAAACAAATTGTCCCCAGAAATAATGCACTTTAACCCTTGGTGTTGAGACTTTTAGTTCATCTCATAGAATGCCTGTTATCTTTGTTCTGATCATTTTTTTTGTCAGTTCCCACTGTGTGCCTTGGTGACCCTCAGCATGGCTGCTAGCCTATGAAACTGACTCAATTAAATGTGCTGTGAACAGCACATTTCCTTGATATCTGTTGTTTTTCCCACAGAAACACTTCAACATCACCTGCTGCTCTAAGTGAATTAGCCTGTAGGAAGACAAGAGAAGAGGTGCCAGGAAGTGTAAGCTTTGAGGAGAGAGTGAGAGGGTCCAGACAGGGGGTAGGGGTGGAGGTGGAAGATTAAGGTTCAGTGACTTTCACTGGTAGGCACCCACTGTGTAACCACGTGCCATTAATACAGACTTCTCAGTAACAAGTGTGTAACACAGTTAGACGCATATATTTCTAAAAATATAAAGAATATCTAAAGCAAGAGCCCCACCCCTGCCCACCCTATGGCCCAATGTCACTTCTCAGACACAGTGGCTGTGGAAGGACCTTTAAGTTGCTTTGTTGTCAGCCAGATGTTATGGCACACACCTCTAATTCTAGCATAGTGAGCCACTGCCTTCCCTCATCTGCATTTGTCCCAGCCTTCCTCATTCCATTCCTCCTCTTGCGCGCAACTGAAATCCAACTCCACCTTTGGCACAGAATACATCCCTTTCCAAAGCGGTGTATCCGCTTTCCATTATACAGGAACTCCTCAGTGGATCCCTCCCTCAGTAGTTAGGGCTTCTCCCATCACCATTCAGCAGCGATATGTTACACCTTCCATCACTTCTAGTTTTCTTATCTTCGTGTGTGGGTGTGGTGTTGTGGAGTGGATGGAAACCAGGGCCCTAAGCATATTAGGCAAATACTCAGCTGAGTTCCAGTCCCAGTCCTTTCCTTTCACTCCCACCATATCTCGGGAGCCAACCAAGTACCTTGTCACCAAGTTAAGCCCCCAAGTACTGCTTTGTTTTTGTTGTTTTGTTTTTTGATTCAGTTTGGTCTTACATGGAGAATAGAGTGACGGCTCAAAAGATAGATAAGAGCTTGTGTAGTATCAGATCTCCTTGAACTGGAGTTTGCAGCTGTTTGCAATCTACCATGTGGATGCTGGGAATTGAACTCAGGCAGTTTGAAAGAGCAGCCTCCTAATTTTTAGTTCTCTCTCTCTCTCTCCTCTCTCTCTCTCTCTGTGTGTGTGTGTATGTGTGTGAGTGTGTTTGTGAGTGTGTGTGTGTAAGTATGTGTGAATGTGAGCGTGTGTGTGTGTGTGTGTGTGTGTGTGTGTGTGTGTGTGTGTGTGTGTGACTGCACATGATCTGGAACTGATCCAAAGGCAGTTGTGAGCTTCCTGCTGTGGGTGCTGGAAACCCAACTTCATCCCTCTGAAAAAGCAGCACATGTTCTCACAGCTGAGTCACATCTCCAACCTCTGATTTTATTTTTAAATTAATTTTTATATTATGTACATTGGGGTTTTATCTGCATGTGTCTCTGTGTGGCAGATCCCCTGGAATTGGAGTTACAGATAGTAGTGAGCTGCCATGTGGGTGCTGAGATTGAACTTTGGTCCTTTGGTAGCCAGTGTTCTTAGCCGCTGAGCCATCTCTCTGGGCCCTTATTACCGATCTTTTAAAACCAAGGTTTTAAAAAAAAAAGACAAGGTTTAAGTAGTTCAGGCTGGCTTTAAACTCCTAATGTTCCTGCCTGTTTCTCTAAAGTACAAGCTCCACCACCATCTCTCATAATTTGTTCAAAGCTATTTATTATTTATTCTTTAGATTTTTATCAGTATTAGTTGAAGTCCCTTGAAGACAAGATTTAGCACTTTAATCATGGGGTACAAACTTTTTCTTAATATAATGGCCTGAGTGCTTCCACAGGGTTCCTGGGTGCACTTTGTACTCTGTAGCATATCCAGGCTGACTAGAACTGAATCAAACACAGAAAACCAGCTTTGTTGTTCTTACTGTTGTTTGAAACAGGGTCTCAAGGCGAAGCCCTGGGTGACCCGGCACTCACTATCAAGACCAGGCTGGCCTTCAGTTCACAAAAATCCACCTGCCTCTGCCTCCTGAGTGCTGGGATAATGGGCATGTGCCACCACACACAGCTGGAAAGTGACTAATTTTACAGTCAGTTCAGCACTCATGCTCAGGAAAAAATCCCTAACACCCCTAGTCTATAGTTGAAGCAAAACTTTTTTTTTTTTTTTTTTTTTTGGCCAGAAAACAAATGTGTATCTAGAGATATATAATTGTAATACTTGTCTATGCTATACCTGACACTCCTTTGTGTTTGCACATAATTTATGCATATACAAAGTTATTTACCATTATTGCAAATGATGAAGACTCTTTACAAGACAGAGTCCCCCACCTACTTAGCCCTCCAGTCTTACTACATAGACCCATCTCACCTTAAAGTCAGTGTTGCGGAATTACAGGCTTGAGCCACTACTCCTGGTTTATTGGTTTTCATTTTGCTTTGAGGTGTGTGTGTGTGTGTGTGTGTGTGTGTGTGTGTAGCAGGTATCTTCTGGCTGGTTTCATGCTCACTATATAACTGAGGATGGTCTTGAACTTCTGATTCCCAGTGTTTCAGTCCACAAGTGCCAGGGTTTATAAGCATTTATCTCTGCACCTTCTGCACCTTTCTCTGTTTCTTTTTTTTTTTTTTTTTTTTTTTTCCTTTTTAAGGATTTATTTATTTATTATGAATACAACATTCTGCCTCCGTGTATGTCTGTATGCCAGAAGAGGGCACCAGATCTCATTACAGATGGTTGTAAGCCACCATGTGGTTTCTGGGAATTGAACTCAGGACCTCATGAAGAGTAGCCAGTGCTCTTAACCTCTGAGCCATCTCTCCAGTCCCCTCCTTCTCTGTTTATTTTCTCTGTTGCTCAACTGCTTGAACTCCTGGGTTCCAGTGGAGCTCCTGCTTCATCCTCAGGTGTGGGTTCTGGGTATCATGGGTACACAGCATTATACCAGCGCCTGTATATCTTAGTCATTTTTTTTAATTAGTCACCTATTGAAATCAAGTAAACTATGTTAGTACTGGGCACAAATGTATGGAATGTTACTTCAGCTGGAGAATTCCACAAAGTCAGTTTGAAAAACAGTTAAGTTCATCTCCAATCTGTTGTGTTTGGCAAGCTGATGTGCTTTTCTGGTCCAGCTGCTGCTTTGCCCCATATCAAAACTGTTTCTTACTTGTTATGCCCCCCTTCAAATTTCCAATTTTTATCATTTTTTAGATCTAGTTCTGCATCTTACATCACAGAAAATACAAGTCATCAGATGGCCTTAATCCTACCCAATCCCCTGTACCTTGCTCATCCTTACCCTCTTTTTGGTGATATGGAAGACATCTTGCCACGGCTGCCTCCCACTCAGCCTCTTTTCTCTTTCTTTGGGCTAGATGTGAGCATGGAGCTTTAAATGCTAACAAGCCTACATCCTAAAACAAATGCACCCACACACTGATGTTCCTGTCAGTGTCTCATGACTGGTGAGCAGTCATCCTTTTCAGTTCATGCTTTTACAGCCTACTCTAATCTGTTTATAATTCCTGTAAATGGCTAGCTATCACTGGGTCAGTGGGATGGCTCAGTAGGTAAGACCCACAAGTCTGAAAGAGAGAGCAGGTTCCCTCGGCTGTCCTCTGGCCTCTACATGTGTGCACCCAAACACAGATAAAAATGAAAAATTTTACCTGGCCATCAACCATCTTTCTTTCTAGATGAATTTGGGGTGTTTTCAGGTGCCATAGGCCTGTAATCCCAAATTTAGGAACCATAGTTCAAGGTCAGCTTTAGGTACATGAGGAGTTTGAGGCCAGCCTGGGCCTCAAAATAATCAAAATTACATTTTTAGCAGCTGAAGAATCGGCAGAGAACAGTCACTGCTATTGTCAGACTATGGTTACATTTATCTTTTATTTATGAATTTATAGTGTTATACTGGGTATGTTCCCAGCCTTCAGTCTCTCAAGCTCCAGGGCCGCTGAAGTCTTCCAGCTTCCCCAGACACTTGTGCTCTCTCTCTTTCTCTCTCTCTCTCCCTCTCTCTCATACACACACACACACACACACACACACACACACAAAATAATTTTTAAAAAATTCACATTTATTCTGATAACTTTCTATTGGTCTGAAGTAAATACCTGATTTGGGTGATAAAAACAAAATAGAAATCTAACCCCAAAACATTAAAAGAAATAATTGAGATTGATAGTAGAGCAAGCTACGATTATTAAGTTAAGAAATGTTCTTAGTAGTTTAAATTCAAGTTCTTGAAGAGACGCAGGAACTGAGCTGACACAATAATGGTGAGTGCTTTGAGCCCAGAGAAACAGCTGAATTTTCCTAACTTCTTTCCTCCCTCACTCACTCACTCCCATCCTGTCTTCCTCCCTCTCTTCATTTCTTTTTGTTATTGAGATAGGGTCTCTCTACATAGATAGGTCACTATTTAGACCAGGCTGGCCTCTAACCCACAGAGATTGCCTGCCTTGGCCTCCTGAGTGGATGACTAAAGGTGTCACTATGCCCAGCTAGATTACTACCGAAGTTTTAGAAATGAGTGTGTATATGTGTGATGTGACTGTGTGTGTTCGTGTTTGTATATGTGCGTGCACAAGCACATTCCTACATGTACATATGGAGGCTGGAGAACAGCCTTGAGCGTCATCTTCAGGAACCCTGTCCATCTCCTTTGAGATGATTGTCATAGGCTTGCAGTTCATCAGTTGGGATAGACTGGCTGGCAGAAGCCCCTGGCACCCTCCTGTCTCCTTCAGTGCTGGGATATAAATCTCCACTACTATACAGTGTTCTCACATGTTATATGGGGACAACCATGGAATGAAATGAGCAGCCTGTTACTGGAGATTGTGAGGAGGCAGAGAGAATGAGCTTGGCTTGAAAGTCAGAAGCTAAAATAGGGAAGCAGACTCCTGGTTCATCATTGCCTTCTTGGAATTGCAGTATCTTAGGATTCATCCTTTGTTATGAATTCCTACTGGAATTAAAGGTGTGGGCCACAACATCTGGCTCACGACTCAAAGGCAAAAGGAAGAGGAGGAGAAGAAATGTTAAAGTGAGGCCTTTGCCCCAGGCTCAGTCCACCCTCTGCTCTGGGGAGCACCCCCTTTCTTGCATAGACGTATATGCTGGCAAAACATCCATACACATAGAATACAAACAAAAATTAAAAATAACTTATGAAAGCAAGTAAAAGTTAAGCATACGTAAATTGATGTATTGCATTTCTTACTGTACTGTGTTTGCTTCTCCCAAATAGAAAAGTCTCTGTTTTGTTTGCTCTACCAGAAGAAGAGTGAGAGAAGGGTGTCCAACCACCGTAACCTGACCACAGCATGGGGCAGTGTGGCGGCTGGGGAGTTACTACGCAAGCAGGAGTTGTCACTAAGTACCTTGGATGGCTTTTCGGCTCTTGAGACTGTTCCTCCTGGATTTTCTCTGACAAGAAAGTAATACAAAAGGAAAACAGGCTAGGTTGAAGAACACTCGCTTGTCCGTATAACAATCTCTCATCTTTTTCTATACATCACTTTATTGGTGTGTATTCATTATACATAGTGATAGGTTTCATAAAGATATTCACATACAAGTGTGTCATGTACATTGACTACATTTATACACATGTACATTATATATATTGACTATATTTTCACATCTGTACTCTCTCCTTCCTCTCCCTTCACCCTCCCTTTCATTCGCCCAGACAATTTTGTTTCTGCTTTAATGGCATGTACCTGTGAGTGATTTTATTGCACATTGTTCTTCTTAAATGGATTAAAAAGAAAACTACTTCTTTAGTGTTATATTTACGTGTTTATTGAGTGTGAATGGGCACCTCTATGTGATGGAACTGTGTGGAGCTCAGAGGACCAACGTCCAAGAGCCACTTTCCTTCTACCACAAGGGGCCTACGGATCAAAGTAAGGTTGTCAGGCTTGGCAACAGCTCCATTACTCGGGAGCCATCTCACTGGCTCAAGACAACTATTGATATATATTTTTAAAGATTTATTTATTGTGTTTATAGTGGTCTGCGTGCAAATAAGCCTGCATGACAGAAAAGTGCACTAGATCTCATTACAGATGGTTGTGAGCCACCAGATGGTTTCTAGGAATTGAACTCAGGACCTTAACCACTAAGCCATCTGTCTCACCCCCAGAAATCTATTTTTTTAAGAATTGGGGATGTAGCTCAAGTAGAGAGCTTGCCTATTGTGAACAAAGCCCTGGTTTGATTGCCAACCTGAATAAAATGAGAAATGATGGTGAAACATCTGGCATCCCAACACTGGTGTGCATGTGGTCCATGCACATCATCCCACACACACACACACCATCAGACTCATATGGAGCAGGAGAGGCAGGAGGATCAAATGTTCAAGGTTACTTCAGGCTACACAGTCTTATGACATCCTGTGCTACAGGAGACCTGTCTCAAGTAAATACCACTGGAAGTTTGGCTGAGTGTGGTAGAACATACTGGTAGAACATACCTTTAATCCCAGCGCTATGGAGGCTGAGGCAGGAAAATTGGGAACTTAAGACCTGCCTGCCTGGCCTATAGCAGACTGTCTCAAAAAAATTAAACAAACAAATAAACAAATAATACAAAAAAGAAGGTAAGCCATGGTGACACACTCCTTTAATCTCAGTACTCAGGAGGCAGAGAAAGGTGGATCTCTGAGTTGGAAGTCAACCTGGTCTACAGAGCAAGTTCCAGGCCAGAAGTTCCAGACCAGCCAAGGTTACACAGAGAAACCTTGTCTCCAAAAAAGAAAAGAAAAGAAAAGAAAGGCATGGGGCATGGTGGCACACACCTTTAATCCCAGCACTCTGGGGTCCAGGCAGGACTATCTCTGTGAGTTCAAGGCCAGCCTGGTCTACAGAGCCAGTTTCAGGAAAGTCAGGGTTGTTACATAGAGAAAGAAACCCTGTCTTGAAAAACAAACATACAGAAACAAGAAGAAGATCAACTGCATTGACTAGCGCCTCAGAGTAAAAAGAAAACACTTGATTCATTAATTCTATTGAAATTAAAGGAAAAGACTATTAATTATTACTGTTGTATGCTGTTTCAATTTAAGGTGTAGGAAAGTTTTCTATAAGCAATATCCATTTAAGGTTATAAAACTAATTGCTGGTCATTTTAACTCAAAATGGAAACGTTCATTTATTTCTCAATCTTTTGTATAATTTTAAGAATTTATAGAGGGCAAATATAATTAAAATGTATTTTACACATGTATGAAACTCAAAGAATAGCTATTTTTAAGAAAGTCAATGGCTTTTAAAACATTTTATAATTAACATATATTTTGTGTGTATTCATGTGTATGATCTACACATATCACCAGATTCATGTAGAAGTTAAAGAACTTTCTAGAGTCCACTGTTTTCTTCTACTATGTGCTTGGAGGCAAGTACCTTCTTGTCAGCTATGCGCCAGTCTGATTTTGCTTTTGTTTTGAGACAGGATTTCTCTGTGTAGCCCTGACTGGCCTGGAATGCATGCTTTAGATCAGGCTAGTTTTGAACTCAGAGATCAATTTGTCTCTGTCTCCCATGTGCTGGGATTAAAGGTGTGCCCCATACTGACTGGCCTGATGGGAGATGTCCTCCTATAAATATGTTTCTCTTATTGGTTAATGAATAAAGCACTGTTGGCCTATAGGGAAGCAAGATAGGCCTAGGCTGGAGTAGGAGAGAAGGAGGATTCTGGGAGATGTAGTAGAGAGGAGTATGAGGACCAGATCCTCTCTCTGGTAAGGTAAGACCACATAGAAACACTTAGATTGATAGAAATGGGTTAATATTTAAGACAGAGCTAGCCAATAAGAAACACTAATAACAGGCCAACAGTTTCATAACTAATACAGTGTAGGTACCCATCAACACCAAGGCCAGAAGACATCAGATCCCCTGGAGCTGGAGTTACAGGTGGTTGTGAATCCCCAATAGGGGTGCTGGAAGCCAAGTTCCAGTCCTCTCTACCAGAGCAGTAGAAATGCATATAAACCAAAACAGAAATGGTTGTAATTCTTCAGATTTGCCAAAGTCTTTAATAAGATGAGTTTGAAAAACAACAAGAAAAGCCTTCTAAACCTGTCATTTAAAAGAGAAGCAAGACATATAGAGTGCTTGTCCAGCATGTCCAGGACTCTGGGTTGGATCCCCAGTAACGTATAAACAGGGCTTGATGGCACATGCCAAATGCCTTAGGATTTGGTAAGTAGAGCTAGGAGGCTCAGAAACAAACCTAGCCTGAGCTACAGATCTTTTCTCGGGAAAAAGAATAAGAACAATTGGGCCAGGAGAATACATTAATGCCCAACAATCAACTCCTAAGTTAGTGAGCACTTACCATATAGACTGGATTCATCCTGTTATAAAGTTCCTAACAAGCATGGTCAGCTTTTCTGTATTTATTGTCACACTGATGGGGCCTTACCTGAAATATTTTTTTAATGGCCTTTAGCCTCACCCTCTGTGGGGAGCAGAAAAGGGATGGGAATGGGAGGATGGGAGGGAGAGGGAACTGGGATTGATATGTAAAACAAGATTGTTTCTAATTTAAATTTTAAAAAAGGGAGGAAAAAAAGAAAAGAAAAAAGAAATCCTAGGTTGACAAAAAGCCTAATGCCAAAAAGGAAAAAAAAGAGGCCTTTATTTTTGTGTGTATGTACATGTTCGTGGGCATGCACAAATTATAGCACACACACACACACACACACACACACACACACACAAAAGCCTCAGGCTTTTCTATCTGGGATGGAGAAATGCTTCACTTTAAACAGTCCAATTGTGAAATTGAGCCATAGCCAAGTACAGTGCTGTAGGCTTATTATCATAGCACGTGGAAGACTACTAACACAAGAGGATAAAAGTTGGGGCTAGAAAGACAGTTCAGGAGCTAAGAACATTTGCTGCTCTGCCATAGGGTTCCAGTCTCAGCATCTATATGGTGGCTCACAACTGTAACTCCAGTTTCTAGGAATCTGGTGCCCTCTCCTGGACTCCATAAGCACTGCATGAACATATGATGCATAGCCATACAGGTAGGCAAACCATAACATACAAAAAAACAAAAATGAATACATCTTTAAAAAAAAAAAAAAAACGAGAAATTTAAAAGGATAAGCTTGAAGTTAGCCTGGGCTACATACTGAGACTCAGTCTCAAAATTTACACAAAAAACCAAACCCCAAATATGTGTATACACACACACACATACACACATACACACACACACACACCTTGATAGGAACCAGGCTAGTCATATTGGCACAGGCCATTAATCCTGCTTCTCGGGAGGCAGAATCAAGATCTCTATGACTTTGAATTCATCTCCTCTATACAGCAACTTCTAGGCCAGCTGTATAGTGAGACCCTGTACCCCACAAAAGAAAATGTGTATGTATGGTGACAGGTAAGCACTTGCTGCCAAATCCCCAGGACACACATGGTGGAATGGTGGATGGAGAGAACAGAGTACCACAAGTAGTACTCTGACTTCCACATCCACATCACACACACACACACACACACACACACACACACACACACACAAAGAACTAGGACTTTATCAGGGCTAGAGAGGTGGCTCAGTGGTTAAGAGCACTGACTGAACTTCCAGAGAAGCCAGGTTTAGTTCCAAGCACCCACATAGCAGCTCATAGCTCACAACTGGAACCCCAAGACCTGACACCCTCACACACAGACATACACAAAATTAAGGAAAGAACTAAGACTTTCTCAATACCATTGTTCTAGTTCATGCTTTCTTCTGTCTGCTCACTGCCTACTCCTTCTTGGAGCTTTTATTTGTTTTTGTTGATTTGTTTGTTTATTTGTTTTGTTTTGTTGTTGTTGTTGTTGTTTTGAGACCGGGGAATTCTATGTAGCTCTGTCCAAGAATTCACTATCTAGACCAAGCTGGCCTTGAACTCACAGAAATCCACCAGCCTCTGCCTTGGAGCTTTTAAAGGTATTGAAAGATCTCTTTCAGTTCTTCCTAGATGTCCTAGATGTCCTTTGAAGATTGAAATATTTCCAGAAATGGTAGTTAGTGCCCTTAATGCTAGCACTCAGGAGGCAAAGGTAGACAGATCTGAGTTCAAGGCCAGCCTGATAAATAATTCAAGTCCCAAGACATCCATGGGTACACAGAGAGACTTTGTCTCAAAAAAAAAAAAAAAAAAAAAAAAAAAGAAAGAAAGAAAAACAAAACAAAACAAAACAAAAAAATTACATCAGGTTTGTTTTCTATTAATGATTTATTTTATTTTATGTGTATGAGTGTTTTGCCTGCATGTATGTCTGTACCATTTATTTTCCTGGTACTCTTGGAAGACAGAGAAGGCATTGAAGGCATCTTATCCCTGGAACTGGAGTTACTGATAGTGTGAGCCACCAAGTGGCTGATGGGAACCCAATGTAGATCTTCTGCAAGATCAGCAAGTGCTCAACCACTGAGTCATCTCTCCAACCCCAACGTTATAGCACATTTAAATTATTTCACTGTCTTTCCCTTCCACTTGCAAAAAAAAAAAAAAAAAAAAAAGAAAAGAAAAGAAAAATCCTGAAGAGCCTCAGACATCGACTTGCCCATCTCACAATCTTCACATTTCCTAAGTGGGGCATGTCCCGACTTCCTGATATTTCTGCCAAAGGACTTCTTTCAGCCTTTGGGAACTAATTTATCTGAAGCTACAAGGCTTTTTACAAACTCTACTTAGCCTTGAAACTGTTGCCCTCAAATTTCTCCAACCACTTCATAGCCATCCTTCAACCCTGGCAAATCTGAATTGTGAAATGGGTTAAAATTTTCCCCACAATGGTGGCCTGTTGAGATGGAAATTTACCCATCCAGGTACTGGTTCCTGTTCCACACCTTACCTTGCACTCCCAGCTATGTGAAGCCCCTTGGCTGTAGGGCTCTCCTGTCGTTCTGGGAGAATGGTGTTTATCTTTTTTGATTTTTACAGTCTGGGTTTTCTTTGGCTGTTTGTTTTGCTCTTTTACATCTAGTCCTGTCGTGAGACAACAGATAGGTTCCAGCAGTTTTGAGGCAGGGTTTGGCTGCCTTGAAACTTATTATGTAGTCCAGGCTAGCCTCAGATCCCTAGAGATCTGCCTGCCTCTGCCACTCCCACCTCCCAACCCCCAGGGCTGGGATTTTAGGAGTGCATCACCACACCTGGCTGCCTTCTACCTTTTTGTTTGTTTGTTTGGTTGGTTGGTTGGTTGGTTGGTTTTTTTGAGACAGGGTTTCTCGGTGTAGTCCCTACTGTCTTAGAACTCACTCTGTAAACCAGGTTGGCCTCAAACTCAGAGATCTGTCTGTCTCTGCCTCCACCTCCCTAGTGCTGGGATTAAAGGTGACTGTAAGGAAAAAGGACCAGCCAAAGAAACACACCCTGGGCATAGGAGAAGAAATACATGTTGTCCCTGGAATCAAAGCCAGTGAAAAGAATACACCCTGGTCCTAAAATTAGAGCCAAAAAGGCTAAAAAGAGCCAGTGAAAGAAACACACTTTGGACCTGAAACCAGAGCCAAATCTGACCCTAAACCTGTGTAGAAAACCAACCAATCCCTGAACATTCGATCTAGCCAGTCTGAGCTCAAGGACTGAAATCTGACCAATCCCCACCCTGGATATCTCCCTGGAAAAACTCATCCCCCCAAGAATACCTATATAAACCCTGTGTCTGTTAAGCTTGTGACTGTTCCTGCTGCCTGGTTATCTTCTGCCACAGTGGCAGAGGGTCCTCCCAATAAGTCTCCTGAATGAGTTTTGGGTGAGACCTTCTTTAACCGGAGCAGGGACAACCCTGGAGGAGGAGCAGGACTGTGATGCTTTTGGCTGGGGAAACCTTCCCTGGCAGAGTGAAGTTGTTCACTCGGCTTTGGGGAGGTGGGGGTGGAGGAAGACATGGGACTGGAGCCGAACTATAACAACTTTGTTCAGGAAACCCTCTCCTGCTGGAGCAGGAGCTGATACACTGTGGAAACCTTTCCCTGAAGCAGGGCTGTGAGCTGCTACACTTACTGTGACTATGGTATTCCTTGGTAACTGAGTGCCAGAATACCTTTCCATCTGAGCTGTAACACTCAGTATTCTTTGGCTCCCGAGTGCCAGAATCCTTGTCCCATCCCATCTGAGCAGCCACAATGCTTACAGTGGCCACCACAGCCGGCTCTGCCTTCCACTTTCAAGAAAAATTTAATGTATTAATTTATGTGTATATGCATGTGGGTGCATGCATGCCACCGCACAGCTGTGGAGATCAGAGGACAATTTGCAGGTGCCAGTCCTCTTCTTCCATCATGTGGGCCTCAGGGATTAAACTCTGGTTGAGGAATTTGAAAGCAAGTGTTTTAACCTACTCAGACATCTTGCCAGCTCGCCACCTTGGTTGCTTGCATTTTCTTGTTGATTATGTGTGGAAGTATTTTGCCTACTTGTGTGTATATATTTGCACCACATACACATCTGGTGCCTGCAGAGGCAAGAAGAGGGGATGACTGGATTCCCTAGTACTGGGGTGACAGACTTTTTTCTTTTCCTGCCATGGAAATCTTGGGGCTGAATCATCTGCAAGAGCAGAAAGTGCTCTTGACTGTTGATCCATCTATCCACCTCCCACACCCCACTCCATCCACACACACCTCATTTTTTTTGTTGTTGTTGTATTTTTTTTTTGAGGGGGTAGGGTTTCCTTTTTTAAGGCACACTTTGGCCATATTTCTATACTAGATATGATTTCATGCCTCTGAAGATCTTCACAGATGACAATCCTGAGTGGTAAGAAGCCAGAACCACCAGCGAATTTAGTCAGCAGGTGGGGGGGGTGCTTTTTAGAGTATTTTTTATAACAGTCACAATGCATTATGGGCCCAATTAAAAAGTGTCTTGGTGATCCTTAAAGTAATTGAAAAGCCTGTTACTCTAGCAGTTGCAGTAAGAATTCATCAGTCAGTCACATTGATCATCTACATTTTTCCCCTTTAATAAAAATTAAGTTCTTCTTGAAAATCCACCTTGATGTTGTTCATGGGTCCTGGCTCCACATTCCCAGCAGCCACAGTCACCATCTGTCTCGTCTGCTGCTGTCTGGCAGCAACCTTGAACTTTGACCCATTGCTGTCAGGCACAGTTGTGGACACAAGTTCTGAGGTCACCACCGAGGACCGGAAGGAGGCACAGAATGGAAGAGAGGTACCTGCCAGTGAGGAGGCACACAAGTAGCAGCAGCTGACAGAGATGAAGAGAAGAAGGTGATGATGGTGAGGAAGAGGAGGAAGGGGAAGGGGAAGCAGACGTGGAGAGCGGGAAGCTGTGGGAGAGTGGGCAGCTGTAAAGCAGAGAGTTTATTGTATACAAACTGGACTAGATGTAAATGGTGATATCTTCCTTCATTCCCTAGCAGAGTCAATCAAACAGACACACTCAGTCCACAGCATTGCAGGGCACTGGATACTCTAGAATAGCTCCCTGGGTTCAAAACCAGCCTCATCTACAGTGACGTTTCAAGAGGATGATGTGGACAGCAAGAGGCTGAGGAGGATGCTGAGGATGTCCAGAAAGCAACAAAGGAAAAGTTAAACTTGAAAGACTGCTGTGACCTAGTCATTTCAATCCTAGGATCTCAATATGGTCACCTTCACCTGGAGAAGCATGCCCGTGCTCCCACACTGGACAGTGCCACCCACATAGGGCATATGTTGTTCACCACGCCACTGAGGGAATCTGCAACAAGGGAGGCAGAAATGAGCCCAAACCTGCAAGGCCCTGTCCCCTCCTTTTAAAGGAAATTTTGTTTGTATTTGAACTTAATTGCAATGTAATACTAGGGATCAAACCTTGCTTGAACATACCTGGCTGTTTTACAAGATTTATATGAGATGGCTAAAAAGGCCATTTTTCCCTCTCCTTTGCCTATGAAATTGCTATATTTATACCTGTCTAAAACAATGTCCAACTGTGGCACAGAGCCACACATGTGATTACAAATAAAACCTTAAATTTTATTTTGATCTTTTTTTTAAATGTAAAAACAAAAGCCTTTACTAATGTCAAGCATGTGTGCTCTCTTATAGCTACTTTTCAGTTTTCAAAGGTCTTGCTATGTAGTTCAGACTGGGTTGGAACTTGTGACCCTCCTGTGTTGGTTTTCCACATACTGTGTTTAGTGGGTTATGCTGGCATTTGCAGGTAGGAGCTTCCAACATTCTTTAGTCTGCCACCGTATTTCTCACCAAAATGCATGTCACTCTGTTTTCTGTTTTGTTGTCTTTTCTTGAACTGTCACTGTAGATGAGGCTGGCTTTGAACCCAGAGAGCTATTCCAGACTACCCAGTGACCTGCAGTGCTGTGGACTGAGTGTGTCTGTTTGATTGACTCTGCTAGGGAAGGAAGGAAGACCTCACCATTTACATCTAGTCCACTTTGTATACAACAAACTCTCTGCTTTACAGCTAGGAATTTTGCAGTCCTAGCTACTCCAGAAAGGAGTATCTCCAGTCTTGTGCAAGGCATGGAAAGAAACTGTTGAAGGTGTGCATCAATGGCCCAGGCCTGTAATCCCAGTGCTTGAGAGGCTGGGGCTCCATAATGAGACCCTGACTCAAAACGTATACCCCTAAAAAACAAAAAGCTGTTGTGATAATCACCCACAGTATAAATGGGTCTTGGGTGGAGTGTACTTGATTAATGTCCTTGCCTACTATGTGTAAGGTCCCCTGGGACTGGAGTTAAGAGCTACCCTGTGCCAGTGCTCTTAAGGGATGAGTCATCTTCCCAGACTCTTTTGTTGTTGTGTTTTTGTTTTTTCCTTTAGACTATCTGATCTTGTACCTTTACTGGCCTGAATTTAGAGACTGTATGTTACCACATCAGACCCTAAAGGAACTTGTCTTAAAGAAAAGAAAGAAAAAGAATTAAAACACTAGAAACTGGAGACTGGAAAGGTGGCTCTGAGATTAAGAGCCTGGGCACTCCTGCAGAAAACCCGTTCTTTTACCAGCACCACATCTTGGCTCATAACCACCTGAAACATAAGTCCCAGTGATCCATATCCCAATTTAACTCATCACCTTGCACCGTAAGGTCCCAGAGCCAGAAATGTCTGAGCTCAGGGAACCCCAGTCCTGATCAATTGAGCATTGTGGGAGTGTTGCCCTGAGCTCAGGCTTGGCATCTTGGAGCCACAGGCTCCAAAACAACCCACCATTCCGCCTGGTGGAATTGGTGGTCCACTGGGCCTGCCGAAGCCCTATTCCATTCTAGCATCCCAGAATGATATAACACATCTCTGGGCTGGACAGGTAGAGTCATCTCAGGCTGCCGGTGGTTAGCATCTCTGACTCCAGCCCCTGGCTTTCCAACCTGAAACCTAGGTGTTAGGATTGTTTCCAGCCTGAGCTCTTGATTCAGGCTCAGCAGGCCAGAGTTCCAGATCGCACCAGAGCACAGAGGAGTTCAAAGTCTGAAAGAACCATACAAGAGTCATGGCGCTAGGGGGCGCTCCCACTCAGCCTTTCCCTGAATAGTTGTGGTGTTCAAGATAAAATGCACCCGAGAGGTGTGGATACAGTTTAGACTTACAACACTCCTGTGGCATGTGTGAACTCTTGGATGAGGATCCCACCACAAGTCGTGTGGGGTCATAAGTTACATTTTATAGTCAGTAACCACTGTTATAGAGGGAATACCATTTTTAAATTTGTGGAAGTATACTGAAATCACTTGAGTTATAGAGTGAATACCTGTGTTTAAAATTAAACCCTCTCAGATGTGATAACACACCTTTAATTTCAGTACTCAGGAGGCAGAGCCAGGTAGGTGCCTAGCCAGCCAAGGCTACAGAGGAGAGAAAGGGAGGGAGGAAGGGAGAGAGGAAGGGAGGGAGAGGGAGGGAGAGGGAGGGAGAGAGGAGAGAGAGAGGAGAGAGAGAGAGAGAGAGAGAGAGAGAGAGAGAGAGAGAGAGAGCAACTTGTTGAGAACTATCTCAAAATAACTTTAAAAAGGAGGTTGCCACCCACCCTCCTTATCTTCAAAGCATAGGAAAGGGTCTTCCCCAGGCCGCTCCACCCGGGAGGCCCGGTCACCACAACCAGACAAACGGCATTCGCCCTCACCATATCCTCGAGCTCCTCAGACCTCAAGTCCTCCCCCTGTTCGAAGAGGAGCATCAGCATCGCCCCAAGGAAGGCAGTTCCCATCTGGAGCCTAAAAAGAAAAAAAAAAAAAAAAAAAAAAAAAAAAAAAGGCTGCCTCACCAAGCCCTTAGTCCGGAAGAAGGGTTTCCTCTACCGATCCGTCTCTGGATCTCCTGAGCCAGCAGCTAAAAGCCTTCAGCACATCCTCCTGTTCAGTCTCAGTCACCCTCCACAAACTGGTCCCTGCAGTGGCAGGCAAAAAGGCTAAAAGACCAACACCAAGCCCGTCCCCTGCCAGGAATTCTGATCAAGAAGGAGGTGGAAAGATGATGAAGAAGAAAAAGGACAAGAAACATAAAAAGGGTAAGAAGCACAAAAAAACACAAGAAGGACAAGGTGTGGCTGTAGCCACTGCAGCTCCTGCAACCTCTGCAGCTGTGTCTGCTGCCGCAACCACATCAGCACAGGAAGAGCCTGTGGCAGACCCAGAGCCCGGGAAGGAGACTGAAAGAGAAGCTGAAAACAACCTTGATGACTTAGAGAGGTACCAGCGGGGGGGCACTTCTATCCATGCAGAAGGCTCAAGTGTCCCCACAGTCCTAGGTGGACATGTTTGTTACCTTGTAAATTTTATTTGGTTTGTACTCAATTCAATTTCAAAATTGCTAAAATGTGTTTGAGCTTTAGACTATAACATTTGTTGTAATAATTGTTAGGTTGAAGTTCACCATGTTTTTTTGTTTTGTTTTGTTTTGTTTGTTTTATTTTAAGGGGCATGGATTTACATTACAAAGGTCCATGGTGTACTAGTGTCATTCTTCCGTTGACATTTGGATTATCTATTATCTCTAATAATTATCAGACATTAGAACTGGATGAATAAGTGAGGTGCTAAGAAAGGGGCATACAGACAAAGAAGCAGAATGGGGGGAGGGAGAAGGAAGCGACCTCGGGACAACCTGGAAGAAGGGGAGTTATTGTGGGTGGAGTGTGTCCTCTCACACAAGGACAGGTGACACAAGCTGGGCAAGATGGTGTCTACCTGTGACCATAGCATTCGAGGCAGAGGCAGGAGGATCACTGTAAGTTCAAGATTTGGGCTACACAGTGATGTCCTGGCCAGTTTGGTCCACAGCATAAGACACTGTCTCAAAAATTAAAACAAAAACCAAATCCCCTGGAGATAAGAGACTGGTTTGGTATGGGAGAACCCCTGTGAAGTAGGCCTCCCTCTCACACAGCTACAGAGAACCCCAACAACACTGGGGCTGCAGGAGATAAAGGACCTCCACTCAGGTGGAACCACTAGTGCCAGAATGGTCTGACACTTTCACCTCTCAGCTCTGTTCCGATGGGTCAGCAAGTCATTCCAAACTTACTCATTTATCTCTTATTTTCTGTTGTTTACCTTTACCTCTCCCGTACATGTCTCAAGGTGGTTTTCCTTTTGTTTGTATGTTGTTCAGTTAGGTTTTTAGGTCTGTTTCTGTTTCTTCATTCAATTCATTTTAAAGCATTCTTTACCTTCAGTCACATTACATAGACCCTGAAGGGACTCTGGCCAGCTCAGGCATGGTGAGCATGGCTCTGGCAGACCTTATCCTCCTCTCTGATTTCCCCAGCCTTGATAGACATGGTTAGATTACATTCCTAAAGCTAGCCATCAAGATCTATTCCTTTATTTGGCTAATTCCTCTTCCTGAGGATGACTACCAAGGTCCAGCTGTCAAAGTATTGAAGTCCACCAATCAAACTCCCCCTTTGGTTCACCTAATTAGCATGCCCAATTAAAATTAAACACCTCACCAGTATATTGGGTTTTCTCTTTATCTCCATAAACCACCATTTGCTTATGGGCTACTTCTGTCTCCTCTCTATCCAGAGGCATGCCATTCTTGTGCCCCACCTCCCCCCAGGACAAATAACCCAGCTCCCTCTCTCTTATTCCCTTCCCCTTCTCCCTCATCCTCTTTGTCTCTTACTCCCTGCCCTCTCTTCCTCTGGGGCAAATAGATCACCTTTGTGCTGAAAACTTGGCCTTAGGGGTCCTGGGTCAATACTTTTCCTTTCATAGCCCACCCCTCTTGTTCCTTTCTTTTCTTTTTCATCCTTCCCCTCCCCATTTTTCTTCTCAACTATCACCTTCCATAACTTGAACAATCCTTAGAATCCACAGCTGCTAACAATATCTCAGCTATTCCTTCTTAGTGAGTTCATCCACTGTAACATTTTCTCTCTTCAGAGTTGATCTACTACTTAAATTCTTTTCCTCACTCATCTTACTTCTTTTCTATGTTAATCCCAAAAGATTGGAGGATAAAGACCACCTCCAACCCAAATCATCATGGCCAAATTAATTAAAGTAAGTTTTTTTTATTCATATAGATGGGCTGTCAGCCCCTAAAAATGGGGTTCAAGAGATCCCCATTGGATCATCATCATTGGATGTGAGGGAGACAAAGTTTTAAAACTCAGGAGTAAGAGGTCTCCAAATGATGGACTTGGTGGGCAAAATAGGTGGGGTTACAGGTGCAGAACACAAGCATAACAAGTTAGTCAGGAATGACCACCTGAAACAAAGATGAGTGCAAGGTGGTCATAAGATGGTCATACCCACAGGTGGTCATAGCAAAGTAGTCTTAACGTTTTGGAACAAACGTAGGGTTGCAAGATGGTGAAACAAAGACATGGCTGCCATTTCCTGGAACAGGCATCCCAGAACCATTTGTACTTAGAGTTACAGGTGGGGTATAGACCAATCCATGAGAAACAGGTTTAACCAATCATAAACAGGAATGAACCTAGTTTACCTTTACTATAAGATAGCTTTAAGCCTAAGATGGAGATAGGCTGGTTCATGACCCACTCCTAATATTAACTAAAATCTGAGTACACTCCATATAATCCTTTGTTGTAGAAGTCTAAGGGGCTACTGTTATCAATTGGCTAGTAGGACAAGTCCCATGGTGGTAATACCAAACAGCTGTGGTTGTCTCTCAGTTAATAGCAAACTCAAGGAATAGTAAAGGACACCAGGATCTCCTGTGTGAGTAATTATTTACTGCACTACACACTCAGAACCAAAAAATCTTCATCTGAAAGAATGTAGTTGATAGCTGGACATTGGTGGTGCCCACATTTGATCCCAGCATTTGGGAGGCAGAGACAAGCGGATCTCTGTGAGTTCAAGGCCAGCCTGATCTACAGAGCAAGTTCCAGGACAAAAGGCTCCAAAACAATACAGAGAAACCCTGTCTTGAAAAAAAATGTAGTTGATCAATAAACATGATCTATCATGTCCAAATTTCTCTCTTTATTATTTTTGAGACAAGGTCTCTTCTGGTAACTCTGGCTGGTTAGGAATGCCAATATGTAGCCAGAAAAGATCTTGAACTCTCAAAGATCCAGATCCAACTGTCTCTGCTTCAAGAATGATGGGAATTTGCATGAGCATTGGCCCTAGTCACTGTCATTTTATTTAAGAGCCTTGTGTGTATCTCTGGATTTGAATGTTGGTGGGAGGTCCTGCAATCAATTCCTACAGTTCTCCTCATACCACTATATTTTGATTTCATAACTAGAAGTGTCTTCTCGAGTCTTTGCAGAACAATGAAATGCTGATTTCCATAACTGGCCAGCTAGCAGATTTAACTCTCCTGGATTTTATCACTGACTCTGTGAGCTCAAGCTCATCTCGGAACTTCCATTTCCCTTTAAAACATCCAATCAGAGAGCTTGGTACCCTGAAGCACACTTACAATCTCAGCTTAGAGGACCAGCCTAAGCAATGTAGGGAGAGCCTGTCTCAATAGCAAATGAAAAACAATGCCTAGACACCCCTGGGATTGGAATGGGGCTCAGTTCTTTGCCTTACTGTCCTGTTAAAATAACTTTGAAATTTAAATTGTGCATGTACATTTATTTATTTATTTGAGTCTGTGTGTCAGTGCCCCATTCTGCTTGTGGAGGTCAGAGAACCACTTGCAGGCAAGTTTTCACTACCTGGGCCCTGGTGACCAAACTCATATCATCAGGCTCACCAACCAGCACCTGACCCACTGATCTTGCTTTGTCCTCACTGTTTGGTGTTTTTGTTTGTTTGTTTGTTTTGAAGATTGTTTTTCATTTATATGTATGTGTCTGTATGAGTTTATGTGTACCATATTAGTGCAGGAGCCTATGTAGGCCAGAAGATGTGTTGGATCCTCAGAATCTGGACTTACAGGCAGGTGTGAGCCACCTTATAGGTAGGTTCCAGGAACCAAACCTGTGTCCTTTGCAACAGTAGTAATTGCTCTTAACCACTGAGCCACATATCTAGCTCCTTTGTTTGGTTTTTAATGTTATTTTATTAGCTGTGCCAGTGTATGCTATGTCTGTGAATGAGGACATGTGAGTGCCACGGCTCACAAGAGGTCAGAAGACAGTCTGGGATGGCAATCCCAGAATTCTACCTTGTTTGAGACACTGTCTCATTGTCACCGAGTAATCACAATGGGCTGCCTCCTGCATCGAAGAGTAATCACAAAAATGCCCCACTGACATGTTTACAGATCAATCAGATAGAGGCAATTCCTTACCTGAGTGAGAGTCCTTCTTCCCAGGTGTCTTTCCTTTGTGTTAAGTTGAGAGCTAAAAGGGACAACCATCAACAATGGAGCCAGCCTTGAGGCTCTGCCATGTTCTCCACACCCTAGGAGCTTCAGCAGGCATGCAGTGGTGTCTATTTTGGATAAAAGTCAGCAGTTCTCACTCACAAGATCATGAAGAGCTCCTTCACATCATTAGATTGTTGACTGTGAACATGCCTCATCCTACATCCTTGGCAGCTATAGGCCCAGCTGCCACAAGCTTTACTCTTTCCTTTTTATTTCTTCTTAAATTGATGCTTTATTCATTTAGATTGTGTGTGTGTGTGTGCACGCGCGCTTGCACTGGGCTACAAGCCCAGAAGAGGGTGTTAGATCCCTAGAAGCTCAAGTTACAAGTATTTGTGAGCTACCTGTCATGGGTCATATGGAATTGAACTCTGATTCCCCTGAAAGAGCAGCAGCTAGCCCTCTTAAGAGTACTTAATCTTCCTGGCTGAAAGCAAATGTACTTAGCCACTGGACTATTATTCTGGGCCTTGAGTGTTTTGTTTTTAATTGACATGTTGTAATTGCATATAATTTATAGCATACAATGTGACATTTCAGTGTCAATGTATAATGATCAGATTGCATAAGGCATGCTTTTTTTTTTCCTACTAGGGCTCAAAACCAGACCTTCATACTTTTAAGACAAACTCTCTACAATGTGAATGGTGTCCCCAGACCCTTACCATTTGTTTGTATTGGGAATATTCAGAATTGTACCTTCCAGCTGTTTAGAAATATTCTGTGAGGTCTTATGAGCTATAGCAGTAGTAGTTGTTGTTGATGTTATTTGAGACAAGGTCTCACTATTTAGCCCTGGATAGCCTGGAACTCTCGATGTAAACTAAGCTGACCTTCAGCACACAGAAACCCACCTGCCTATATTTCTACTTCCAAGTGCTGTTGACTAAAAGTGCACCCCACACCCTATAGTAAGCTTAATGCTGTCTTCCTTTGGGCACTGTAATACATACTTAATCGTGGCTGATCCCTTACCCAGCACCTCTCCAGTCTCCCTGCCTTTCCTCTTATACTGCCTCACCCCAGTATTCTCTTTTACACTTTCATATTGCATCGTGTACTATCCAAATGCAACCTGTATCCATCACCCATCTCATTCCACCCCTCATGCCCCACAGTGCCTCAGTTACTGAGCTGGAACAGACCCACCCACTTGTTCACTGATCACAATACCCATCATTTTCCAAGGGCTGCTTCTGCACCAAGAGTGTAGAAAATGCTATGCTCTGGGATTTGCTTTCCTGAAAGCTAATTATTTTGAGAAAGTCAAAACTAACCCCACCTTCACATCTACACCAAGGGACCCCAGCACTGAGGGCAATCCTGCAGTAGAGAGTTCCCTGGTCCTTTGACATCTGGAAACAGAATACAATGAGTAGTACATAGCATTTAACTTTATACATATGGGTGCTTTGCATGCTTGTATATCTGGGCACTCCATCCATACAGTACCCTCAGAGGTCAGAAGAGGCTTTTTGGATACCCTGGGGCTGGATTTACAGATAGTTGTAGACTACCATGTAGGTGCTGGGAACTGAACTCTAATCCTCTGGAAGAATAGCCAGTGCTTTTAATGGGGGGGGGGCATCTCTCTGTCCCCAGAAGAAGTAATGGAATGGTTTGGCCTAACCCTTATTCCCAAATTGTTCCTGGGACTAAAAAGGCAGTAATAAGAAAGGGCTGGAGAGCTGACTCATCAGGGTTAGAGCACTGGTGTTCTTCAGAGGATCAGAGTTCCATTTCTGCTATCCATGTGGCAACTCAAAACCATCTGAAACTGCAGCCCCAGGGACCCTTACACCCTCTTCTAGCTTTTAGGAATGCATACACATGGTGCACAGACATTCATAGAGGAAAAATAGCCACACACAAAAATAAATTTTACAATTTTAAGAAAAGAAACACGGGATCATTTCTTTGATCACTGTTTCAGGGCCACATATCCCAATTCATCTGTAGGCTGAGGCAGGATCATCCAAAGGGTAAGGGCCTGCCTGACATACCGAATTATTTCAAGGCCAGCCTGTCCAACTTTTCAAAACAGTTTGTTATCTTCTTTGTGTGAGACATGTGTGTGGGCATGTGCATACCATGTTGCTTGCGGAGGCCAGAAGACATGTGCGTGCATGCGTGCGTGCGTGCATGCCTGTGCGTGTGTGTGTGTGTGTGTGTGTGTGTGTGTGTGTCTATGGTTAATTGTTCTCAAAATTAATTATTAATTAATCAAGAAAGACACGATCACTTCTGGGTCTGCCTGCAGACCTGCAGGTCAGATCCCAGCTTATCTGGAGGCTGAGGCAGGAGCATCCAAAGTTTAAGGCCGCTTGAATTACACATAGTGAATTCAGGGCCAGCCCATACAATTTTCAAAAGAAAAACAAAACCACTTTATTATGGTGTCTGTGTGACATGTGTGTGGGGCATGTGTGCATCATGGTGCCTGTGGGGGTTAAAAAGACAACTTTGTGGGGTTTCTCCTCATAGCTTTTCTGTGGGTCTTGGGAATTGAATTCAGGTGGTCCTGTGCATCCTGTGACTGAAAACACCTTTACACCCACTGAGCCATCTGGTTGGCACAGCCTGTCCAATTTAAAACACCCTCTTTTTTTTGGTTGGTTAGTTCTGGTTTTGAGACCATATCATACTTAGTATCCTGGCTGGCCTGGAAGGCACAGGAATCTGCCAGTCTCTGCCTCTAGAGTGTTGAAATTGAAAGAGTACTGTTAAAGTATTCCTGGGCTGTAAAGACAAAAATTTACACTATGAATTGGACCTCTCTCTCTCTCTCTCTCTCTCTCTCTCTCTCTCTCTCTCTCTCTCCCTCTCCCTCTCTATCATTACCTCCCCTCAGGGCAGGGTCTCTCTATGTAGCTTTGGCTGTCCTAGGCCAGGCTGGCCTTGAACTCACAGAGATCTGCCTTCCAAGTGCTGGAATTAAAGGTGTGCACCATTGCTACCCAGCTACTTTGGTATTATTAACCAAAAGTGGCCACAAGTATGCTCATGCGTTGCCCACTGTATGTAACTAATCCGGTACATGCATGATGTGTATGCATGTATGGGTAATGAAGCCACAGCATGCATTTGGAGGTCAGAGGACAATTTTATGGAGTTGGTTCCCCTCCTTCTACCTTTATTTTTAAGTATATTATTTTTGGTTTGTGTGTGTTTCTGTACTTATGCACATACCATAGCCCACATGTGGCATCCAGAGAACAGTTTAAAGAATTGTCCCTTCTTTCCATCATGGAGTTTGTCATGGTTGGGCTCAAGCACCTTGACGCACTGGGCCATCTTGCTGGCTTTCCTATCTATGCATGCTTTTCTGGGCTCACAACCATCTAAAACTCTACCTCTGGGGTGATCCGATGCCTCTGGCCACCCTGAGCACCTGCACTAATGTGTACATGCACATAATTAAAAATTATAAAAACAAAACAAATTTTGTCCTCATCCACAAGAGTGCCAAGTCCATCACACATGTTGCTTTCCAACACGCACAGCTGAGTCTGTGAGACAGCTATAGGCTTTGAATTCCTTCCAACTTTTGAGCTCTATTAAGGCACTTTGGTTAGATGACCATCACCCTAGCAGGCCAGTGACATCCTGCAAGGACCCACAGCTCATAGTGTCTTCAGCTCCTAGGCGGCAGGCCCTGCCAAGGGACCTTTCCCCACAGGCTTTGCTCACAAGCCAATGGACTTTTCCACAGCCCTGGCAAACTTGGGGGGTAGTTGTACCTGCCCCATTTGCTTGACTCTCCTCAGAGACCCAGTGAGCATTAAATATGGTGACAACTTTTGTCACGCTTGCCTCAATTTTTCCTGGAAAGATCAAAGGGGCATCTACCCCTGCCCTATCTGCCCCTCTTATTTCCCACAGAAACACTTCAGCAAGAACTTCCAGATCTGTAACTTCACTGATCCCATGAAGCAACTGTAGAAGAGGAGCCCAGAGCAGAGAGAGGAGGTCTGAAAGGCGTGCTGTGTGTCAGAGGCACAATCAGCCTCTGACCCTTTTCTGTATGGAGGATCTAAACATCTTATGTATCCAGTGAAAATTGTTTGACAAACACAGGATGCACTTTGTCTTGATTGGAAAGCTGCCCCTCGTCATAGGAGAATTCTAGAAGACAGCATGAGGCCTTTGGAGTGTAAGCTGAAACAAGCTGAACCAGCACTGGTCCTGCAGCACAGAAGAGCTCTTGAACTGAGGAGCATGTTTGGATACAAAAAACAAGAGGTACGTTTTGAATTTGAGCAACTCCAACTGTTTATGCAGAATAAGCATGAGGCACTGCTAAATGACATGTACACTGAGGAGCTGGTGGATTGACCAAAGCTGCAGGGATATCTTGGGACCCTGTCAGACCATGTACACACATTAGAAGATTTGTTGGAGGAAGCAGAGTCACATGTCACACTCCAAACAAGCGCTCCAAGAGTCTGCCACAGATTTGAAAACCTGAGATGCAGCCTGAGCTCTGGGCCCCTGCCAGAGATCAGCCTATCTCTGTGGGACCACCCTGAGTCTCCGCCTGCCTGATCTTTGACCCCCATTGCCAAGCCTCTGCTGGAGGGAACGTCCTAGATCTGCTTTCAGCACACTAAGCCCACCTATCCATGTAGGACCAACCTGAGTCTTCTCCATCTGCCTGATCTTTGAACCCCATGATCTTTGACCCCCATTGCTGGGCCTCTGCCAGAATGAGTCTGGGACCAGTTCAGGTTGAATCCCCCCACACCCTTCCCTGGGAACTCCCTGGATTGGTCCCAAATCCCCCCACCCCTCGTGTCCTGTCCTCAGCCAGAGCCAGAGCACTCCTGGTGTTCTGATACACAACCCTCCCACCAAGAACCTGCCCCCCCCCACCCTGTGCCCTACCTAGCCCGCTGCCCCACTGCTCTGGTTGAGCACTGGAACAGAGGGCGGATCCAACAACCCGGCCACCTCCAGGGAATTTCCTGGAGCTATTCTGAGCATACTAGACCACTATCCAAGCAGAACCACCCTGAGTCCCTACCTGCCTGATCTTTGACCCCTATTGCCAGGCCCTGAGTTCCTGCCTGCTTGGTCTTTGATCCAATCTCTGGGCCTCTGCAGGAGGGCCACTCTGAGTCCCTGTCTGCCTGATATTTGACTCCCATCACTGGGCCCCTGCCTGAGGAGAGACCTCCAAGAGAGCTTGGACCACCCAGAGCTTCAGACATCATACTTCTGACCCACCTAGGCCCACAGGGGGAGTAGCATAGAGAGAAAGACCCCACCTACACCCACTGGAAGAAGCGATAGGAAGATAGCAATACAAGAAAACACCTAAAGGCAAGCATGACACCACCAGAATCCAAGGACTCTACACCAACTAGACCTGAACACCCCAAAGCAGATGAAGCAGAAAGGAACCACTTAAAAATTATCTTCATAAAAATGATAGAGGCCTTCAAAGACGACGTGAGAAAATCCCTTAAAGAAATGGAAGAAAAAAAAAATTGGAAGAAATAGAGGAAAAAAACATGCAAAAAATGCAAAAAATGAACAAATCTCTTCAATAAAATAAGGAAAGCCAAGAAAAAAACAAACAAGTGAAGGAAACAGTTCAAGACTTGAAAACTGAAATAGAGACAATAAAGCAAACACAAACTGAAGGAATGCTGGAAATAGAAAAACTGGGTGAACGATCAGGAACTACAGGTGCAAGCATAACCAACAGAATACAAGAGATGGAAGAGAGAATCTCAGGCGCTGAAGATAAACTAGAGGAAATAGATACATTGACCAAAGAAAATCTTAAGTGCAACAAATCCTTAACACAAAACATCCAGGAAATGTGGGACACTGTGAAAAGGCAAAACCTAAGGATAATAAGCATAGAAGAAGGCAAAGAAGCCCAGATCAAAGGTGCAGAAAAGATATTCAACAAAATCATTGAAGAAAAGTTTCCCAATCTGAAGAAGGACATGCCCATGAAAGTACAAGAAACATAACAAACACCAAATAGACTGGATCAAAGATAAAAGACCCCTTGACACATAATAATCAAAACACCTAACATACAGAATAAAGAAAGAATATTTATTAAGAACAGTGAAGAAAAAGGCCAGGTAACATATAAAGGCAGACTTAATCAAAATTACACCTGACTTCTCTCTGGAAACTCTCAGAGCCAGAAAAGTCCTAGATAGATGTTCTACAAGCACTAAGAGTCCTTGGATGCCAACCCAGGCTACTTTGCCCAGGAAAAATCTCAATCCTATACATGGAGAAAGCAAGATATTTAATGACAAAGCCAGATTTTCACAATATGTGAAAATCTATAAATCCATCCCTACAGAAAGCTCTGGAAGGAAAACTGCAACTCAAGGAAGTTAACTATGCTTCACAAAGTCATAGGCAATAGATAATCCCACTTCACCAGAACACAAGGGTAAAGTAGGGCAAAGAGATTCACAATACCAACAACAACAACAAATCTAAAACAAACAAGCATTAACAATCAACGGTCCTTACTTTCCCTCAACATTAATGGTCTTAATTCACCCATAAAAAGACACAGGCTAACAGAATGGATACAAAGACAGAATCCATCCTTCTGCTGCATACACATCTAAGCTTCAAAGAAAGACATTATCTCAGGGTAAAGGGTTGGGAAAAGATCTTCCAATCAAATGGACCCAAGAAGCAAGCAGGTGTGGCTATCCTAATATCTAACAAGTTAGACTTCAAACCAAAATTAATCTAAAGAGATGAAGACAGTCATTTCGTATTCATCACAGGAAAAATGCATCAGAACCAACTCCCAATTCTGAACATCTATGCCCCATACACAAAGGCACCCACATTCATAAAAGAAAATGCTAAAACTCAAAGGTCACATAAAACCTCACACACTCATAGTGGGAGACTTCAATACCCCACTCTCAATGCTAGATAGGACCACCAGTCAGAAACTTAACAAAGAAACAAAAGAACTAACTGAAATTATTTCTCAATTGGGTTCAACAGATATCTATAGAACATTCCATCCAAACACAAAAGAATATAGCTTTTTCTCGCTCCACATGCAACCTTCTCTGAAATCCACCACATACTAGGTGACAAAGCAAACCTTAACAGATACAAAAAAAAAAAAATTGGAATAATCACCTGTATCTTATCAGACCATGATGCTTTAGTTGGAATTCAACAACATAAATTGGGAAACCCTACAAACTCATGGAAACTGAACAATGTGCAGTTGCACCATACCTGGGTCAAAGAAGAAATAAAGAAAGAAAGTAAGGACTTCCTAAAATTCAACGAGAATGAGGACACAACATACGCAAACTTAAGGGAAACTTTGAAAGCACTGTTACGAGGGAAGTTCATTGCCCTAAGTGCCCATATGAAGAAAACAGAGGATAATCACATTAAAGAATTAACAGCACAACTAAAAGCCTTAGAATAAAAAGAAGCAAACTTACCCCGGAGGAGTAGATACCAGGAAATAATCAATTTGAGGGCTGACATCAATAACGTAGAAATCAGGAAAACAATACAAAAAAAATCAAAGCAACAAAGAGTTGTTTTTTTTTTTTTTTGAGAAAATCAACAAGATAGACAAACCTTTATCCAAGCTAACTAAAAAGCAGAGAGAACACACAAATTAACAAAATCAGAAATGAAAAGGGGGACATAATAACGGACACAGAGTAAATCCAGACAATTTTCAGGTCATACTTTGAAAACCTGTACTCCACAAAATTTGAAAATTCAAAGTAAATGGACAAATTTCTGGATGACTATCATTTATGAAAATTAAATCAAGAACAGATAAACAACGTAAATAGACCTAAAACCCCTTAATGAAATAGAAGCAGTCATCAAATCCTCCCAACCAAAAAAAGACCAGGGCCAGAAGCCTTCAGTGCAGAATCCTACCAGAAATTCAAGGAAGAACTAATATGAATACTAATCAAATTATTCCACACAATAGGAGCAGAATGTTCGTTACCAAACTCTTTTTATGAGGCCACAATCACCTTAGTACCCAAGCCACACAAAGACACAACTAAGAAAGAAAACTACAGACCAATATCCCTCATGAACATTGATGCAAAAATACTCAATAAAATATTGGCAAACCCAATCCAAGAATACATCAGACAAATCATACACCATGGCCAAGTAGGCTTCATCCCTAGGTTGCAGGGATGTTTTAACATACAAAAATCTATCAACATGATCCACCATATAAACAAACTGAAAGAGAAAAACCACATGATCATATCACCAGATGCTGAAAAGACCTTTGACAAAATTCAACATCCTTTCATGATAAAAGTCTTGGAGAGATCAAGGGTAACAGGAACATACCTAAACATAATAAGAGCAACATACAGTAAACCAACAGCCAACATCAAACTGAATGGAGAGAAGCTTAAGGCGATTCCTCTAAAATCAGGAACAAGACAAGGCTGCCCTCTCTATATATATCTCTTCAATACTGTACTTGAAGTTCTAGCTAAAGCAATAAGACAACAGAAGGGGATCATGGGGATAAAAATTGGAAAGGAAGAAGTCAAACTTTCACTATTTGCAGATGACATGATAGTTTATATAAGTGACTCAATAAACTCTACCAGGGAACTCCTACAGCAGATAAATACCTTCAGCAAACTAGCAGGATACAAGATAAACTAAAAAAAATCAGTAGCCCTACTTTATTCAGATGACAAAGGAGCTGAGAAAGAAATCAGAGAAACATCATCCTTTACAATAGCCACAAACAACATAAAGTATCTTGGGGTAATGGTTACCAAACAAGTGAAAGACATATATAATAAGAACTTTGTGTCTTTAAAGAAAGAAATTAAAGAAGATACCAGAAAATGGAAAGATCTCCCATGCTCTGGGATAGGTAGGATAAACATATTTAAAATGGCAATCCTGCCAAAAGCAATCTACATATTCAAAGCAATCCCCATTAAATCCCAGCACAAGTCTTCATTGACCTTGAAAGGATAATACTCAACCTTATATGGAAAAACAAAAGACCCAGGATAGCCAAAACAACCTTGTACAATGAAGGAACTTCAGGAGGCATCACCATCCCTGACTTCAAGCTCTCCTACAGAGCTATAGTTCTGAAAACAGCCTGGTATTGGCACAGAAACAGACAAGTAGACCAATGGAATTGAATAAAATCCTGACATTAACACACACAACTATGAACACCTGATTTTTGACAAAACAGCTAAAAGTATACAATGTGAGGAAGAAAGCATCTTCAACAAATGGTGCTGGCACAACTGGATGATGGTGTGTAGAAGACTGCAGATAGACCCATGTCTATCCCCATGCACAAAACTCAAGTCCAAATGGATCAAAGACCTCAACATAAATCCAGCCACACTGAACCCCTTAGAAGAGAAATTGGGAGGTACAGGAGACTGAGACTGCTTCCTGAACATAACTCCAGTAGCACAGACACTAAAACGGACAATTAATAAATGGGGCCTCCTCAAACTTAGAAACTTCTGTAAGGCAAAGGACACAGTGGACAACATCTAAAGGCAGCCCACAGACTAAAAAAGATCTTCACCAATCCTACACCTGACAGAGGGCTGACCTCCAAAATACAAAGAATTCAAGAAACTAATCACCAAAACACCAAATAACCCTATTAAAAACTGGGGTACAGAACTGAATAGAGAACTCTCAATAGAGGACATCAAAAAGCCTGAAAGAAACTTAAGAGGGTGATCAACATCCTTAGCTATCAGGGAAATGCAAATCAAAACAACTCTGAGATACCATCTTACTCCTGTCAGAATGGCTAAAATTAGAAACACCAATGACAACTTGTGCTGGAGAGGATGTGGAGAAAGGGGAACACTCCTCCACTGCTAGTGGGAGTGCAAACTTGTACAGCCATTTTGGAGATCAGTATGGCAGTTCCTCAGGAAAATGGGAATCGGTTCACCACAGGACCCAGCAATCCTCCTCTTAGGTATATACCCAAATGATCTACATCCATGCAACAAAGACATGTGTTCAACTATGTTCGTGGCAACATTATTTGTTATTACAAAGAACTTGGAAGCAACCTAGATGCCCTGCAACTGAAGAATGGATAAAGAAGATGTGGCACATTTACACAATGGAATACTACTCTGAGGGGGAAAAAATGGAATCTTGTAATTCGAAGGCAAATGGATGGAACTTGAAGAAACTATCCTGAATGAGGTAACCCAGTCACAAAAAGAGGAACATGGAACATACTCACTCATATATGGATTTTAGACATAGAACAAAGGATCACCAGCCATAATTCACACTGCCAGAGAAATTAGGCTACCAGGAGGATTCTAAGAGATTCATATAAGGCCTTGCACAGAAGGGGGAAGGGACAAAATCTCGTGAGCATATTGGGAGTGGGGTGAGGGGCAGTGAGTGGAGAGGGAGGTAGTAGAAAGAGAAGGGAGGAGAGGAAAGTACGTGGAGCACGTGGGACTAGGAAGATTGAGTCAGGGTTGCAATAGATGAGAGGAGAGAGAGGGAGAGAGAGAGAAAAAATCATAAAAGAGTTTGAAGAGAAAACTGAACCTATAGAAATGTCCAGAGACCTACAAGACTGACCCCAACTAACAATTGGATCAACAGTGGAAAGGCTACCATAAATGCCCTTCCTTGATAATGAGATCGATGACTAACTTATCCACCATCATAGAGCCCTCATCTAGTAGCTGATGGAAACAGAAGCATACATCCACAACTAAACACTGAACCGAACTGGAATATAGATGCAGAGACAGAGGACAAGACCAGGCTACAGAAACCCACAGAGACAGCTGACCTGAACAAGGAGGAGCTAATGGGCCCCCAGACTGACAGCTGTGAAAGCAGCATTGGACTGACTCAGACCCCCTGAACATGGGTCTTAGTTAGAAGGTCTGGTCAGTCTAAGGGACTTCGGATTGTGGAACCAGGATATGTCTCTGGTGAACAAAAGGATTTTGGGAGCACATTTCCCATGGAGGGATACTCCCTTAACCTAGAGGAAGGAGGGAGGGCCTAGTCCCTACTCCAAATGACTTGACAGATTTAGATGACCCCTCTTGGAAGGTATCACCCTACATGTGGAGTGGGGGGGGGATGGGAGGGATGGGTGGTCAGGGGGCATGGAAAAGTGGAATAGAGGAAAAGAGGGAGGAAGGGAGGGAGAGGGAACTGGGCTCGATATGTAAAATAAAAATAAATAAATAGACAAATAAACAAACAAACAAACAAATAAATAAACGAAACCTGAGATGCACCAAACTCAACATTCAGGACAAAGTAATATGGTCTCGTTCTCCTGCCACAGTATTTTGGTTTGGAGAGAGTCATTGAGCGATTTCAAATAGATGTGATGTTTGATCTTGACACAGCACACCCTCAGCTTGTTATTTCTGAGGACAGAAAATATATGCTTTATAAAGAGGCAGGTGAAGTGTCTGTGCTCGCCCTGGGAGATTTCCCCTCTGGCCTGCTCTTCTAGGATGTAAAGGATTTCATTCGGGTCATTGTTACTGGGAGGTAAAAGTGGGAAACAAGCCACATTGGGTGTGTGTCAAGACAGCCTTCCTGGGGACTGGAGTGAGCAGCCCTCAGTTGCTGGGGGCTTCTGGGCAGGAGGGAGAAACAGTGAGAGCAGCTATGTCACCTACAGGCCTAAAGAACTAAGGTTCTGCCAGTTGCAGCCAGCAAGATCGGCATTTTTTGGATTATGAATTGAGTGATCTCTTCTTCTGTAAAATGAATGACATTTCTCCCCTCTACACTTTCAGTAATCCCTTTGCCACCACAATTTGGCCTTATTTCTGCACAGGAACAGATTCTGAACCTCTTAAAATATTACCCACACTACATCTGCATAACAGAAACTACAGGTCTTAGTTCTTCAGTAATTTAGACTGTACATTTAAGCTTGGAATTAAACAATACAAACAAAAACAAATCTTCTAAGTTTAGCCACTGAAAAGCAGACTGCTTTGATCTAGATTGGTTTTCAGGAAATTAACGCGGTAGTGGTTGCCCCAAGTGTGCACCTAGCACCTGGGAGGTTTGGGTAGCAGCAGGAAGACAGACCAGCCTAGGACCTGCCAGCTGTTTTCTTTTTTCTTTTCTTTTTTTCTTTTTTTTTTTTTTTCTTTTTTCTTTTTTTGTGTGTGTGTGTGTAATTTTTGCTTATTTTACATATCAATCCCAGTTCCCTTCCCTCCCTCCATGCCCCCTCACCACTCTCCCATCTTACCCCCCCCAACTCCACAGGGAGGAGGGAGCAACAAAATCTGTCAAGTCATTAAGAGTAGGGACTAGGCCCTCCCTCCTGCCTCTAGGCTAAGGGGGTATCCCTCCATGAGGAATGTGCTCCCAAAGTCCTTTCATGTACCAGGGATACATCTCCTTGGCTGTTTCTAATCCATGTTTCAATCACTGATCCTTCACACAGCAAATGCACTCCCCTCCCCTCTTCTGGTGATTATCTCAATGTGTGAAGCCACCATCCTCATAGGCCAAGCCTTCTGTTTATCTCCCAAAAGGGGCAGCAGCATCTCTCATTTGCATCACTGGTTTTTGTTTGTTTGTTTTTGCCGGAACTGGTTCATTCAGTGCCTCTCCTTCCCCTGCATTCTGTACTCTGACATATGTTTTTATTGTGTATGGGGGGAAAGGGATGGGCCCATATATGTGTGTGCATTAGAGGCCAGAGGACAACCTCAGCTGTCATTCCTGGGGATTCTGTTTACCTCCTTTTGAGGCAGAAGCATGTTCTGGAGAAGCATGCACAATTAGACTAGAGTGGCTAGTCATTGAGTCCCACTATCCTATCTCTCCCTTTCCTGCATTGGATGGACAGATCTGTGCTACAATACCTGGCCTGGCATTTTTATGTGTGTTCTAGATATTGACATCTGGTTCTTATGCTTTCCAGGCAGGTTTTTTTTTTTTTTTTTTTTTTTTTTTTTTTTAACAATGGAGCGGTCTCTTAGAAACATTGGGTAGCCTACAGCAAGAGGATTATGGGTCATAAAATCATCTGCACTATATAGCAACATCCTGTAAAATACAATGCATACAATGAAACAAAAGCCTATATTCCCAGCACTCAGGGAGGTGGAGACAGGAGGATCCAAAGTTGAAGAGCATTGTCAGACACATAGTCAATCCCATGTCATTCTGGGCTATGTCAGACCCAGTCTCCCCCAAATAGACAGAAAACCCTTGTAATTGTTGGGATAAATATTTCAATCCTGCAGTTTATGAGTGACATATAGCAGAAATTACTGGTACTTCCTAATCCTTTTGGATTTTAGTGGTGATCTCAGACTTAGGTCCTGCCATGATCAATTAGCTGTTGCCAGATGAATTTTTCATGTTGTGATACAATGCCAGCATCTGGGAAGCAGAGGTAAGTGGATTTCTGAGTTAGAAGTCAGTCTACATAGGGAGTTCCAGTCTAGCCAGGGCTACCCAGTGAGACCCTGTCTCAAAAACTACATAAAAGTAAGATTTTTAAAAAGTATAAAACATGACAGGCTCTTATTTTCTTTCCATATTTATTTCATTTTTAAAATTAAGAAATGCAGTTGTACTGGGTAGTGGTGGCACACCCCTTCAATCCCAGCTCTTGGGAGGTAGAGGCAGGTGGATCTCTGTGAGTTCTGGGCCAGTCTGGTCTAGAAAGTGAATTCTAGGATAGCCAGGGATACACAGAGAAAACCAGTCTCAAAATACTAAAAAAAAAAAAAAGAAAAGTTAAGTATTTGTGACAAGCAGAAGCAGGGGGATTTCTGCAAGTTCCAGCACAGCCTGAGCTACAGAGAGGATCCCATCTGAAAACAAGACATTTATATGGGCAGTTCTCACTGCATGAATTTGTGCCCACACTTGGCATGTCTTATGTTATCTGACTTCCCCAAGAAGATTGTATCCACTGCTGAGTGCCTTTTAACACTCTGGGTGGGTGCATGTGTGTTTATGTATGTATAAAGCCTGGAAGACGTGTGTGTCAGATCCTCTGGAGCTGTAAATATAGGTGATTATGAGCCACCAGATAAGGGTTCTGGGAACCACACTAAGTCCTCTTGGAAGAGCAGCAAGCACCCTTAAGCCCCGAACCATCTTTCTGGTTCTTTAAAATACCTTTATTACACCCCAACTCCTCTTCATTAAAAACTACTACACACAGGTGAAAGATTCCAGGGCTGTAAGTCTATCTGATTTTCTGAATTATTCAGAAAAGTGTGACTTATTATTACCTTAATTGTTTGAGTCATTCCCTGGCCCTTGCAATGTTTTGGGTTTCCTTATGGTTTCTTTAAAACTTCCCTCCCCATCATTTAGCTTCTTGCCAGCCATGCATGAATCTGACCTCCATGTTAGCTTTAGTGGTTGGCTTTTCCTTTTTTTCTTCCATTTGTCTCCTCCAGGCAGCCGCCCATGATTTACACCTCACCTGCCCCAAAGCTTTTACCATCTAATAAAATATTCTTGTGATTCAAGAAAATAAGATAAATGCACACACTTAAACACTTTTTTTTTTTCCTGCTGGGTGTTGGTGGCACAAGCCTTTACTTCAAGCACTCTGGAGGCAGAGCCATGTGGATGTCTGTGAGTTTGTGGCCAGCCAGGATAGGTTCCAAAGCTACACAGAGAAACCATGTCTCGAAAAACCAAAAACAAACAAAACAAAACAAAACAAAACAACCACTTTTTTTCTTAAACCAGGTCTTTCTACAGTTACAACTGTAACAAGTCTGGATTTGCTGTGTAGGCCAGGCTTGCCTTGAATATGTGGTGGTCCTGGCTCTGACTCCCAAATTCTGAGATTACATGAGGCATCATGCATCGCTTGTTCCACCCAAACTTGTGTCTTGATTGATTGATGCAGGATCACATGTAGATCAAGCTGGCCTCAACAAGTGTGCATAGGATGAGAGCACATACATACATACCATGTTGTGCATGTAGAGAACATAGAGGACAACCTTTGGCCTCTGAAGAAACACACCACTCATGCACATACTCACAGACATATGTACACATGAATAAAATGTAAAGCATTTTTAAAGCACGTAACACATTTTGTGTAGCTCAATTTGTGGACATGAAACACCCTAATATGCAATACTGTGAACGTGGCCTTTAGGCTCTCTGGCTGTGTGAAATCAAGACAGCTAGGGTTACCCCTCAGGAGTTCATCATAAGACACAGCCCATTAACTTTCTCTCTTGGGTTGAGACTCACAAGGTCACATTTAAACCTCGGTGGGCAACTCTAAGCCCACAAGGCCCTGATGCTCAGTGATTAAGGTTGCTGGAACGACGACATTTTCTTTGGTGGCATCACTGCTAATGGGTTAGTTACTCCTGCTTTGCCTATAACACCCATCCAACTAATTGGTTCTCCAAGCAAGACTTGAGTGAGATGAATTCTTTGGGCTGTCTGGGTTGAAGATATATCAGTTTTCGCTTCACCTCAGGAAAAGCTAACACAACCACAATCTGGGACAGAAGACAAAATATCAGCTTTTTTCATCACCACCTCCAAGTCATTCACCACAGACAACTCTGCCTGTTGCTGATATTTTTAAGGGAACTAGGGCCCGTAGCTGAAGATCAGAAGTGGAATGAAAAGCTCAGTGTGGCAGCACACACTTCTAAACCCCGGCACTTGAGAGGTTGAGGCAGGGAGATTGCTCTGGGTTCAGGTCAGCATGGGTGACAAAGTACTGTCTCAGACAGACAAACAAACAAAAGTGACATAGATCAGCAAGTAAAGATCCGTGCCAATTGCAATGACCTGTGATGAACCGAGAAGTGTAAATAAAGTGATGCCCTAGCTAAGGCACCCCTAGCAGGCTCTGCTGGGTCTATACTTTTTGTGGGATCTAACTTTTTCCAGGTACTGTCAGAAGTGAGTTAAATCAGAGATATCCAGCTGATGTCAAGAGACCTGATTGTAGGAGGGGATTCTTAGCTGTCAGGTGTCTGAAATGTTTGTCAATAAACTGTCAGGTGCTGGGGATGTAGCTCATTTGATAGTGTTCTTGTCTAGCATTTGAGGAACACAGGCTTCAGACTCTAGCAATTAGTAAAACGGATGTGATGATACAGGCCTAGACTCTCACCAATAGAAGGACAGAGAACAAGGATCAGAAGTTCAAGGTCATCCGGAAGGATATAACGAGTTCTAGGTCTGCCTGGAAGACCCCCATACACACCCAAAAGATAGGGAGAGAGAGACTTTTTCTCCAAAATCAGTCCCATCATCATCACAACACAGGTTCAGCTCTCACTGCTGAGTCTGGGTTACCAACTGTGCATGATATTTCTACTGGTAAATACACTTTGTCAGGCCAGCCACGGTGACTCATCCTAGCACTCCAAAGGCTGAGGCAGCAGGATTTTGATTACTTGGTTGGCACAGGATACATAGCAAGAAAGTTTAAAAAAAAAAAAAAAAAAACGAACAAAAGATGAAAGAGAAATTTGTGCATTTTTGGCCTTGTGTCTCAGAATTGATCTGTTAGCTAAAAACAGTGAGACCATACCATGCTTTTTTGTATAAAATTATTTACTTAAACAATTAAGCAAGATACATTTACAGAAAATTAAGATATATAGAGCTCTTGTTTGTTCTTCAAATAGATTCCAGGGCCTAGCAAATGTTTAGATGTTAATATTTGTGGCATATGCTTAAGCATATCCTGGTCTAAGTTATGAGTTCAAAGTCAGCCTTGTAGAGTCAGTTCTTTCCTTCACTTTTATGTGGATTCCCAGAGTCAGACATCCACCATCAGACTTTGATAACCACTTTATTCACTGAGCTGTCTACCCTCCCCTTGTTTGGTTTTTGAGACATGCTGCCTCTAGCCTCAAACGAAGGATTTTCCTGCCTCCTGAGTAGCTGGAATTACAAGGGACTTCATGGCAGAGCTTCCTGTGATAGAATGTTTTAAAAGGAAAACGAGGAAGTTTGGGAAGGAATGCACTAGAGCTAACCAGCGTCTGTGTCATGAGGGAGAAAAAAAAAAAATCAGTTGACATTGATGTAAAAATCAGGAGACCAGTCATTTCTGTTAGCTACAGGCTATGGAAGTTAGTATTGTGTGCTTCCACAGAAGTGAGAAGACACTTCGATACAGTGAGATCCATAGACAGTGACCTAAAGAGGTTCCCAAGGACCTCCTCCCAATACTCAAATCTGTGTATGTATGAGGCCCTCAGGTAAAATGTCAGAGTGAAACAGGCATCAAATCAGTGCTTCTAATCCCACACACATATATCTGAGGTGGGAAGGTTGGGACCCCAAAGTCAGTGAGGCTATACAAATGAAAGATCGGCATATAATTTTGACAACCTTCTAAAACATTTCACTATGACCTATACTAAAGATGTAAAACACAAGAAAGTCATACCAGGCCAACCAGTAAGGCACACAGCAGGAGCATGTGACTTTACATGCCTCGAAACATTCTCTTTGCTTTTGTTTTTGTGATTTAGAGATTGGTCTCCCCTCTGGCCTGAGACTTTAGCAGGATTGCTGCCAGAACAAGGAGATTCGAAGGGATAAGCCATCAAACCTAGCTTTCTTCAAATGACTTACATCTGAGGGTGATTACATCTATGAACTCAGAACCCATGGGTACTTGGAGGGAGTGTCTACATGTGTTTCAAAGAAACAGAAGGCTTCAGAGTGGCAAGCTTTCTTAATGGGACCACGGGGTCAGGTGTTAAGTATTTAGAATAAGCTGAATTCTTCCCAATGTTGCTTTATTTTTTATTTCTTTATTGTTTTATTGATTTTTTTTAACACAGTACTGAAGGAGGTGCTGGTGCTAAGTGACCTTGGGAACAAAGTGTTCCCAGCTACTTACTACAAACTGTGTTAAAGAGTGGTCACACTAGGCTTGGTGGCTCAGGCTTGGGATCCTAGACACTCAGGAGGCTGAGACTGTGATTGGGGCAGGAGGGACAACTAGGGGCTCTCTCATAATCTATAGTAAGAAGACATGGGAGCTGAAGCAATCACTCAATGGTTAAAAACACTTCAAATGACCTGGGCTGGGTTCCCCACATGGCAGCTCACAGCTGCCTTTACTCCAGTGAGTATCAGGTACGGATGTGGTACACGTGCATATATGTAAACGAATCTTAAAAGAGAGTGGTGAACAGCTGAGTGTGGTGGCTCGCACCTGCAATCCCAGTACTCGGAGCCTGAGGCTATGTGAGCTAAATGGGTAAAATAGTTCCCATCCAACTTGGGCTACAGATATTTCACAGTTTATCTCTGAAACATGAGGGCTCTTCGAAAAAAGGCATTAATGGACCAGTGACATGGATTAGCATGCCAGTTCAAGCCAGAGGACCTGAGTTTGATCTCAGGTACCCATATGAAGTTGGAAGGAGAAAACAAACTTCAGTCCTCTGACACACATCACCATACGTGTGCTGCGACAGTGCCCGATGACTAGTGTAATAGTAGGAGATAGGGAGAGGACAGCCCAGTGAGGCAGAGTGAAAGCTCAGTGACATTTAAGGACAGTGTGGAGGGGCCCGGCCCGCCAGACTTTTGAGTAAAGGAATGAGGCCAAGGACAGATGTCTACAGTTAAGGAGTTTGTTAGAACAAAGAAGCCACTGCTGCTGCTGGAGGGAGTGGGTATGGTGGGGGCAGGGGAGCAGCAGGTGTGTGGGGAGGAAGAGGTTCGGTCTTGAGCTCCATGAGGTGGACACGGACCTTCATTTTGTTCCTGGGATTGTGTATGTGGCGATGTCAGCTACAGGTACAAACAAGACACCTCCAGCACACAGTGGCAAGCAGGCTGACTGCTAGGAACTAGCCCAGCTAGAGAGAAATGTCCTGCTGTAGCTACCTAATTTTACAGAAAAGACTGACCTAGGTAGGCCCAGCAGGCTAGTCTCCACTAAGTGTTCTCAAACGAAAAAGACCAGTAAAACAGAAGTGTAGGGATGGAGACTGAAGCCAGGCATGGTAGCTTGAGGTTTGATTCCAGTTCCTAGAGAGGTGGAGGCAGCAGAATCCAGATTTCAAGGACGTCCCTCTGCTATGAGATTCAATTAATCAACTCAATTACCTGGTCTGTGCCTGACACAGTTGGCAAAGTGCTGACTCATCACTCAGGGAGCCTGGAGCTACAGGTGTGAACTCTGGTTTAAGGACAGACAAAATTAGGGTGGGGTACAGGCATTACTAATTAATCAGTCCTGGTTGGGGTGTGTCTGCTTGATCAATCTCAGCCTTGGTTGTGTGATGTGGTCACCAGCCCTCATCACGGTCACTCTTGAAGGGATCAAATCTGGCTCTGGGAAGATGAGCACTCAAGCTCCAGGGTGCAGCCTCACCATCGTGGAAGGTACGGTCCTCATCTGGTGCATCTGCTGTGTGTACGGGTGGGGCTTCTGTCCTAGGAGGTTTTGTTCTTCTTGGGATCCAGGTGACTGCAAGTTTGGGGCAGAGATTTACATTTATGCCCTGAGCCAAAGAAAATGGGACAGACAGGTAACTAAATGAAGCAGAGAAGGCAACCCTTTTTCTTCATTTACACACCCACACCCAGGGCCCTCCACAAAGGCAGCTCCCACTTCCTGGTTTTACTATTAACACATTTCTTAAGGAGAGTATGAATGTAGTCCCATTGGTGCTTAGCTAGTAGCATGTACCCATGCAAGATGCCCACGGTTTGATTATGTGAATTGTATAAGCCTACCTGTCATCCCAGAAGTTGGGGTTGGAAGAGCACGATGTCCAGGTTAGACTGAGCTACAAGAATTCATAGTGGAAAACTCAACAACTTGTCTTTTCTCTGCCTCAAACTCCTCGCACTCCTAGGAAACACGGCTTTTGTCTGGGTGGAATCCTCTGTGCTTGCATCTTTTGCATAAATGTGTGTGGAAAGCCCAGGGCATAACTTCAGTTGTGAGAGGGTAGTCCAAAGTTTCAACTAAGCGGGGAGCTGAGGGGAGGCCAGGTGAAATAAGACCTGAGGTTCTGCTGTGTCAAGTGGGGGGGGGGGGAGACCTGCCTCTCCTAGGAATCCAAACAGATCGGGCTGTTTAAATCTTGTGCTGTTTATTGTGGCTTTTGGTACTACTGTGCTTAAAAGATATCCTCCTCACTGAGTCAGAAAGGACTAGTGACTGTGTTTGGTGAACTCCAAACTGTGAAGTGAGGCTAGAGCTTTCCCAGGGTGTTACAGGGAGGCGTGATTTCTGTTCAAAGAGAGGTGGGTTGGGAATATGAGCAGAGTCCTAATGTGGTGCTTATTATATGTTGCTAATGTCCGCAGTGCCTGAACCTTCTAATTCTTCATTTCTCTGAATGTAACTGTTCTGGTCACTACAAAAGGCAAACTAAGTTCTACTGAGGTAATAGCTTGTGTGACCATGGAGACCATGCCAGGCTAAGAAATGTTGAACTAGTACCTACCAGAAGTCAGGCCTTGAGTTACTGTTTGGATAGTTTGTGAATAAACAGATCCGAACACAAAGATGGTTAGATTTGGTAAAATGGGTGTCTGATTACCTTAGGGTTTTCGTTGCTGTGATAAAACACCATGACCAAAAGCAACTTGGAGAGGAAAGGGTTTATTTGGTTTATGCTTCCATATCACAATTCATCAAAGGGAGTCAGGACAGGAACTCAGGCAGGGCAGGAACCTGGAGGGAGGAACTCATGTAGAGGCCATGGAGGGGTACTGCTTACTGACTTCCCCATGGTTTGCTCAGCTCCCTTTCTTACAGAATCCAGGATCATATGGAGGCATTTTTCTCAATTGAGGTTCCCTCCTTTCTGAAGATGTTAGCTTGTTTTCCGTTGCCATAAAACTAGCCAGCACACTGATGATTTACCTTAGCTGGATTAAAAGGGAACCCTGAAGTGGGTGGGGCAGAAAGGAGCTGCTGGAGCCCAGTCCTGCTGGATTTATTCTCTGGGGCTAAGGCAGTGTACCTGCATTCTGCATTTGTACTTCTGTTTGGGTAGGATGCCTTCCCCAAGGCCATCCCCTACTACAGTATGAGACTGTGTCAAAAGATCTGAACTGAATACTCACTTGCCTTTAAGCCCAGAACTTGGAGGCAGAAGTAGGTGGATCTCTGTGAATTTGAGGCCAATGTGGTCAACATAGTGAGTTTCAGGACAGCCTGAGCTACATAGTGAAACTTTGACTGGAAAAAGAAAACCAAAGCAAGACAAACCACACTGAACCCAAAATGGAAATAATAACAAAAGAAAGCAACAAGGCAACATGGGCTAGGGACAAAGCTCAGTCTGTAAAATGTTTGCTTAGCTGGCTTGAGGCCCTGAGTTAGATTCCCATCAGAACTCATGTGATCCCAACCCTCTGCACTCAGCACTTAGGAGGTGGTAGCCTCAGGATGGGTTGTTACAGGGAGGGCTGTTTAATCAAGGCAGTGTTTATTGCCAGTCTACCCCAGGGCTCTGTTCTTCCTATAGCCTTGGTTGGAGGAACAGGTAAACAGCTAGCTGTGGGGTCAAGTGGGTAAAGGAGGTAGGGCTCAGTATTCCAGGCTTGGAAATGACAGGCTGGGATATGTGATACCACTCTGAGCTTAACAGGAACCAGGTAGTGAGTGGGTGGGACTTGGGACCATCTGAAGTAACTTTTTTTTTTTTTTTTTTAAGAAATTTCTTTTTACTCAAACTAACTGTGAGTTGCCAGAGTCCAGAAGAGTGGCTTTCCACTTGAGCTGTAACTGGTTGTGGGCCCATGCAAAGGAACATATGGCAGCTGGAATCAGAGTCTAAAAACACAAAGAACTCAAGGCTTCTATCCTGTAGGCAATCCAGGAGACATTAGTGGGGTGACAGCTGTTTTGAGGAGAGACCCTGAAAATTTCAGGGCAAGTGAGTCTGCTTGTCCTTGCCCAGTACCCCAAAGCCAACTTTCAAAAGAAAGCCCACCCAGCCTGCCTGATGTCACGGGCATCAGACTTGGCCAGACTCTGGAGAGAGTCCAAATGCAACATCTGTCTATATGACCTGAAAACCCCAATCACTACAGAATATGGGCACAACTTCTGTTTATACTGCCTCCAAATATATGCAGGTATGCAACTCATGCCAAGTGAAGAAACTCTCAGTCAATACACAGCTGAGAGAGATGGTTGAAATGGCCCAGGAGATCCACAAACTGGAAAGCAAAAGAAAGAGTCAGGAGCCCAGCACCAGATGTGCAAAGCGAAACCATGCCTTGACCCACTTCTATGAAGATGACCTGCAGCATGGGGCCTGAGAGCCACAACAGCCATCAGGCGATCCCATTGCACAGGCTGCCTCTCCTCACAGGGAAAGGTTTCGAGGCACCATCAAGTCCCTGAAGAAGAAAATAAAAGAGGTCCAAGTATTAAGACACATTCAAAGCAAAAGAACCCAGGTCTTGAGGAAGCAGGCAGAAGCCCAGAGGCAAGAACTGACCTCTGATTTTGAGCAGCTCACCTGATTTTTGGGCCAGGAACAGCAGGCAGCTTTCTCCAAGTTAAAGGATGAGAAGAAGGATATCAAGCAGAAACTGAGCAAAAACATAGAAATTATATTTCCATACTCAGGGGTCTCATGAGCCACATGGTGGTTGGCAGAGTGCTCTTGAGAGCAGAAATGCTGTCTACAGTCAAGGATTTCTACCAGGACTCTAAGAGTCTAAGGAACCCAGCCATTTTCCCAGCTCAGTTAAGAGAAGCATACAGTAACTTTCCAGTATTCAGCTCTCCAAAAAGTTATACAGCCATTTACAGCTAATGTAACTCTAGACCCAGAATCAGCTCATCCCCAACTGCGTGTTTCTGGGGATTAAAAGTGTGTCACATTGTTAGAGAAAAATCAGCACACTTCTGGTTCTTTAATAAGGTTTGCCAAGAGCCCTGTTGTGTTGGGGCATCCATACTTTAATTCTGGGAGACATTTCTGGGAGGTGAAGGTAGGAAAGAAACCTGGATGGGCTATTGGTATCTGCAAAGCCAATCTGTCCATTGGGGCAAGGCGGTCCTCTATCCCTCAGGGATGCTGGAGGATTGTCTGGCATGGTGCCTGCTTTGATGTCTCAGGAGTTGACTCAAACTCCACAAGAGCCAGAGGCATTGGCATTTTCCTGGACTATGAGCTGGGAGAGATTTCCTTCTATAGCATGCCTAGAAATCTCACATCTGTACTTTCAGGGACACCTTTGATGAGCCTGTTTGCCCTTACTTCTACCTAGGACTTCATTCAGAACCTCTTACACTCTGCTCTGCCATAGATTCCAAGTGAAACCCCACTCAGTGGCCTTAACTCTAACAGGTTTGTTAAATTCTTCCTTGTCCCCAACTCAGGTTGGCCCCAAAATTGTTAAATAGCTGAGAACAACTTTGAATGTGTGCTCCTTTAGACCACACCTTCTTATTGCTAGGGTTATGGGTGTGAGCGTCTGTATCTGAAAGACCCATAGAGCGTGGACCCTCATGCCCCAACTCAGGAAAGGCGCCCCCCCAATCATTCACAAGAAGCGGTCTTGATATAAAAGCATGAGGTCTTTTATATTCCAAGTGCACTGGGGTTCACAGTCATGCACCACACAGGGGTAGAGGACTGAGGACCCCAGGTACAGAATTGAGACAGGTTTTATAGGTTTACAACAAAGCCCGCACATCTTAAACCAATCATCTCATAGCATCCAGAGCCCTTGCGGTGTGGACCAATGAATTTAAACCATCCAAGCCCTCACTTTATAGACCAATCAGTTTTCTATAGCCCCAGATGTCTGTATTTGTGCGGGCAACCTGGTGGGGTGACAAAGCTCACATACTCATAGGTCCTGTCGTAAACAGCAAAGAATGTGACCTTTTGCCTAGTTGCTGGCTGAGGGCAGGGTCTGGAATTTAAGGTTTAAACTTCTAGCTTCCTGGGGTCATTGGAGAGTTAGGCTGTATTTTTCCATCCTTACTTTCCCCACTTCTTTTCTTGTTAATAGTTCTAATCTTAGAACTGGGAGGACTAAAGGGCAGCCTCCTCTTTGCCCAGAAGACTCTTGCACTGTTGTCTAAGTACCATATCTGGACCGCTCTCACTTGCTCCCTAACAAAAGCACCTATTTTTCTAACAGTAGGAGGCTGTTCCTGGGTCCTATAACCTCAAGTGGTGTGGGGGTGGGTCCAAGGGGAGAGGACATATTCTGGAACGGCCGCAAAGTGGGCCTTTTCACTGAGTCTCAGGGTTTCCTGTGTGGGGATATTTAACATGGACTGAAACTCCAACTTGGAAGTGATGTGGAACTTCCAAGTCTCCTTCCACCGAGTAGGCCTCCCGGAGCTGCTTCCATGCTCGCTGTCTCACCCACTCGAGCACCTTAAGCCTAGCAAACAGAGGCTTGGAAAACAGCACATCAGCACTATGTACAGAGGCAATTTCCACCAGTGGAGGCCCCCCATAGAGCCATTTATAGGGGGTCAGCCCAAACGGTGCAGGGGTGTTTCTAACCCTGAAAAGCACAAAGGGTAGGAGAGCTATCTGATCATTAACACCAGTCTCTGCGGTCAATTTAGTGAGGGTCTTTTTAATGGTTTTATCTATCCTTTTTACCTGAGCTTTTGGGGTCTGCATGCACAATGTAATTTCTATCAATCCCCAATGTCTTGGCCAGTTACTGTCTTACTTACCTGGGCAACAAAACCCGGACCATTGTCTGATCTTATTACTTTAGGTATTTTTAATCTTTGAAAAATTTTTCTGTAGTAATTTTTAGCCACCGTGGTTGAGGCAGCCCCTTTTGTTTACAGATAGCCCCATGCACATGTACAGTTGCAAAAGCATACCTGCTGCCCGTGTAATGTTTACGGACTTCTCTTCGGCTAGTTGCAAGGCTTGTGTAAGGGACATGAGCTCAGCTTTTTGTGCTGGGGTTCCTTCCGGCAGGCTGCTGGCCCAGACCATGCAGGTTCCGTCCACCATCTCCGCCCCAGCCCTTCCTTTACCTTTTATAATGTAACTGCTCTCATCAATGAACCAGGTCAATGCCTCCCTGGCCAGAGGGATGTTGGTAAGATCTTTGCTAACCCATCTCTTCAACCAGCAGTTGATGGCAGTCATGAGTCACTGGTTCATCAGTCTCCTCAGGCAGAAGAAGAGTGGCAAGGTTGAGGGTGGCTGGTGGAGTGAACACAATCCTCTTGGTGAGAAGCAGGCTTTGGTAGTGAGTCATGCGGGCATTGGTCATCCATCGGTCTGGGGGCTGCTGGAAAATGCTCTCCGGTGCATGAGGGGGGACTATTATACTTACTTTCTGCCCCAAAGTCAACTTGTCAGCGTCTTTGACCAGTACAGCCATGGCCTCGATAGCTTTTAGACAGCCAGACCATCCACTGGCTACAGGATCACGCTCCTTCCCTGTTTATTGGTTACTGATGGCTGTTCAGAGTCCAAATGAATCTGGGCTCCTACTTTTGACAGAATGTCTCTTCCTAACAGAGGGTAAGGTCACTCTGGGATAACCAGGAACGAGTGGGGTACCCAGCCCACACCAAGGTCCACGGTTCTTCAGGTAGTCCATGAATACTGCCGTTGCCCTGTGGCACCCATTGGTGCCATTGTCCTTGTCGAGTGGGGTCCTGTTGCCCAGGTTTCCAGACTGTCTAGGGCCTGCTCTAAATTTTTTAATTTCTCTCCCTCTCTCTCTTTTTTTAACCACTGCGGTCAAGTTTTTAGTCAAATTTTTTCCTGTCTCCTGTTACACCTGTCCTCTCTCTTTTTTTTCCCTTCTCTTTTCTTTGTTCCTTTTCTTCCTCTTTCTCCCTTTTACAATACACTTTTTCTGCCTCTTTCACTAAATCACGCAACTCAGATTCCTATAACCCTTCCAGTCTCTGTGGAGTTTCTTTCTAATATCTGGAGCATCTTGGGGTCATTGAAGAGTTAGGCTGTATTTTTCCATCCTTACATATCCTTACATTCTTTTATCTGTTTTGATTGGTCTGGAACTTGATATGCTGATGAGGCTGGCCACTGTCAGTAATCCCATCTCAGCTTCCTGTACTCTGGGTTTATAGGCATAGATTACCATGTCAGGCAACAGAAGCATTTTTAAACTTCTGAGTCTCACATCTGAAAAAAGTTTGGCTATTAAAACCCATGCCTAGCAAATGATGCACCAGAGCAGTGTACTTGAATCTTTTCACCCTTGAGACAGTCTTGGTGAGTCAACCAGGCTAGCCTTAACTAACTCTGCAGCCCTCCTGGCTCAGCACTCCCAAGTGGCTAGCTTATCAGTCCAACCCACCTCAGAAAGTGATCGGAGTTTTAAGAATGTGTTTATTTATTTTTTATCCTAGAGGATCTTATGTAGTCTAGGCTAACCTCAAACTACCAATCAGAGGCTGACCTTGGAATCCTGATTGCCTAGCCTCTGTCTCACAAAAGCCCAGCCTTTGAAATTTCCTTATGATCTCAGAAACACCTTAAATATTAATAAAGAATATTACCCCCCCTTTCTCTTCCTCTCTCCTTCCCTTACCCCTTCCTCTTTTTCCCTATCCAGTACTAGGGATTGGGTTCAGGGCCTTGAGCATGCTATGAAAGTTCTGTGTACTGAGATAACATCAGCCCTGTTTGATTTTGATGTGGTCTTGTTAAGTTGTCCAGGCTAACCCTGAATTTGTTATTCTCACCTTTCACCCTGACCCCACAAGTAGCTGGGATGGCTGGCAAATGCCTTTATGCCTCAATACATTTTGCATGTTTTTTAAAACTAATTTTAAAAAAAATTTGTGTGTGTGTGTGTGTGTGTGTGTGTGTGTGTGTGTGTGTGTCACACAGGCAGGCAGGCAGGTAATCAGGTTTGCATAGAGGAGACAACAAGGGAGAGGAAGGGACTGATAAATCACTACTAAGTTACAGCCGAGGCAAAGGAAAAATACCCTTGTACTATAGCAAAGTGGGTGACTGCAGACGATAATGCACTTTATATTTCAAAAAGCCACAGGAAAGCATTGGGGTGTTTTCACCAGAAAGTAAGATGAACCTGATAGTTAAACAAATGTACTACATGTTGAGGTGTGACAAGGTTCCCATTAATGTACTGTTTTTATCCATTAAATCTAATTTTAATAAAAGAAAAATGACTGTATATGAAAAAGATTGTTCTTCAGGGTTTGGAGTTACTGCTCTTGCCTTCTCGTAGTTTTTCACTTAATTCTTTTTGTTTTTAAGCCCCTTTATCTATTCTAATGTATGAGTGCTCTATCTGCATAGATTCCTTTGTGCTAGAAGAGGGCACCAGATCCCACTGTAGATGCTTGTAAGCCACCATGTAGTTCCTGGGAATTGAACTCAGGACCCTCTGGAAGAGTAGCCTAGTGCTCTTAACTGCTGAACCATCTCTCCAGCCCCCTTTACTTAATTCTTAAATATATAGGTGCTCACTTAGAGGTAGAAGCAGGAGGATCTGGTTTTTTTGCTTTGGGGGGTGGGCTAACAGTGGCTTTTCCAACATCCTGTTTCTTCTACCTCCTAAATGCTGGGATTACAGCAGGTGCTACCACTCCCGGTGGTATGCACTGTGGAGGACAGAGTCCAGGGCCTTGTGCACATTAGGCAAGCAGTCTAGTAACAGCTGTTTCTCAGGTCCAGAAATGAACTTTCTTGCATTAAAATTACACTTATAATTTATGGGTGGGAACCGTGCCACGACAGTCAAATGAAGGACACAGGACAACTTGCTGGAATTAGTTATCTCCCTAAACCTAGGGGGTTCCAGGGATTTAACTCTAGTTCCAGAGACCAGATGCCCTCTTCTGGCCTCTGCAGGGATTGGGCATACCCAGGGGCACACACATACATAATATGCAGGCAAAACACTCATACACATAAAAATAATGTAAAAAGAATGTATACTCTTCCTCATTCAATAAAGGACCCCAGTGTGTCCCCAACGATGTTATTAGTAGCAGCACTCATATACACTGGTCTTCTAGTCTGGACCCGCTCTTTGCCCCAAAGGCCCAAGCAGTAACGAATGGCTTCGCCTCCAGCTTGAAACTATCAAGACATGCTGGAATCTCTATGTGGGTAGAGGTGCATAAGTCACTTTTTTTTTTTTTTTGTTAGAATGCAACAGTGTCATTTGGTGTTCCTTTGACTCTATAGTTGACTCTATAGTTGAAGATGATCCAAATTCTCGGTTCTCCACACCCTAACATCTTAGGCCTGGGCCACAAGGCTGGGCTAGCAGAGTATTTAGTTAGGACTTTGGTTTTTTGAGACAGGGTCTCACTCAGATCCACAGCAGTCCTGCTTCGGCTTCCTGGATGCTGCGATTCCTAAAATGAGGCACCGTGTTATGCCTAGCTCCCTGGGAGTTTTTCTTTGGTTACAAAAGATTTCTTCCCCCTGTATGTGTGCATGTGTTAGGCCAGAAGAGGGTATCAGATCTCTGGAGCAGGGGTACAGAAGGCAGTTGTGAACCACCTGACATGCATGCTGGGGGTTGTTACAGCCTTGAGAGTGAGCATGCACCTGCATTCGGAGGAGGCTGTGGTTTTGGATGATGGCTGATTTTATGGTTCTGTGGTAGAATCCAACTTCCAGATTCAATACTCCTGAGCTGCAGACCCCACACTAAGGCTGCAGGTGGTTCTTAGTATTGAGATGGGGTGTCTGTCTTGAAGCCTCAGCTGACCTTGAGTCCTATGTGTAATCCAGATAGCCCTGAGTTTGAACCTCCTGCCTTCACTTCCCAAGTACTAGGATTATAGGCAGGAGTCAGCACTCCAGGATTTACGACTGCAGTTTTAGAGGGGCTTCCTCATTAAGTGACACCAAGGAAACAAAGAATATGTGAGAGTTTACCGTTCTAGGCAATGGGAAAAACAGGTGTGAAGGCCCTGAGGTGATAATGTACTTGGCAGTCCAAACCAGAGAACCAGGAGAAACCTCGAGGTAGGGAAGAGCAGTTGATTTTCTAAGGACTTTCACTACCAGGCCTTCGGATTTGAGAAGGAATCGTGTGTACACAACCTAATGTGTGGTTTAGACCTCTGGGGCTGGACAGATGGCTCAGTGGTCACCAGCACTCCAGGCTTCTGCAAAGGACCTGGGTTTCATTCCTGGGACTCACATGATGGCTCACAGCCACCTGTAATTCCAGTTCTAGGTGATCTCTTCTAGTCTCCATGGACACCAGGCATACACACTACACAGGCACATAAGCAGGCAAAACATTTATGCGTAGTAAAATTAAAAACCTTTTTAAAAAAATAAAATTTAATAAAAAGTATTTTAAGGAATTTTATTCTGTGCAGGTATACTAAATAATTGTATTAAAGTAATTAAATTAAAACTAAATAATTGTATTAAAGTAATTAAATTAAAAATAAGCATGTTAAAGATTTATCAAAAACAATTTACCAAGAGTAAAGGGGCTGGAGATGGTAGCATGCACACAGCACTAAGCTCCATTCCTGTTCCATAAAGGGGGACCATGATGGGGATGCCTGTAATTCCAGCACTTGGGAGCTAGAGGTAGAAAAGTCACAAATTCAAGGTCATCCTTAGGTATATAGGGAGTTTGAGCCCCCTGGGCAATCTGAGACCTTGCCTCAAACAACAACAACAAATAACAAGATTATCCCAGGAGAACTATTTGAACAAAGGATTTGGGATGAATGGCACAAGGTCACAGATCTGGGACAGGTAACAATTTCATTCATAGTCAAAAGAAATGGCAACCTGGGTATGGGGACTTAACTCCATCTTCTGCAAAGCTCCATATGCATACCTCCCCACTGAACCATCCTTCCAGCCCTGGGAACTCTTTAAGTACAATGTGGCTTCAATATGTGAATGCCGGTATTACTTTTTGGAGACTCAATCCTCTTTCCAGGAGAAGACATGCACATGTTTATCTTGGGGGAGGAAAACTTTTAGAGTACCCCAGCAACAGCTGTATCAAAAGAAACAGTAATTTACTGTCCACAAGCAAGAGTTTGTAGGGTCAAGTGAACAGTCCTTGGCTGTCAGGTTGCATCCATTATATCCCTAAATAATTATGTTTGCCTCTGCAAATAAAATGTTGAGTATTAGGCTAAAGACTACAGCCTGCAGAACAGAGATGTCACTCACAAGTCCTCAGTGAAAAGTCTTTCTAAGTTGAGCATAGAGACCTGACCCCTGTGATCTCACTGACTGGGAGGAGGAAGAAAGGGGTTCCAAGACAAGCCCTAGCCACATGAGTTCCTATCTCAAAAACCAAAGACTTTCTAAGGTGATGCAACTGATTAAAAGGAGCTCTAGGAGAAATGGTCCCAGACAAAACACTTCATTCTCATTGCAAGAATTGTCTGTTTAATAATACCCATACATAAATTGACCTGACATTTTAATCCCATCACAATTTTGAACTACAAGACCAAAAGAACCTTTTTCTTACTTAGACACTGGAAAAATGTATTTGTGTGATGTGTGTGACATGTGTCAATGCACACACAAGAATGCCATTTGAGACTTTAATGGCCAGAGGACAACTTTCAGGAGTTAATCTCTCCTCCTCAGGTCATCAGGCTTACGTATCAGTGAGCCATCTTACTAGCACTATTTGGTTGAATTGTAACCTATAGATGGTCTTATTCCTATATGTAAACACATTATTATTTTTTGTGGGATTTTTTTTGGGGGGCAGGATCTCTTTGTAGCTTTGGCTAACCTGAGACTCATTATTTGGACCAGGTTAGTCCTGAACTTATGTGTCTGCCACCCAAGTACTAGGATGACAGTCATGGGCCACCATGCTTAGCTAACATAAACTCAAAGTATAACAGATATATGACAACTCCTTGAAGAAGGGCAGCGATAAAGCGAAAGTGAGATTTCTAAATCTCAACACTTGCCAATGGAAGGTCACTATGTAATAGGGGTTGCCACTTAACCACGTGCCCCCTCTTCCCCCAAGAATTCTTTGCATTTATTTCTCAACAACAGGCTGCAGAACTAGCAGAGCACATATCCTGATGAGACTGGTTCCATAAAGAGGAAACTTTTGTGGTTTTGGAGCAAGGTCTCATTCTATGGGCTGAGCAATGGGCTGGCCTCAAGCTAAAGGTGATCCTCCTGCCTCAGCTTTTCAGGTGCTGGGATTACAGGTGTGAGTCACCATGACTGGTTTAGGAAATTCCATGTAAAAGCTGACTCAGTGGCAAGGTTGGCTTATTACATGTGAGACATCTGGGTTGATCCCCAGCCCTGGAAAACAAACAAGAAAGCAAATAAAAAACAAATTTTAATTGACCTTTTCTCTCATCCAGTGTGCCCACACCCATATAAAATGCCTGTGAGCCTCTTCTGAAGCAAACACCAAGCACAAGAAAGAATGCCTTCTCTTAGTGGTTTCACTGTGACAAGAATGTACTGGTTTTAAAACCCTGTTTACAGCAGATTGTCACATCACACTTGCTTAACAAAGAGCCAAAATATTCCAGGGTCCTTAAACAATAGCTTGGATTCCAGAAAAGTCAAGAAATTAAATTGTTTCAAACTGTATAGAACCTTCTTAAGTTTTCCAGTCTTTTATAGTCACCCAGGTGCTCAGGTTCCCAGCACATACAGTGAACAAGGCTGTGGTTCCTGTGGCAGCCGGCAGATGGGCAGTTGGGAGTTCTGTGGACTCAATAGCTGTCAGGGCCAGCTATCATGTCCTAGCTGGCTGAGAGGCCAGGTCCAACAACCGCTTACTCAACAGGGCGTTGTGTCGCTTCAGATATGCTATTATGTCTCCTTGCTTTTCAACAATTTCTTCTAGGCTTGACATAGTCCTGTAGAAATCAGGATTCAAACAGGTTACACAAAGTCAGCAACATTGTTTGATGTCATTTCAAAAGAGTCCTCAAGGGTGTTAAATAAGGCATCTTGTGCCCAGTGTTTTCCAAAATTAGTCCTTCATGAATGAACTTAGTGATTTCCACTCTGGAATCAACCTGTTTTGCACATGTTGCCTTTATTTTTTATCAATTTTTAGGTTTTTGGTTTTTTGCCCAGAAAAGTTGTTAAAGCTTTTATAATTGAAACTGGGTAGTGGTGGTGCTTGCCTTTAATCCTGGTGCTTGGAGGCAGGGGGAATCTCTGTGAGTTTGAAGCCAGAATGGTCTACAGAGCAAGTTCCAGAACACCAAGGGCTACACACAGAAACATTTTCTTGCAAAAACCAAAAAACAAGTTTTTTTATAATTTAAAGTCAACACATGAACTGGGCAATAGTGGCACAGCCTTTAATCTCAGTATTCTGAAGCAGTTGGACCTCTCAATTCCTTGATAGCCAGAGTTACACAGAGAAATACTGTTCTGAAAAATCAAAAACAAACAAACAAGAGGGAAGGCAGGGAGGGAGGGGAGGAGGGAGAGAGAGGGAGAGAGAGAGAGAGAGAAGAAAAGGAAGAGAAAGAAAAAAAAATTAAAAACACCTAAAGTCAACATATGACACATGCTTTTAACCCCAGCACTCGGGGGGGGGGGGCAGAAGCAGGCAGATACACACACATACATGCATACACACATATATACATCCATACATACACATAGACACCATACACATATACATGCACATACATACATACATACACATTCTGTGGAATAATCCTTTTGTACACTGTGAAGAATTGTCATTTGGATTGGTTTAATAAAAAGCTGATTAGCCAGTAGCCAGGCAGGAATTATAAGCAGGACAACCAAACTAGGAGAATGATGGGAAGAAGAAAGGTAGAGTTAGACAGACAGAGAGATGCCAGCCAGCTGTGGGGAAAGCAGGATGTATAAAAAAATGAGGGGACAAGCATACACACGCACGCACGCACGCACGCACGCACACACACACACACACACACACACACACACACACACACAGGGTTTCTCTTAAATAACCCTGGCTTTCTGGGACTCACATCCTGGGCTACATCAAAGAGCAAGAGTTGGTGAATCTCTGTGAGTTGGAGGCTAGTCTGATCTATACACTGAGTTCTAGTACTGAGGAAGCTAAGGGAAAAGAGGCAAGAATCTGAGTCTACCCTGGGCTACATAGCAACACATCAAGCAAGAGTCTAGTCTCAAATCCATAGTAAGACATAATCCCAAACTCCAAACAAACAGGCAAACATCAGGGTTTAGCTCACTACTTCCCCAATCCCATATTCACATCACACACGTCTGTCCTCTCAATCCAGTGAACGATATCACAACTGAATGTTAAATACAGATTCAGAATCTATTTATCACGATACAATTTATTGTTCATAGTTAAGCTGAGGTTAGGTCTACTATTATATTTCACATTCAAACTTCTATTTTTCTGGGAGTAATACTTGTTCTTTTTTTTTTTTTAAATGTGTAGTTTTTGTTCTTGAATGAATATTATGTATTAACAGAAAAAATTATAAACAATCTGATTACTCAGTAGTGAAGGCTCTTTAAAAACGTGGTAGATTGATTCCTGCCACCTCCCGGGAACTTCCTGGAGCTTTTCTGAGTACACTAGACATGCCTATTCATATGGGACCACCCAGAATTCCAGCCTCCCTGATCTCTGACCCCCTCCTCCGGTCCTCTCCTGGAGTTCTAGGACCCTCCCAGAGATCCACCTATCCACTCAGGGCTATCCTGAGTCCCTGCAGGCTGGATCATTGATCCCCATCTGCAGGCTGTGTTAAAGAGGCCTCAGCTGCATAGTTCCAGGCCCTGGCTAGATCTGCCTATCAGGGCGAACATCCTGAGTCCCAGCCTTCAGGATCTTTGACGCCCATCATTGGGCCACTACTGGAGCCTGATCTTTGACCCCCCCATCGCCAGGCCCCTGTCTGAGGAGAGACCTCCTAGAGAGCTTGGACCACCCAGAGCTACAGACATCAAACTTCTGACCCACCTAAGCCCACTGGAGGAGTACCACAGAGAGAGACACAGTGAGACCCCACCTGCAACTAATGGAAGAAGCAATGGGAAGATGGCAATACAAGAAAACACCTAACAATAGAAAGACAAGCATAACACCACCAGATTCTAGGGATTCTACACCTGAACACCCCAATGAAGCAGAAGAAAACGCTTTAAAAAGTATCTAATATCTTCATAAAAATGATAGAGGCCTTCAAAGACGATGTAAGAAAATCCCTTAGAGAAATGGAAGAAGAAAAAAAAAAAAAAAAAAAAAAAAAATAGGAAGAAATGAACAAATCTCTTAAAGTATGGAAAACCAAGAAAAAACAAAACACAAAACATCCAGAAAATGTGGGACATTGTGAAAAGGCCAAACCTAAGAATGATAGGCATAGAGGAAGGCAAAGAAGCCCAGCTCAACAGTGCAGAAAACATATTCAATAAAAAAATTGAAGAAAACTTTCCCAATCTGAAGAAGGACATGCCCATGAAAGTACAAGAAGCATACCGAACACTGCATATACTGGATCAAAGAAAAAAGACCCCTCCACACATAATAATCAAAACACCTAACATATACAATGAAGAAAGATTAAGAGGAACGAAGGAAAACGGCCAGGTAACATATAAAGGCAGACCTATCAAAATTACATCTGACTTCTCCATGTAAACTCTCAAGGCCAGAAAGCCCTGGATAGATGTTCTACAAGTACTAAGCGTACACGGATGCCAGCCAAGGCTACTATACCCAGAAAAACTCTCAACCACTATAGACAGAGAAAACAAGACATTTAATGACAAAGCCAGGTTTTCACAATACATATCTACAAATCCAGCCCTACAGAAAATTCTGGAAGGAAAACTCCAACCCAAGGAAATTAACTAACCTCACAAAGGCAATAGATAATCCCACTTCACCAGGACCCAATGGTAAAGCAGGGGAAATATATCCACAATACCACCACCAACAAATCTAAAACAAACAAGCATTAACAATCAATGGTCCTTACTTTTCCTCAACATTAATGGTCTTAATTCACCCATAAAAAGACACAGGCTAACAGAATTGATACAAAGACAGAATCCATTCTTCTGCTGCAAACAAGAAGCACATGTAAGTTTCAAGGACAGACATTACCTCAGGGTAAAGGGTTGGGAAAAGATCGTCCAATCAAATGGACCCAAGGAAAAAAGCAGGTGTGGTTATCCTAATATCTAACAAGTTAGACTTCAAACCAAAATTAATCAAAAGAGATGAAGACGGTCATTTCGTATTCATCACAGGAGAAATCCATCAACACAAAGTCTCAATTCTGAACATCTACTACCCAAATATAAAGAAACACTGCTAAAACTCAAAGCTCACATAAAATCTCACACACTCATAGTGGGAGACTTCAACATCCCACTCTCACCACTAGACAGGACCACCAGGCAGAAACTTAACAAAGAAACAAAAGAAATAACAGAAGTTATGTCTCAGATATCTATAGAACATTCCATCCAAACACAAAAGAATATAGCTTTTTCTCTGCTCCACATGCAACCTTCTCTAAAATCGACCACCTACTAGGCAACAAAACAAACCTCAACAGATACAAAAAAATTGGAATAGTCCCCTGTATCTTATCAGACCACCATGCTTTAAAGTTGGAATTTAACAACAACACAAATTGCAGAAACCTTACAAACTCATTGGAAACTGAATAATGCCCAATTGCACTATACCTGAGTCAAAGAAGAAATAAAGAAAAAAAAAATTAAGGACACAACATACCCGAACTTATGCGACACCTTAAAAGCAGTGTTACCAGGGAAGTTCATTGCATTAAGTGCCCATGTGAAGAAAACGGAAGATAATCACATTAGAGAATTAACAGCACAACTGAAAGCCTTAGTGATGGGAAATGTCATTCTGTATATGTTTCTCATACTGGTTAATAAATAAAGCACTGTTGGCCAATAGGAAAGGAAGATAGGAGGGGCTAGGAGACAAGGAGGAAGAGGAAGTAGGAAGGAGGGGAAAAGATGGAGAGTCTGGAGAGAGCTGTCTGTGGCAGCCGGCTCCCTGTAAGAAGACCACATGGAAATACATAGATTAACACAAATGGGTTAATACTTAAGACAGAGCTAGCCGATAAGAAGTAGTAACTGGCCAACGGTATAATATCTAATACAGAGTCTCTGTGTATTATTTGGGGCTGGCGCAGTGGCTGGACAAGACTGGCGGCGGGAGGAAAAACCCATACTCCTTACGTGGCTAATAAGAACTTCCACTTAAAATTTAACAGAAGCTTAAAAAAGGGGTGTTAGAAACAAAAGAACACAGACAAGCAAGGTTCTTGGTAGCAGCATTATTCTCGGTTGGAATCTACTTTGCGAGAGACAAGCAGATATTTGTGCGGCTCCTTTAAGGGAGGATTCCTGACTCAGCATAAGCGGCAAAAAACCTGCACGGCTTTTAAATAACTCTGCTAACAATTTATTGGTGTGCATGAGAGATGGCGATTGCAGTGACCACATCTCCAAGCCGGCAGCATGCCTGCTGGATGGCAGCGTTGACCAGGGCAGTGACTACAGTTTTCATTGCTGGCGGTAAAGGTACCCACTGCCATCTTTGATAACCGCGGCAGAAACAACAAAGACTTTCATTTTAACAATGTTGTTGTTTAACAGATAAAGACTCATGGCCAGAAAAAGATAAAGATTTACAGTAAAGACAGATTCATATGAAGGAAAACCTCTAAAGGTTTGCAGTGTGTTTTAAAAAAATACGTAGGCTTGGAAAAAACAAAAACAAAAACAAAACAAAACAAAAAACCAAAAAAACATGGTTTTAAAAAGACAGAGAACAGCTGGGTGTGGCAGCACAGGCCTTTAATCCCAGCACTCGGGGGACAGAGGCAAGCAGATCTCTGTGATTCCAAGTAAACCTGTGGTAGGCAGAGTGAAGTCCAGGACCGATAAAAGTTACACAGAGAAACCATGTCTCAAAAAATGAAAAAATAAAAGTAAAATAAACAGAGTAATAATAAAGCCACGTAAAGATGAAAAGCTCAGAGAGAATCTGGTTACTGTATGCTATTATGTTATCTCTGCATTGTTTGACTGCTGAGAAAATACAAACAACTGATAAAGGAAATGCTGCTGAATTAATGCAATTTATATATTTTAAAAATGCTTTGACTCAAAAATGTAAGTTCAAGGACAAGTTACTGGGGAAAAGGATTTCTATTTTTGTTTCCACAGAAAATAAAAAGCTATGGATTCCTTCCAGACTAATGTGGTTTGAGCAAGCCAGACCCCCTGAAACAGAGTTCCTGATGATCCAACATTCAAAACAGCTTGAACAAGGCAGCCTTGCAGACTACAGCCAGGATTTCTGCATCTTCTTAGGCTCCCCATGACAGCACCCCCTATCAGCAGGAAGTAGTTTGGAAAGAACGATGCCCAAATTCCCAAATATTGTTTATAAATGTTTGGTTTCATTTAAATGGACTTGGTTATAAATGGGTAATGATCACAGCCAATTATTTTTAAAGGTAAAAAGGGAATTATGGTATTGATATGATTACTTTGTTTTGGAATGGATTTTCATTTATTGATACAATTTAAGGTCAATTTTGTGATGTTTATATTTCTCCTTTTGCTTAGGTATTGTGTTTATATAGCTCAGTTAGAAATGTAGTGTATAACTTAGTACAGATTATAGATAATTACCTATGATAGTCAAAGCTTAGAGTTAAGTTAGTTAGGTTTTTCAGGATACACAGAGATGTATTTGAGATAGATAGGCATTTTTCAAACCTTTCAAAGACCTACAGAATATGGCATTTAAAATGGCTTAGGGTTTTTCTTGAAAGTGAGACATAATTGCTCTTGGCAATACCACCTGCACCAGAAAGGAAGATGGACATTAAAGAAACTCGTTATGGAGTTTGCCTCCAATATGGCAATATGACTAGCCATTTGGACAAGATACCCCTCTTGTCTGGACTGTTTGACTTTGTGATGTATAAACTGGACATGCAGGACCCACAGGAAAGTGACTCCTGATTCAAGATGGACATTGCTACAGAGTTGCTGCTTCATGGAAGAGTTTGCCAGACAGTATGCAGGACACAGAGAAAAGTGACTGACAAACTGCCAATATAAGAAGACAGTTTAAAGTTTCCTGCTTTACTGGAGAGTCTGTCAGACACACACTTCAGCCTATGGGCTGAAGATGGAAGATTACAGAAGAACTTCGGGTGACTGAAAAGGCAAGATGTCTCTGTCATTTCTAGAGCTTATATATTATCCTTTTGTGGTCTTTGAAGGAGTTGAAGACAGATAGTTATGGTTATAGTTTTCATTAGTTAGGATTAAAGATAAGTTACTTAGACTTTAGACACACAAAGATAGAATAGATGATGGAATATTTTCTTCAAATCTTGCTAAATGTTAATGGACTAAATATTGTTAACTGTGATTCTTACTTGATAACTGTTGTATAATATATTTTGCTATGTTAAGGTTAAAACCCTTCTTTTTATTTAGACAGAAAAGAGTAGATGATGGGAGAGGTCATTCTGTATATGTTTCTCATACTGGTTAATAAATAAAGCACTGTTGGCCAATAGGAAAGGAAGATAGGAGGGGCTAGGAGACAAGGAGGAAGAGGAAGTAGGAAGGAGGGGAAAAGATGGAGAGTCTGGAGAGAGCTGTCTGTGGCAGCCGGCTCCCTGTAAGAAGACCACATGGAAATACATAGATTTACACAAATGGGTTAATACTTAAGACAGAGCTAGCCGATAAGAAGTAGTAACTGGCCAACGGTATAATATCTAATACAGAGTCTCTGTGTATTATTTGGGGCTGGCGCGGTGGCGGGACAAGACTGGCGGCGGGAGGAAAAACCCATACTCCTTACACCTTAGAACAAAAAGAAGCAAATTCATCCCAGAGGAGTAGACACCAGGAAATAATCAATTTGAGGGCTGAAATCAATAAAGTAGAAACCAGGAAAAGAATACCAAAAGAACATTGCAACAAAGAGTTGTTTTTTTGAGAAAATCAACAAGATAGACAAACCTTTATCCAAGCTAACCAAAAAGCAGAGAGAACACACAAATTAACAAAATCAGAAATGAAAAGGGGGACATAACAATGGACACTGAGGAAATCCAAACAATTTTCAGGTCATACTTTGAAAACCTGTACTCCACAAAATTTGAAAATTCAAAGTAAATGGACAAATTTCTGGATGACTATCATTTATGAAAATTAAATCAAGAACAGGTAAACAACTTAAATAGACTTATAACCCCTAACAAAATAGAAGCAGTCATCAAAAGCCTTCCAACCAAAACAATCCCAGGGCCAGAAGGCTTCAGTGCAGAATTCTACCAGAAATTGAAGGAAAAGCTAATACCAATACTCCCCCAAATTGTTCCACACAATAGAAACAGAAGGTTCATTATCAAACTCTTTTTATGAGGCTTGGTACCCAAGCCACACAAAGACACAACTAAGAAAGAAAACTACAGACCAATATCCCTCATGAACATTAATGCAAAAATACTCAATAAAATTCTGGCAAACACAATCCAAGAATACATCAGAGAAATCATACACCATGGCCAAGTAGGCTTCATCTCTGGGTTGCAGGGATGTTTTAACATACAAAAATCTATCAACATGATCCACCATATAAACAAACTGAAAGAGAAAAACCACATGATCATTTCACCAGATGCTGAAAAAGCCTTTAACAAAATTCAAAGCCCTTTCATGATAAAAGTCTTGGAGAGATCATGGATAACAGGAACATACCTAAAAATAATAAGAGCAACATACAGTAAACCAACAGCCAATATCAAACTGAATGGAGAGAAGCTTAAGGTGATTCCTCTAAAATCAGGAATAAGACAAGGCTGCCCTCTCTCTATATATCTCTTCAATACTGTACTTGAAGTTCTAGCTAAAGCAATAAGACAACAGAAGGGGATCATGGGGATAAAAATTGGAAAGGAAGAAGTCAAACTTTCACTATTTGCAGATGATATGATAGTTTACATAAGTGACCCAAAAAACTCTATCAGGGAACTCCTACAGCAGATAAATACCTTCAGCAAACTAGCAGGATACAAGATAAACTAAAAAAAAAAAAAAAAAAAAAAAAAAAAAAAATCAGTAGCCTTACTTTATTCAGATGACAAAGGGGCTGAGAAAGAAATTAGAGAAGCATCGCCCTTTACAATAGCCACAAACAACATAAAGTATCCTGGGATAATGCTTAGCAAACAAGTGAAAGACATATATAATAAGAACTTTGTGTCTTTAAAGAAAGAAATTAAAGAAGATACCAGAAAATGGAAAGATCTCCCATACTCTGGGATAGGTAGGATAAATATAATAAAAATGGCAATCTTGCCAAAAGCAATCTACAGATTGCAATACCCATTAAAATCCCAGCACAACTCTTCATTGACCTTGAACGGATAATACTCAACTTTATATGGAAAAACAAAAGACCCAGGATAGCCAAAACAACCTTGTACAATAAAGGAACTTCAGGAGGCATCACCATCCCTGACTTCAAGCTCAATACAGAGCTATAGTTCTGAAAACAGCCTGGTATTGGCACAAAAACAGACAAGTAGATCAATGGAATTGCATTGAAAATCCTGATATTAACCCACACACCTATGAACACCTGATTTTTGACAAAATAGCTAAAAGTATACAATGGGGGGAGGAAAATATCTTCAATAAATGGTGCTGGCACAACTGGATGATGGTGTGTAGAAGACTGCAGATAGACCAATTTCTATTGCCATGCACAAAACTCAAGTCCAAATGGATCAAAGACCTCAACATAAATCCAGCCACACTGAACCCCTTAAAAGAGAAATTGGGGGGTACCCTTGAACAAATTGGTACAGGAGACTGCTTCCTGAACATAACTCTAGTAGCACAGACACTGAGATGGACAATTAATAAATGGGACCTCCTCAAACTTAGAAACTTCTATAAGGCAAAGGATACAGTGAACAAGACCAAACAGAGAGCTGATCTCCAGAATACACAAAGAATTCAAGAAACTAATCACCAAAACACTAAATAACCCTATTAAAAAATGGGGTACAGAACTGGATAGAGAACTCTCAATAGAGGACATCAAAAAGACTGAAAGACACTTAAGAAAGTCAACATCCTCAGCTATCAGGGTAATGTAAATCAAAACAACTTTGAGATACCATCTTACTCCTGCCAGAATGGCTAAAATTAGAAACACCAATGACAACTTATGCTGGAGAGGATGTGGAAAAAGGGGAACACTCCTCCACTGCTGGTGGGTGTGCAAACTTGTATAACCATTTTGAAGATCAATATGGCGGTTCCTCAGGAAAATGGGAATCCCTCTACCACAAGACTGGACAATCCCCCTCTTAGGCATATAACCAAATGATCCACATCCATTCAACAAAGACATGTGCTCAACTATATTCATAGCAGCATTATTTGTAATAGTAAGAACCTGGAAGCAACCTAGATGCCCCTCAACTGAAGAATGGATAAAGAAGATGTGGCACATCTACACAATGGTATACTACTGTGAGAAAAAAACAAAAACAAAAACAAACAAAAAAAAACAATGGAATCTTCAAATTCATAGGCAAGCTGATGGAACTTGAAGAAACCATCCTGAATGAGGTAACCCAGTCACAGAAAGAGGAACATGATATGTACTTGCTCATATATGGATTTTAGACATAGAGCAAAAGATCACCAGCCTATAATTCACATCACCAGCCTATAATTCACACTGCCAGAGTAACTAGGATACAAGGAGGATTCTAAGAGATTCATATAAGGTCCCTCACAGAGGGGGAAGGGACAAGTTCTCCAGATCAATGGGGAGGGGGAGGGGGAGGACAGTGAATGGAGAGGGAACTAGGAGAAAGAAGGGTAGGAGAAGAAAGCACGTGGGACTAGGAAGATTGAGTCAGGTGAGGAATAGAAGACAGGAGAGAGCGAGAGAGAGAGAGAAAGAGACAGATAGAGAGACAGAGACAGAGAGAGACAGAGAGAATAAAAGAGGGAGCCATTATAGGTTTGAAAAGAAAACTGAACCTAGAGAAATGTCCAGAGACCTACAAGATTGACCTCCAAATAACAATTTGTGCAACAGTGGAAAGGCTATCATAAATGCCCTTCCCTGATAATGAAATCAATGACTAACTTATGCACCATCATGGAGCCCTCATCTAGTAGCTGATGGAAACAGAAGCAAACACCTACAACTAAATACTGAGTCAAACTGGAATCCAGATGCAGAGAGAGAGGATAAGACCAGGCTGCAGAAACCCATAGAGACAGCTTATCTGAACAAGGAGGAGCTCATGCACCCCCCCCAGACTGATAGCTGGGAATCCAGCACAGGACTGACTCGGATTCCCTGAACACAGGACTCAGCTAGAAGGCCTGAGCAGTCTAAGGGACCTCATACAGTAGAATCAGGATGTATTCCTGGTGCACAAAAGGACTTTGGGGACACATTCCCCATGGAGGGATACTCCCTTAACCTAGAGACAGGAGAGAAGTCCTAGTCCCTACTCCAAATGACTTGACAGATTTAGATGACCCCTCCTGGAGGGCATCACCTTTCATGTGGAGTGGGGGGGGGGTTGGGAGGGGAGGTTGGTTGGGGTGCATGTGAGGGTGGGAGAGAGGGAAAGAGGGAAAGAGGGAGCAAGAGAGAGAGGGGGGAACTGGGATCGATATATAAAATAAAAATAATAAAATAAATTATCTATGTATGAGTTGTGGAGCATGCCTCTGATCTCTGTGAGTTCAAGGCCAGTAAGGACTACATAGTGAGACCCTGTTTCAAAACAAACCAAAAACCCTATGACTGGACATATTACAGTACTGAAGAAGGTTATATGGGAAGAAAATTCTTATTTTTTCTGAAATAAAATTCTGTCTGCTGGCCTCAGATTTGGGGTCCTCCCACCTCAGTCTCTTAGGCCTCTCTCTCTCTCTCTGTGTGTGTGTGTGTGTGTGTGTGTGTGTGTGTGTGTGAGAGAGAGAGAGAGAGAGAGAGAGAGAGAAGGTAGAGAGGCAGAGGGAAGGTGAGGATGGGGGAGGGAGGAATATACCAGGGATGAACCCTGAGACTCATACATCAGTCCTCTGACTACCTGTCAGTCTTTATAAAAATTTACTAAACAATTATTTTGGGTCAAGATTTTGTTAAGTTGCCCTGGTTTGGGATCCACTCTGCCTACCTGGAGGTATCCCAAGTAGATAGACTCACAGGCATGTACTATCAAGGTACCTGAAGGGAAAAATTTCATTCTTTCTGATTTTTCACTGTCTATTCAAGCCTTACCTGAAGCCAGTCTCTGAGGCAATATTGCTGGGGTGAGCATACATTTTTTCTTCTTCAAGTACATCAGGCTGTGGTTTGGCTCGATTGAATCTCCTAATTCTCACTGAAATAATAAAATCCTTTTTAATCAGATTACCTACTCCTGAAGAAATTTTTAGATTCACTTATTCAAGTTATACTAATCAGTTATTCTTTTGCATAGATATATATGAGATTGCACAATGAGTAAACAGTTTGAATACAATTGTTAATCAAAGTCTGCTAAACAAGAACTAGACACAGGGAATGTCACAATTATTATTAGTAACAAAATAACAATAACAACAGCTGACATTTACAACACACATTTACACAGCATATCTTGACTGTCCCAGATGGATGACCTCCTTTCATTCTCATGACCATGCCATGAAACAAGTACTCATTTTTTATTTAAACATGGTCTCACTATGTAGATCAGGCTGGCCTGAAACTCAAGAGACCCCATGTAGGTCTGCCCTCCACCTACTGGGATTAAATGTGTGTGCCTTTAGGCTTGACCTTTGTTTTTAATTTAGATGCCAAATTTACATGCAGAGCCAGGCTTGCTGACTTGGCTATAATCTCAGAGCTTGGAAGGCAGAGGCAGGGAGTTGGCTATAAATTCAGGGTCATTCTGGTTTCTTTATAGCAGTAGTTCTCAAACTGTGGGTCATGACCCCATGGGAGGTTGAATGCCCCTTTCATAGGGGTCAAATATCAGATATCCTATATATCAGATATTTATAATTCATAATAGCAGCAAAATTACAGTTATAAAATAGCAAGGAAAATAGTTTTATGGTTGGGGGTCACCACACCATGAGGAACTGTATTAAAGCATCACAGCACTGGGAAGGTTGAGAACCACTGCCTTACAGGAAACAAGTTTAGTGTTTTGTTTTCTACGAATGCTTTACTTTAGCTGACTGAAAATGCTTTCCTATTTAAAGACTTTTAAAGTGTGTGTGTGAAGGTATGTGCCTGCGTTTTAGGGAAGCCTGCTAGAGTGGAGCTGTGAGCAGCCTGACATGATTAAGAGCAGCAAGTACTCTTAACTGCTGAGCCACCTCTCCAACTCAAAGGTTCCCCAAATCCAGGAATGATACGAAAGTACAGAATCAACTCACTGGTAGTGGTTCTCTTCTGTGAGTCTGAAAGGAGAGAAGCATGGAAGTGGTCAGAAGTGAAAGGGGTGCTAAAGGAGTCCTCAACTATGGGGTGGCTCTCCCCTAAAGTAACAGGCGAGCAGGAGAGAGGCAGGAGAGGTCACGGGGCAGCAGTTTCCACTCTCACCTGCATAGAGCAGCAAACAGCTCAGGGAGCAGATCAGCTCCAAGGCCAGGATGGCCAGAATCAACTCCAGGTACAGCTTACTGGGCTCAGGGAAAGAATGCTGGACACAGAGGAGGAGGAGGAGCACTGTGTTGCCTGAGGAAGGAAGGGAAAAAGACAGGGATGGGATGCTGGCCTTCAGTCAGCACAAAGTTCAGAATGTGATTGACGGATCTATCTATCTATCTATCTATCTATCTATCTATCTATCTATCTATTCATCTATCATCTATCTACCTATCTCTATCTACTCATCATCTATCTGTCATCTATCAATCTCTTATCATCTATTATTTATCATCTATCTATATCATCCATCCATCCATCCATCTATCTATCCGTCCTTAAGCCTTTGTGATCCATCCATCCATCCATCCATCCATCCATCCATCCATCCATCCATCCGTCTGTCCTTAAGCCTTTGTGATTTCCTAAATGAAAGAACTGTGCTGTTATATATACCAGACTCTTAAGGTCAATACAGTGTTTATGCTATTAAAGGTGGGCTCCACATAGCCTAAGCATGGGTCCAGTCACCAGAAAGACAGAGGGGAACCTCTAACCCACTAGCTCCATTTGGGGAAGCTAGAGAAATTGAAAATCTAAGTTCTTTAAAAAACAATCTGGAGTGATGGCCATAAAGCTTGGTCTGTAGAATTCTTCCCCAGCATAGAGGACCACCTGGGTTCAATCCTAAAATCAAGGATCAGGCCTGTAACCATGTAATTCAAAGATAGAGGCAAGAGCATGAAGCTTACATAGCAAGTCTGAGACCATCTCCAAAAATCAAGGAGTTAAAGATTTAGTTCAGTGGCAGGATGTTTGTCAGGGAAGTTTGAAGCCTTGGACTTGGCTCCTAGCACCAAAAACAAAGACAGAAAATACCAAACAACACCAAAATACCCTATAGAATTTGATGTTATATAATCATCCTTTTGCACACTGATTGGTTTAATAAAAAGTTGAATGGCAAATTCAGGATTTGCAAGTATAGAGGATGATGGAAAGAAGGGCAGTGACACCAGGGATGCTGAGCAAGCAGCATGGAAATGAAAGTACAGGTAACCAAGCCATGTAAAAGAACATGGATTAAAAGACGTGTGTTAAGTTATAAGAGCTACTTGGAAACAAGCCTCTGTGTCATGATTGGGAGCTGGCTGGCCAGACAGAAGTTTTGCTATAATCTGACCTTGTTCTAAAACTAAAAAATGATTTCTTGGCTTTATACAAGTATTAAACTGACTTTTTTGGTTCTTCTGAACATGTGAGAAAATACTATTTATTGAGATAGGGTCTCAACACAGCATAGGCTGACCTTGAATTCACTAGTCATTCTCCTGCCTCAGACTCCTGAGGGTCCAGCTTAAAATCAGAATTTAAGAAGGTAAAGACCAGGCCAGGCGGTGGTGGCACACACCTTTGATCCCAGAACTCAGGAGGCAGAGGCAGGAGAATCTCTGTGAGTTCAAGGTCAGCCTGGTCTATAAAGCAACTGGCTCCAAAGCTACAGAGAAAAACCCTGTCTTGAAAAACCAAAAGAAAAAAAAAAAAAAAAGAGAGAAAGAGAAAAGGTAAAGACTAAATACTTTAAATATCAAATACTTTCTTCATGCATTTCCAAACTATTATTTCCAGATTATTTCTAGGTCATTATTTGACAGTATACTCTTATCCCATACTTACATGTGAAGTAAATATTCTGATTTATTTTGGTGTTACAGTGACATCTTCTGGCCGCATGTGGCTACACATCAATTAGAACTCACAGTCACCCCCAGGACAGTCCAGGAATAATCACCTCCATGCAATCACCCAGGCTCAGTCAAGGTGACCCATCTGACAGTATGCCCTCTCTGTTGAAGTGTATGAATCGAGTCTCCACTAAGACCTCTAGCTAGTGGATAAGCATGTGAGTTATTCTTTGCTACAGAATAGCAACCCCTCTAGCATACCTCTACCTCCAAAAAACATTTACATTGTGATTCACAACAGTAGCAAAATTACAGTTAGGAAGTAAAACAAAATTTAATGATTGAGGGTCACCACACCATGAGGAACTGTATTAAAGGGTCCTAGCATTAGAAAGGTCGAGAACCATTGCTCAGGGTAATATGCTAAGAGAATATAGAAGAAAATTTCATTTTTTTTTTTTTTTTAAAGAAGTTCTCGTGTAGCCCATGCTGGCTTCAAACTTGCTATAAACACCAGACTGGCCTTGAACTCCAGGCCCTCCTGCCTTCACCACCTTTTCTAATTCTCAGAAATATCAAATAGCAGTAGCATCCTTCCTCCTTGAGCAAAACAGCTGGCTGATACCAAAAAGGTAGAAAATTCTACATGTGAAAAGGGATACAATGACATCACACCCACAACAAATAGAAATTTCAAATAAAGATTAAGGCAGAAATGCCCAGCATGGTGACACAAAACTTACAATCCTAGCACTTACTTGAGAAGCAGTGAAGGAAGAACTGTCATTAGCTGGAGGCTAACATGATTGAAAACAGAGTTCTAGGAGAGCCAGCCTTCAAGACACAGTGAGATGCTATCTCAAAACAACAGATTGTGTGAGAAAAGAGGTGGGTGGGACATAGCTCATTAGTAGTCTTACCTAGTATATATAAAGCTTTGGGTTCAATCCCTCTTCCCACCAAAAGAAAAATTCAGGATAGGGGCGGGCGTGCGTGCATGCGTGTGTGTGTGTGTGTGTGTGTGTGTGTGTGTGTGTGTGTGTGTGTGTGTGTATCACTCTCAAAAAGAGAATATATTTGGTGGGTGGAGAGATGGCTCAACAGTTAAGAGCACTGGCTGCTCTTCCAGAGGATCCAAGTTCAATTCCCAGCATCTACACAGCAGCTTACAACTGTCTGTAACTCCAATTCCAGGGTGTTAGGAACTAGCAGCCAGCTGACCCCCACCCCCGACGATGGGCAGGATGCTCATGGCCGTGTCATCACTACTCAGCCTTACCTGGCAGCTCAAGCTTTACCTGGCTGCCAGAGGACTCAGTTGCACATGCACAAGCCCCCTTTTAAAGCAAGTGTGCCTCTCTCTCTGGTTTCTCTCTTGCCCCCTCTTGCCCCCTCTTGCTCTCTCTCTGTCCCCCCCACCCCCCCACCCCCGCTCCTGCTTTGGGTTGGCCACCAGCTACCACCTCTTTCTCTCCCTTCTCTCAATAAACTCCATGTGGGTGCTGAGTCTCGTGTTTGTGTTTCTTAGGCATTAGCTGCAGCAAAAGAACAACACAGGGGATCTGACACCTTCACACCAATGCATATAAAATAAGTAAGTTATGTAAGTTTAAAAAAAGAGGAAGAACATATTTGATTGTAGAATCTAATTTCACATGTCTTTCTTTTATCACCTTTGGCACTCAAGCTGAAGAGCAGATAGGAGCTGCAGGACTTACCAGAAGAGTGGACCATGAGGGCGAGGGTTTTGAGATGTCTCGTGGACTGGTAGATTTTGGAATAGCCGCGGCTTCTGACTTTGCTGTGCTGATACTGAATGTATCGTTCAAGAAGCAAATGCAGAATCCACAGGATAACTTTTCCCAGGATTATGACTGTCTGAACTTTCAGTGGGTTGGTGTACTTTTCTGGGCACTTGTCTTCATTTGGATTAGGGTACAAACACAGCACACCTGTTAAAAATGCTAAAATAACATACACAACCTGCAGAAAGAAAAGCATAGGTTGCTGTCAGGGCCAGTGAGGTGGCTGGGTGGGTAAAGGCACTTGTCACCAAGCCTGACAACCTGAGTGTGTCTCCCAGGATCTACATGGTGGAAGGAGAGAACTGACTTCTGTGTGTTCTGTGACACACATACCTGCATGCACACCAGGTGTGATCGTGTACTCACACATCAATGTAATAACAAAATTAACATAAACATGGTTTTAGGAAACAGAAACTACCATTTCCTAAAAGACTCTATGACTTATGCTACCCTACTCTTACAAATGATTTTAAAACTTCTTGCCAAAAGCATTCTGAAAAACCGTGGAAGCTGGGCACGGAGTCATACACCTGTCATGCTAACATTCAGGAGGATGGGAAATCCGAGTTCAGTCTGGGCTATATTGAATGTCAATTTGAAAAAAGAAAAATGCAAGCAATCTAGAACACAGACAAAATCACAAATAAGAAAATAAGATCACGCTAAATCTCACTTAAGGAGATGACCACTTAATGTTGAAGTTTTATGCCTTTTTCTTTTATTAAAAAAAGGTATAAAAGAGTTGATTATCTCAAAAGCAATTAATAAGGACTGGAGAGATGGCTCAGCAGCTAAGAGTGCAAACTGTTCTGGCAGAGGACCTGAGTTCAGTCCCAGAACCCATGTCAAGTCCCAGGCATTCAGATACTCTTTTTAGGCCTCTAAGGACATCTGCATTATCCCTCCCCCCACAATTAAAAATAAAGATGTTTAAGAACTAATAAAATTATGTGCAGAAGTACATAGATCTCTGAGTTCTACAACTGAGACCCTGACTTTAACAAAAGGAAAAATAGCATCCCAAAAGGAAAAATAGCATCCCGCACTTATGCCCAAATACTTGAAGACATTCTCACCCACTGGCCCATAAGATTGCCTCAACTGATTTGGGCAGAGGCCCATAACACAGTGAAAGAAGGAAGCTGTAGAGCAGTGGTTCTCAGAGGTGACATGAGACATCAGTCAGCAGAACTCAGAGCTTGCTAGAAGTGTACACTCTCAACCACATGAATCCCCTGGAGCTGGTCTCTTGGACCACAGTCCACCTTCTAGTGAGGTTTGATGAATGGGGAACTTAGAAAACGAGGGATAGAGTATTAAAATTAAATATATAATGTATTAATTAAAATGAACATGGATCTGCATATATAAATGAATTAGCATGTGCATTTAACAAAAGGCAAAGGACTTATTATGCAGCCCAGAGTGACTTCTAACTTTGATCTTCCTGCCTTTGCCTGTTAATTATTGATATTATAGGCATGTTTGTTTTTCTGAGACAGGGTCTCACTATACAGCCCTTACTGGCCTGAACTTGATTGATGGCTTAGGCTGGCCTTGAACTCACAAGAGGTTGCCTGCCTCTGCCTTCCAAGTGCTGGAATTACAGGTGTATGACACCAAACCTGGCTTTACTTATGTAGTTACTATACTTTGTGTGTGTGTGCTTTGCTAAAGCATGGATGTGGACACCAGAGAACAATTTTTCCAGAGTGGATTCTCTCCTTCTACACTGTTTGGAGGCAGTGTTTCAATTCATGAAACAGGTAATCTAGAATACAGGAGGAGAAACAGCAGTCCTCAGTATACCAGGTACTTCGTGATTTCTTAGTATGAAAATCACACCAGCACAAGGAATGTCCTTACACATGCTCAAACATCTCTACAATAAATTCTTGGAAGTATGAGCACAAAAACTTGTACAAAAATATATACAAAACTGATAGACACAGCCTAAATGCCCCCTAAAGAGCTTATACACTGTGTTCAGAGGACAATGCAGGTGCTGGTCTTTCAGAGACATCTACTTCGTTGTTTTGCCTTGGAGGTGCAGTCTCTCAAGAGGGTCTGGGGCTGGCCAGAGAGTACCAGGGATCCTCCTATCTCCACCTTCCCACTGTTGGGAGTGAGGTCCTTCACAGTCAGGTTTTCACATGGGTGTTGGAGGTGGAACCCAGGTCCTGAAGATGACTGGGCCATCTCCACACCTCCACACTGTGCTTTTAGGACCACCAGCTCTGCAGTGAACTCACATGTATAAGCAACAGAAGATTTGCTATGATGACCGTGGGAAGAGGATGGAATCTGGGTCTAAAGTAAGCATGTAAGGAGTGGTGTGGGAGAGGCTGGGTATCCAGGAGTGGGTCATCATCCATACTTTGAAGAATATCCAAGGAACCCTGTGAGGCAGAAACACACAATTTTAGCCAAAGCTTTCTGGGTTATGTTTCTATTTCTTTCTATCATTTTTCTCTCCTTCTTTCTTTCTTTCTTTCTTTTGTTTTTTCAAGACAGGGTTTCTCTGTGTAGCCCTGGCTGTCCTGGAACTCACTCTGTAGACCAGGCTGTCATTGAACTCACAAGGATTGGCCTGAGTGCTGGCATTAGAGGTATACGCCAACACAGCTGGTTCTGGATCATGTTTATTTTTCCAATGCCTTCTTATTTATCCACCTTTCCTGGTAGACTACATTGGATTTACCAGTTCCCCATCTCTTACTTATCTGTTTTGGGAACACACTAGGCAAACACTGGTGCATGAATCAATATATGTTCCATATATGTTTTTACAGGTTTCTACAACTCACTCAAGGGCATCAATCACTCATCAGGAGAACAATAATGACACAGGGAGGCAGGAGTGCTGTGGCTCTGGGAGGGTCCCTAAGTTAAACTGAGAAAATTCAAGTTCTGATGCTTACTGGCTATGAGTAAGTTACTTGATATCTCTATTCCTGTTTCCTTACCTTTATTTGTTTCTTTTTTAAGCCTTATTTTTTTATTTTCTGTGTTATATGTGTATGCGTACAACATGCATGTAGGTGCTCAATGAGGCCAGAAGAAGGTGTGTGACCCCCCTGAAGCTGGAGTTAGAGAAAGTTGCCAGGTAGGAGATGTGGGTGTTGAGAATTGAACCTGCGTCCTCTGCAAAACTATATGCACTTTTAACCAACAAGCAACCTCTCTAGCCTCAGTTTCTTCCTCTTAAAAAAGACACTACTAATAGTACCTGTGCCCATTCTTGGGTAGGAAGAATAAATGAATTACTACATAAGAACTACTTAGTACAGCACTAAGGCTGGTACTGACTGAGCAATCAATGTGTGAGCCCTTATTTTATTTTGTTTTAGTTTTGTTTTTTGTTTTTATTTGTTGTTGTTTTTTTTTTTGTTTTGTTTTTTAAACAGGGTTTCTCTTAGAAGCCCTGGCTGTCCCAGCACTCTGTAGACCAAGCTGGCCTCCAACTCAGGGATCTGCCTGCCTCTGCTACCTGAATGCTAAGATTAAAGATGTGTGCCACTACCACCACCCAGCGTGAACCACTATTATATATTTAAAAACAAAAATTTGTCTGAGACTCACTCTGTAGAGAAGAATTGCTCTGAACTCACAGGGACCCACCTCTGTCTGCCTCCCAAGTACTGCAATTAAAGACCGGCACTACTACATCTGACCTCTACCAACCTTTTTTTCTCTTTTGGAAAAAGGATCTCAAAATGTATCGAGGGTTAGTCTTGAGCCGAAGATCTCCTCAACTTCATCTCCTGGTGTCTGGGATTACTTAATTAGTTAATTTGTGGCATTGGGAAAGGAACTAAGCCTTCCACGTTAAATCAGTGCTGTCTTTGAGATACAGCCCAGACCTCTAGTAATGCTGTTCTTCATATGAATGCCTGTGTAGCATATCTACCATCCATCCTACTGTGTCTTAACTCAGGCTCTCAGCATTTCTCTTAGTCTTCGGCTAGAACCTTTCGGTATCCTGGCCTGAGGAATTTTCCTCACTGATGTCAAGAGCCTATATTTATCCTCACCAAACCTGCACCTCCCATTCCCCTCAGGACAGAGCTCCAACTCTTCATCAGGCGAGATGTGCTACGGAAGACCACTGCTCTACTTTTCCAGCTTACCATTACTATTCCTCTCCCTCATGCTCTGAGCTGTCAGGAAACCCCCCCATCCCCCCCCCTTCTCAGCGGCTTTCCTACTGGTTCTTCCCTGATGGGAGATGTCATTCTGTAAATGTTTCTCATACTGGTTAATGAATAAAGGACTGTTGGCCAATAGGAAAGCAAGATAGGCGGGAGTAGGAGACAAGGAGGATTCGAGGAAGTAGTAGGGAGGTGTCAAGATGGAAGACAGAGAGAGTAGAAAGCCAGCGGGCTCTCTCTCCAGTAAGACCATGTGGAAGTACTTAGATTAATAGAAATGGGTTAATAGAAATGGGTTAATACTTAAGACAGAACTAGCCAATAAGAAACAAGTAACTGGCCAACAGCATTAAATCAAATACAGAGTCTCTGTGTGTTAATTGGGGATGATGCTGCGGTGGGTCCAGGCCAGCAGGGAAAACCTACTCCTTGCATGTTGCGCTGCAACGTGGCTAATAAGAACTTCCATTTGAAACTTAACAGAAACTTAAAAGGGTTTTAAAAACCAAAAAACAGAAAAAAGCAAGGCTTCTTGGTAGTAGCATTTTTCTTGGTTGGACTCTGTTTTGCTAGATTCAAGCAGAGATTTGCTTGACTCAGCATAAGCGGCAAAAAACCGCACGGCTTTAAAAAAAAAAAAAAAAGCACTGCTAACAATTTATTGGTGTGTACAAGAGCTGGCAATGGAAATGACCACATCTCCCAGTCGGCAACATACTGCTGGATGGCAGCGTAGACCAAGACAGTGAGCACAGCTCTCAGTTCTGGTGGTAAAATAGCCGCCGCCATCTTGGATAAGACCGTGGCTAACACAGCTATGACTTTCATTTTAGCAGTGTTGTTGTTTACCAGATAAAAGACTCATGGCCAGAAAAAGATAAAGATTTACAGTAAATACAGATTCACATTAAGAAAAAGTGCTAAAGGTTTACAGTGTGTTCTAAGATATATGTAAGCTTGGGAGAGAAAAGGAATAAAATGGTTTTAAAAATTCAGCGAGGAGTTGGGTGTGGTGGCACATGCCTTTAATCCCAGCACTCGAAAGACAGAGGCAAGCAGATTGCAAAGTAAACCTGGTATGCGAAATGAATTCCAGGACAAATAAAAGTTAGACAGAGAAACCTGTCTCAAATAAAAAAATAAAAGTAAAAGAAACAGAGTAATAAAAAAGCCACATAAAGACAGAGAAAATCTGCATACTGTATGACATTATATTGTCTTTGTATTGTTTGACTACTGAGGAAACAACTGTTAAAAGAAATGCTGCTGGATTAATTCAATTTATATATTTTAAAAATGCTTTGACTTCAAAATTTAAGTCTAAGGACAAGTTATTGGGGAAAAGGATTTCTATTTTTGTTTCCACAGAAAATGAAAAACTATGGATTCCTTCCAGACTAATGAGGTTTGATCAAGCCAGACCACCTGAAACAGACTTCCTGGTGATCCAATATTCAAAACAGCTTGAACAAAGCAGCTTTGCAGACTGCAGCCAGGATTTCTGCATCTTCTTAGGATCCCCAATGACAGCGTCCTTTACCAGCAGGAAGTAGTTTGGAAAGAAAGATTCCCAAATTCCCAAATATTGTTTATAAATGTTTGTTTTCATGTAAATGAGGTTGGTTATAAGTGGTTAATGCCCACAACCAATCAATTTAAAGGTAAAAAGGGGATTATGATATAGATATGAATACTTTGTTTTGGAATGGATTTTCATTTATTGATACAATTTTGTGATATGTATCTTTCTCCTCTTGTTTAGGTATTGTGTTTATATAGCTCATTTAGAAATGTAATGTATAATGGGGTACAGATAATAAATAATTACCTATGATAGTCAAAACTTAGAGTTAAGTTAGTTAGGTTTTCAAGATACACAGATATATATTTGAGATGAATAGGCATTCTTCAAGCCTTTCAAAGACCTACAGAATATGGCATTTAAAATGGTTTAGGGTTTTTCTTGACAGTGAGATATAAATGCTCCTGGCAACACCACCTGTGTCAGAAAGAAGGATGGACATTAAAGAAACACATTATGGAGTTTGCCTCCAATATGGCAAGACTAGCCATTTGGACAAGATACTGCTCTTGTCTGAACTGTTTGACTTTATGCTGTATAAACTGGACATGCAGGACCCACAGAAAAGTGACTGCTGATTCAAGATGGACATTGCTACAGAGTTCCTGCTTCATGGAAGAGTCTGTGAGACAGTCTGCAGGACACAGAGAAAAGTGACTGACAAACTGCCAATACAAGAAGACAGTTTAAAGTTTCCTGCTTTGCTGAAGAGTCTGCCAGACACACTATGGCCTATGGGCTAAAGATGGAAGATTACAGAAGAACTTTGGGTGACTGACCAGGCAGTGAGTTGTCTCTGTCACTTCTAGAGTTTATATATTATCCTTCTATGTTCTTTGATGGAGTTGAAGACAAATAGTTATAGTTTTCCTTAGTTAGGATTAAAGATAAGTTACATACAGGACTTTAGACTCACAAAGATAGGAAAGAAGATGGAATATTCTTTTCAAATCTTGCTAAATGTTAATGGACTAAATATTGTTAACTGTGATTCTTACTTGATAAGTATTATGTTATATATTTTGCTGTGTTAAGGTTAAAACCCTTCTTTTTATTTTAGACAGAAAAGAGGAGATGATGGGAGATGTCATTCTGTAAATATGTTTCTCATACTGGTTAATGAACAAAGGACTGTTGGCCAATAGGAAAGCAAGATAGGCGGGAGTAGGAGACAAGGAGGATTCGAGGAAGTAGTAGGGAGGTGTCAAGATGGAAGACCGAGAGAGTAGAAGGCCGGTGGGCTCTCTCTCCGGTAAAATAAGACCATGTGGAAGTACTTAGATTAATAGAAATGGGTTAATACTTAAGACAGAGCTAGCCGATAAGAAACAAATAACTGGCCAACAGCATTGTATCAAATACAGAGTCTCTGTGTGTTATTTGGGGCTGGTGCCGCGGTGGAGCCAGGTCGGCAGGAAAAACCTTATTCGTGACACTTCCCCACTCACAGTGCCTAACACAACTAACCAGCACCTTATCTTTGACTAGTTCCCAGCTCACCATCTCACAGGTTCAGTTTGGTCAACTTCAAGCTTTTGAACATGTAGAAAAGCTTTATTTTCTCTTTGCTATGTCTAGCTGTTTCTGAATCAGTTTCAACCTACTCATTATTAGTCCTGTCTTTTTTCTGTCTTCTTACAAGCCTGACGTTTTTATTGTTTTCCAAACCTAGAACCTCATGCATGTGAAGTGAATGCTCTAACATCAAGCTACATCCTCAAAACCCTCAATTATTCCTGCATTCCCTCCATGAACTCCCTACAGCCCCACAAGGTCCAGGGTGACCTTGAAGTTACAATTCTCCTGCCCTTACCTCCTCAATGCTTGGTTTACAGATGTGTGCTGCCATGCCTGGCTTATGTGGCTTATGTGGAGTTCAGGGCTGTGTGCATGCTAGGCAAATAAGAACTCTACCAAGTAGGCACAACCCATTCCCACTTCTTATAAGTGAGTGAATTACTACCAAAGAGTGCACCTACTGCTTTGGTTCAAATACTATCTCTTTACTTTTTTTTTCTTTTTCTTCAGTAACTGCTTTGTTGGGGGACCCAATATCTATGTTGCATTAAGCCTTACTGGGACCTAGATATAGGGGCACATGCTTGTTTGTAATCCCAGCATATGAGAGATTTCAGCAGGACTATTGTGAGTCTGAGGTATGTAGTGTGGGCCTGTAAAAACAAAACAAAACAAAAACAACAACAAAAGAAAAAACACTTTGGAATATTTACATATTTTCCCTTTCTCTCACTTGGTCTGAATAAAAGATGGTTTGTCCAATCTACTGTCTACGGGAAGTACAAAGGAAAGATAGACACTAGGTAAGGTGACAGCTGTGTGGTCATCCCAGTGTAGACTCTAAAATGACTCCTATCACTTAAGACACTCTGAGCTGCCCTTGTTGCAGTCCTTGCAGAGGCCTGGGTATTAATTCACCCAATCTGCACCAAGTCCTTGTCTTTATAAATAAGTTCACTGACTCACTTTCGTGACTGGGCTTGCAACACAGTGCATGTATTTAGTTTACTAAATGGGCACTTTGCTACCTACAAAATACCAAAAGCAGGCAACCCACTCAGCTACTTAACCATTGGCAAAAACAATCCCCACTGAAAGAACTATCTAGGACTGTATTCCTGAAACTCACTTATCCAAGAAGAACTGCAGGACAGCTCAGTACCAGCCAAGAACACTGCTTATGTTTTTCTAAGCCATTCATTTTCCCCTTAGATATTTCTTTCTTCCATAATTGCCAGCTCATGAAATCTCATTCTTAAATTTAAAAACAATGGGCTTTGCTTTAAGCATATATGACTATTAATTTCCAATTCAGTTTTCCATTTTCTCAATATTGGAAAATATTGAGAACTGAAAAATAAAAGTAGATTTATTTATTTTATCTTATTGCTAGAAACATTTATTTCAACAAGAAAATTTAACTAGCTAGGTGTAGTAGGGTACTCCCATTATCTCAGCACCGGGTACTTTTTAAAAAAGTAAATTTACATCTATCTAAAGTTAAAACATCATTCTGTTCCTACCATGCCTACATTCAAAACAGCACATGATAGTGTTTTTAACCAATCTGGGTTTCCGGGAGATGAAAGCTACAGGTCTTCCGGAGGGATGCTGGAGTTCAGCCTCCGCACCAGTCACTCTAGGTGGTCCTCTCTCCAGCTACCGCAATTGAGTCCACAGGAATCAGGGTCACCGGGGCTCGCAAGCCGTGCCTGGCCTGTCACTCTCCCTCAGGCCAGCACGTATCACGTGAAGCTCCCAGTTCCGGAACCCAAGACGCGCACGGCACGTGAGCCGCCCACTGAAGGAAGGGACCCTCGCGCCCACCCAGCCGCGTCCCTCCGACTTCCATCCGGAAGGGCACACGGGCCCGCGGTCCCCGCCCGGAGGTCCCTCCGCACCCAGCGTCCACTCTGGACCAGGCCGCGGCGGCTCTGGGTAGCTCCCAGCCCGCAGTCTCCGCCCCCTGAGCCCAGCACAGGAAGCGCGGATGGTGGAGACACGGCTCGGCGCCTCACTCACGTCCTCCAGCCTGCCGCCCGCCGCCATGACCCGCCGTCGCGGCCCGATGCCCCGCCAGCCTGACCGCTCCACCAGCGCCCGGGCGCCGAGGGCCCGGGACAGTTGCACCTTCTCGGACCTGCGCGCCCCCCCCCCCCCGCCACGGACACACCCACTTCTGCTCCCGCCCCGCCCCGGGCACACCCACTTCTGCTCCCGCCCCGCCCCGCTTGCCCAAGGCCACGCCCTTCTATCTAGATCAGCCGATCCACTGGCTAGTTGCTCCGGGAGTGACCTTCCCTGCCAGGTTCCAGCCAGTTAAGTAGGCAATCTCGCCCAGGCGCTTCAGGGGGTGGGGGTAGGGGGTCCCTAAACCGACGCTTGATCTGTTTACCAATTTCTAGTGCAACCGTTTGAACATTTTCGTCAGCAACTTCTCTTTAAAACATTAACTGATTTCCGTTGCGCAGCTTTGGTTTGCAGCAATAGCTCTACGTTTGGAAAAAGACACAGTGAAATTGTAACTGCACCTGTAAAAGGACAGGACTAGAAGAAGGATTCCAGTTACTATTACACGGTTTACAGATGTCTCCACAGAGAAGCGAGGCAGTTAGATATTTTAGGGGTTTTGTTTCTGTGCTACCCCTACCCCCTGTCTTTTTGAGATAAGGTCTCTTTAAATAGTCCTGGCTGTCCTGGAACTTACTGTGTGAATCAGGCTGGCTTTGAACTCTCAGAGTTTCTCCTGTCTCTGTCTCCCGAGTGCTCTAATCAAAGACATGTGCCACGACACTTGGCCCAAGATTGAATCATTTCTTTTCTTCCTTCTGTGTGTCCCAGGCTTGGTAGTAAGGGCCATTTGCCAGCCCTCAATTTTTTATTAGAACCAAGTCTCATGTTACTCATGGTGACCTAGAACTTAATGTACGCTGAAACTGGCCTTGAATTCCTGTCCCTCCAGCCTTTGCCCACTGAAACCTGTCATTACTAGTGTGTGCCATCACAGCTGATGAGTTGTTTTGTTTTATATACGAAGTATTTCTTTTTAAATTGTTTTTGTTTTATGTGTATGAGTGCTTTACTTGAATGTGTATCTGTGCGCCATGAGCATGCCTGTTGCCCAAGGAGGCCAGAAGATGGCATTGGATCATCTGTCACTGGAGTTGAAGACAGTTGTGAGCTGTCATATGGGTGCTGGGAATCAAACCCAGGTCATCTGGGTTAGTGCATTTAAGTGCTGAGCCAACCATGCCGCCTGAGTTTTAATTATATAACAAATCAAAGGGGGGGGTACCTGGGTGTGGTGGACACATCTTTAGTCCTAGGACTTAATGGAAGCAGGAGGATCATGAGTTCAAGGCCAGGCTTTGCTTTATAATGAGTTGGAGGGAAGTCTGGGTTACATGAGACTATCTCATGAAGAAATAAACAGAAATGTGGGGAAGAGTCCTCAAGGACTGGGTGAAAAGGACTTGGAGGGCAAAGGTGCCATTGACACTGAGCAGACTGAACCTCAAGGACAATGACTAGACTTGTCCTTTGGAAAGAATGCCTGTTCACATGTCCTGGAACAGTTAGCTGAGACATGTTGCTTCCTCTGGAGTCTCTCTGCAGGCTCTGCAAAGGAACAACCCTGAAAAACTCAAAGCATTTGTACTGTGCAGTTTTAATTGGCTTTTATTCTTTGAAAAAAGAAAAAGCTTTAACTGGCGTCTGTTAATTATATGTAATAATAGGTTTCATTATGACATTTTCACATATATGTGTGTAACATACTCTGTCAAATTCAGCACCCATGCCCTCTTGTCCCCTGCCACTGATTCCCTTCCTTTCCCCAAATAGTCCCATTTCTGTGATGTGTGTGTGTGTGTGTGTGTGTGTGTGTGTGTGTGTGTGTGGTGAGTTTGTGTGATACAATGAGTTTAGGATTACATACATAGAGTAGCATGTGTCACTTACCAATCCCTCCATTCCTGAAGAAACTCTTCTCTCTGTTTTTCTCTCTAGCTCTTTTATTTTTATTCTTTTGTTTTGTCTTGTTTTCAAGACAGGGTTTCTCTGTGTACCCTTGGTGTCCTGGATTCGCTCTGTAGAGCAGGCTGGCTTCAAACTCACAGAGATCCACCTGCTTCTGCCTCTCTAGTGCAGGGACTAAAGCATGCATCACCACTGCCCAGCTCTGACTTTTATTCTTTACTGAGTAAGAACAAGGAACGTTAGAGCATAGATAGCATGGGGCTTAGCAGGTAAAGATGCAGGCTTTGCTAATGACTTGAGTTCAATCCCCCAAATCCATGTAAATTCAGCAGGAGAGAACCTACACCACCATGTTATCCTCGGACTTCCATATATAACCATGACATGAGTACTCTTGCCCACAAAATAATAACAAATAAGATTAAATCTTAAATGCATCTTAAAAATAAGAAAACTTAAATTCAGAGATCTAATTTATCTGTCGGACTTTTTTCTTCCTTTTATTTTTTGGAGGCAGAGTTTTGTGCAGCCCAGGCTGTCTTCCAAGTCATTGTATAGCCAGAGATGATTTTGACCTCCTGATACTCCTGCTTCCATCTCCCAAGTGCTAAGATCACAGACCTGGGCCACTACCTCCAGTTTAGATGCTAGCTTTCAATGTGTTTTTGTTTGTTTGTTTGTTTGTTTTGGCCTGGATCCCAGGATAATTACTTCCTGCACTCACTAAGAGTGTCATGGCTATGTCTTGTTCTTGTGACGGACTGGTGCATCTTGTACCACACAGCCCAGAAGTGAGTTTACAGTCAGCAATGGTTGGGCTCAAATAGAAATGATGGCAAAGGTTAGATACTACTGGGATACATGGGAGGGATGTTAGATACTACTGGGATACATGGGAGGCAGAAGGACAGCTTAGAAAAAGCTATGAGAAGGATAAAAGAGAGAATAAGGAACAGAACAGGGTACTAGTGCCGGTCAAGAACATTTTTGAGTGTGAAAGAGCAAATTGGAAAGGCTCGGTGGGGGGTGGGGGGACTGGGCAAACACCTATGGCATGATGCTACCATTCTCTATTTCCTTCTGCTTTCTTTTTTATTACCATCTTTCTCTTTTTTCTTTTCTTTCTTTCTTTTTCTGGAGAGAGTTTCAAAGCATGGTTTCTCTGTGTAGCTCTGGCTGACCTAGAATTCATTCTGTAGAGAGCAGGCTGGCCTCAAACTCAGAGACCTACCTGCTTCTGCCTCCTGAGTGCTGGGATTAAAGGCATGCACCCTCACTGCATGACATCTTTCTCTTTCTTTGCTTTGTTCTCTCTATTTTTTTTTTCTTTTTCAAATGGAGTCTCATGAAGCCCAGCTTGGCCTTGAATTTGCTTTGCAGTTAAGAGGATGACTTTGACCTTTGGATGTTTCTGTTTCTATTGCCCAAGCACTGGGATTATAGGCATGAGCTGCTGTGCCAGCTTATCATACAATTCATTATTATTTGTATTTGTTATTATTGTTGGGTGAGTGCACTCTTGGGTGTGTGAAAGCATGGGTGTATGCATGATATGTGGAGGTCAGAGAACAAATTACATGCTTTTTCTTCTTCCATCATGGGTTTCAGTGACCAAACTCAGGCCATCAGCTTGTATGGCAAGTGCTTTTACTGGCCTAGCCATCTTGTTAGCCATGTCTTACAGTTTTGAGGAATCTTGTCAATCTTCCCTTCCTCCAGGGCAAGCCACTGTTGAGTGAAGAGCCTTGGAATCACCAAACTCAACTAGAATTTGTGATCCAACACTGAAGATGAAAATTAGTGGCAGACACTTGCCTCATGAGCTTGAGGTAGTGTAACTTCAATCTCCGACACTGAAAAAGAAATCTCTTTCTTTGTATACGATTGCTAACACTTGAGGAACTCATGAAATTCTGGCTTCCTTCCTGCCCCTACCCCCAGTCTCTCTGTACTTCTCCATATTCTATACTGCTGGGGAGGAGGGGCCAGGTGCACACGGTGCTCTTTGTGGGCATCCAGCACTGCACTGAGTGCAATTAAGTACTTAATAAATGCTTTTTGATTAAGTTCAGCATCACCCTAAGCAGGCAAACACCACTCTACTCAATCTCCCTGATTAGATGATTTTCCCTGGCAGAAGTTCAGATGGTGCCGGTGCTAAATTCAGCTCATTGCTTTAGCAAATGGCATAATGAAGCTTGGGTTCATCTCTTTTTGAGGTGTGATGATCACCCTCACACCTGTCTCACAGCCCCACTTCTATGCTTTTGGACAGTCAACATGCCAGGGTACTCAGCCAGGAAGTCTGTTACATTGTCTCCAGTCAGAAAGTGCAGGACAATGGAGCTGGAGGTCAGGTGCCAGGGATGGAGCTGGTGCCTCCAACTCCCCAGTAAGTTCTAGGATTGCAAGTGTGTTTCACCAACCCCCTCAGGCCCTCCTCCCAATGAATTCTTCCCTACAAGTGAAGAACTCTCTTCTATTATGTATTAATTATATATATAATGTTTCATTATGATATTTTAAAGCACGAATGTAATGTATTAGATCATACCCTCCCACTAGTGCTCCTCCTGCCTCTCCTCTTCCCTTACTTTCCCCAAGTGCTCTCCTTTCACTTTTGCCTGCGTGTGCGCACATGTGTGTGCACGTGCATGTGTGTGTACACGTGTGTGTGAGTGTGTGTGTGTGTGTGTGAGAGAGAGAGTACACTCACGTGTTCCTGTTCCCCTCCTTCCTCTTTGCATTTTTAAAGACATTTTCTTGCCTTGCCTGGTAGCATACCCCTTTAATCCCCCAGCACTCAGGAGGCATAGGTAGGCAGATCTCTGTGAGTTCAAGGCCAGCCTGGTCTATAAAGCGAGTTCTGGGACAGCCAGGGATGCTACACAGAAAAACAAAAAACAAAACAGAAAGTTTTTCTTTATGGGTGGGTTGGGCAGGGTGGAGGAGTCATGAGGTGTCATGGCACACCTGTGGAGATTAGAGGACAACCTCAGCGATCAGTTTGCCCCCTCCACCATGTGGGTTAGCAGATCAAACTCAGGTCATCAGAATTGAGGACCAACACCCTCTCCAGTTCCTGTGATGACAGTTTCTCTACCTCTTTACATTGCCCTCACTGAGCACTGCTCCCCTACACCACACCAGTAGCTGCTCTCTAGATTCAAGCAGTGTAGTCAGGGAAGGCTGTGATTTACATTGTGTCATTTGGAACCAAGAACTATGTGGTAAGTTTTGAGGAGGTGACTTGCCTGAAGCTAAGGCAGTATTAAATTTGTCCAAAGCCATCCAACGTAGTGATGCAGATTCCAATCTTTCCACCGGGTGGCGCTGTTCCCCTATTGGTCAGTCAGACATACCTCTGCTGTAAACTATCAACATTTCGGTTTCTGGCTAAGCCCTGGAGATTAATATGTATGCTTCTTTTGGTGGTATATTTGAAGAGGCTTTCGAATGAATCCTAAGAAAGCAAAACGAGCTATGCTTCAAAAAGTTTTGTGTCACACTTGGTGTTAGGAGGTAGATAAATTCCAACACCCAATGACAGAATTTAATTAATTTCCATCCTTCTACTATATATCTACTATATATCTTCTACTATATATTCACTATGTTGACCAAGCCTGCCTCAAACCTGCCTTCCAAATGCTGGAGTTGCAACCTTGCTACCACACCCAAAGATGGAATTCAAAAATGAAAGTGTTCCATGGGTCACAGTAACACACCCAAAAGCCCAGGCAGGTACTAGGGAAGCTGAGACAGAAGGATCGATCATTTGACTCTAAAATCCAGAGACCAATCTGGAGGAGACTTCAGCTACTGGTCCCAGTCTCACTATCACCAATTCACCCAGGCCAGACTTTTGAGCACCCCATTAGGACTCATTACGTGTGTATTCACTGTGAGGGGACAGAAGCATGAAGCCAGGGAGAGCAACCAGAATTCCTTAGTTGTGGCTTTGAGAAAACACAGTCTAGGTCTTTTACTTTCCCTTTAACAAGAAAAAGGAAAAGATAATCGATACTCATTGCACACACGATAATGTGAATGATGATAAAATAAGGGGCAGTACACTCACTTTGCAGAAAAGAAAGCCAGACTCAGATAAAGTGGATGCTTTGACCACTCAGAGCTCTAGCAAAGTGTAAGCTCATGTGAAAGCCATGTCCTAGGCTTTTCATCACCTCTGAGAAGACATGGTAATTTACTGAGAATGCCCCCCACATATGCTTGGATACTAGGTCAGCAGTCTGTGAAACTGTTTGGAAAGGATTAGGAGATGTGACCTTGTTGGTTGGAGGAGGTGTGTCATGGGGGTGGGGGATGGCAAAGTTTGAGGTGTCAGAAAACTAGTGCCATTCCCTGTGCTCTTTCCTCTCTCTCTCTCTCTCTGTCTCTCTCTCTGTCTCTCTCTCTGTCTCTCTGTCTCTGTCTCTGTCTCTCTCTCTCTCTCTCTCTCTCTCTCTCTCTCTCTCTCTCTCTCTCTCTCTCTCTCTCCTGTTTGTGGACCTGCTCTCAGCAGCTGCTCCAAAACTTTGCCTAACAGCCTGCTGCCATCCCTCTGGAACTGTAAGCCCATAGAAACCCTTTCTTCTATAAGTTGCCCTGTTTTATCACACCAATAGAAATGGTGGGGGGTTTTTTTTTTCTTCATTTGTTTTTAATGTGTGTGTGTGTCCGAGTGTCTGTCTGTCTGTGTATACAGAGGACATCTTCGTAAGCACTGTCCATCTCTCTTGAGACAGGACCTTTTATTGGAACTAAGGCTTACCAATTAGTGTAGACTGGTGGGCACATGAGGCCCAGGATCCTCCTGTCCCTGTATCCTTGAGCATTGCGTTTATAGTACAAGCCCCCATCTTTACATGGGTTCTGGGGATCCAGTTCAGGCCCTTTACTGACAGAGCTATTTCCCCAGACTTTAGCACATACTAATTCTATTAATCAAGGAGTTTTATTGCTATTTGATATGGTTTTTGTTTGTTTGTTTTTTGATTCAGGTAGAGCTGTCCTGGAACTCACTGTGGAGACCAGGCTGGCTTCAAACTCACAGAGATCCCCAGGGATGGGATTAAAAGTATGCACCACCATGCCAATCTTGTTTTTTATTTTTTAAAAAAGATTTATTTAATTATATATATGGATTTAATTACATATATGGATTTTATTTGAATGTGTTTATTACATGAGTGGATTTGTCTGCATGTATAGCCATGCACTTGTGTGGACTGGAGTCCTGGGCTGTTTGTGTACAACTGTAGGGATGCTGGAAACCAAACCCCAGCCTTCTGGAAGAGCAGCCAGTGTTCTTAACCTCTGAGCCATCTCTCCAGCCCTCTGCTTAGATTTTTTTTTTTTTTTTTTGAGATAGTTTCCCAATGTAACTCAAGCTGGAAAACAATTTATTGTATAATTCAGGCTGGCCTCAAACTTGTGCCAAGCCTCCTACTTCAGCCTACAGAGTATTGGAATTACTCCACCACAACATGCAAAATAAAGGGTTTATTTTGACACACGCATTGTGTGTATATTTTATGTGTTTGTTTTTGACAAGATCTCCCTACATAGCCCTGGCTGTCCTGGAACTCATTTTATAGACCAGACTGGCCTTGCAGATCTCCCTGCTGCCCCCTGAGTGTGGGGACTGAAGGCATGTGACCTCTTGCCATTCTCTTCCATACACTATACTTTACACACAGGAAGGAAGCTCTTTCTGGTGTAAGAAGATATTTCCAGCCTTCTGAAATTATTTTAAAAATATTTTATTTTTATTTTTTTAAGATTTATTTTTTAAGGATTTATTTGTTGTGGATACAGTGTTCTGCAGACCAGAGGAGGGCACCAGACCCCATTACAGATGGTTGTGAACCACCATGTGGTTGCTGGGAATTGAACTCAGGACCTCTGGAAGAGCAGTCAGTGCTCTAAACCTCTGAGCCATCTCTCCAGCCCCATTATTTTTATTTTTTTTATGATGCATGTCTATGCTATATTATGTGCACAGATGTGCACTGTCCAAATGACAGCATTAGACCCCCTGGAGCTGAAGTTACAGGTAGCTGTAAATTGCTGGGAGAAACCTTGGGTCGTCTTGAAGAGCAGAACATTCTCTTAATTACTGAGCCATCTTGTCATCCCTTTCTGAAATTATTTTAAAATTGCAATTTAAAATTGATAAGGTTGCTATGTTTGATTTTACACATACATTCTTTTAAAACATTTTCAATATTGCCTTTGTGGGGAAGTCTTAGATGACTTAAAAAAAAAAAAACCTTTATTGATTCTTTGTGGATTTTACATCATGCATTCTGATCCTACTTATCTCCCTAGCAACTCAAATCTGCCCTCTGTCCTTTTATCCTCTCCCCCAAATCAAAACCAAATTTAAAGGAAAAATAAAAAATCAAACCAAACCAACAAACAGAACAAAGAAGAAGAGGAGGAGGGTGGAAGGAAGAAAAATAATTAGAATTTTGTTATGGAAGCTGCAGTGTGTCCCATTGAATCACATGGTATACTCTTTAGTCCATTCATCTGTACTTGCAAGTGTTCACTGCCACAAGTCATTGGTGGCAAAGACTGGAGGCCTCTGGTTTCTGCTACACCGTCAACGATGGGCACTCAGTGGGGCTCCTTTCGGATGTACTGTTGTCCTGCATCATGGAGGTCCTGCTGTTTTGGGTCAGCAGGACCTGGCCCTTCACAAGCTCTAGCAGATCATAGATGGGGTGGGCCAAATCATAGCCCGGGTTCTGGGCCTGGGTGGTAGCTGGGCTGGTCAGCTCACCACCTGTCTCTCATTGTCAGTACCTGGGCGAGCTCTCTAGCACTGCCTTGTCTAGCTTGCCCAGTACAGCCTGAAGCAAGGAGCAGGGCCAGTTCTCCAGCTGTCCAGAGGGTCACAGCCAGCTTGGTTGCTACAACATCTAGTGACAGTTATGGCCAGCTATTCCTGGGCTAGTGAAGGGCAGGGTTGGCTCACTGCAGCATGGTTCTGATGATCCCTGTGCTAACACAGGCCATGGGCATCCTCACAGACCCCAGCTGTAGCAGGATTATGAACGCAGACATGGCCCTTGGCATCAGCTTGACCCAGACATCACCACAGCTCCATGGCAGCACAGGCCACCCAGATCAGTATGGCTCTGGTAGCAGCATGGCTTTAGGGTACCAACATGGTCTCAGGTGACTGATCAGACCCTGGGCATCTTCAGAGCCCTCAGTGGTAATAGAAACCATGGTCACCTTCCCAGACCCCAGCCACTGCAGGGCCACAAACACAGACATGACCCTAGCCAGCAGCTGGTGCCCAAACATCTCCATGGCTCCAGGTGGAAGCACAGGCCACCCAGATTACTATGGTCCTGGCAATGGCATGGTCATCAGACAACAACACAGTCTGTGGAAGTTGACCAGATCCTAGTCGAACACATGGCCCTTGGTCGTAGCAATAGCACCAGACATCAACACAGATCCTGGATGTAGGGCCACAGACTCAGACATGGCCTCCACAGTAGTGTTGGCCTGGGTGACACCATGGCCCTGGGGTGACAGCACAGACCAGTCAGATCAGCATATCCCTACTGGCAGCACAGCCCTTGTGGGCATAGGTTGCAGCCCAGACCCTGGGCATCTGTGTGGTCTTTGGTGGTGAAAGGGCTGCAAATCCTGGCTGTGGCAGGACCATGAACCCAGGTATGGTCCTAGGCAGCAGTCTGGGCCTAGATGTCACCATGGTCCTAGGTGGCAGTGCAGGCCACTCAGACTGTCATGGCCCCCTTGGCAGCATTGCCCTTGGATACCTGGCCCCATGGTGGTGGCCCAGACACACACATACCCGGCATTAGCATGGTGTTCCATGCTGTAGCTCTCAGGAGCTACAGACATCAACACTGATCCTGGCTGTGGCAGGGCCAAGGACACAGACATGGCCCTTAGCCACAGCCCTGGTCTAGACAATACTATGGCCCCATTGACAGCACTACCCACCCATATCAGCTTGGTCCTGAAGGCATCACAGCCCTTGGACATTCAGATCAGCCTATCTCTGCTGGGAGCACAGTAGAGCGACCCAGGCCCAGGACATTGGCATGACCCCTGGCAGCAACATGGGCCAGAGACATCAACACAGCCCCTGGCTCTGTCCTTGGCAGTGTCCAGGTAAGGATGTCACCATGGCCCCATGGCTGTGCAGGCCACCCAGAATGGTGTGGACTGCCACTCAGCAGAGTGACTCTTGGATACCAATGGGGCCCCAGGTGGTGACCCAGAGCACAGGCCCCTCCCTGCATGGCTCCCAGCTGTGACTGGATCCTGAGACATTAACACCCCCCCCCACCCCCCACTGTTGCAGGATCCTGGACTAAGACCTGGCCCTCAGCCATAGCCCAGGTTTGGAAATCACCGTGGACTTGGGTGGGCAGCTAGCCATTCATGTCACCCTCCCCTTGTTCCTCACCACCCTCCCCTCACCTCTCCAGTTGTGCCTCTCTCCCCAGCCCACAAACCATGTGTCTCTACCTCTCTTCCACCTCCCTACCCTGTGCTCTCTTACTACAATGGTGCCCAACTGCCCAGAACCAGGGCTCTTGGATTGGTCACAAGTGGCACTTGGTTGAGTACTACCACCCCAGCCAAAAGGCATGGCACAGAGCTGTTGCCTTTCCATTCTGCGGTGTCCCAGGCCTATACACTTCAGGTGGTGCTCGGTATGATGATGCTTAGACCCTCGGTGCCAGAGGCATCCGGAGGGTTCCTGCTTGATTGTGCCCCAGAAGTCTGGGGCAGCCATCTGTGTCTTCAGCAGATTCAGGCCTAGAAAGGACAAGGCATATGTTGATTGATGTAAACTTTCAGACCAAAAGTCTGGGGGCAGCGCCGTCTGTGGTGTCTGCTGTCAGACCCAGCAGGACATATTTTATTAGATTTATTCATTTTATTTTATGGGTATTTAGCCTGCACATATGTATGTGTACCATGTACATGCTTGGTGCTCAGGGTGGTCCAATTGTGCATTGGATCCCTTGGAACTGGAGTTTTCGATTGAACCACCCCGTGGGCACTGGAAAGCAAACCCAGGACCTCGGAGAGAGCAACAAGTACTCTGTCCTCTGTTGCTCTGGACCACCTCTCCTCCATGTGACTAAAGAATTGAAGATGAATGGGAAGCAATGGAAAACAGGTTCAATGAGGATTTCAAGTACTGACCCCTTTCGTCCCATTTCCTAACTGACGCATCCAAATAATTGCAAATTTTAGGGAGTTTCATGTTTTGCTCTTTACATGTGAACATACCTACATAACGAAAATGTGGCAATCGTTTTATGAGGCTTAGCCTCAAGTGTTTGAAACCTGTTATAGGAGAGCAAAGAAGGGGCTGAACCTGCTACCATCCCACACTCCTACATGGGCAGGTGAGGGGTATGCATGTCAGAGGAACAGAGAGCCCCTGCTGGATGAAAGGCCATGTTAGCTGCCACAAGTCCAGCCTCCAGCTTTGACAGAGACTCCCTGCTAGATCAGAGGTCACCCTGGGCCACCAAAAATACAGACCAAAAGACCAAAGAGGAAGCAGAAACCAAGGAACAAAATACCCATCCAACAAAAACAAACTTAGAAGTAAGCACCTAGATCTATATTCATCTCAAATTCAGATGCGTAGATGCCAGTGTAAGCACACAATCAACAACAATAGCCAGGGCAGTATGACACCACCAGAGGCCAGATATCCTAGTACACCAACCCTGGAATATTCCAACAGCTGAAGAAGCACAAGAAAACAACCTTTAAAACGAAGTTATGAAGGTGATAGAGGTACTTAAAGAGGAAATGAGTAAATCCTTTAAAGAAACCCAAGACAGCACAGCACAAATAGTTGAAGGAAAGTAACAAAATCTTCTGGAAATGGAAATAGAAGCAGTAAAGAAAACACAAACTGAGGGCATCCTGGAGACAGAAAAATCTAGGTAAGCACACAGGAACTACAGAAGCAAGCTTTGCCAGCAGAATACAAGAGATGGAGGAGGGAGTCTCAGGCATAGACCATATAGTAGAAGAAATTGATGCAGCAGTCAAAGAAAAAGTTAAATCTAAAACACTCCTAACACAAAGCATCCAGGAAATCTGGAACATCGTGAAAAGACCAAACCTAAGAGTAACAGGAATGGAAGGAGACGATTCCCAGCTCAAAGGCCCAAAAAATATTTTTAGCAAAATCACCGAGGAAAATTTTCCTAACCTTAAGAAGGACATGCCAATAACAGTAGTTGGATCCAAAAACAAAGTCCCTGTGCCACATAATAATCAAAACATAGAACATACAGAGCAAAGAAGGAATATTAAAAGCTGCAACAGGGAAAAGGGCAAAGTCAAATTTAAACAATATCCACAAATCCAGCCCTACAGAAGGTACTAGAAGGAAAACTCCAAACTAAGGAGGTTAACTACACCCATGAGAACACAGGAAATGAATAATCTCACAACAATAAAGCCAAAACAAGGTGAGCACACACATATACACACACACATCCTACCACTACCACAAACACACATCAAACCTCACACAGTAATAATGGGAAACCTACAGAATCAGCTGACCTGAACAAGGGGCAGCTCATGGACCCCAGACTAATAGCTGGGAAAACAGCAAAGGGCCAAACCAGACCCCCTGAACATGGGTGTTACTTAAGAGGACTCAGCAGTCTATGGGGCCTTTGGTAGTGGATCAGTATTTATCCCTAGGATAAGAATGGACTTTGGAAACCCATTCCACATAGAGAAATACTCTCTCAGCCTAGACACATGGGAGAGGGCCTAGGGCGTGCGCCAAATGATATGATAGACTTTAAAGATTCCCCATGGAAGGCCTCACCCTCCCTGGGGAGCAGAAAGGGGATGGGATGGAGGTTGGGGATGAGCAGAGGAGGAGGGGAGGTCGAGGGAATGGGATTGACATATAAAACAAGTTTGTTTCAAATTTAAATAAAAAATTATCAAAAAAATAAAAAACATTAAAAAAAAAGTATTTCCAGAATACAATGAAAATGGATGGACAACATATTCAAACTTACGGGACATAAAGAAAGTGGTACTCTGAAGAACCATCATAGAACTAAGTGTCTTCATAAACAATTTGGAGAGAACTCATACTAACAACTTAACAGCACAACTGAAAGCTCTAGAACAAAAAGAAGCAAACACACCTAGGAGGAGTAGAAGACAGAAGATAATCAAACTGAGATCTGAAATCAATAAACTAGAGGCAAAGAGAACAATACAAAGAATCAATGAAACAAAGAGTTGGATGTTTGAGAAATTCAACAAGATAGACAAACTCTTATCCAAACTAAATAAAAGACACAGAGAGAATATCCAAATTTAAAGAAAAATTAGGCATGGAAGGGGGAACATAGACACAGAAGAAATCCAAAGAATCATTAGGTCATACTTGAAAAACCTGTACTCCACAAAATTTGAAAGAAATGGTCAACTTTCTTGATAGATACCACTTACAAAAGTTAAATCAAGACCAGAAAAACAATTTAAATAGACCTGTAATCCCTAAGGAAATAGAAGCAGTCATTAAAATCTCCCAACCAAAAACCCAGGGCCAGATGGTTTCAGTACAGATTTCCACCAGAACTTCAAAGAAATGGTAATACCAAATTAATTCAACAAAATAGAAGCCGAAAGAAGACTGCCAAACTCTGCTTATGAAGCTACAGTCACCCAGATACCCAAACCACACAAAGATTCGACAAAAAAGAGAATAAACAGACCAATTCCCCCATAAACGCTGATACAAAAATACTCAGTGAAATATTCTCAAACTGGATCCAAGAACACACCAAAAAAGATCATCCACCATTATCAAATAGGCTTCATCTCAGAAATGTAGGGATGGTTCAAGACACAAAAACTTCAAGGTAATCCACCATATAAACAAACTGAAAGGAAACAAAACAAAACAATAAAACCAAACAAACATGCTGTCATTTCATCAGACACTGAATAAGCCTTTGACAAAGTCCAACACACTTTCATGATAAAAGTATCAGAGGAATCAGGATACAAGGGACATACCTAAACATAATAAAGGCAATATACAGCGAGCCACCAGCCAACATCAAATTAAATGGAGAGAAACTCAGAGCAGTTCTACTAAAATCAGGAAGAAGACAAGCCTGTCCACTCTCTCCATATCTCTTCCATATTGTACTTGAAGTTCTAGATAGAACAATGAAATAACTAAAGGAGGTCAAGGGATACAAACTGGAAATAGATTTATGTTGAGAGGTCCTACTGGTCAGAGGTCACAGTCTACCATGGTCTGACAGCAATATATGAGAGAAGAATAAATAAGAAAGAAAAAACAAAACAAAACAAAACAAAAACAAACAACAAAAAAGAGAAGGAGGCTGCAGAGAAGAGACAATACAGCAGTTAAAAGCACTGGCTGCTCTTACAGAGGACTTGGGCTTGAGTCCCAGTGCCACATAGTGGCTCACAACCACTTGGAACTCCAGTCCCAGGGATCCCAAAAACCTTATTCTGCCCTCTGAGGACACCAGGTACACATGTGATGCACAGCCATACACATAAAATAAAAAGTAAACTAAAAAAAGTTTTTTAAGATGGAATAAAAATTGTCTCCTGGAGGGGAATCTGTAGAATTACTAGTTTCCTTTACTAATTCAACTTGAAATCTGGTGTTTGAATACTTGGGAGTATCTAGCACCTCTATAGGCACCTCTATAGATATCTTTACATGTTTTAGAGTCTCTCTCTCTCTCTCTCTCTCTCTCTCTCTCTCTCTCTCTCTCTCTCTCTCTCTCTCTCTCTCTCTCTCTCTCTCTTAGATACAGGCAGTTATGAACTGTCTCCCATGTGGGTGCTAGGAATCAAAACCACGTCTTCTGAAAGAGCAGCAGCAAATGTGCTTAAGCAAGCCACCCTCCAGCCCCACCCAGGGTAACCCTGATGAGCTTTTCAAGTACTTCCCCCTCATAATTAGATAACAGTGACAAGAGGAATCAAGAGCAAAATTATAAACACTCTCTCACTTCATCTCATTTTGAAACAATGTTTAAGATTTCCTGTCATCTCCTTCTAAAAGAGGAAGGAAAGGAAGATGACTTGCAAGTATTTGAAATAAATGAGGTGTTTATATTTGGATCTCACACCTCTGTAATTTCTATGATTTGGGGAGGAAGAGTTGGCTAGTTTCAGATGCTCTGATTGACAAAAAAAAAAAAAAAAAAAAAAGAAACAAAAACAAAAATCCTTTCAATTTTCTTGTGTGTGTGTGTGTGTGTGTGTGTGTGTGTGTGTGTGTGTGTGAATGGACATCACATACACACAGGAGCTCCAGGAGGTCAGAAGCAGCATCACATGCCCTAGAGCTGGAGTTACTGAAGGTTGTGGGATGCCATGTGGGTGCTGGCAGCGAGCCCCACTCCTCTGCAAGAACACTAAGTGCTTTTCATTTGTGAGCCATTTCTCAGTCCCCCAGTCTCTACTCTTCTTTCCTGCGGATTTCTTCTTATCATCAGATAGAACACCTACGCTTTGCTCTCTGCACCATGACTCCACAGGTGTGACGTGACGCACTGCCATGCTGTCACCCGTCAAACTTGATTCTTCAAGACTGTGGTCCTGCAGGAACGAGAGCAGTGGCTGCAATATTTGGTAGTTTGTCAGAGATATGAATTCTTGGGTTCTACTTCAGAATTTCTCAGGTTAGAAGCTCTGTTTTCTTTCTTTATTGGGGATGAAGAGATGAGGGAAGGCTGAAGGGAGATGGAGGTGGGGTTTTACTTTGTGACAGTGTCTCACACAGCCCAAGCCGGCTTGGATCTCGCTACCTTGCTGAGATTGGATTTGAACTCCTGATCTTCCTGCGGATTCTGCCTCTCGAGTACAAGGGTTACAATTGTGTACCGTTCATGATCGAGTCTTGATTTGAGGTCTTGATACCCAGCAATGAGTATTTCTCTTTGCACCTAGGTAGTTCTCTATGTGTTCAAGTATTAGGACCTAACAATCAATGAAGATGCATTAGCAAGTTTATTAAAAGATCAAAAAGCTTTTGTCCCCCCAGATTTGACCCATATCTAACATATAATTTCAAAATTCTTGGAAAGCCCTGTGAACTGTGAGACTACAAATATTCTTTATTTGGTGGAAACCAGAAATAAGAATTTTTTGAATAGCTATGCAGGTCAACAAACTTGGAGGTAGCCTGTATTCCAAGCCACATAGTCCTATTTGACTCTGGACATAAAATACTTTTAAAATTTCCTACCCCGTCCTCTACTACCACCCTAACCTAGGCCATTAATACTTTTTACCTGGTTCTGTTTATTTGTTTGCTTATTTTGTATTTTGACAAGTTCTCACACATCGGAGCTGGCCTCAATCTTTGCCTGCAATGCCAAGTTCTGGGATTACAGCCTGTGCCACAATGCTCAGTGCTCTTGGGTATTTCAGTGGTTTTGTAAGCAATTTCTTTGTTTCAGTCCCAATTCTCATCCCAGCCTGTTTTCTATACATTAGTCACAGTGATCCAAGAGAGACAAAAATCAAATTATGAATGTTCCTTTGTTCAAAATGCCCAAACAGCTTTGCCCTCACACTGAATAAAATCAGACTCTGTTCCGGGCCTTTCAGGTCATGAGACGTTTCATCACTTACTTTAGTCTGAGAAGTTCTAGCTCTCCACCCACGGGATTCTTACAGAGGCATGATGGTCCCAGGGCATTTGGATAAGGCATTTAAGGTAACACACCTTAGAACTGACTACTGAGAAAAAAAAAAAAAACCTGAGCTCTCCCACTTCCACTTCAAGGGGGGGGGGCTCTATGGAGAGAGGGAAGTAACTAAGTCCATCTGCTTTTAAATTTTGGGGTGTTACTACACCCATTCCCATTCCCACTCCTATACCTACACCCTCTCCCACTACCATGGTACTAGGGCTCAAATTCAAGACCTTGCACATGCTAGGCAAATACTTTACCATTGAAGGAGAAAACAAGAGTCGATCTTAAGGAGTAATACTAATAATTTTTTAAAAAAGGAATAAGAGCCCAGCTTTTTATTTACTTTTATTATATGTTTTTAGGTAAACAACCCGTGTTTCAGTGTGGCATCTTCATACATATGTGTTGCTATACTTTGTTCTTGTCTGTTCCTTCCTTGATTGCCCTTTCCATCTGAATCCCTTACCACAGTTACTCGTCTTGAGACAGTGTCTTGCTAGATAGCTCAAGCTAGCCTTGAACTTGCTAGAGAACTCAGTCTGGTCTTGAATTCACAGTACTCTTGACTCAGCCTTCTGAGTGCTGGGATGACAGGCCCATGCACTATGACTGTCTCTGTCTTTTAGTTTTCATTTCTGCCCTTGCTGGATTGCACTAATTGTATCTACCTTACAGAGATGTGGGAAATTCTAACGGAGTCAGTAGTACATGTTTGTTGCTTACAACCACTCCTCATGCACAGTAGGCATCTCATGAAACTTATCTAGTATTAAGAAACCAGTAGCCTCTAGCCATAGATATTGAGAACTGATGGGCCACAGTTCACAAAGTTGTTCTGCAATCCTCTAACTGCCAGCCAGCATGGTGAGATGGCCCAGCCAGTATGGTAAACATACTTGCCATGCAAGCCTGCGTTCAATCCTGAGAACCTAAATAAAGGTAGAAGGAGAGAACTGATTCTACAGAGTTCTCCTCTGACCTCCATATTTGTGCCAAAGCATGAAAGAAAGAGGTGGGGGAACAAACATGTGCACACAGAATAAAAAAAATCATACTTCCCCATGCAATGCATCACTTGAGTGTATCCTAAGTCACAGAAGTGGGACTATTTTATGTTCTTCTTCAAAAGGATATTCATTTTTTCATACAATATATTTTGATCATATTCTTTCCCCTTACCCAACTCCTCCAAGATCTTCTCTACCTCCCCACCCACCCAATTTCAGGTTCGAAAGCTCTCTTTTTGCAAAACCTAAACAAAGAGTACATAAGAACATAGAGTTCATCTTGTATTGGCTAACTACTTCTGGCCATAGGGCCTTCTGCGGAGTGTAATTGATAGATCCAGTAACACGCCATTGGAGCAAATGCTTTCCCCTTTCCCAGTGGGCAGAAATTGCAAACATCTTCTTGGTTAGGAGCAGGACCCCATGCCCATGTTCGTCACAGTGTTTGAACCTGTACAGATCCTGTTCATGCTTTTACCATCTTTATGAGTTCATATGCATTTTGATCTAGTTGTGTCTGGAAGACACTATTTCTGTGGAGTCACCCAGCACCTCTGGCTCACACAATCTTCCCATGTCCTCTTCTGCACAGATCCCAGAGCTCTGAGGGGATGAGTTTAATGAAGACATCACATTTTGGGTGGGGTGTTCCAAGGTCTCTCACTCTCTGCACACTGTCCAGCTGTGGGACTCTGTGTTAATTACCCATTACCAAAGAGGAAGCGTCTCTGATGAGGGTTGAGCAACATTCTGGTTTATGGGTATAGCAATAATACAAGGGTCATGAAAGGTTGTTTGAAAGTTCAGAACAGCACTGAGGAAATGACCTAGTAGGTAAGATCACTTGATATGCAAGCGTGGGGACCTGAGTTCAGATATCCAGCACCCAGGTAATAATATGGGTGTGGTTGAGCATATCTATAACCCCAGTGCTGTAGAGGGCAGGGGCAGAAGGATCATGGGGGTTTGGTGTCTGCCTGCCTACCTTCAGGTGACATACCCTGAATTAAGTGAATAAGGTGGAGGACAATAAAACAGGGTTCCATATGGTCTCCTCTAGTTTCCACATAGACATGCTTGGTACATATCTGGAAACACATTTGCACATACCTCCCACACACACATAACAAAAATCTCCAAAGGACCCCCATGCTCTTTCACCAATCATAGAGCCTCAGAGGCACACTCATGGAGGAAGCATACATCAGTCTAGTCATCCAGAACAAAATCCATGCTGTCAAATGGGTGACAGAGGTCTCAGTGGGATTGCCATCACTTCATACTTTGAGACAAGGTCTTACTGTATAGTCCAGTCTGGCCTTGATCCTCCTGCCTTCACATACCAAGTGCTGAGAATAGATTTGCATGCTGAGCCATACTCAGCTCATGTTCAGCTATAACTGGGTGAGGATGTTGACACTGAGAGGATAAAAACCAGCAAGAAGGGTACCTTCAGGGGGCCCTCCCAAAGTATGCCACTAAGAGAACATGTCCCGTGAAGGCAGGTAGGCAGACTGATTGACAGAAAAGGCAAGAGAGAGGACAGTGATGGTTGGGCATGGTGGAAATGTGTAGCACCTGGCGACAGGTGGGTGATGCTGTAACTGCAGTTGTCATGGGTAAGGGAGGTTAGCAGGAGCTACCATGCCTCCCTTTTGTTTATTATAAATGGTGAGAAATAGGAAGGGTGGCTGGTGAGGCAAGATTGGGGGTACCATGCTCTTTAGACTGCTTCCTGTTATTTGGGAGTGTCAGCATCTTTGGGGGCCCAAGAAAGCTGGGATTCAGGCCAAGTTCTGGGATAGCTGGCTGTTTCCTTTGTTGTCCAGGCTCTGTGGGGTGGTCTGGTGCTATAAAAGTGCAGGCCTAGTTGAAGTAATCTGTGAGGTTGAACCACTTGAGGGTAGACATTTTGAGAGGACACCTGGACCTGGAAGGATGTTGGCAGAAAATGAAGTTAAGGAATTTGGGGTATTCTTTTTCCTTTTATCCAGGGTGTACATTTGTAACTTTTAGAACCGCACTCCTGGTAGTTGGGGAAAGGGAGTTCCGCTATCAGGGGAAAAGGTAGATACACTACCCTCAAGAAGAGGTAGTAGGTGGGGAAACTTAGGCTGTTGATTGACAGTTCTTATCTGGAGTCTATTTGAGAGGTGGATACAAGACAATTCTCTGGCGCTTACAAGAAATTTTAGTTTACAAAAGAAGATGTTTTAGATGCATTTGTTGCTGGAGCTTCTTTCCAGCCTGGTCCCATCACTGTGTCAGCCCCAAATAAACACACAAAGACTTACATTAATTATTAAAGTGTTGGCTGATGGTTAGGGCTTCTTATTGGCTAGCTCTCCTTAAATTATTAACCCATTAATTATTAATTTATGTATTTTTACATGGCGTTGGATTACCGGAAAATGCCCAGACCTATTACTACCTTATGGTCTACATGGTGACCCCTCATTGTCCCCTCTGCCTGCCTTTCCCAGAATTCTCCTCATTTCCTCACCCTGCCTATCTTCTGCCTCTATTGGCCAAACAGTGTTTTATTCATCAACCAATAAGAGAAACATATACAGAAGGACATCCCCATTACACTTTAGCATTCCTACTGTTTGTAATTTGTACTGAAATTACATAATCCATAAAAGGCAGTAGATTCATGCCTTTGAGTCATACTAGAAGCTTGGGACCCCAAAATGATTCGGGGTTAAAAGCTTGAAGACTGTTTCCTCTGCCCAGAAGACTGGGTGCATATAGATTAGACAGATGTCTTTAGAAGAATGAGAAAAATTTTTAAGTCTATACTTAGACAGCCAAAGGGAATTTAAAATCTTGAGTTTGTGAATATAATAGTAGACAGTGCTTTACCTGAGATAGATTAATAGCTTATCAGAGCTCTATAGATCAGTGTTAAAACTCTGAACTTTTGAAGTCTTAATACAACAGTAGCACAATGAGGAAAAGAAATTGGAAGCTTTTTTTCATTCTTTTTATATACCTTAAATCACTTTTTTTAAATCACCACTTAAGCTTTTCCATTCTCCAACCTTTATAATTTTCACTTATACACTTTAGAACACCTAAAACATTTTCTTAGATGATCAACAATTTAAACTTTACACCTTAAAACACCTTCTTGGACCAACTTTTTAGACCCTAAAACATTTTCTAGAATCCTCACAACTTAAAATTTAAACTTTACCTTTTTTTTTCTATCTAATCATTCACAATAAGACATGGGTGGTTGATGACCAAGGACAGCCATTGTAGAGCAAGTTCCTCCAAATAAAGGCATAGTAAGAAGTTACTTAGAAGTCTGTTTTGTGAGTTTATCTCTTTTCTGAGTCTGGTAACAAGCTAAACTGTGTCTAGACCTAGTGGGGGCTCGAGGAGAGTGAGACTTGTTACCTGAATTTTACAAGACAGCTGAAGTCTTGGTTGCTGCTGGTAAACTGAGAAAGCAATCACTAGCCTAGTTGTCAAAAACAAAGAACTCATAGCAGTAAGCATTTACACCAGACCGCCCTTGGGGACCCACCGACCACAGCAGGACACAGCAGCAGCAGCCATGACACTGTGGCTACTGCATATGTGCTATATAAAAAGCAAGTGCCTTCTCTCTTTTTCCACCCTACCTCAGGTGCCTCATTTGCATGTGCCTCCCCAATAAACCCCAGGGTAAGCTCTGTTGAATGGTGTGACTTTGTGGCACCTGTCAGCTCCAACCTGCTAAGGTATACCTTCTGCTGTTAAATTATTACAGATACTATTTTAATTAGTATTATTACTTTGCATATTAGTAATGATTAGGGCTGGGAAAATGGCTCACTGATTAAGATCATGTACTACTTTCCCAGGGAACAAGAATTTGCTTTCCACCTCCACACTGGACACTCACAACTTTTTAAAGTCACAGGGATGCTTCTGTGAGCCACCTGTATACATCACACACACACACACACACACACACACACACACACACACACACACACACACAGAGAGAGAGAGAGAGAGAGAGAGAGAGAGAAGCAGACAGAAAGAAATAAAGACAACAGACAGAGGGATAAACACATGATTCAGGGATGTATGGTGGACCAGAATGGCAACCTACTACATTACTATGAACCAAGAAATCATGTCACCTGATTTCCCATCTTCCATCTTCTTCCTACCCATGAACACCTTTGTTTCTCCAACCACCTGGCTACATAGCTGCCAGAGTTTCCTTTTCTTTCGGTGCTGGGATGAAACCCAGGACACTGTGCAGTAGATCCCATCCAGGTCTTTCTTGGTCTACAGATCAGCGACCCACCAACAGAACTCTTCACTAATGACTGCTGGTTTACCCTTTTGAGCACAAATGTCCATGGCATTCATGGTCACTTAAGTTGGTTTTTAATGAGGAAGAATTTTCAGAAGAAGACAAATTTGAGGAATCAAAGGTTTTAATTAGCTGGGTATGGTGGTACAAGCCAGTAATCCTGGCACCTGGGAAGTGGAGGCAGGAGGACCTGAAGCCATTCTTATCCAGTTCAAAGCCAGCCTGGACTACATTATACTGAGTCCAAAACAAACAAATCAAACAAAACAACAAAAGACATGGTTAGGGCTGCAGAAGATGGCTCAGTGGTTAAGAGCATTTACTGCTCTTACAGAGGATCAGGGCTCAGTTAACCCACCTGGTGGGCTCATAACCAGTGTAACTGCATTTCTAGGGGATCAATGCCCTCTTCAGGCCTCCACAGTAACCAGGCACACACACATCATACACATATATGTGCACATACATGCACACAGGCAAAATGCTCAAACACATAAAATATGGTAATTCCATTTTTAAAAACAGGAATGGTATTACAGTAATCTTCAAGGTTTAATCCATATAAATCAATACTTGAGAGTTCTACTTTTTTTATACCCTTCCAACCCTTAGCCAGGAAAAAAGGAAATGTACTGACTGCCTTGTTTGAAAATTAATGCCAATCAAGATTGAAGAGAGCAAGAAGCCTACTCAAGTCATAACTACTAGAAAGAAAAAAGGGTATGGTCTGGGTGTGATGGAGCACATCTTTTAATCCCAACACTCCAGGTGAGTGAATTCAAAGTCAACCTGGTCTATAGAGTGAGACTCTGCCTGAAAAACAAAAGCAAACAAAATTAAAAGACATGACCTGTTCATCTTAGTCTTTGGAGGGATTGAAAGGAAGATTGACTAGGAACAAGCACCCAAGATAACAAAGACTCAGTTACCGGGTGAGTCTCAGGTATCAACTAGAGTTTTCCATCCTATCACTTAAATAATGAAGCACCATCAGCATCAGCAGCCAAATGCTCTTATTATACAGACACAAGTCTAACAGGAGGTGTAGGCAGGACTTCCAGAGAGAGGATTCTTGGAAGAAGAAAGGCAGATTCTCCAGTAAGGAATCAGGAGGTGCAAGATGGAAGAGAGGTAACAGTAGGTAGCAGAACATAGCTTAATAGAAATGGATTAAATTAAGTTATATGAACTAGTTGAGAACAAACCTAAGCTAAGGCCAAGCTTTCATAATTAATAATAATTCTCAGTGTCATCATTATTTGTGAACTGGCAGCTCTGATGAAAAAGTGTGCTACATGCATACTTGTAAAAGGTGAGCTATGAAGAAAATGTAGCTCAGTTGGAAGCTTACATGCTTATCATGTACAATTTCAGGTTCAATCTCCAGCACTATATAAACTGGGCAAGGTGACACAAATCTATAATTCTAGTACTCAGGAGGCAGAGGCAAGAGGATCGAAAGATCAAAGTCTTATTTGGTTACATCAAAAATTTGAGACCAGCTTGAGCTACATTTGTGAACTTGATGTGATTTAGAATCACTCTAGGCCCTTGGACATGTTTTGAGTGACTCCCTTGAAAGCATTCATCTAAATAGGAAGACCCAGCCCACTGTGGGCAGTGCCATTCCCTAGGTTGAGTCCTGGACTCTATAAGTGACCCACATATCATCATTCATTTTCTCTCTGTGCTTTACTATGGGTGTAATATAACCACCTGTTGCAAACCCCAGCTGCTGTGACTTCTGAACAGTGAAGGACTATAGCTGGGATTGCTAGCTAAAAAAAACAAAAACAAACAAACAAAAAACAAAAAACTTTCAACTTTCTCTCCTGAGCTGCTTTTCGTCAGGTTATTTTATCACAGCATCAGCAATGCAAACAGGATACCAGCAGAGCAATGTGGACAGCTTGCCTAAGCTTTTCACCACCATGCCTGCCCCAATATGATGGACCACATCCTCTAAAACTCTGGACCAAATAAGACCTCCCTCCTTTGGTGGCTCTTGTTATAGCAACAAGAAAATGATCACAGCTATGAAATGACTAAGTTCCCAATTGGGAACTTACACTTTCGTTGCCACAGCCGGCTCATATGGCCCCTCCCCTACTTCATGTTCATCCTCACATTTATTTATCTTTAATTTGACAAGAACTGACAGTTTTTATTTTAACTTTGTTTTTGTTGTTTTGTCTATTTCTTGAGACAGAAGCCCAGGCTGGCTTCAACTTTCATATGTAGCTGAGGATGACCTTGAACCTGATGCTCCTGCCTCTTCCTCCAAAGTGATAAAATTGCAGCACAACCTGGCTAAACACAGTGTTAATTAGGGCCTTTCATATTTCCATTTGTATCATCAAGCTGCCCACTCACCACCCTTCTCTTTGATTCTCTAAGCCTGTGTACACTCTTTTCTATCCCATGCTGTAAGGAGTAAGGTACTCCGAGACTCTGTATTTGATATAATGCTGTTGGCCAGGTACTAGTTTTTTATAGGCTAGCTCTGTCTTAATTATTAACCCATTTCTGTTAATCAATTATTTCCACGTGGTCTCATCTTACCGGGGAGTGGACCCAGACCTCTGTTCTCTCCAGTCTCTCCATCTTGACTCCTCCTTACTACTTCCTCTTTCCTCCTTGTCTCCTAGTTCCTCCTATCTTCCTTTCCTATTGACCAACAGTGCTTTATTCATTAACCAGTATGAAAAACATATTTACAGAATAGAATGACATCTCCCATCATCTCCTCTTTTCTGTCTAAAAATAAAAAGGAGGGTTTTAACCTTAACATAGCAAAATATATCACACAACAGTTATCAATTAAGAATCACAGTTAACAATATTTAGTCCATTAACATTTAGCAAGATTTAAGAAAATAGTCCATCATCTATTCTATCTTTGTGAGTCTAAAGTCTATGTAACTTATCTTTAATCCTAACTAAGGAAAACTATAACTATACCTATCTGTCTTCAACTCCTTTAAAGACCACAGAAGGATAATATATAAACTCCAGAAATGACAGACATCTTGCCTTGTCAGTCACCTGAAGTTCTTCTGTAATCTACCATCTTCAGACCATAGGCCATAGTATGTCTGGCAGACTCTTCAGCAAAGTAGGAAACTTTAAACTGTCTTCTTGTATTGACAGTTTGTCAGTCATTTTTCTCTGTCCTGCAGAATGTCTGGCAGACTCTTTCATGAAGCAGGAACTCTGTAGCAATGTATGTCTTGAATCAGCAGTCACTTTTCTGTGGGTCCTGCATGTCCAGTTTATATAGCATAAAGTAAAACAGTCCAGACAAGAGCAGTATCTTGTCCAAATGGCTAGTCTTGCCATATTGGAGGCAAACTCCATAATGTGTTTCTTTAATGTCCATCCTTCTTTCTGACACAGGTGGTGTTGCCAGGAGCATTTATATGTCACTGTCAAGAAAAACCCTAAACCATTTTAAATGCCATATTCTGTAGGTCTTTGAAAGGTTTGAAGAATGCCTATCTATCTCAAATATATCTGTGTATCTTGAAAACCTAACTAACTTAACTCTAAGCTTTGACTATCATAGGTAATTATTTATTATCTGTACCCCATTATACATTACATTTCTAAATGAGCTATATAAACACAATACCTAAATAAGAGGAGAAATATACATATCACAAAATTGACCTTAAATTGTATCAATAAATGAAAATCCATTCCAAAACAAGGTATTCATATCTGTACCATAATCCCCTTTTTACCTTTAAAAAGAATTGGCTATGATCACTAACCATTTATAACCAACCTCATTTAAATGAAAACAAACATTTATAATCAATATATGGGAATTTGGGTATCTTTCTTTCCAAACTACTTCCTGCTGATAGGGGGCGCTGTCTTGGGGATCCTAAGAAGATGCAGAAATCCTGGCTGTAGTCTGCAAGGCTGCCTTGTCCAAGCTGTTTTTAATGTTGGATCACCAGGAACTCTGTTTCAGGGGGTCTGGCTTGCTCAAACCACATTAGTCTGGAAGGAATCCACAGCATTTTATTTTCTGTGGAAACAAAAATAGAAATCCTTTTCCCCAGTAACTTGTCCTTGGACTTAAATTTTGGAGTCAAAGCATTTTTAAAATATATAAATTGAATTAATCCAGCAGCATTTCTTTTATCAGTTGTTGTTATTTCCTCAGAAGTCAAACAATTTAAAGACAACAGAATAGCATATAGCATCCATATTTTTTCTGTGCTTTCCATCTTTATGTGGCTTTTTATTACTCTGTTTATTTTACATATATTTTAAAATTTTTTTTTAAGACAGGGTTTCTCTGTGTAACTTTTATCTGTCCTGAAATTTACTCTGCATACTCAGGTTTACTTTGAAATCACAAGAGATCTGCTTGCCTCTGTCTTTTGAGTGCTGGGATTAAAGGCGTGTGCCACCACACCCAGCATCTTGCTGTGTTTTTAAAACCATTTTATTCTTTTTCTCTCCCAAGTCTACATATATTTTAAAACACATTGTAAACCTTTACCAATTTTTTAAATGTACTTTTTTAATGCCTTTACTGTAAATCTTTATCTTTTTCTGGCCACGAGTCTTTTATCTGGTAAACAACAACATTGCTAAAATGAAAGTCATAGTTGCTTCTGCCGCAGTTTATCAAAGATGGCAGCGGGTACCTTTACCGCCAACAATGAGAGCTGTGCTCACCTCCTTGGTCTATGCTGCCATCCAGCAGCATATTTCTGGCTTGGATATGTGGTTACTGCCATTGCCAGCTCTCATACACACCAATAAATTGCTGGTAGTGTTTTTTTAAAGCCATGCAGTTTTTGCCGCTTATGTTGAGTCAGGAAATCTCCCTTAAAGGAGCCGTGGAAATCTTTGTCTCATGTAAAACAGAGTCCAACCCAGAAAAATCTGTCAGTAAGAAGCTTTGCTTGTCTCTGTTCTTTTGTCTCTAAAACCCTTTCTTAAGCTTTTGTTAAATTTTAAGTGGAAGTTCTTATTAGCCACGTGGGCGCCATATGTAAGGAGTAAGGTTTTTCCTCCCGCCACTGGTCTTGTCCCGCCACCGCGCCAGCCCCAAATCACACACAAAGATTCTGTATTAGATATAATGCTGTTGGCCCATTACTTGTTTCTTACCAGCTAGCTCTGTCTTAAGTATTAACCCATTTCTGTTAATCTATGTATTCCCACGTGGTCTTATCTTACCGGAGAGAGGCGGCTGGCAGTTCTGCTCTCTCCAGACTCTCCATCTTGACTCCTCCTTACTACTTCCTCTTTCCTCCTTGTCTCCTAGTCCTGCCTATCTTCTTTTCTTATTGGCAAACTGTGCTTTATTCATTAACCAGTATGAGAAACATATTTACAGAATGACATCTCCCATCACCATGCCTTCTGCTCTTCCAAGAACAATCTACCATCTTTTCCTTACACCAGTATACAAATTCTATCCAAGTAACTATCAAACACATTCACTCTCTCTGCCTGGGCAACATGGAGGATGCTGTGTCAGCTGACATCAATTTGTACCCAGCCCTTCCATTTGCAGAGGAATTTCATGGCCCTGCTCCACTAGGAGCTCAGTTTCTTCCCCTATAAAATGAGACCATTGGTGCCCAGCTCGGGCCTCTGAGAATCACCTAGGGTAATTGTGAGATAGTGTTTTGTAAACTGCTAGGTTGCATTCAGGAATGTGGAAACTCAATAAAGCGGACAGCTAAACATCCAGAACTACTGGATAGGATGTGATTTTTATATGCAATAATATGCATCAAAAAACATTTGTTTCCTTCATTTAAATAAAAAAAAACAGACTGTAATAAAAAAACACCTGCCTTGTGGATATATTGCCCAGTTAGTCTCTGGCTTTTTCTTGAGAATTCACTCTGTGCTCAGCATCTCAGTTCATCATGACAAGTAAATCCCAGATCCTTAAAAGTTGGCAAGCAAAATTCTTGTCTCTGGGGATATTTAAATCTTTCTTGGCTCATAATTGTTCCCTCTTGGGTGTTGAAATGAAACGATGCCTCCCTGCCTCTTGAAATAGAGCTGTAAGAAACACTGGCGGTGCTCGGCTTTTGACAAAACAATCTTCATAAATCACAGATGCAATGGGCTGTGGGCACAGGGCACAGTTCCTTAAAGGTCTCTCTGCTCTCCTCCGTTAGCTTTGGAGTCTAGCTATTTTCATTCTTTCTCCTTCTTCTTTCCCACTTTTAATTAACCGAGGATATTTACTTGATATTTTTTTCCTGTGTTTCCCCCCTAATGCTTGCTTCCCTCCCCATAGTTCTGACAGACCATCTGTCAGGTTTGTGTTGGCTTCTTTGAAGCACTGTGCTATTTTTTACCCTTATCTGCTATTAAAAACATATACAAATGGCATATTATCATTGCAAATGTTTTCCACAATACTAAATTTATATGGGGTGATCACAATTCACCCCATTTCCAGTCCTAATTTTTCTTCATAGTTAACCACCGTTGACAGCTTCATTCATATCCTCACTTCTGTTTTCTGCATATACATATCACAGGCACACACATCTGTTACACATGGGTTGATTGGTTATGTGAGCCCATTTCATTGCCTTTTTGGTTAGGTTAGTATACATAGTATACAAAGTAAAGGGTTTCACTGTGGCATTGGCATACACATTTGTTTCCATTCATCCCTCTTCCCTGCTGTTATCTGCCTTACTTCCTGCCCCATGCCTCTACTTCCAATTCTTTTGAGAGTCTCACAAAGCCCAGGCTGGCCTCAGCCTCTATGTGCAGCTGAAGATGGCCTTGCATGCCAGTCCTCCTGCCTCTGCCTCCCGGGTGGGTGCCAGGTTATAGGCAAGTACCACTGTTCCCAGCTTTTGATCCCAGTCTTTCACCAGCTGCTTATTTCCCTCTTCTTACTTTATCTCCCCTGGTGTTAGTTGTTCTTTGACATAGGAAATTGCTCCAGGATTATATTTGTGCCAATGTGGATTTCAGAATGTATTAAAACTGGGAATGGCTGTTCACACCTGTAATCCCAGGACTCATGCACTTGGAAAGTGGACACACAAAGGTATCCTTGGCCACATAGGAAGTTTGAGGTCAGCCTGTGCTGTATTCCACCCGAACCCCTAAAAGAAAAAGAAAAATATTTAAACAAACTCAATATATCATGAATGAATTTGTAGAGTAGAAGCGCTGGGTTAAATGGGTCCTCTACTGTGTACACTTTTGTCATCACTGTTGTCTTGGAGACAGAGGCTCACTATTCAGCCAAGACTACCCTGAAACTCATAATCCTCCTGTCTCAGCTATCACCAAGTGATAGCATCATAGGCCTGTGTCACCACATCTGGCTAGAATGTACAATTAACAAAGACAATGATTTGTTTAAAGTTTCTTTTACTACTGAATACCTAGGGCTTAAATTCGGGCCTGACATGTCATCAGAATTCATCATATATTTGTTTAATTACTTAAAATAATATTAAAACTCTTGTTTGACAGTGCTGAGAGGTGAACCTAAAAGCTTTTGTCATATTCATATTTATTATTTTCAAGGAATCCAGAAAGGGAAATGTAAGCTTACTTTAATAAGTGATGAACATATTTGATAAAATTATCATAATCCTGACTTCCCAGCAAGAACTGAGAAACTGTTAATATGCTGAGAACAGAAGGTAGTTCCAGAAAGAGATCATGCCAAAAAAACATAGCTAAGGTCATATTTATCAAAGTAGTAGAAATAGTCATGGTAAAATAAGGAACTAAAATGCATCTTTGTGGTCTCTTTTATGATTGAATGTTTTCTTGGGTATTTTAACTAAGACAAGAAGTGGGGTAGACTTACTGGGAAAGGGTGACGACCCCTATCACTGTTAATAGGAAATAGGATGGTTTCCCAGATAGTCTGGAACAAATGAGCTTTAAGATAATTAGAGCCAAAGCTGGAGAAATGGTTCCCCAGTCAGGTGCAAGCATGTGAACCTGAGTTCTGATTCCAAACTGGCATAAATGCTGAGTGTCATCCCAAGCATGCTTGTAATCCCAGCAACATGAAGGGAGGAGACAGGGAGCTCTCTAGAGCTTGCTAGTCATAAAACACAAGCTCTGGGTCCTGGGAGAGACCCTGCCTCAATGAAATTAGGCAGAGAGTGTTACAAGAGGACATCTGATACTCTCTTTTAGCCTTGATTGTGTGTGCTCGAATGCACACACATATGTGCACACATAGACACATACACAAACACATTCATGCTCACACACATACAAAAAAGACAATTAGAATGGATTTGCTTTGGTAAATCTGTCAGATATACAGATACACACGATATTATTCTTATGAAAAATAATAAATTATATTTATTTACTGCATGCATGTATGTGTGTGTGTGGGGGGGTGTCCCTGTCATAGGACAACTTGTAAAATTCAGTCCTCTCTAGTCACCATAGGTCTTGGCCTGAAATTCAGTATAGTCAGGAGGGTAGCAAACACCTGCTGTCCCGCCTCCTCATCTTCTCCTTTGTGTAGTTTATTGAAGAACACAGACTCCTGAGCAGAAAGGGACCAGTAGAAGGGTAGCCATCCCCATTGTTCTTTATTGTTATTACTCTATTAATACATTAAAATGTAAGGGTGAAAGAGATCCAATACATCTCTAATAACTTTTTTATCCTGTCTGATCTCTGGCAACCATTTCACATGGTCATATCACAATGTCAGTCTAAAAAGCAACACCAAAAAGAAACAACAACAAAAAACAGCCTTCAACTTCATGTTTTCCCAGCCACTTTTTTCCCATACTTTCAGTTCAAATACCACCTAGTCTTTAACCACCTGGACCATAGAATCTTTTTATTTGTTTACTTGTTTTTGTTTTATTTTTGTTTGTTTATTTGTTTGTTATTGAAACAGGATCTCACTATATAGCCCTCGTTAGCCTGGAACTCACTATACTAGGCTGGCCCTAAACTCACAGATATCTGCCAGCCTCTGCCTCCCAAGTCCTGGGGTTAAAGGTGTTCACAGGAACATCCATCCCGTTCAATGTCTTGAGCCTTCAATTTCAGGTCCACACTAATACCTGGCATTCAAATCCACAACCCATCAGCTTAGTGTCTATTTCAATCAAGAATTGGAAACAAGCTGATAAAGGAAAACTGTAGACGAGGCTGGCCTCTTCCTCCCCAGTGCTAGGATTGAAAGCATGCAGCACCACCACCACCCTGATCTTTTTCTTTTCTTATCTGTTCTTTTTTTTGCTAAAGAGTCTCATATAGCCCAGGCCTGCCTCAAACTCATTTGATAGCCTGATTTTTTCATTCTCCATCTCCTAAGTGCTGGGATGACAAGTGTGCACCACACCCAGTTAACTGATTTGTTTACATCTTTCTCTGCAGGAAACACCTGTATATTCTCCACATGAATTCTCACCTGGCAGTTTATTAAACTGTTAGATTTCAGCTTTCTCATCTGTCTGACACCGGTCTACACAGCTGCCTGACACCAGTATACACAGCTGCCTGGATGGCTGGATTTCACTTTTGTCCTTTCTCATGGATATCATCTTTTTGGCACGGTGGTGCCTGTCTGTAATCACAGCATTCAGGAGGCATGCAGGAGGATCACGTAAAGTTCAAGGCTGCTCTACACAACACGTTCAGCCAGCCAGAGCAGTGTTATAAGACCCATCTCAATCCCTCCCACCCCAGCTTTAAAAGAAGATGAATGGCTGTCTGGTTGAATGATAAATTAAAACTGAAGAAACTGATGCTCGTGAGTTGAAAGATAGCCCTGTGTATGCTCTTCACTGAAATGGGATCCACCTCACACTTTTTCTCTCTTCTCTCATCCCTTTTCTTTTAAATGTTTTTAAGGGGCCAATGAGATGACTCAGTAGGTAGGGGTACTTGCTGCCAAGACGGAGAACCTGAGTTCCACCCTTGGGCCCCATATGGTAGAAGGAGAGAACTGATTCGGGCAAACTGTCCTCTGACTTCCACATGCTAGCACGTGTGTGTGTGTGTGTGTGTGTGTGTGTGTGTGTGTGTGTGTGTGTGTGTATAAGCAGTTTTTTATTATTAATTTATTTTATTTTATATATCAAAGTCCAATTAAATGAAAACAAACATTTATACACAATATTTGGGAATTTGGGCGTTGTTCTTTCCAAACTACTTCCTGCTGGTAAGGGGCGCTGTCATGGGGGATTCGAAGAAGATTCAGAAATCCTGGCTGTAGTCTGTAAGGCTGCTTTGTCCAGCTGTTTTGAATGTAGGATCACCTTGTATTCTGTTTCAGGCAGTCTGGGGTGATCAAACCACATTAGTCTGGAAGGAATCCACATCTTTTCATTTTCTGTGGAAAAAAAATAGAAATCCTTTTCCCCAGTAACTTGTCCTTCAACTTAAATTTTGGAGTCAAAGCATTTTTTTTTTAATTTAATTGATTATTTTACATGTCGATCCCAGTTCCCTCTCCCTCCCTCCCTCTCTCCCTCCCTCCTTCCTTCCCTCCCTTTTGCCCTCTCTGCCCTCTCACATGCACTCAAACACCCTCCCCTCCCATCCCCCCACCCCAATTCCATATGTAGGGGAATGCCATCCAGTTGGGGTCATGTAGATCTGACAGGTCATATGAACTAGGGACTAGGGCTTCTCTCCTGTCTCTAGATTAAGGCAGTTATCCCTCCACGGGGGAATATGTTCACAAAGTCCTTTTGTGCACCAGGGATACATCCTGGCTCCACTGTCTGAGGTCTCTTAGACTGCTCAGTCCTTCTGGCTGAGACCCATATTCAGGGGGGCCTGAGTCAGTCCCATGCTGGCTTCCCAGCTATCAGTCTAGTGGCCATTAGCTCCTCCTTGTTCAGGTAAGCTGTCTGTATGTGTTTCTGCCACATGGTCTTGTCCTCTCCATCTGCATCTGGGTTCTAGTTCGACTCAGTGTTTATGTATGGGTGTTTGATCCTGTTTTCAACAGGCATTAGTTGAGGACTCCATGGAGAAGTTAGTTGTTGATCTCACTCTGTGGGAAGGGCATTTATGATAGCCTTTCCACGGAAGCTCAGATTGTTAGTTGGGAGCAGTCTTGTAGTTCTCTAGACCTTTCTTTGTGTTCAATTTTATCTTCAAACCAATATTGGCTCCCTCTTTTATGTTCTCTCTCTCTGTATCTCTCTCTCTCTCTCTTTCCTATCTTCTATCCCTAACCAGGCTCAATCTTCCTGGTGGCACATGTTTTCCTTTCCTCCACCTCATTTTCTCCGACTTCTCTCTCCATTCGCTGCCCCCCCCCACTTCACCTGAGCTCTGGGGGACTTGTCCCTTCCCAGTTTTTTTTTTTTTTTTAAGGATTTAAAAAAAATAAAAAATTCCCCTCCCTTTCTTCTTTCCTGTTCCTGGGTATCAAACCCAGGGCCTTGGGCATGGTAGGCAAGTAGCCCATCACTGAGAAATTTCCTAAAACATTTTTAACAGATGGACTGAGAATATATAGCTCAGTGGGAGAGTGCAAATCCCCCATATATGGATCCCTGACTTCAGTTACTACCCCTCATCCACAAATAAACAACACCAAATGATTTTGATTTGGGTGTGAAACCTTGTGCTTTAGTTAAAGTGAGTAAGGCCAAGGTAGAAAGATCACCAGAATCCAGGCACTGGAATCAGCAAGAGCAATATAATGGGACCCTTTCTTAGAGAACAATCTGTCCGAAAACTGCCTCTATCTGTAAGTCACTGACTTAAAAACTTAAAAACGTTAGGAAAAAAAAATGGAAAAATCAACTTACAATAAGGTTTGTGTTGTGTCTGGTGGTGCACACCTGTAATCCCAACACTCGGGGCGGGGGGCGGGGGGCTGTGAAAGAAAGACTAAGTTGGAGAACAAATTTGGGAGACCAACAACCCGGCATTATTGTTATCTGTCATGAAGTGTCTATTGATTTTCCTTATCAGATGGGCCTGAATTCATGATGTGAATAGAAGGCTTTGCTTTGCCTTTTTGAGATACTTGTCATTTCAGGTAGTGCAGAGAAGAGAACAGAAGGTTGAGGTCTCTGGATCTGCACATACTGGGATCAATTCCAGGATACTTAGGCTGAGGATGAAGGAGAAGAAGGAGAATGTGGATAGAGGACTCAAAGGCTAAGAGCTACTGGTGCTCTTCCTCAGGACCCAAGTTCAGTTCCCAGCACCCATGCTGGGTGGCTCACAACTTCCTGAAACTCCAACTTGAGGGGATCTAATAGCCACTTCTGGCCTCTGCTGGTACCTGTGAACACATAGCATGGACACACATACACATATAACTAACTAATGAACTAACTAACTAGAACACAATTTTTAAAAAGGAACCGAAGGAGGATCAAGGGAAGTCTTGGGAAAAAGAAAAGTTAGGAGGCATGGCTCAGTGTGACAACCTTATACTATAACATGTTAAAACTAATGTAAAATAGGATGGGCCTTATGGCACAAGCCTGCAATTCCAACTACACGGGAGGGTGAGGCATAGGACCACAGGTTCTAAGGCCTGCCTTTGTGACAGAGTGAGTTCAAGGCCAGCCTGGGGAACTTGATGAGACCTTGTCTTAAAAAAAAAAAAAAAAAAAAAAAAAAAAAAAAAAACACCAAACTCTCATCAAGGATAGGTCTTAGTACCCCTGTGTGGCCTCTCAGCCTTTGGTTTAATCCTTAGCACTAAACAAACAAACAAAAATAAAATAAAATAAAATAGACTCTATTAGCCAAACTAAAAAACCAAGTTTCCTTTATCACAGCCAGACCAAACAAAACTGAGGGAGAGATGAAAAAACCTGGGTATGAGCTCCCTGTTCTTTTTGAGAGTTTCTTGTTTTTCCCACAGTAACCTGAGCACTGCCTTCTCTGATGTCACTCAGCATTCACATAAAGCTCCTCCTATACCCAGTGCCCAGCTTTGCCCATTCCTTTCTTTTCTTTAATATTGTTCTCAGTTGAAAACAACTAGCACTTTTCAAAGTATCTGATCCTACATCTTGGGAAAGGGAAAATCCAGATAAACCTGAACCTTTTTCTTGCAAAGATGCTTTCAAAGGTGCTGGGTGTTAAATGGGTAAAGAGGCCAGCTTTGGGGGGAAGGAGCCCCAATGAGAAGCTGAGAACAATAAGGAGCATTAAGGTAGGGGCGTGGCTAAGTGGCAGAGTGCTCGCCTGAGTCCACACTGCCCTGGGTTTGATCACCAGCCCCATATAGTACCAGGCATGGTATCACAGATGCCTGTAATCCCAGCCCTTAAGTAACGGCCCTGAGGATCTCAAGTTGTAGATTATTCTTAGCTACATATCCAGTTCAAGGCCAACACAGGCTACAAGAGCATTTATCTCAAAACAAAACCAAAGCAGGGAAGTTACAAAAGCTCTCTCTGTATTTCTTTCTGGGTCTCTCTCTTCCTCCCTTTCTCCCTTCCTCCCTCCCTCCTCAGGCAGAGTCCCATGTAGGCTGGCTTGACCTTGAAGTAGCTGTATAGCTGAATTGACATTGAATTTCTGATCCTCTGCCCAAGTGCTGGGATTACAGACAACAGTCATTTTTTGATCTTTAGTGCAACCTTTCTCAAACTTTTTCCAACATATGCCAGTCCAGATGAACCTCTTTCAGGAAACAAACAAGTGACATAGACAGCTAGTATAATAAGTGAGAAGAACAGAAAAATATGTTACTACATAATAAGCATTATTTTTCCTTTTGTGGGTTATATAGCCTTAACCCCACCCCTCCCAATATTTACTTTCTATACCTTGGTAGAAAAAGATGTCTTTGAAGTCTTTTTCTAAGTATATATTGGTTATACACAATAATGGGTTTGTCATGGCGTTTCATATCTCTGTATTTGGATCACATTCACCTCCGTTTCCATCATTTGTTTCCTTCCATTCCTCCGATCCTGCCCTTTTCCCAATTAGTGCCTCTTCTATTTCAATGTCTTGCTTTTATGCCTTTCTGTTTCTCTTCAGAAAAGAGCAGCCCTCCCAGTGATATCAACTAAACACAGACAGCATAACACGATGCAGTACCTCTAGATGTAAAACTCATATCAAGGCTGGATAAGGCAATGAATACACTAGGACGAAGAGGATCCCCAAAGTAGGTGAAAGAGTTAGAGACACCCCACTCCCACTGTCTAGAGTCTCACAAGAGCACCAAGCTGATCAAACACAGCACGTATGCCGAAGACCCAACACAGACCCATGCAGGCCTCCTGATTCCGATTCTGTCTCTGTGAGCCCCTATGAACTCTGCTTAATTGAATCTGTGGTGTCCTCAACCCCTCTGGCTCCTGCAATCCTTCCTCCCCCTCTTTCGAGGGCTTCCAGGAGCTTTGCCTAATGTTTGGCTTGTGTCTCTGCATCTGGTCCCATCAGCTGCTGGAGGAAGCCTCTCTGCTGATGATCAGGCTAGGTACCAATCTATGAGTATAATTCAATCACTTCTGATCTTTTGGCTAAGATCAAGTGTGCCATTTGCTTACTTATGCATTTGTATTTCATGTATCTCAGGCTGGTCTGTGACTTGTTACATAGCTGAGAATGGCTTGAGCTTATTTCTTACCTTTAACCTCCTGAATGCCCCATATTGCAGAAGTGGCCCAATACCTAGTTTATTTGATGTTGAGGATCAAATCCAGGACTTCTTGCTGAGCTACCAACTGAACTACATCTCTAGCCCTTGGTTCCCCTCTTCAAAACAAAAACAATGCTTTGTTGGGTGTAGAGGAACAGTTTTCCTCAATTCTAGCCAAACTATAAATACATCCACTTTACTTCTCTGATTTATGATTTTTTTTAATCTTTTGCTACCCAGGAAAACTATGGTTGCAAGCTAATGGACTCATGTCCAGTAACAATACCTTCCTAAAACAAAGGAAGTATGGAGCATTGAGACAGAGCTTATACACAATTGTCTAAGAAAGCCTTTTAAGCATGGACACACAACTAACCATGATCAATTAAGGAGCATACTTCTGAACATGAGGAGTTAAGATTATTGTTTATGAGATCATATACACAGTTTTGGACATAGCTCAAGGTCAAAATGGCAGTTTTAGGTATGCTTAGCTTGCCTTCAAGATGAGAGCTAGGTGTGGAGGTGGATCGTTGGGTAAAAATGTTTGGTGCCTGATAGTGCAAGCCTGACAATTCGGGTTTGATTCCTGGAACCCACGTAAGGGCAGAAGGAGAACAAAAATTATTCTGTATCCTTTGTATCATTGCCATGTCATTTTACACACACACACACACACACACACACACACACACACGCCTTCCATCCACCATACTCATCCCTCTCAAAAATAAATAAAAGAAAAAGGACAAGGGCCCAGGAATTCTTATTTGCATAACAATAATATCTGCCCAGAAAAAAAAAATCTCTGAGTATGCTCATTTGTCTCATACAGCTAGGGCTAGGAATGCCTAGTGCCTGGGTATAAAAATGGATTTAAGGGGCACTTCTAGAAGTGTCTGTTTGTACCCCTTACTTTTAGATGAAAATATGACAGGCCACTTTAAAGTTTCTTTATGATAAGAGCTTGCCCCTGCAAGTGCCTGTTTCACTTATCATCTAACACTATGTAAAAAAAAAAAATACTGGGTATGACTTTGAATATCTGATTCTCCTGTTTCCACATACCAAGAGCTGGGACTATGGACATGAGCCACTGTGCCCAGTTTCTGATGTGTGGGGGATAAAGTCAGGGCGCCTCTCATGCTAGACAGGCACTCTGCCACTCAGATACATCTTCGGCCCTTATACAACTTTTAAACTTTTATTCTGTTTTTAATTGTGTGTATTTGCATGTGGGTGCACACTCAGGCTATAAGAGAGTGCTGACTTCTCTGGAGTTGAAGTTACAGGTGGTTGTGAGCTGTCCTGCCTGAGTGCTGGGAACCGAACTAGGGGCCTTTGAAAGAACACTAAATCACTGAGCCATCTATCTAGCCCCATTTATGTCTTCTTACATCATGGTTAATCATGCAAGTGTGTGCGTGTGTGTGTATGTATGCATGTTCGTGTGTGCATGTATGCATGTGTGTATGCATGTTCGTGTGTGCATGTATGTGCATGGTGTGTGTGTGTGTGTGTGCGCGCATGAGCACCCGTCCAGATTTATAATTTATTATATAAATGGAATATTGCATGATCTTCACCTGCTGGCATGGGGACTTAACGGATGGGGTCAAACATGTTAGTATCCATGTTGTTGCTTCCAAGGCTAGAGGGTTTGAGACCTTAACTTGAAATAGAATATCATTGAAGTAATGCTTCATGTGTGGCCAGAACACAATGCTAAGGTGGCTTTAACACCATCAAACTAGACATGGGTATCAGTTTGTGGACATGCTATCATTTCAATCTTATTTAAAGTTAGATTCTGACGCTGGAGTTCTTTAAGGCGACCAGTGCCTTGCCTGGTTAGAACTGTGTCCTCCATGTGTGTCCAGTGTACACAGAGACTCAGCCTCTCTCCCCTCCATGTTTTCAATCTGTCTGTTGTTTGTTTGTTTGAGACAGGGTCTTGAATAGTTCAGGCTGGCCTGTTTAGCTGAGGATGGCCTTTAATATCTGGATCTTCCTGCTTCTACCTCCTAAGTGCTGGGATTATAGGTATGCACCACCTGCTTTATGTGCTACTAGGGTTCAAAGTTAGGGCCTCAAGATGCTAGGCAGGCACTTTACCAACTGAGTTACATACACTGCAACAATAGCCTGCTTGTAATTACAGTTTTCATTTTTTCCTCCTCCTCTTCTTTTCTTCTCCTCCTTCATCTCCTCCTCCTCTTTCTTCTTTTCCCTGAGACAGAGTTTCACGGTATAACCCCGACTGACCTGAAACTCACTCTGAAGACCAGGCTGGCCTCACAGGAACTCACAGAGATCCACCTGCATCTGCCTCCTGAGTGCAGGAATTAAAGGTGTGCATCACCATCATCTAGCTTTTTTCATTTCTGTAACTAAGTAGCTCACATGTTACCTCATGAATATTAACTACTTAAGAAAAGATTTGAGCATTTGCCTAGTGAAAAAATGAATGTTTAAAAATCAGCTAGTGTCTTCAAATCAATAATGGGTTCCTCTTTTATGTTCTCTCTCTTCTGTTTTCTATTCCTACCCTGACTCAATCTTCCTAATCGCACGTACTTTTCTCTCCTCCCCTTCTCTTTCTCCTACAACTGAACCTAAAGAAAGGTCTAGAGACCTACAAGACTGCTGCCAACTAACAATTTGAGCAACTGTGGAAAGGCTTTCCCAGATAGTGAGATCAACAACTAACTTATCCACCATCATGGAGCCCTCATCTACTACCTGTTGGAAACAGAAGCAAACACCCATAACTAAACACTGAGTCGAACTAGAACCTAGATGCAGACAGAGAGGACAAGACCAGGTTACAGAAACACATAAAGACAGCTGACCTGAACAAGGAGGAGCTAACTGGGGCCTCCAGACTGATAACTGGGAATCCAGCATGGGACTGACTCAGGCTCCCCTGAATATGGGTCTCAGCTAGAAGGACTGAGCAGTCTAAGGGACCTCAGACAGTGGAACCAGGATATATTCCTGGTGCACAAAAGGACCTTGTGAACACATCCCCCATGGAGGGATACTGCCTTAACCTAGGGACAGGAGAGAAGTCCTAGGCCCTACTTCAAATGACTTGATAGATTTACATGACCTGGATGGCATTGCACTACATGTGGAATTGGGGTAGGGGGATGGGAGGGTGCATGTGAGAGGGCAGAAAGGGTAAGAGGGAGGGAGGGAGAGAGGGAGGGAAGGAGAAAGGCAGAGGGAACTGGGATCGACATGTTAAAAAAAAAAATCAGCTAGTGTATCTGGCCACCGTAGAGGGCACTATTAATTATAGCAGCTAGGAAAAGGAGGTAGGAGGATTATGTACTCACTGTAACACAAAAAATAAAAGACCCAGAGACAGATATTGAAGTTTAAGCTTCAAGCTGAAGATGAGAGAAGCAAAGCAGCCAATCCAGTAGATCTTACCTCTACCCAGCTGAAATGGCAATCCTGTCTCCATAAATCCTTAGAGGCAAAAGCTCTCAGTTCCTGTCTCCTCCTCCTCTTATTCCTTTCTTCACCCAGCCAAATCACTCCTATCTCTACCTCCCTAGTGCTGGGATTAAAGACTTGTGATCCCGGGTGCTGAATCACCTTTGTGGGAGTTGTTTCTTCTTAGGACTAGATCAATTTTGTGTAGTCAGTGTGGCCTTGAACTCAGAGAGATCCATCTTCTTGTCTCCTGAGTCCTGGGATTAAAGGTGTGTACCACCACTTCCTGACTATAGCTTGTGACTGGCTTTGCATCCTGAACCCTCAGACAAGTTTTATGGAATGGTACATGCTGCCAAGCCTGATGACCTGGGTTTGAGTCTCAAGACCTATATGATGGAAGTGAGAATCGACTCCTCCTGAATATTACCCTCTGACTTTTCTTGAGTATGTGGCATGTCTATGCCCATTCCCTGACAAACAAAAAACACACAAGTGTAATGAAATTTTTTTGAAAGCAACAAAAATATCAACTAGTGTAAGCTAGTAACCATATTGTGTTTTAGAAAGATGTAGTTTTTCTTCCAAATTCTCCTGGGGGCTCTCTTTACCAGAACAATACCCAATCACTCCATCCTGCTGGCGGAGAAGGCATAAGGTAGGCTGTTGAAAGCATAGCTATGTCTGGTACCTCAGGGGAAGGAACCTGACTACAATTAGTAGATCTGTTCTCATCAGAAGGAACACAAGCCAAATGCAATTGCTTTGATTCACTGATGGCTGGCTTGATTTTGTCCATTAAAAACAAATAGTAACAGTTGGCAATTAAACAGATGGACAGATGCAGTAAAAACTACTGCATTATCTCTGATGGAGAATACTACTAAAATGCTACTGTCATTTCGTGGCATCTTGTAACTGCCGTGCTGTCACAAGGTGTTTGCAGATGCTATGTGGGGAAAAGTGGTTTAATCTCATAACTGCATTTGAATCATAGAGATGAGAATATCAATTCCAATAGCAATCCAGGAAATTAAAACATTTTTAAAAAAATCTTCCCATAGCTTTTATATTTTTCTTTTTCAAAATGGAATTATTCCTAATTATGTGCATGTATTCATGTGAGCATGTGTGCACATGAGCCTGTGGGTATGAGAATGTGAGTAGAAGTGCCTGAATAGGCTTGAGGAAGCAGATACTCTGGAGCTGAAATTACAGGCAATTATGAGCTATCTGACACAATCACTGTGGACCTAACTCAGGATCTCTGGAAGGGCAGTAAGTGATCCTAATCACTGAGCAATCACTACAGCCCCAACTTTTGTATTATTCTATCATGGAAATTTTTGCTGGGTTTTCTTCGTTTGATTGATTGATTAGTGTGTCAATATGTATTGGACTCCAGCATGCCACAGCACTCCTGTGGCAGTCAGAGGACAACTTCTGGGAGTTAGTTCTTGCCTTCCATTTTGTTGAGGCAGGGCTTTTCTTCTTTCTTTGTACTCCAGGGTATGATACCAGCTGATTCTCTTGTCTCTACCTCCCATATGTTAGCCAAGCAACAGCAGCAAGTACTACAACTAGCTAGACTTTTAAATTCCTTTAAATGCTTTTGAAGTGTAAGCTTAGTTGCTGTATTAGTTACCTTGTTTCTGTGATGATAAATACATGACAAAAAGCAGCTTAAGAGGGGGAAGGCCTGACTCTGGCTTACAGTCACAGAGGATACAGTCCCTCATGCAGGGAAGCCATGGCAGCAAGAGCTGAAGGCACTTGGTCACATTTCATCCACAGTCAGGAAGCAAAGCTTGATAAATGCTGGCATCCAGCTCCCCTGCTCCCTTTTACTCAGTCTAGGACCTCAGCCTATGGAGTGGGGCCAGCATACCAGCTCTGTTGTGGTCTGTAGCTGAGGATATAATATCTTAGCCTCCTGCTACAACTGCCTGCAGCCTCACCTTCCCTGGCCTTTTGGACCCTTTCTTTGGATTATAAGCCAAAATAAACTTTTCTTTCTTTCCCTTTTGGCCATGGTATTCTAGCAACAACAGCAAAGGATAATTAACACAGAAATCCATTTTATGAGATGTGAAGTGGCTGTTTCCTATTCTGTAAAACAAATGAGTTAAAATTTACCAGAATTACTTGTTTTCAGGTTTTATAATTATAATTTGTAGGAGGCATGGAGGGCCTCATGCTCACAGATAAGCATTGCAGGAACTTGGAATGCTAACCCCTCAGGGTTGTTCCTTCAAGGGAAGGAATGTAATACCTATTATCCGCAGGGAAGGCTGGAAGCAGATGTATTTGCCAGCCTGGTGACCTTTGTCTTGTCTGTTTGGCTTGAGACTTTTCTAGCTCTGGATCCTCCTACAGAGACTTACTGTAAATTTGTTTTTCTCAGTCAATCTATAATAGACTGACTCTATCTTTATGGAGTTTCCAAAATGTTTTGATGTAGTCACATCTATACATCTTTAGCTTACTTTGCTCCTCAGAAAGATTTTTAAATGTGTGCTTTGTTGTATACTCAAGATTGAGGTATCACCAAAATAATTCTCACCAAATTGTTCAGTGTTTAAATATGTTTAAAATAAATTACTTGGATCAGACTCCCAAAGTTAAAATCAACATCAGTTACTTAGTCATGTTAAAGTGAACTGCCTTTTTACCTCCCTCAGATTCTCTCTCTCTTTTAAAATAATTGTGTATATGTATACATACAAATATATTAGAACCATTTATTTATTTTGAGACAAAGTCTCACTATGTGTACTTGGCTGCCTGGAACTCACTGTAGACTAGGCTTAAACTCAAAGAAATACACCTGCTTCTGCCTCCTGGGCACAGGGATTCAAGGCATATGTCACCATACCATGCTAGAAGAATTTTTATTAATATATTAATAGACACATAATTGTATAAAAATAGGAAGTAAGCATCCATCCCTCTTGCTTCACAAGATGACTTTGAGACGAAAAGTGATTTTCTAAAGAAATCAACAGTGAAAAGTTGACAAGTCGTTCTATTCCTCCCTCCACTTTTGTTTCATTTTCTCTGACTTCTGAGAAAATCACTCTAGTAAATATGGTGTATTTTAGTTAATATTTACATATATTAATGCCCATAAAGTTGCAGGATTATTGGCAAAACAGAGACCTTGGAGTGCAGATGTGAATCTTTGCTCTTCTACTTACTACTCATTTCATCTTGGGAAAAAAAATTAACCTCTTTGTGTACCAGTTTTCTTGTCTGTAATGAGAGATTAAAACCTAGTCCTCTAAAAAGCAGATTGTAAGGTGATGTTTAATAACAACAATAACAAAGATGCTTTGGAGAAAACATCCATGAGAAAAACAAGATAGTGAGCTTCTTTGACTACTACAACAGGATAGATAGCCCTAGAACTGAATGCCACACCATAATATACACTTATTAGCCCAGGCTTTTGTAGAAAACTGGGATTGGCTCAGCTAGGCTCCCAGGCTTCAAAGTCTCTCACAAGGTTCCAGTGAGGGCTTGTTTGCAGGTTCTAGCAAGGGGCACAGGGGCACCCTTAACTCTATAATGATCCTCCTGAGGTTGAAGAGATGGCTCATTGGTAAATAGTGCAGAGTACCCAAGGTTGGGTACAGCACCCACACTGGGCTGCTGGCTCACAACCCCTATAACTCCCATTCCAGGGGATCTGTTGCTCTCTTCTTGTCTCTAAAGGCACCAGAATCCATGTGCAGGTACCTACATGCACACACATATACACATAATTAAAAACAAAGTAAAATTTTGAATCTACCAAGCACAGCTTTAGAAGTTTTATACATGGAGTGGGGGAAGAGGGAAAGGATATCCACCTATTCAGTTATGCCAGCAGAATCAACCCTTAATGATCAATGAGTGGCAGTTATTATAGTAGATCATCCTATATCCAAGTCTTCAATGTTATCCAGAGCTGTGATCTCTGATTTCCAGAGATATCCAGAGCTATGATTTCTGATCATACTTGATTTGGGGAATATATACGTGAGTCTTGTCAGGATTCAGTCAGTAGCTGTTAGTTTGGTGAATGAAGGCTTTGGTTCCTTACTTGCTATTGACCAATATCAACCCACAGTTTCTTCCCACATGACTCTCTGTGGAGATCAACTTGTGACACAAGAGATGTCTTATCTCATGGCAAAGTAGAAAGATGTAGGTCGTGGTGAGATTTTGTTTGTTTTTAACTTTCTGATATTTAAGGGAGTTAGAGCTTGGGGTGAAGGATTTCTCACATTCACTGTACATGTAACATCTTTCTCCAGGAGGGTGCTCTGACGCGGAAGGCTTCCTTGTATTTGCACTTGAGGCAGGGTTTCGCATGTCCTAGGCTGGCCTCAAATTCACTATGTAGCCAAGGATGACTTTGAACTTAGGCTTCTTGTCTCTGATTCCTGAGTGCTGGGATTACAGGTGTATACCACCACACCTGGTTTATGTGGTGCTGGGAACTGAATCCAGGACTCTGTGCAAGCTCAACCAGCTGAACTCTGTCCCAAATCCCTAAATTAGTTTTTTTGTGTGTGTGTGTAATTTGTGGATTTTCGGTTTTGTAATTTATTCTCAGCAGTGGCATTCCATCTCTTTGCTCTGTTCTATTAGCTGGAAGCAAGTCTCTAGGTCCAGTCAACTTCACAAGGGGGGAGTTAGGCAAGGATATGAGTACCAGATGGTGGAGAACACTAGGTGCCATCTCAGTGGCTGCCAGTTACAAACTGAAGGATTTGTTTGGGAAGAGTTACCAGTGTGATCTACTTAGGTGTCTTCCTGTGGAAGGCAATAGGGAGGAAGAAGAGCTGGTTTCAGGCTGCAGCAGTCTATTGATTCTTTATGCCTTGACCATGCTATACAAATACTCTACATGAGCCACAATCCTGGCTCCACAGCACAGTTTTAGGAATGTTTTACTTGGATAAAAGTCCTTAAGCCAATATCACCCACCAGAGGAATCCCCATACCACAAGAAGAGACTTATCTTCATACTTCTGTCTTACTCACCCCTCGCTGAGAGAAGCAAATGGTAAATGTGGCTTCAGAGTGACTGAGGTTTCCAGATGGTTTCAACAGCTGGGCTGCTCAGTCAGCTCCATCACAGCAGTGGATGGGCACATTCTGCGGACTGCATTGAATACAGATAAGCGTTCTGCACATGACTAGAAAATTAAATGAAGGATTATATAAAGAGCACTTTGGCCTTATTACAGCTCATTGTTATTATTGCCTCAAAATTATTGTAGTGCTTTGTTGTTGTTGTTGCAGCAAGATTTTTGTTTTCTTTTAAATGAGACAGAACAGCATGCAGTCTAGGCTGGCCTTGAACTTGCTGTGTCCACAAGAACATCATTGGATCCCTGACCATCCAGTCTTTGTGTTCCATGTGGTAGGATTAGAGGTGTGTGCTACACTGCCTGGTGTGTATGATGCAGGAAGGTTTGAATATAGGACGCAATGCATACTAGGCAAGCACTCTACTGACTAAGCTACATTCCCAATCCCCTTCTTTCTTGCAATTTTTTTAAAACAGGGTTTCAATATGTAGCCCAGACTGCCCTTGAACTTGCTACATTCCTCTTGCCTCAGCTTCCTAATTGCTGGGATCACTAATGTGACATGAGGCCTGGCTCTATTGTTACTTTTCATTTGTTTGTAGAAGTGTTTTATGTTCTTGTTTAATCCTAGATGTCTCATAGATTTATTATAGTTGTAAATGATATCTTAATTTTATAACTTCTCTTGTAGAGAAGCACCTTTGATTCATAAAAATTAATGATACATTCAGTAACCATGCTGAGTCAATTTTATTAGTTTCCCCAGTGATTTTGTTATTTTTTCTAAGTGGGAATACACATTATCTATAATAATGACAGTTTTGTCTCTTACTTTAAATCTTTTACATCTTTGTGTCTTTCTTTTTCCTTCCTTTTCTTTCTTTTTTTTCTTTTTTCTTTTTTTCTTTCTTTCTTTCTTTTTTTTTTTTTTTTTTTGACAGCAAAGTCTCAAATATCTTTGGCTGGCATTTGAACTCAATATATGTCTTAGGATGACCTCAAACTTCTAATCCTCTGGTTATCACCTCCCAAGTCTGGACTCAGAGATGTGCATCATCATCATATCAATTTTATGTGGTCCTAGGGGACCAGGTCTGGCCTTCATGCATGCTAAGCAGGCTTTCCATGCAAAGTGAACTATAGCCCCAGCCCACATCTCATTTCTTTTTTGTCTCCACTAGCCTGTCCAGGCCATTAGGACAGACTGTGTTAAACACAAATAGAAATGAGGATTCTCTTCTAGCATTTGATCTTTAAGCAACACATCCATCAAATACTGCTGTAAGTTGGTGTATAACCTTTACAAGAGTCGTCATTCACTCTTCTTAATGAATTGATTGAACTATGAGCAGTGGTTGAAAATTATCAAATGCTTTGTTCTTCATTGATTTATATACTCGTACTTTTTTCATCTTCAACCTTTTAAAGTAGCAAATTGCAGTTTTCTCTGATGTTGAATTATTCTTGCTTTGAGACGATAACACAAGCCAAATCGTGATATATTGCTTTTTAATAACCCAATTAGACAGCAGATCACTAATGTTTTATTTCAGCAACATGAGTAAAATGGACCTATCGTTTTCCTCCTTCAATAATCATTATTTGGGTGCTGCTTTTTTCTAAATGTAGGATTTGAGACACCATCCCCAAATGTAGGAGAAGTGGGGTTTTTGAAGTCCTCAAACTGTAAGGCTAAGGGGCTTCCAAGGGTTGACATATTTCCAGAGGAACTTTGGTTATGTAGGAATTTGTAAGAACATACACAAATTATTTGGCAGAACATTTTATCTTTTGAGGGTAGAGGTCAGGGTATAGGGTGTGGAACATGGAGATTCCTGAAACTTAAGTTTTATAGTAAACAGAAATGAATTTATTGTGACTTTGTAACAGGATGGCTTTTGATCTTAAGATGGAGTCAGACCAGTTAAATTTCAGCTTGTATTTTGGAGAGGACAAATATTCAAATCAGAATATAACCTATATAAAGCCTTAGACTCATGTTAAAGTTCAGTTACCACTAAACATTTTATAAGTACAGACTATGTACTAAGAACATAAAGACAACTAAAAGACTAAAACATAATGGTTACCCTGTAGAGTTTTAAGTACAGAAGAGAAAACCAGGTCTGGAAATTGAAAGAGCATGATACATTCAACAGCAAGTACACTCCATGACCCCATCCCCATCCTCCCCAAACAAGACGCCACACAAGACTGTATACGAGATATGTTTATTAAATGTGACTTTGTAAGAGTTGGTTAGAAAAACAAAGTGGGAGAGGGTTCCAGGCTTTGTTCTTTGCCAGCTGATCCATAAGGTTCTTTGGGTGTGCTATACTGCAAAGGGCTTTTAAAGGAAAAACCGCCTCCCGGCATCTCACTCTGCAGCTGCAAACATGAAGGAGAACAGGAGGCAAGGAACTTAACAGACCCTGCTGCCAGAGGAGAGTCAATAGCCGGCAACATGAGCAAACCCATCTTTTAACGATCAGTCATTGCTGGGTAGAGTGGGACTAGAAGTGAGACGGATACAAACTCCTTCATAGTACAAACAAATGACACCAGGAGCCGGGTGAGGGCCAGTAGTCACAGACAGGATAAAAATTAAAATATACGTAGGTAATAAAAAAAAAAAAAAGATGGAGTTAGAATGGTCCATCAGTGGCTAGCTTCATTTCTGTTAGGCTGTGTGACTTGCCAGGGCCTGGCTCCTAAAACAGACTTAGGATTTGTTGTGTGTGGTTGAAGAGGACTATTCAAAGGGCTACCATAAGTGGCCTAGCATTTCACTGGTTTCTCTCTTCTTGTCACCTCTCCCTGGTCTTGGCTCAGTTGCCATGGGTCACTGCAACAGGGGACTCAGGCTCTGCTTCTGGCCTTTTCATTTTCTCTGTTGTGTCTATCATGATCAGAGATTTTCAATTACAATGAAGTCTTATTCATAAAGTTTTTCATTATGTTTTGTACCTTTATCTGATCCAAGAACACATTTTTTCCTATGTTTCCTTCGAAATGTTTTCATCTTGACATTTGTTTATGATATGTATAGCTGTGTTAGCTTTCAGCTCCTATTGTGATAAAATCCCCTGGCAGAGCAACTTAAGGCTTATTGTGGCTCACAGTTCAGTGGTCCATAGTCCACGATAGTAGAAAAGTCAAGGCAGCGGGGGCATGAAGGAGATAATTAAATCACACCCACAATAAAGAAAATAGACAATGAATGATGCTGCCCAGTTCACCTTCTCCATTTTAGAAATTATCTTTTCCTTATTTGGGTGTGTGTGCATATGTACATTCGAAGATGCATGGATGCATGTGTGTGCACCTTTGTAACTGTCTTAGGGTTTCTATTACTCTGAAGAGACATCATGACTTCAGCAACTTTTATAAATGTAAACCTTTAACTGGGGCTGACTTATATTTTTAGAAGTTTAGTCCATCATCATCATGTCAGGAAACATGGCAAACATGCAGGCAGGCATGGCAGTAGAAAAGGAGCTGGGAGTTCTACATCTTGATCTGCAGGCAGCAGGAGACTGTCATACTGGACATGGTTTGAGCAGATATGAGACCTCAAAGCCCACCTCCACAGTGCCACACTTCCTCCATCAAGGCCACAACATTCCAATAAGGCCATGCCTCCTAATTGTGCCACTCCCTATGGGCTAAGCCTTCACACACATGTGTCTTTGGGGGCCATGCCTATTTAAACCACCTCAGTAACCATGTTCATACAGAGGTCAGAGACTTTTATGTTCTCAGGGATCAAATTCAGGTCATCAGGCCTGGCAGTGAGCACTTGCTAAATCAACTCACTGGTCCCCATTCACCATTTTAACAGTCTAGATATCTTCCAAGAATGATGGATGCCACTCAACAGTGGGCAGGTCTTTCTACCTGTAGATAACCTCCATAGGCACATCCAGAGATCTCTTAGAGTCTATCAAGAGCTCAGATGTGCACACAGGGAGGGAGCTCCCACACGTGCTAGCAGAGGCCATAGATTGATGTTGGGTGTCATCTATTGACCCCTGCATTATTTATTGAGTTTTTTTTTAACTGAACCCGTGGCTTGCTGTTTCACCTAGACTGGTTAGCCAGTGAGCCCTCAGGATCCCCCCTTTCTGCACCCCCATAGAGAGTACTGAGGTTACAGGCATGCACTACCACATCTAGCATTTACGTGGATCCTGTGGATCTAAACTTGAGTCCTCATTTTTGCACAGACTACCTATCACTCACTTAGCCGTGACCTCAACTGTCCCCATCTTTGTCATGGGCCTCAAACCAAATTGGTTCTTCTTGAAACAAGACTTGCCGAATTTGTGGTTAGGGAAAATCAAGATGTCCTTGACTGAACCATAACTCTGACCTTTCCTAGCCAATATTCTCCCTGTCACAGTATCAGTGTAACAACATCTGTGTGACACACTTCTGGTTGATGAGCTATGGATTTCAGTTACACCATCTATCACACAAGCTTTTCTCTAGGGAGAAAATCTTGGCAGGAAACAGACAGGGGTCTGCAGGAATATGTCATCATTGCAGAAAGTGTCTGAATGTTTGAATCTGTTACAGTGAATGGGCAGGACAGGCATAGGAATATGTAACTATTATAGAAAAGACAGACAGGAAAGGAGGGAGGGAGTAGTGAATGGTGGCCAGGAATGGAGTTGCCCACCTATAAAGCTGGTGGAGGAAGCAGAAGATTGGGAGTTCTAGGTCATTTTCTGCTACAGAGTGACCTTGAGGACAGCTTGAGGTACACGAGACTATCCCTAAAGCAAACACAAACAAAAGTAGTGAATGTGACTGGTGATAGGTCAGGTGCCTACCCATGAAGTTCTAGGCTTGAAAACCAGCCCTGGAGAATCTAGTGAATGGTGCTACAGTGTCCCTTAGAAGATTGGTCTCACAATACTCTCCTCGGCGGTGCCTGCAATTGGGATAAATGACCCAGACACCTTTATTTAATAGAGGTGCTTTTCCTTTTATGCATAGTCAACAGAGTTTATGAGTATTAGACAGAAGCAATCACCATTCTTCTACTGCTCTCATTTATAGCACTAGAGCAGTAGTGGTGTGGCATGGAGCTGTATTTTTTAGGGTTTTGTTTTGTTTTGTTTTGTTTTGTTTTAAGTCTTATGTGTTGTTTCTCAGAGCAACTTGAAAAATAGCCCATTCCACACAGAGTGATACTCCTCAGCTTAGACACATGGGGGAGAGCCCAGGCACTGCCCCAAATGTGTGACAGACTTTGAAGATCTTCCATGGAAGGCCTCACCCTCCCTGGGGAGCAGAAAAGGGGATGGGATGGGGGTTGTGGGGGGGCAAGGGAGGAGGAGAGGGTTCAGAAACTGGAATTAACATGTAAAACAAGCTTGTTTCAAATTTAAATAAAAAAATATATCCCCCCCCCCCAAAAAAAAAAGTCAAAGGCAACTTTCCTGAAGACACAGGGCTGCATGCATAGTGCTTGCAGGTGAGGACAAACATGGCGGTGGGATTTTTTTTACTTTGTGAGATTTGAAATAAAAGCTACTGCACCCTCAGGCACTGTAAGTTCCACATTAGCCCAGCTCAATAACATATCCCCCTGAATTGGGAATTAAATATTAAATGAAGATTTGATTACTTCTTCCTAAGAGGTCCCTGGACCAGATTCTGATTGCCTGAAGTAATGATCTTTAGACAACAACAAAGAGGTGAGTTGTGTTGTGTTGTGTTGTGTTGTTTGTTTGTTTGTTTGCTTGCTTGCTTGCTTTGCTTTCTTTTTTGGAGCATATGAGTGTGGACGCATATTTGGGAGGGGTGGGGAATGCCAGATTTCAACCCTGAGTATATAGTTCTTCAGGAACTATCCACATTGGTTTTCAATTTAACTTGCTAATGAATGTTTTGCCTGGTGCTTTTGGAAGTTAGAAGATGGTGTTAGATCTCGGGAACTGGAGATAAGGGGTTTGTGAGCCACTATGTGGGTGCTAGGAATTGAACCCATGTCCTCTTCAAGAGCAAGTTTTTTTTTTTTTTTCTTTTAATCTCTCAGCCATTTCTCCAGACCTCACTTGGCTTCGTGTGTGTGTGTGTGTGTGTGTGTGTGTGTGTGTGTGTGTGTGTGTGTGTGTATTTAGTATATATAGATTTTGAGAATTTCATGCGTATACACAAAGTATTCTGGTTATCTCCACCTTCACTCCCCACTCTATCTCCTCCAAACACAGCTTCATCATTTCTCTCATGACTTCATGGACCCTCTCTTTTTCCTCTCTCCTCTTTTCCTTCCTTCCATCTATCCTTCCACCCTTCTTTCTTCTTTCCCTCCCTCATCTCTTCCTCCAAAAACCTACTGCTGCTACTCATATTCCCAGGAGAGCAGAGCCATTCACTGGAGTATGGACAGCCTAGCAGGGGTCACACCCCTGAAAAAAATGAACCCCTCCTCATCAGCAGCATCAGCTGCAGATAGCTAACTCCTCAGCTAGGGTGAGGCTGAGGGAGTCCCTTCTCCCACCTCATCTTTGAAGACATGGTCTCTCTTTGGTCTGGAGTCCGCTGATTAGACAGGACTGGTTGGCCAGGGAAGCCCAGGGAACTGCCTGTCTCTATCTCCTCAGTGCTGGGATGACAAGGGTAGGGACCACAGCACTTTACTGACTCAACCATTTCCCCAGTGTTCTCCCTCTCTCTCTCTCCATGGTATTCCTATAACACTTTGAGGAGATTGGTGTTTGCTATGTAGTTCAGGCTGGCCTCAAACTCATGCAAGTTCTTGAGTTATAGGTATGCAAAACTGTGTCTACCTATGACTTGGATTTCTTTTTTTTTTTTTTTCCTTCCTTCCTTCCTTCTTTCTTTCCTTCCTTCTTTCCTTCCAACATAACTTTTTATTGATTCTTTGGGAATTTAAAGCTATACACCCCAATCCCATTCACCTCCCAGCCCCTCTATATCTGTCCTTCACCCTTATAAACCCACCTGAAAAATTAATAAAAATTATTAAAACAAACAACAAAAATAACCACTTCACTCCTGTGTCTTTCCTACTCTCCACCACCTGTTAACTCATCTTAGTGGCACTGAGAGATGCAGTGTATGTACCCTTTTGTCCAAATAGCTTTTCTTGCCAATGTTTATTGTAATAAGTTGTTGGTCTTGTGTGAGGTCTCTGGGTTCTGCTACACCATCAATACTGGACCCTCACTGAAACTCCTCTTAGATATCTTGCTTTTGCCCCAGTCATGGAGATCCTGAAGCTACGATTCCACAGGGCCAGTCCCTTCACATATTCAAACAGTCATAGATGGGGTAGATGTTGGGGTGGATCAATTTAGAGCCCTGGATGTGGGCCTGGGTGTTAGCTGAGTGGGTCAGTCAGGGCTTCCTCTGGGTCATTCACTCAGGCAAGGGGAGAAGTCAGCTCTCCTCTGCCTATGGTGGTGGTGGGGTGTGGGACCAGTTCTCCCATGAAGGGTGTGAGACTAGCTCTCCTGCTTTTGCAGCTGTCAAGAGATGGGGCCAGCTTTCTGTACTCACACCATTGTCTTTGGGATGGCTCTCCCATGAGGGGGCAAGGCTAGCTCTCCCAGTGTTAGCTCAACACAACCCTTGAACCTCAACATGCATGGTCTGCATGGCCCACAGGGGCAACATGGGCCATGGACATTAACACAGACCCCAGCTGCAGCAGAACCATGGACCTTATATGCCCTTGACATAAGTTAGGGCCCAGACTCTCCAAGGCCCCAGGTGACCGTGCAGGCCACTCAGATCAATTAATAGGGCAGGGCAGCAGCATTGTTCTTGGATACCAACATGACCTTGGGTGGCAGTCCAGACCACAAGCATCTGAATGGTCCTCAGCAGCAACAAGAGCCAGAGACATCAACACAGACCTGGGCTGTGACAGGGCCATGGACCCAGACATGGCCCTCAGCAGCAGCTCAGGCCTTAATGTCACTATGGCTCCAGGTAGCAGTGTAGGCCACTCAGAACAGTATGGATCTGGCAACAGTGTGGCTCTTGAACACCAAAATGATCTCAGGTGATGGCCCAGACCCTGGGCATTCATAATGGATCAATGGTATCACAGACCACAGACATCAACACAGATCCATGCTGTTTGACTTGGCTTTCTAAATGAACTGATTTATTAATGTGTGTGCTCATAGTGCATGATAGGTGTGTGGGAGGAACATTGCACTCGCAAGTGCAAGTGCATGTGTGTGTGGGAGAAATGTGCATTCCATGCATGGGTATGGGGATCAGAGAATGACTTTGTGGAGTTGGTTCTTCCAGCTTTATGCAGGCTGATCTCAGGTCCCCAGACTTGTGTGGCAAGCACCTTTATCCATTGGGTCACCTCGCTGGACCATGATGTGGATCTTGCTTGGTGACTTGCATGGATTGATACAGTTTTTTAAGGACTGTAGTGAGGACTGGAAACAAAAAGGTGGTCCAGTAGTCTTAGAACAGGGAGTGTAGCTCTTCTAAGAAGGAGACAAAACCTGGAGAAAATGCGTGAATGCTAGAACATTTCTCTGAGAATGCCTCTCTTATGTACATCTCTTTGACCTGTGTAGTTCCTTCCCATTCACCCCCTCTACACAGTGTCAGCAGTTTTGTCAAGAGCAGAAAGACATAGACGAGACACTCAACTTTTGTTTGTTTGTTTGTTTTTTCAAGACAGGGGTTTTCTGTAGCTTTGGAACCTGTCCAGGAACTCACTCACAGAGATCTTTCTTTGTCTTCTAAGCACTGGGATTAAAGGCATATGCCACCACCACCCAGCAACCACAACACTCAACTTTGTCCAAGAGTGTTTCAAAGATCCATCTTCTAAAACTTAAAGACCTTTGCTGGCAAAACTTGGCAGACCAAGAAAATTTATTCACTTGTTTATTACTGATCTGTAGTCCCCTTGGGAAATCCACAGCTGTATCGGGCTGTATTAGGCAAGAGAAATTTAGCATTTTATTTGTTCTTTTAAGATTTCAGGTTTCAACTGGGGGTTCAAAAAATTCCTAGGCTAGTCTTCGAAAATGAACAAAATAAATGAATTGCTTTCCACTTCTTCCTCACGTAATTTTTTCCCAACACAATAGTTTCACTGAGATGCAATTTACACATTATAAATTTTTAACTTTAAGTTGACCAGCTTGGTGCTATTTAGTATAGCTACAGAGTTTGCAACCATCATGCTTTCCCTACTTTGGAACCTCTATATGGGAACCTTGTGATGTGAGTAGTCTCCTTTCCCTAGCTAGGAGTAAGAACTAACTGATGTTCTTTGTGGGTTTGGCTATTATGGACATTTTACAAGAATGGACTCATACAATGTATGAGTTGCTGTTGCTGTCTTCTTCCAGGTTCTTACTCATGTTATAGTATGCATCAATATTTTCTTTTTCCAAGACAGGGTTTCCATGTAGCTTTGGAACCTGTCCTGGAAATAACTCTGCAGACCAGGCTGGCCTCAAACTCACAGAGATCAACCTGCCCCTGCTCCCAAGTGCTGGGATTAAAGGCATACGCCACCACTGTCCTGAGCATCAATACTTTATACCTTTTACTGTTGAATATCACTTTATATGACTATGGCTTATTTTGTTCATCTAATCATCAACTGCTGGAAATTTTTTCTAATTTGGGGCTATTTTAAATAATGCATTGAGGCAGGGGCTGCAGCACAGTTGGTAGAGTAATAGTACAGTGTGCACCAGGCCCTGGGCATCCAATCCCTGTGCCACAGAGCTGTGGTGGTGCACACCTGTAATTCCAGGGTTGGGGATGGTCAGATGCAGGGGGATCAGAACTTCAGAGTCATCCCAGGCTAGATAGTGAGTTTGGAATCAGCCCGAGCTACAGCAGACTACGTCTCTAAGTAAGTAAGTAAATAATGCATTGAAAATGCATATACACATTTTTTTTTGCATGGACATGTGTTTTAAAATCTTTGACTTTGTACATGTAACATGCAATACTACTGCAACCCTTTAATACAAAGTTCCTCATGTTGTGGTGACCCCCAACCATAACATTATTTTGTAGCTACTTCATAACTGTAATTTCACCACTATTATGAACTGTAATATAAATACTTGATATGCAACTCCCCAAAGGGTCAAGACCCACAGGTTGAGAACCACTGCTCTAGAGGGAAATTCACATCAACCCATACTATATTTTAATAGTATGTTAAATATAAGTTTATCAGTTGAAGTAAAACAAAAACAAAAAAAGGTAGGTCCAAAGAATTTAAAACTAAGATAGTCCTGGTTGTCCTGGAACTCACTCTGTATCCCAGGTTGGCCTTGAACTCACAGAGATCCACCGGCCTCTACCTCCCAATGGCTGAGATTAAAGGTTTGTACCACTCAACCCAGCTAAAATACATTGTTTATGATCAGATTATAAATTCAAATAATCATAAGTTGATAAATAAAATTCAGAAGTGCATTAAAAGACTGGTATTTTTGGCCAGGTGGGATTTATTCCAGGAATACAAATGTGACTTAGATAAATTAGTAAGTGGAAGGAGAGAGAGAGATTATGTGAGTATTTTAATGCCAAAAATGGATTTAAAAAAGTAAACACCCATTTCCAATGAGAACATTAAGATAAATAGAATTGGATAATTCTTTCTAAAGAAAGAGAAAATATTACTTTCTTTAAAAAGATTTTTTAAATTTATTTAGCTCTGTTTTTTTTTTGTTTGTTTGTTTATTTTGCAATAGGGTCTCTCTACATAGCTCTGGCTGTCCTGGAGCTCAATTTGTAGATCAGCTCTCAGACACACAGAGATCTACCTGCATTTGCTTCTGAGTGCTGGGATTAAAGATATTCACCATGTTGTCCAGTCCTAGATTACTGTTTCTTATTTGATTAAAGTCAGAAGAAAAACAGGTGCCACTAATATCTTAATATAAAGTAAGAGCCAGAAGCTAAATAAAGTCTAGTGAGAAAACACAATGGAAGAAAACATACAATGCCAATCACCACCAAAATGCTAATTCCATTAGAAAAGTACTGTGTGATGAAAAGGATAGCATTTTACAGAAACTTTCTGGCTCAAACACAATGCACTACTGTGTTGGATAGGCTCATACACTCATGTATAAGAAAAAGGTAGAATTTAAAACAAGTTAAAGGGCCAGGAGAGATGGCCCAATGGTTAAGGGCACTGACTACTCTTCAGAGGACCAGTGTTTGATTTCCTGAATTCATGTGGCACCTCAGAAGTATCTGTGACTCCAGTGTCAGGGCATGCTCTTTTTTTGTCCTCCATGGGCACCTTGTTCATGTGCACATGTCCTGACACATGAATGTGCACACACACAAACACACGTAAAAATATAGTTTTTTAAATTAGACAAGGGCCTGGAGAGATGTGTGGCTCAGAGTGGAGACTGATCTTGCAGATGGGTCCATGTTTGATGCTCAGAACTATTGGGAACTCCAGTTCCAGGGGATCCAATGCCTTCTTCTGGCCTCTGAGGATATGAGGCACCAGGCATACCTACACATGTAGATTAATTTAAAATTAAGTTAAAAAGAATTAGGCAGGCTATGGTAGTATATACCTTTCATCATTCAAGAGGCAGAGACAGATGAGAATGAGGTTATAGACTGAGAGCCTGTCTCAAAAACAAAAAGACCAAAACTAAACAAACAAACAAAACTAGACAGGACACATAAATTCATGATAGCCATCATACAATGTGTTGACCACAGCTAGTGACAGACGACATATACTTGCCAATTTTGAAGAAAATAGATTACAAGTTTTTTTGTATGGTATGTATATGTATGTGTGATGTGTGCTTGTGTGTCTCTATGTATGTGCATGCACAAGCCACAGAGCATGGAGGTCAGTGGACAACTTTGAGTCCTTGCCTTCCACATTGTAAGAGACAGGGTCCCTTTGTTGTTCACCATTGCATATGGCAAACAAGCTGGCATAAGAGCTTGCAGAGATTTTCTTGACTCCACTTCTCACCTTTCTAGAAGAACGCGGTTATGAATGGGCAGTGCCATGCCTTGTGGGTGCTGTGGATTTGAGCTCAAATGTTTAGGTCTGTGCAGTGAGTTCACTGAGCCATCTCCTCAATCAACGAAAAAAGTAGACTTAAATATTTAGCCATAAAATGTATGTTAATGAGCTTTATATGCCTATTTCTAAATATACACAGACTTCAAAACTTCATGTTGAGTTGTGCTGCATGTCTTTAATCCCAGCACTCGGGAGGTGGAGGCAGGTGGATCTCTGTGAGTTTGAGACCAGCCTGTTCTACCAGGGCTAGTGTCAGGACAGCTAGGGATACACAGAGAAATCCTGTCTCGAAAACAAAACAAAAAACAAAAACAAAACAAAACTACATGCTGTACCATAAATATATAATTTGCTGTTAACTAAAAAAAGATGCCAGGGGCTAAGTATATAGCTCAGTAATAGAACATTTGCTTAGAAGCATGAGGTTTTGGGTTGAACCCCCAGAATTAGAAACACAAAGTCATGTCAATTCTTACATATAAATACCTTCTGGAAGGACACATTCAGATGCATAGGTGTAAGCATGATTGGAAGTGTTAGAAAGGGAAAGAAGTATGAAACATTTCTCTCAGGAGGATGTCAAGCCTTTTAAAGAGCCATGTCACCAAACATTAGGAGCTAAAAGAATGAGAACAATAATCTTGACTTTTTAAAACGTCTGGGTTGGAAACAAAAAAAAAAAAAAAAAAAAAAAAAAAAAAAAAAAAGAAAGAAAGAAAGAAACATTTACAACTTGCACTATAAAATAGAGGAAAGAGAAATTTGGAACATGCTTCATAACATAAAACCTAACAAAGAGCTAAAATTCTAAAATATACTTCTCATATGGGGCAAAAATAAAAGCAAGATGACCACAGAATATGAATAGGAAGTTTATAACAAGAAGCTATGCAGGGGCTGGAGGGACAGCTGCATCTTTAACAGCACTGCATCAGACTCAGTTTGCCCCCCAGCACTCATGACAGGCAGCTAATTACCCATAAGTCTGGCATTAGGTGATTCAATGCCCTTTTCTGGCCTCTTCAGGTACTGCATTCAGGTTCATGTATGCATGTGTGCACACACGGGTGCACACACACATACACAAACACACACACACACACATTTTTAAAAAATTAAGCTATCCAGATGACTATTATGAACAGTTGTTCAACTTTACTAATCTAGAAAATGATACAAAAATATTGCCAAGTCAGGCCTGGTGGTACACACCTGTAACCCAAGCTGGTTGATGCAGGAGGATTGCAAGTTGAAGGGCAACTTAGACAATGTGTGGAAATAAATGCACAAAGAGCAGGATATATATGTATACATCACAGTGGTAGAGCATTTGCCTAGCACTGGATTCAGTCTGCAGTAATACATACATACATACATACATACATACATACATACATAGAATTGAAATGTATTTTCTTTGTCTAAGTTATAATATTAAAAAGTTTAATAACATTCAGAGTTGGAGATATTTTTCAGAAACAGATATTTTTATGTCCAGTTGGTATGAAAGTAAAATAGTATAATATTGCTAGAAGATAGTTTGACAATAGAGGTGATGAAATTATGAGGTGGTCAATGGTGGCACATGTCTGTAATTCTAGACATAATCCCAGAGTCCAGGAGGCTGAATCTGCCTGGGATATATATCAAGATCCTATCTGGGAAAACCAAAAAACAGAAAATACTAAGGAAAGAAGGAGAAAACAGAAAGAAGAAACTGAGTGAGACCAGACAGGACATGATATTCCCTGTCCAAAGTCACATAGGTCAGGAGCTGGAGAGACAGCTCAGGTTTGAGAGCTCTGGATGCTCTCATGGAGGACAGGATTCCCAGCATCCACAGGGTGGCAACCTCAGTTCCAGGTGCCCTCTTCTGGTCTCCACATGCACTGCCTGTACATGGTGCACATGTAAACACACATGGAGGAAGAACACTCATACGTATAAAATAAAAACAAACAAATGTAAATAAATAATAAAAAAGAAAAGATGTAACGTACAAAGGTGTGATTTTTTTGGTGTGCCTGTTGACAATTGCACATACTTTCGTGACACAATGTCAAGAGGATTGTCACTGCAATGACAGAAGTTTTTTCTCATGGTGATGGTGTATTCTGAGTAATATTTTAATCATCCCTTTGTTCACAGCAAGCATGCTCTATGTTTTAAAAGCAGAAAACTAGCTGCAGTGAATTGATTCTATGTGTATCCACTTTGATCCTGGCAGTGTGTGTGTCAGTGGGCTGGTACAGACCTGGAGCAAAGATCACATCAAGGGCATTTCTTTCCTCAAACATACTGGACCCTATAGCAAAATGTAAAGAAGCCTGGTGAATCGAGAGAATAATATAAAGTACTTTGTACACTATAAATAAGGAATTACAGATCAGTTAGACTATGTAATCTCAAGCTGTCCCCAAAGACTTAATGCAATTGTGTTAAAATAATTTACAATCAAAATATCACATTGACATTCAATGACACTCAGAAACACTTCCCTCTGTCTCTGTCTCTATAATACACACACACACACATACTCATATATATATATATATGGAGGGAAGGAGGGAGGGAAGGAGACAGAGAGATGGCATTTCCCAAGGCTGGGGAAAGTGTTACTGTAAAGCTCTGTCATTTCCTATACAGGAAACTAACACTGACACTCAGAGGCCAAAAACACATCTTGTGCAATGCCAAATGCATTACACATCCTTTTCAGAAACACATTTATGGCAAGGAAACAAGAGCTGGTAACTGAACTATCAAATGTATTTCAAGAGGGTGGGTATTATGTTCCAGAGGGAATGGAACAGATTAGAAATAGATTTGGTCTTCTTCTCCTGACCCGAAGCATTTCTGCAATCCAGCAACTATCAGGCAAGCTCTCCACAGCACTGTCTGCACTGCAGACATGATCTTCACATGGACTCACTCAGGGGATTTGTTTTTCTGTGTAATGATGCATAAAAAATGAAATTATTTTTTATTTTATATCCTGGCTGCAATTCCCTCCCCTCCTCTCCTCCCAGTTCCTCCCCCTGATATCTCCTCTTTTCCTAGCCCCCAATCCACTGCTACCCCATTTATGTTTAGAAAAGGACAGATCTCCCCTAGTTATCAACAAGACATGGCGTATAAAGTAGCAGTAAGAACAGGTAACTACCCACATATTAAAGCCAGGCAAGGTGACCCAGTATGAGGAATAAGGTCCCAAAAGCAAGTAACAAGGTCAGAGAGAGCTCCTGTTCCCACTGTTGGCAGTCCCACGAGTAGACTGTAACATATATGCAGTGTGCCTAGGTCAGTCTCATGCAGGCTCCCTGGTTCAGACTCTGAGGCCCTGTGAGCCCAGGTTAGTTCATTCTGTGAGTTTTCTTGTGATATCCTTAACTCCTCTGGCCCCTACAATTCTTATCATCCCCACCTCCTACTTCTGCAGGCTTTCCTGAACATTTCACCTAATGTTTGTCTGTGGGTCTGCATCTGTTTTCATCAGTTGCTGGATAACACCTCTCTGATGACAACTGGACTAGGCACCAATCTGGTCACAGGAGATAGCCAGTACAGCCTACATATCCATTATAGCTAGGAGTCTATACTGGGGTTAGCCTTGTAGATTCCTGGGAGATTCCCATGCACTAGGTTTTTACTTGACCCCAAAGTGCTCCGCCCCCTTTACTGTAGTCTCTTACAGTACTCTCCTCTTCCATTTCCCCAACCTGGTCACTCATGTTCCTATACCCACTCACTCTCAGTCTACTCACAATATCTCTTCCATTTCCCCTTCCCAGGGAGATCCAGGCATCCTCACTCATGAGCCTTCCATGTTTCCTAGTCTCTTTGGGTCTATGTATTGTAGCATATCCTTTATTTTATAGCTAATATCCACTTATGTGTGAGTGCATGCTATGTTTGTCTTTCTAGGTCTGGGTTACCTCACTCAAGATGATTTTTTCTAGTTCCCACCATTTACCTTCAAATTTCCTGGTGCCTTTGCTTTTAACAGCTGAGTAATACTCCATTGTGTAAATGTACTGCATTCACTTTATCCTTTCCTTGGTTGAGGGACATCTACATTGTTTCCAGCTTATGGCTGTTACAAAAAATGCTGCTATAAACATTGTTGAGCAAATGTCCTTGTGGTATGATTGAGCATACCTTGGGTGCTCAGAAGTGGTATAACTGGGTCTTGAGGTATATTGATTCCCAATTTTCTGAAAAACTACCACACTGCCTTACTTCCAAAGAGCACTCCCACCATCATTGGAGGAGTGTTCCAAAAGTGGTATATTCTAAGGAAAAATTGTATTAAGTGAATTTCCATGAAACTTTACACACACACACACACACACACACACACACACACACACACACACACAATTTGTGTGTGACCTCCACATCAGGCACATACATGGTGTACATACACACATGCAGTCAAAACACTCATATACATAAAACAAATCTAAAAGAAAAAAGGTGTGCCAGTTAGAAGGCAGGATGTATCCCTGGTGCACCAAAGGATTATGGGGGCACATCCCCCATGGAGGGATACTCCCTTAGCCTAGAGACAGGAGGGAGGGCCTAGTCCCTACTCCTAATGACTTGACAGATTTTGAGGATCCCTCCTAGAAGGCATCACCTTCCTGGTGAAGGGGGGGTGAGAGGGGAGGGGGGATTGGGGGCATGGGAGGGAGAGGGAACTGGGATTGATATGTAAAATAAGAAAAAATTGTGTGTGTGTGTGTGTGTGCGTGCGTGTGTGTGTGTGTGCAAGGGCATATGGTGTTTGCGTATGCACAAGTGTGCAGAGGTGAGAGGTCAGTTTGGGTGTATTCCCTGGTCTCTCTCCATCTTAGTTTTTGATACAGGATCTCCCACTGAATCCAGAGCTCAATGAGAGACAAGACCAGCTAGTCAGCACATCTCAGGAATCCTCCCATCTTTGCTTCCCCAGTGCTAGGTTCACAGGCACAATACTAGGCTCTACTTTCTGTGTGGGTGCTGGGATCGAACTTAAGTCATTATGCTTATACAGGTGGCATATTACTGACTGAGCTGTCCTTCAGGCCCTAATCAAACTTTCATATTGTCCTAAAGCATGACTGAATATTCCACAGGTGCCAGGGAAAGCTAAAGAAATAATACTGATAATCTTCTTTTAGTAACAAAAAAAAAAAAAAAAAAAAAAAAAAAAAGGTGTGTGTGGAGGAGAGAGGTAGCTAAGCATTGTAATACATCCTATAATGTTAAAGGCAAACACAATCTGACCTCTGCAAATTCAAGGCCAGCCTGGTCTACAGAGCAAGTTCCAGCCTAGCCAAGACTACAAAGTGAGACCCTGTTTAAAGTTTAAAAAAAAGATGCTATGGATATGTTAACTATGCATTAGAAACTAAAGGATAAAATAATAGTCCCCAAAATAAAAAAGATGCATAAATGTTAGTATTTTAGTATGTTACATTCACAGACCCTAACCCAGGACCTTGCTGGAGAAGGAAAAACAAACCAACAGAAAGACCCCTCAAATGTAGAATGCTGCCAGTCCCAAATTCAGATTAATACAGACACAAGCAAGCTAACCCATTAACTCAATATGTGATCATTGGTCAATCACTAATTTCTGAATATTATTTCATTTTTGTAGGAATATGTGTAGATTAACTTACAACATAAGCTACAATACAGACTCACACATATGGGGAGAGGGACTCAAGAGGGAAAAAACCTGTGAAGACTGGACAATACTAAATTCTCTTTAGCACAGTTGAAAACACAAGGTTTCTCATGAACCACTAGTTTTTACTGCTGCACAAGCTAAAGTCATTATTGTAAGGTTCCAGTATCAATTGCAAAACCTTTGAGAAACTCCAGAATTTTCTCCAGAGCCCAGAAAAGTCCCTATTTATAAACAAAACTTCTATTTCAATTCAATCTTCAATCTAGAAAAGTGAAGCCACAATGAATTACCCCTTAGGCTTTCTTTTCAATTCTAGTAGATTAGCCTACTGGACATGCAGCCCCATATAACCAGTAGCTCATAATAAACAGGGCCATATAGAAGAGGGGAAAGCCCCTGCCAGAATGGCTAAAATTAGAAACACCAATGATGACTTATGTTGGAGAGGATGTGGAGAAAGGGGAATGAATACTCCTCCACTGCTGGTGGGAGTGCAAACTCATACAGCCATTTTGGAGTTCAGTATGGCGGTTCCTCAGGAAAATGGGAATTAGTTTACCACATGACCCGGCAATCCCCCTCTTAGGCATATACCCAAAGGATTCACATCCATGCAACAAAGACATCTGTTCAACTATGTTCAAAGCAGCAATTTGTAATAGCAAGAACCTGGAAGCAACCTAGATGCCCCTCAATTGAAGAATGGTCAATGAAGATATGGCACATCTACACAATGGAATACTACTCTGCAGAAAAAAATAATGGTATCTTGAAATTCGCAGGCAAGTGGATGGCACTTGAAGAAACCATCCTGAATGAGGTAACCCAGTCACAAAAAGAGGAACACAGTATGTACTCATTCATATATGGATTTTAGACCTAGATCAAAGGATCACCAGCCTATAATTCACACCACCAGAGGAACTAGGATACAAGGTGTATTCTAAGAGATTCATATAAAGTCCCTCACAGAACTGGGAAGGGACAAGTCCCCCAGAGCTCAGGGGAAGTGGGGGGGCAGTGAATGGAGAGAGAAGTTGGAGAAAACGAGGGAGAGGAAAGGAAAACATGTGTGACCAGGAAGATTGAGCCTGGTTAGGAATAGAAGACAGGAAAGAGGGAGAGAGAGACAGAGACAGAGAGAGAGAACATAAAAGAGGGAGCTAATATTGGTTTGAAGATAAAATTGAACACAAAGAAAGGTCTAGAGAACTACAAGACTGCTCCCAACTAACAATTTGAGCTTCCGTGGAAAGGCTATCATAAATGCCCTTCCCACAGAGTGAGATCAACAACTAACTTCTCCATGGAGCCCTCAACTAATGCCTGTTGGAAACAGGATCAAACACCCATACATAAACACTGAGTCGAACTAGAACCCAGATGCAGATGGAGAGGACAAGACCAGGCGGCAGAAACACACAGAGACAGCTTACCTGAACAAGGAGCTAATGGCCACCAGACTGATAGCTGGGAAGCCAGCATGGGACTGACTCAGGCCCCCCCCCCTGAATATGGGTCTCAGCCAGAAGGACTGAGCAGTCTAAAAGACCTCAGACAGTGGAACCAGGATGTATTCCTGGTTCGCAAAAGGACTTTGGAAACATATTCCCCCATGGAGGGATAACTGCCTTAATCTAGAGACAGGAGAGAAGCCCTAGTCCCTAGTTCATATGACCTGTCAGATCTACATGACCCCAACTGGATAGCATTCCCCTACATATGGAATTGGGGTGGGGGGATGGGAGGGGAGGGTGGTTAGAGTGCATGTGAGAGGGCAGAGAGGGGAAAAGGGAGGGGAGAAGGGAGGGAGGGAGGGAGGGAGGGAGGGAGGGAGGGAGAGGGAACTGGGATCGACATGTAAAATAATCAATTAAATTAAAAAAAAATGCTTTGACTCCAAAATTTAAGTTGAAGGACAAGTTACTGGGGAAAAGGATTTCTATTTTTTTTCCACAGAAAATGAAAAGATGTGGATTCCTTCCAGACTAATGTGGTTTGATCACGCCAGACCACCTGAAACAGAGTACAAGCTGATCCTACATTCAAAACAGCTGGACAAAGCAGCCTTACAGACTACAGCCAGGATTTCTGAATCTTCTTCGAATCCCCCATGACAGCGCCCCTTACCAGCAGGAAGTAGTTTGGAAAGAACAACGCCCAAATTCCCAAATATTGTGTATAAATGTTTGTTTTCATTTAATTGGACTTTGTTATATAAAATAAATTAAAAAAAAAGAAAAAAAAAAAAGAAGAGGGGAAAGCTGAATCTAGCTCCTCCTTTTTCTCAGAACAGGGTAGAAGAGTTTGAAAGAGCCTGCATGGGCTTGAGAGAAAAACAATTCAATTATGGTAATTTTATATTGTGTAGAAAACATTTTGATTTTTGCAGGGCAAGGCTCTGAGAAAGGAAAACTAAACGTATAGCACGGGAAATACTGAGAACAGACCAGGGAGAAGGGTCTGGGCAGATGGCTCAGTCAATGAACTGCAGGTGTATGGGCACGAGAACTCAAGTTTGGGCCTAGAACCCATATAAAAGCCACGTAGTATGGTATGAGCTTATAACCCCAGTGCTGGGGAGATGATGACAGGAAGTTCCTTTGGCTCCCTGGACAGCCAGCTTAGCCTCAGGTCACAATGAGAGACTGGCTCCAAAATCAAGGTGGATGGCTCTTGAAGAATGATGTTCAGGCTGACCTCTAACCTACACACACATGTATCAGGATACCCACCCACCAGTGTACACCTCCATTCCCCACAAAAGGCTAAGAGACATTATTATAATACAAAGAACTGTAAAGGAAAAGGGGTCAAGAAGATATGGTCATTTAGCTGAACGTAAGAAAATGATCTTGGTTAAGGAGGTAGGTGACAGAGGGACGAGAGGATCAGGCAGTACCCAGAGCATTCTGTCCTAGTTTCCTCCCCCACCCCATACTTGTCTAGTTCATGAGCGAGCTGTGGATCTGGGTGGCTTCATCTGTGGCTTGATGAGCCTGATTAAAGGCTAAGCTGTGCTGAATTATTTGGCACTATCTCTCAGAACGAAAAGAGATAAACACTTCTCTTGCCAAGTGGCAATTGCAAAACTTTAAGGGTTTCCGTGGTTATACAGGTGACTGGGAAAGTGAAGTGGGGAGGGTTGGTAATGAGGAAGGGAAAGGGACAGAGAGGAGGAAGAGGGGGAACAGGCGGTAGAACGAAGAAAAAAGGTAGGTGGGTGGGAAGGACAGAGACAGAGCAAATGAGAGCTTGGGGAGACAAAATGTTAAGGAAAACTTTCTTAATTTTTAAATTAATAAAGAAACACGTGGACTAGGGATGTAAGTTGGTTGGTAGGGCACTTGTTAAGCAGGCAAGAGTCCCTGTGTTCAGTCCCTGATACTGCACAACCCAGAGGTAGTGGTGGGTGCACACTGTCATTCCAGTACTGGGAAAAGGGAAGCAGCAAGCTTTAAAGCTCAGAGTCATTCTTGGATACATATGGATTGGCCATGCTGGGATGGAGGAGAGTGTATCTCTGAATAAATCAGTTAAAGAGGGAAAACGCAGGGTCTGAGGATGCAGTTCTGGTACAGCATCTTTCTAAGATGTGTAAGACCCTATGGTCCATTCTTTAGAACACCACCAAAAAGGAGAGAGAGAGAGAAAGAGAGAGAGAGAGAGATTTTAAGATAAAGGTAAGGCAATAAGTAAGTTCTCTACAAGGCATAGATTTTGACATTGCTGAGTAACAAGTCTATTGCAGAAATGATCTGTAATCCACAAAGAAACCGTGTGTGTGGGGGGGGGGTTGGGGCATGTGCAAGTACATGAAGGCCTGAGGCTGACATCAGGTGTCTTCCTCAACTGCTCTCCACCTTCTACACTGGGGTAGCTTCAGCTGAACCTAAAACTCACATACTTGGCTGGTTTGTCTTCCTGCTTCCCTTAGGGATGCCTGTCTCCATCCCCTGAGGATTTGTGTTACAGCTGGGTCACTGCACCCACCTGCAATTTACATGAGTACTAAAGATCCAAACTCAGTTCCTCACGCTAGTGTCCCAGTGTTTTATCCACCAAGACATAAGCAGAGCCACATCTAGGGGAATGATGCTATCTTAGAAACAATCTTTTTATATATCAGTCCCAGTTTCCTCTCCTTCCCGTCCTCCTATCCTATCCTACATCCACTCCCCAGGGAGGGTGAAGCCTCTCATGAGAGATCATCAAAGTCTGTCATGTCATTTGGGACAGGACTAAGGCTCTCCCATGTGTATCTAGGCTAAGAGAATATTCCTCCTTGGAGAATTTTCTCTTGAAGTGCACTAATGATAAATACTGATCAACTGTCAGAGGCTCCATAGACTGCCCATGCCTCCTAGATGATACCCATGTTCAGGGGGCTTGGTTTGGTTCTATGTTAGTTCCCCAGGTGTCTGACTGGGATTCATGAGCTCGCACTTGCTCAGGTCAATTGTTTCTATGGGTTTCCCCAGCATGGTCTTGACCCCTTTGCTCATCACTTCTCTCTTCTTTTTAGACAATACGGTTGATTTGGGTCCTTTATTATCTGGGTTAGACTTTAAGGGTTGATTCCCACTTGCTACCTTCCAAAATGTTTTGTTAAAAGTCATCAATCATTCAACAATCTGAAGACTCTAATTCTGAATAATTACACTGAATTGCCTGAAGGACTCAAATGAATTAAAGTCTGGCTTATAAAATTCCTTTTGAGATCTGTTTAAGTTTGTACTTTAACACACTCCTGGAATAATACACAAATTCTCACAAATTTTCAAGGAGTACTAACAAATAGATAAAAATCATTTTAATTAGCTCATTATTCACATATGAATAGACATTGTTAGCGAATGACAAGTTTCCTTAACAAGGGCTTCCACAGCAAAGCTAGTAGCTGCTTGGTGTATTTTTTATTTCCACAAACAATTTATGTAGCAAATGTTTTCTTCAGTGGTTACAGTCATACCAGGATAGAATCATCCAGCTTCCTAGGTATCGTGTTTATTTAGAGATAGATCACTGTAGTCCAAAGCATTTCATCACTCAAGAATGGTAATTGTGTTCTATATTTAAACCTTGTGGAGAATAAAAGCCCAGACGGCTGTTCCTCATGGTTTCCTTTTAGCTGTTTCTATGACATTTATTTTAACACCAAACAAGATTCTGAAAAATGTGGGTTTTTTGTTGATTTACTGATGAATATTTATCTGTATCTTTCTTTGTCTTCATGAGCAGCATGCTGGGAGCTGGTGTAGACAATGGAAGAATCCAAAACCTCACTTGAAAATGATGATGAGAACAATGGCTCACTAAGGTGAGGGGTGTATGAACAGGCTACCCAGCCTAGTCCAGGCTGGACTGCTACTCAGAAAGTGTAGGACTATGAAGTCACTCAACCATCAGGTGTCTTGTTATCTCTCTCTCTCTCTCTCTCTCTCTCTCTCTCTCTCTCTCTCTCTCTCTCTCTCTCTCTCTCTCTTTCTGGTCTCATGCAGTCCAGAGTAGCCTCATACTTTCTAGATAGTCAAGGATGACTCTGAACTTCTGACTCTCCTGCCAGTTACTGGGATTACAAGTAGGTACCACATGATCACTTTTATGTGGTGCCAGAGTTCCCTGAACCCAGTACTTAACACATGTTAGACAAGCACTCTACCAGCTGAGCCACATCCCCAGCACTATAGACTGGTTCATTCTATGAAGGAGAATCATATCAATGGCTGGTAAAAGTGCTTCCAAAAATGTGCTATTTTCATTAACTTACAGACAATAAATGGAGAGAAACAGAGAAAGACAAAAAGGAGTTACTTAACGACAAAATGTGCGGGGAAGAGCTTGGCCAGACTCCAGGTGAATACTAGCCAAAGTTCAACAGAATTCTGCACTGTATGTAGAGGAGGGCTGAGTCACAGAAGGAGGCAAACTTTCCAGATAGATCCTCAAATCTACCTTTTGTAGTGCAAGACACTGGGTCTCAGAGAGCTGAAGCTATAGACCATGCCTTGAAAGAAAGAGGTCCCTACTTTCTCCTCCATTACCTCTGCCGTGAACATCTTCTTCATCCTTTAAAGCTCTCTGTTCAAAAGTCAGTTCTGTTGACCCTTCCCTGCCTTTCTTACCTAAAAGTGATCTTTCTCATTTAGGACTTTCTACAGTATCCACACAACACTTTCTATTTGCATTTTGTTAATATTTTTATCTTGAGATGTTGACTTGATACGTAACCCATGTTGGCCTGGAATTCTTTATGTATCCCAGGCTAGAATGGGACTCTAATCCTCCTGCCTCAGCTTCCCAAGTGCTAGGATTAGAGACACACATCATTTCAGCTGGTTGTTGATGTAAATGCTTAATAAATAACTCTTACAATCTCTTTTTAATGGATCTATTTCTTAACCCTGTCCAAACTTAAAAGAGAAACTGTTTGGCTTTGGTTTTTCTGGTTTGTTATCTCTTTTTAAGATCCAGGTGACCTGCTTGAGCTATAGAGAAACACTTTCTGGTGGGCACTGGTGATAAGTTTCCTGTAGACTAGAAAGGGTGATCTACAGAGTTTATTGTTGCTGGAGGGCAAACAAAATAAGGAAGGTATTCTGACTTCGTTATTCTTTCCTTCCTTTCAATACATGCCATACACAATCTCCATTTGTTCCTTTCTCCTTGTTCTCATGAGCCCAGGCAACAGAACATATAAAGTTTCCCCACAGAGCACCCATTAACTCTATGCTGTGACTCAAGTCACTCAACCAAGCAATCATCAATTATCTAGTGGCTGGGGTCATGGTGACCAGCTTTTCTCTTTTTCCCTTTAAATAACGGTCAACCAGTTATACACCTAATCCAACACTGATTAGTTTTATGTGGCTAGTTGTCAGAGGACCAAACAGTTCAGTCAGATGTGAAGTAGCTAACTGACCAACTCCAAGTCAGGAGGGTTTAAAATGTCTGCAGTTGTTATTAGGGTTCAAAGAGACCATTATACAACCATATTTAAAACTGTGAAGATGGTTTGCACCTAATAAAAAATTCATAGCTCAAAGACAGATGTCTTCTCATGTCCACAAACTCTTGGGAATCTACACACCCTGAGGAAAGTATGACAGATAATACCCCAATAAATAAAATACTGTTAATCTGTCATTTCAATTCCTGGGAAATAAGTGAGAGACTAAATGATGATGATGATGATGATGATAAAAGACCACCACCCATCAAATATAGTGATGAGACACTGAATGATAAATGAATGAATGAATAGATTAAATCAACTGATTTAATTCAAAGTAGCAGGAATGTGTGTTAGAGAGCCAAGCGTAGGGGACTTCTGGGGATGGGGTCTGCTCTCCCCTCTCCAAAACACTTTGTTCCACTCAGATAATGCTTGCTGCAGTCAACACTGAGGCGTCCTGTATTGAACTGATACCTGTGTATTTGTTTTGTCTCAGTGGAGTGTCTCTGCGCCACCAGTCACTTCTATGCTTTGTGCTTCACAAATTGGCTTCAGCAAAGCAGATGCCCTCTGACCCCTGTGCTGTCTTCTCTTCACCGGAACTTTTTCCCCTTTCTGTTGTTGAGTGAAGAAATGACGCACTCTCAGTAAATCACATATGTCCCTATTGCCTCTCAAGAGGATAAACCAGGGCTGGTGGGATGGCTCAGAGGGTAAAGGCACTTTCCATTAAGCCGAATGAGCTCAGTTCAATCACAAGGGCCCACACAGTGGCAGGAGAAGCTCTCAGAAATTGTCTCCCAACTCTCATGTGCACACCATAGTATATGCACCCCCCAAAATCCCAAAACACCCACATACATATCCCTCTCTTAGAACTAAATAAATTTAAGAACACAAAATAAGACAATAAATCAAAATGCATCCAGGATCTTTTCAGTTCTAAACTATTATGGGTAAGGATTTGGTCATCAGGAAATAGGGAGAAGAGGGTCCTTCTATTATGGAGAATCTGTCCTTACTCCTGCATCACCCTTCTGTTTCACACAGACAGACAGACATTTAGTCTAGAGAACCAATTAAATGTTTTGAACTAAAGTTTTCTTATCTGGGCATTGTGAGTAGTACCCTGGGAGGTGGTCCTGATAACCCTGAGCAAGTCATGGAAACAATTCAGTAAGCAGCACCCCTCCAGGTTCCTGCCTTGAGTTCCTGCCCCAATGTCTCTCCACGGTGAACTATAACCTGCAGTTGAAATAAACCATTTCCTCCCCCAAGTTGCTTTTGCTCATGGTCTTTATTACAGTACTAGAAAGTAAGTTAGTACACTAATACTTTAGAGGTGAAAGCAGGAGGTTTGTGAGGTGCAGGCTACACAGTAAGGCCTCCCATTCTATCAAGAAACTCCAGTAAAACAGTCTTATTTTAAAGTGTGTGTGTGTGTGTGTGTGTGTGTGTTGCATACATGTGGATATGTGCATCTGTGCATGCAGAGGTCAGTGCATAACATCAGACATCTTCCCCTATCTCCCTTGGCCTGATGGCCTGGTGACAGGGTCTGTCATTAACATTTAAGCTAGGCTGGCTGGCCAGCCTATCTGTCTCCACCCCAGTATTGACACTAGATATTAGAATTGCGTATGTATGTATATCTGACTCACTTGCATGCTTGGTGCCTGCAAACACCTTGACTAAACATTGCATTCTCTGGAAATGGAATTACAGAGGGTTGCTGGGAATCAAACCTGGGTCCTTCAGAAGAATGCTCTTAACCGTTGAGCCATCTCCGTAGCCTAATTGTGCTAGGCATTTGAACTCAGGCTCTCCTGCTCATGAAGCAGTGCCCTTACCCACTGAGTCATACTCCCAGCCCGATTTGCAAAAGTGAACATGTTTTTACTGTAAAAAGGGCTAGCAGAAAACTGTCTGGGGTGAAAATGATGGGGTCCTACCCACCACCATCCTAGGAAGCAGTGGGTAGAGGATTAGCAGACTGGGTCACAGTCCCACTCAGTTACTAGAGGTCCCGGCTAATAGGCATCTTGGCCTGAGAGATTTCTGACACATCTCCTCAGCTGCAATGTTTGAAAACAGAAAAATCTTACATTCAAAACAATTCTGTGTGTGTGGCTGCCAATCATTCAATTCACAGTTTCACTGTTAATGCTGGTCAGGTACTAAAAAGGAAATTTTAAAAATGATTATGCCCAGCCCATCCTGTGTGTGGTATAGACTGTTAACGGTACACCTTGTATTATTCTGCATACATCCTGGATTCCTGGGGAGAGGGTGTATGATGTGGGCGTATTTCGTGTGCTTGATATCTATAAATACACTCAGAGCCTTCTCAAAGCTGCTCACTGCTATCTCGGCACCTTCACTATTCCTGGTTTCCTCATACACCCTCACAGGAAAGGAAAAGTGAATTTCAAGTCTGCTGTTATGACCACATCCCAGAAAATTGCTCTAAAACCAGGTATTGATTTTCAGGTGCACCTTCACCCCAAAAAGGCAATATGAAAGTCCAGTCCTTCAGCAGCCTCGTGCAGCCCAGCAGCTTCTGCTCTGTTCTGTTGACCTCCTTCATGGCTCACTTTGGAGACACCACTTCTATTTACGGCACCATCTGCCTTCTGTAGTTTGATTCAGAGTTTTCTCCCAGCCCATGACTCTGATTCTATTTTTTGTTTGAAGCCTCTCTCTCTCTCTCTCTCTCTTTTCCAGGAACCCCAGCCCACAAATTCTCCACCTACTGCTGCCTAAGGCTTACCCCATCATTATAGCCTGCAGTCACCTAGAGGGTGGGGCTTGCTGGGGTTCAAAGTCCATTGAGACCTTCCCTTTTCACCCTCTGGTCACACCTTCTGTGGCTTTCCTCTCCATAACAAAGCCAGTCAGAATACAGTGAGTGTGTGGCACACATCTTGGCTTTGCCCTGCCCTAGTTATGGGTTATTTGATGCCTTACTATGCTCAACCAAAAAGGGAGAATCCCTGACCCCACCTCAACTGGATCTTCCTTTGTATCCCATGCTGGCTGCAAATTCTTAGACTCAAACAATCTTGCTACACCCGCCTCCCTAGTAGTTGAGACTATAGATACACACTACCCAATGTCTGCTACACTAGTAGTTGAGACGAGATATACACTACCCAACCTAGCTACCTTACCCAATGGGGATATAGATATTCACTACCAAACCTAGTAAAAATGGGGATATTAATAGTACCTGCATCACAGGGTGTGATGATTAATATTGATGGTTAAACTTGACAGGGCCTAGCCTCACTTAGGAGACAAACATCTGTAAGGAAGTTTCTCGACCTTCTTAAACACGAGCAGCACTGTTCTACAAGTTATGGTCCTGGAGAGAGTGAAAAGCAGAAGGAGAGCTGAATGCCAGGACTCATATGCATCTTCCTCTGCTTCCTGACTATGGGTACAATGTGACCAGCTGTGGCTGTGGTGCCCCCACTATGATAGACTGTAGCCTCAAACTCAGGACCAACTTAAACAAACATCCCTTAAGATGCCACCCTCAGGTATTTTGTCAGAGCAGTCAGACACATATCTAATACTGGGTTGCTTTATTAAAGATTGCAGTGGATTGATAGCAAACTTAGTGGACCATGCTTTTGCAAACCCAAGATCTTGTAAGAGCCTCTTCAATGTTGCTTTAGCTTTGGCCATGTGGCTGGATTTGGCCAACAGCACACAGAGATATTTGAAACTCACACATACTGTGCTTTGTAGTCACATGGTTGCTGCTTTGCAGAACCTGGCCATCACCTGAAGAGGGCGGGTTTAGCCTGCTGGATTCAGAGACCCCTGTCCAGTTGGCCCTCTCTCATCAGTTAACCACTAAGTCAATCAATAGGACATCCAGGGTCAGCCAGCCCCAGATGGCTTGCCAAGTGGCTGCAGACACATGAGTGATTCCAGCCACCACCATATGGAGCAGAGGTAAACCTTCCCAGTTTAAATGGCCAACGCAGCCATGGTTAAATCATTATATTGGGACTGGTCTGTTTTGTAGCAAGAACTGAATGATGCAAAAACAATACATTTGTATTCAGGAAAGTGTCCAGATTGTGGCAAGTCAGTGGCTACTTATTGCCACCTAGCAGTGGTTTGAGCCAACCAATTTCTCATTCTGGAAACTCCTGACTATCTCAGTGTTCTTGGGCCCTTATGCTTTTGCAGATGGCTAAAGCTTCCATGTGCACATCCCCCCCACTTCCTACCTGACAGGGAATATTCAGATTATTTCCTAATTGGTATGACAATGGACACAGAGTACCCCATGTAATCCACCCAAATGTCAGGCCTGTCTTCAAGACCTAGATTAAGCCTCAGTATCTTATATCATCCCGTGTATTGCAACACCTCATCAGATCTCTCTGCTCTTGCTGGCATGTCACTCACCCCAGACCGTATTTTGTTCTTAACACAGCATTTCTCTTAAATAGAATTAGTGTAAGTCTGAGGTTGAAACTGCATATAGCTCAGTTGGTAGAGTGCTTGCCTAGTCTATAGGATGTCATGAACTCTATCAAAAGCATGGCACAAACCAGGGGAAGTGGAGGCAGGAGGATTAGAATTTCAAGGTCATCTTTAGGTACACAGCAAGTTCAAGGCCAGCATGGGATACATGGGACTCTATCTGGAACTAATAAATAAACAAAACAAGAAGCATACAGAAGGCAGCGTCTCTGAGGCTAGTCTAAGCTGCAGATACAGATTCTGCCCAAAGTGAGATCATATTACCTGGAGACTCAGTAAGTCGTAAGTTTTTACAAAGGCCCAAAATTCTTACAAAGACTGGAATATGCTCTTTGTCCTCACCCTTCTGCTCAAATCTCACTTTTCTTGAACAGCTAAACTGGTTCTTCTACATAATCTTCCAACTCTCTAGCTCCTTCTCACTGCCCTGCACTCCCATGCCTTCCTTCGTCTTTTCACTTCAGGGTTAGATGAGGAGTCATCAGAGATGCAGAACCAGGAGATACACACATGGAGAGACAACCATGACATACACAGAGGGACAAATATGTTGTGTGCAGGGTTGGCAGGGTGGGCGTATAACACCCACACACATGCACACAGATGTGTCAATACACATACACAGACACAGATGTACATATACACACATACACAGAGACAGATGTGCACACACAGACACAGAGACAGATGTGTACACACACAGACAGATGTATATACACACAGAGAGAGACAGATGTACCCACACACATACACAGAGACAAATGTATAAACACATTCAGAGATAGATGCACAAAAATACACACACACACACATACACACACACACACACACACACACACACACACACAGACCGATGTATAATACATAGAAACAGACACATATACAGAGACAGATGTACAGACACATACACAGAGACAGATGTATACACACATATGCACAGGGACAGATAGACACACTTATGCCCACTTTACTGTGTTGTTCAGAGTGGCCTTGGAGTCTAGGGTTCAGTGATCTTTCTATTTCACTCTCCTGAATAGCTAGGTTGCAAATGTATGCCACCCTGCCCAGGTACATTCATGTTTGATCAAGTAAGGAATATATCCTAGTCAATTCATAAGCAGAATTGACCAGCATTTTTTCTAAGATGATACTGTATTTCCACAGGTCTAGGGGATATTTGTTTTGTTTGCTGGTATATTGCACAGTAAGTACTTTGTAGTACTTGGAGGATAGCTCAGTTAATAGAGTGCTTGCTTAGCATGTGTATTAGTTACTTTTCTATTGTGGCAAAACACAAGGCAACTTACAGAAGGAAGGGTTTGAGGAATGATGTGATGGTTTAGTGGTTAAGAGTACAGGCTGGTCTTTCAGACAACCTGGGTTCCATTTCCAGCACCCACAGGGTGGCTCACAACCACCTGTAATTCCAGTTTCAGGAGATCTGATGCCCTCTTCTGGCATCTGTGTGTGCCAGGCACACATGTGGTACACATCCAGTCATGTAGACAAAACACTCATACACATAAAAAAAAAAAAAAAGTAAATCTTTAGAAGGAAGAGTTTATTTGAGGCTGATGGTCCCAGGGGGATATGTCAATCACCAGCCATCATGGTGAGGTTATATGGCAGTTGGCAAGCATGGCTTCTGCAACAGCAGCTGAGAGCTCACCTCTCAGACTACAGACCAGACACAGAGTGCTAACACGAATGGCACAAGTTTCCAAACACTCAGACCCATCACCAGTGGGACACTTCTTCCAGCAAGGCCACACCCCTTAAACCCCAGAAAGACATCTACCAACTGGGGGCCAAGTGTTAAAAGTCCAGAGACTATGGGGGCGGCTCATTCAAACCACCACGGCACACAGGAAGTCAAGGATTCTATCCCCATCAACCGAATATTCTGGAGCATGTTAGCACTCAGTAAGTGGAGGCAGAAAAGTCAGGAATTCAAGATCATTTTAGGCTACATAGTAAGTTCAAAGTCAGCTTGGGCTCCATTAGACCCTGTCTCAAAACAGCGACATCCCACTGAGTAGACTTCTGTTGCATTACACAGGAGACTTACAACCTTGGGAAGTCTCTTCTGAAGACACACCTCCTTACAAGAGACATCCACTTCCTGAGTTAGTTGTCACTCATCCAGTCTTCATGAATTCTCTTCAGTTTCAGCAGCTCCAGTCTAACCTCATTGCTGCAGGGTAGCAGAGCACCCAAGGAGCTGAACCTCTCTTCTTGTTCTATGCACACAAGCCACCTATTTTATATCAAAACCACATGTCTGCATGGAAAGAACTCTTGAAGAAGTTTGACACATGCTGCTTGATATCTCTTCCCCAAGCAACCCCCTCTCAATCAAGCAGCACACATCCATTAATGAGTAAAGTACTGAGAGCAGGGCCACATGGCTCACTTCAGTCCCGGCAGTTAGGAGGCCGAGGCAGGCAGGTTTCTGTAAGTTCAAGGCCAGCTTGGTCTACATAGTGAGTTCTAGGTCACCCAGGGCTTTAAAGTGAAACCATGTTTCAAAAGACAAAAACAAAATACATTTTAAGTACCCAAAGTAAAGAGATATAGAAGTCAAGGTCACTGCCTTTAAGCATAGTGAAGATTTATAACATACTGCCCTGGGAAATGATATCTATATTAGTCAGGGTTCTCCAGAGTAGCAGAACTTATAGAATGAATCTCATATATATCCCATACAGGCTATGGTTCAACTAATCAAAGGTAGGCTGTGAATAGATAGTGCAATAATCCAGAAATTGCTCAGCCTACAATGCTGAACATCTCAGCTGTTTTTCAGGAGATGCTGGAATCCCAAAGAAGTAGGCCCTAATGCCAGCGAAGGAATGGACTAGCTAGCAAGGTGAGAGCAAGCAGACAAAGAGCAGAAGCTCCTTTCTCCATGTTCTTATAGGCTCCCAGGAGAAGGTGTGGCCCAGATTAAAGGTATGTTTTCCCACCTCAAAATCTAGTGTTCTCTTACTTAAAGGTCTGGATTAAAAATGGATTCTTCCACTTCAAACTGAACCAAAAAAAAAAAAAAATCTTCTCTCACAGGTGTGCCCTCCATTTCCTGATGTAGTTCATCCCAGATGTAGTTGACAACCAAGAGTAGCCATCATATTGCCCACATTTGTGATTAGTTCACTGTTTCATTTTGATTCATACAGTGTTGGTTTATGTGGGACTTAATATTTAAATCAGTAGTAAACATGAAAATCAGGATTTCAGGGGTCCCTTACAATATCAGAAGATCTAGCAGTATGGTCTAGTTTAGTGTGGGGCAGGCAGCTTAGACCCAAGGGGTAGCTCCTCCCTCTATCCATGGATGGACTCCCTACAGCAGTCCTAGTTACCATTCCAACTATCACTATGTTATGTTTCCCCAACTTTAGGATCAGATCACACTGGCCAGACCTAATTATCTACATCACCTGTATGGCCTCCTACAGGTATCTGGTTGCTGGGTTATTGTTCTAATGTGGGATATGCATATATAATATACATTGTAACATAATACATCATATTAGACACTATACATATTTTAAGATTAATTTATTTTCTCTGTGTGTGTTTTTTTCTAACACATCTCTCTATGCACCACTTGTATGTGCATTGCCTGAGGAAGACCAGAGAAGGTGTTAGATTCCCTGGAAGTGGATTTTCAAATAGTTGTGAGGTGCCATGTGGGTGCTGGGAACTAAACCCAGGTTCTCTGCAAAAGCAGTGAGTGTTCTTAAGCACTGAGCCATCTCTCCAGCTCCTAATGTGATATAAGTACATATATTGACAATGTACCATTAAAACATTTTCAATTCTGCAAACTAAACCCTGCTTCTATAACACAGTACAATGTTTCCAATAAGCCTGAGAGGTAGGTAGTTCAAGTATTATGAGGTACACATTTCACACAAGTTAATGAAAAATTGGAGTGTGTGGGGCGGTTTTACTGTTCCTTACGGTGGAGGAGGGGGAGAAGGTTCTAGATTGCCATTCTCCTGACTAGTAGTTCTATGTGTAAAGAGAATTGCAGGAGGATTCCCCAATGTAGCCATTCTCCCTGTTGTAAGACTCAGATGGGTGAAGGTCAGATATTAGGGAATGAGGTTGTTTTTTCCTCCCTTGGGACTCCTCCCGGTCTCAGGAGGTTTGTTCTTCTTTGTCTACCTTTCACTAATAAATCTGTGTTTGCTCTGCTTTGCTCCTTTCATTTTAGAAAGGAGGAAAAGACATTAGAGAAGGACAAAAATAACTCAAAGTTACAGTTGGAGTTTTGGGCATTAGTGAAGACTGGGTTATGGCATTATATATTTATATAATACTTAATATACAATAAATATATGCATACACATATCTATATATACAACATTTACTATACAATGTATGTATCCGTACACATACATTTCCGTTTTTTACTGAGTTTGAAGTGGCTGCAGCAGGCTCCCAGGATTTTCCTATTTCTGCCTCTGCTGCACCAGAAGTCCACACTGCTATGCCCAGCATGGCTACTATGGATGCAACTCAGACCCTCCTGCTTGTGAGGCAAGCACTTTACCAGGTGAGCCGTTGCACTAGCCCAGCTTTCTGCTTTGTTTTTGCTGTTGCTGCTCTTGTTGAGCATGTCTCCCTAGGTAGCCATGGCTAACTTTCTTATTCCTCAGCCTCCTGAGTGGTGGGAGTCCAGGCATGTGCCACCATGCCATAGGTAAAATTTTAATAGAATTTTAATTCATTTTAATTAAGTCATTTTAATGAGTCAGGGTCCTGTTCAATATTTTATATTAGGGTAGGATAGGATCATACCAATAAATACTTATAACTAAGGAATAGAAACAAAAAAATCACATTTTCTATATAATTAAAAGGCATCAGATTCTGTCAACTTACCATCTACATATACAGATGCATTTAAATTTTGGAAGCTGGGTCTGTAAAGATGGCCCAGTAGCTAAGAACACTGGCTGCTCTTCCAAAGGACCTGGGTTCAATTCCCAACACCCACATTGCAGCTCACACCCGCCTGTAACTCCATGGAGTTCCAGGAGATCTGACACACTCACACAGACATACATGCAGACAAAATACCAATGCACACAAAATAAGAATAAATCAGCAACATTAAAAAAAACTTTGAAGGCTGACTCAAGTGTATCTAAAATAATTCTCTACACTGAATTTCTAGAAGTAAAACTGATGTGTCACAAGGTCCATCTATTAAAAAAAAATGTCTGGTGTGCATGTGATGGTCACTTCATCAGTGCCTTTCCTTTTAAAATCTCCTGTTATTGGGGGGAGGTGGTGGGAAACTCAGTAGTAAGGCTCTTGCTGATCTTACTTGGTACCATTAGAACAGTATCTACAAAAACAAATATCTTGGGCTGGAGAAACAACTCAGTGGCTGAAAGCACTGATTGCTGTTTCAGAGGACCTGGATTAGATTTCCAGCACCCACCTAGTGGCTCACACATATCTTCCAATGACACTTTCTTTGGGCTACATGTATACCTGTGGTGTACACATATACATGCAGATAAAGACATTTTTGAATGAAAAAACTCAAAATATCTATTAAAAAGATAAGTCTCATTCCTAATTTGTCTACTGCAGCTACATCAGCTTACTTAAAATACCTCATGAATAAGTAATTCCCATATTTAAAACGCCTTGGCTGTTTCTAAATAGATCAGTATAAAGCCCTCCAGCTTTGAAGGACTCCTGAGAAAGTATATGGCCTTAGTTGTCCAATCTCATTACTTCCAACTTAAGGTAGGACAGACCCCTCTATTTCTGCCAGCTCCAATGTTTGTGTTTTCTCTTTCCTTCTCTCAATGAACATGATGCTTTTCTTTTGCATGAATCTGAGTCATCTATGTCACATATGTACATGTCTATTACAGATCAAAATATATCTCTTCCAGAAAGTGTTGCTGAAATAATCCCACACCCAAATATCTTTTTTTTTGCACATGAATCATATTCCTCTGTAATTTTAGATATATACCTAAAATTTCCTTGTAGTGGTATTAATGGAGTTCTTAATTGGTCTAAATAATAAAAACCCAGAGTTAGAAATAGAGGGAAATGCTAAGAGTTCAGGAAGAAGGAGCAAGCCAAAGCCAGCTTTATTTCATTGGCTTCCCAGCAGAAAACAGAATGAGTTCCTGTTTCTTCTCATTTATATCATGTCTCCACCCAGTCATCTCACTTCCTGTCTGTCTACACAGACCTCCAGACCTCTTTGGTTAGCTAGTGGCCTCTGATCTTCAGACAGGCTTTATTTGTACAAGCAAGATATCACCACAGGGTGGGTAAATGCTTCCTGGTAGATGTTTTTCTTTTTTTTAAATCTTCCTCCACAGCAAACAAGAGTGTTAAGTACTAAATCTTGAAAAGGACTGTGAAATTATGCAATGAATGACTAAAGAAAGTCCAGAATCCAGAATATTCTCTATATGTATTTCTTTTTTCTTTTTTTGAGACAGGGTCACATTTAGCCCAGCTGGGTTCAAACTTGGCTATGTAGCTAAAAGCATGATGTTGAACTCCTTCTCTTCCTGTCTCCATCCCTCAAATGCTCAGATTACAGGTTTGCATTACTGTGCTTGACTTTCTGATGCCTTTTTAGAATTTTTTAAAAGTTTATTATTGTGTGTGTCTGTGCACATGTGAGCATGCATCCATGCCACTAGGCATGTGTCTATGCAATGTGAGCATGCATCCATGCCACTAGGCATGTGTCTGTACATGTGTGAGCATGTACACATGCCACTAGCATGTGCAGGTCAGAAGATAGTTCATGGGAATCAGTTCTTTCCTTCCTCCTTGACCCTGGGGACAAACTCAAGTCGCCTGACTTAGTGTCAGCTGCATTTAATCACTGAACTACATTGCCTGCCCTCTGGATATCATTTCAAAAGGTCATCTTCCCACGTAAAATTAGGTGAATGAACTAGATAAGTCTGCAAAATGGTTTCAGAAAGTTTTCTCACAACATGATTTTAAATAGTTATGGTGAAACAAGTAATTTTTAAAAAGCACAATCCAAAATAATTCCATTTATTAAAAAAAATGTTTGCGGGTCAACAAGATGGGTCAGCAGGTAAAGGAGCTTGTGGCCAAGTCTGACATCTGGCATTCTGTCCTCACAAACCACAGCATATAAGGAGAGAATCAACTTCCATGAGTTGTCTTCTGGGTTTACATGTATATCTTGGCACATGTATGTGTAGACATACAAACAAATAAATGTGAAAGAAAAAACATGGCATGCAATTTAGAATAAAAGGAAAAAAAATCTCTCAAAGACAATTTAAGCACAACAATGACAAAAATAGTCAGTGGTGGTCACGAGACATGGATATTGCAAGTTAGTTTCATTGTATGAAGATATTTTTATTCATGGCTTATAATAAAAACAACCAATGAATTTTAAAATTATGCTAGACAATGAACATTAAAAAGCTTAGTTCATTTAAAAATACATAAATTATTTTCATTCCACCTCCCCACAAAGTGTGGTACTTCACTGTTCTAAAAATACTACATATTCAAATAAACTGTAATTATGAATACATATAGCTCCTCACAGTTAGAAGTGCAAAAATGGATTGTGCTAAATAAAGTGCATGTTGCTGTAATATTTAAGCATGCTTTAAAGTAAATCATTATGATAAGTAGGCATGTAATTACTACGGCTTTGGGAGGCTTAACCAGGAACTAAAACACAAAAAGAATGAAATTTCAGCATCTTTTGACCAATGAGCAGGTACCCATCACAGCTCAGGTCTCCTCCCCACTCATTTGAATGGAATGAGAAGCTCAGAAAAAGCACAGCCTAGAAGGAAAAGGAGAGAGAGAGAGAGAGAGAGAAAGAGAGAGAGAGAGAGAGAGAGAGAGAGAGAGAGAGAGAGAGAGAGACAGAGAGAGAGAGAGTCTAGAAGAATAAAAGATTTCTGGCAATGCAAACCCCAATAAACCATCATAGCTTTTACTGAGGAAACAGTGGCTTTCAGTGTCAGGTTAATAATAAATCAAGGGATTGAAGAAATGGCTCAGCAGTCAGGAGCCATTGCTGCTCTCCCAGAGGCCCTGAGTTTGGATCCTAGTGCCACACCTGATGGCTCACAGCCTCCTGTAACTCCAGTTCCAGGGGATTTGATGCCTCTGACCTCCAAGGGCACCTATACTCATGTGCACATACCCATACTCAGACATACACATAATTAAAAACAATAAAAATAAATCTATTCATTTATTGGGGGAAAAAGCAAACTGAAATTTTATTCCAAGGGAAAAGACATTACAATGAGCTGGGAGGGCCAAGGACAGCTTCATGGAAGTTATAGCAGAGTCTATCTAGAAAAGACACATTGGAAATACAAACTATACAGATGTCTACAAAGAAGGCCATTCTGAAGTGGAGGAACAGTGAGAAAACATGGGCAGTAGAATGATGTTATCCGTTAGAAATGACTGTCCAGAATTCTTTCCTTTTAGCTGAACCCCAGATTTCCTTAGGTCTCTACACCTTCCTTAAGAACCCCCATGCATCAGAGACATCTACTTCTCTCTCAGGTCTGAGCAACACCTGTACCTATGGTTCAAAGACAATAGTTTGATGTGGCAGTGGTCAGTTTGGAATTTGTATCTTGATTCTGGCCAATGAGATGTGGGGAGTTCTGTAGGAGAATTTCTTGGAAATTTTCCTTCTTTTTTTTTTTTCTTTTTATCATTTTAGTCTCTCATATATTTTATCCCCCAAATAATAAGAATCAATATTAAAAAATAATAAAAGTATTATTTCCCAGGTGGGCACAGGGTTATACATTTGTAATCCTAGCACTTGCGGAGCTGAGGCAGAAAGTTTTCCTTGACATTCAATGCCAGTGCGTGCTACAGAACAAGACCCTGTCCTCCAAAAAGTAAAAATAAATCAATAAAAAGAGTTCTGGGCCTGCTAAAATGGTTCAGTGGGGCAAGGTTTGATCCCTGGGACCTATGTGCTACCATTCTTGCCAAAGAAACATGAGAACCTGAGTTGGATCTCCAGAACCCACATAAAAACCATACATAGTAGCACACACGTGTATAATCCCAGCCTTTTATGCCAGTTGAGATAGAAGACAGAGACAGGAGATTCCCTGGATGCTTGTCAAGCACCTAGCTTGGCATATGCAGAAATGAACATCAAGAGATCTTATCTCAAACACGATGGAAGGCAGAGATTAGGATTGATACCTTCACATGTATACCATATGAGTGTACCCTCATTCACACATGTAAGAGCATACACATACCAATAAGGACAACTAAAAGATTTCTGATAGAATGTGCATGTTTGTGGGAGGGAATGGGATGCTGTCTATGGTACCCAGTTATCCAGGTAGGATGGAGCATTCTCAACTGGCAGCACCATATTCAACCTGATGCAGCAGTTTACCTTTTCATGGCCATCTTCTTTCCTAAGATTTGTGTTAGTTTAAATCCTGGATGTACTGGTAATTGGCAACTGAGCTCTCCCTGCCTGGGTTCCCTGCAGCTACAGCAAATTGGCAGTAAAGTTTCCCTAGCAGCTGCTAATGGCTGACAGTAGCGTACAGCATGATTCCATTTGCCAGAGATAAACAAATGCAAACCAAGATATATCTTTAGATCCCTCCTATGATGCAATGGCATAGAAAAACTCATGAAAAGATACAGGTAAGATTATTGATTCATGCCACATTTGGTGAAAGGTTAGGAGAGGGGCTTTGCATGCCATAGCCCGACTTTCTAATGGAAGAATATACCTCAACTTTTTAAAATGAGCAACTAAAGGGTGTCCCTTGGTCAGAGAAACATATAAAGCTACCTGGAGAAGCCAGGAACATAGTAGCAACAGAAAGTTGCACTGCCAGTTTCTTCAGGGCCTGATGACTTTAAGTGATTATTGCGTCTTTGTACCAGCACTCTTTATTCTGCCAGTTATTTCACTGGAACGTCTTGCTAGGATTGAAAACCCTTGGGTCTTGTCTTAGTCAGTGTTATATTGCTGTGAAGAGACACCATGATCATGGCAACTCTTATAAAGGAAAGCACTTAAGTGTGGTTTGCTTACAGTTTCAGAGATTTAGTCCATTTATTAGCATGGTGGGAAACATGGCAGCATGAAGCCAGACAGAGTGCTGGAGGAGCTGAGAATTCTACATCTGAATCCACAGCAACAGGGAGGAGAGAGAGCCCCTGGGTCTATCTCCCACAATGACACACTTCCTCCAACAAGGCCACACCCATTCCAACAGATAGTGCCACTCTCTAAACATTCAAATATATGATCCTATGGGGGGGCATTCTTATTCAAAACACCATAAACCTAACAAAACACACACTGGCACCATCATCCAGCTCATGGGATTTTCTTAGTTTTGTCAATCTGGTAATCAATTTTTCATGTTCAACATGTTAAGATTTTGAGCATTTTATCTTCCTTGTTCCATGTACCACATGATTGGTTGAGTCAGGTCTATGTCATCTTTTCTCATTTGGCTTTCCCTTTCCTGGAGATCATGTCCTTCAAGACTTCATTATATCATGAATTTGTGTAACTGTTTTTTTTTTTTAAAACAAATCTCACTCCCAATTTCTTCTATTTGTACAACTATACCAGGTTTCCAGTCTTATTCCAGTACCTGTACAAATACACTCCCAGATACTTAGATGCACACACACACACACACACACACACACACACACACACACACAGACAAAATCATTCAAGAATTATACTTGCTCTATAGAAAGTCTGAGATTCATCCAAGACACCTGAGATCTGACCTGAGCATGAACACTTCAGCCTTATGTCTCCAAGTTTCTTCCTAGGGGCCATGTGTTTAAAGTTCTTCTTTCTAGTCACTACACATATTTTCTTTTCCTATTTCATAGATAGTCAACATTTTCCAAAGATTATGTTATCTTGTTTTTTTTAAATCTGTCTTTTCATTTATGTTTATGTCTATGTAAGTGTGTGTATGCTGCTCATGTGTGTAGAGATCAGAGGACAATTCGCTTTCTACCTTGCTTGAAACAGGGTCTCCTGTTATTTGCACCTGCATCCACCAAGGTTAGCTGCTCTCTGGACTTCCAGTGGTTTTCCTGTCTCCACCTCCCACCTCCAAGTAGGCACACTTGGATTACAGATGCTCTGCTGTGTTCTGCCCTGCCTTACATGAGTCTAAGGATCTGAACTCAGATCTTCACATTTGCATAGCAACCACTTAACCAGCTGAGCACATCTCATAGTCTATTACCTATTTTTATTTAATATGTGGATGCATTGTTTGTTTCTGCTGTCATTATAATCTGTTAACGCAGAATCCTTGCCTTAACATTCATGTCACACCTAACCCCTTCTCCATTCTATTCATCATTCATAGTGTGACCATCCAAGAAGGCATCCTTAAATAGTGGGCTAATTGGCTGACTGAAGGACAAGAAAATCTCACCAAACTTTTATTATTTGTAGGAAGCATTGTCGCATTGTCTATGCACTTCCAAAAGTAAAAGGACAAACAAAAGTTAAAGTTACTATATGGATTCATTTAAAATGTACATTGCACGAATCTGAGTTGGAACATAAAAAAAAGGGGGTAGATGTTTTAGTTAGTGCCAGTTCATTTACTCAGTAACATCTGTTGAATACGTAATGTGTGCTGATAGACCCTAGGGATATGATAGTCATTACTTAGACTAAAATCTATGCCTTCATGTGCCTTGTATTCCAAAGGAAAGCTTAGACAGTAAATGAAATATTATACAATGTGTTATGCAAATAGTTTGTTGAATTTAATAAACTGGAATAGGCACGTAGGAAGTGTGGGAGGTATGTTGAGGGGGTGGTAGTTACAACTTAAAATAGAGTGTCCAGTATTTTCTCTTCTGGCATAGGAAGAAGTCAATATGTCTAAGCATAACAGAATTAAGATTGGCTTGAATAAATGTACATCAGAAAACATGGCTAGAAATATTGTTTTTTATGGTTTAATTTTAGTTAGTTTTTTTATTCAAGCCTTCAAAATGGCAGCTCAGGTTGGCTTTTATTCAGTGAAGCCTAGCTCTCTGCATTTTGGAGTCTGTTCTTCTCCAGCTGGATCCTTTCCAAGATCCTAACCAGACAAATGAAGAACTAGAGATGCTTCAGGGATTGAGTAACAACTTACCACCTGTATCTAGCATCCTTCTATAGACTTCATCAGTACCAGACTGAGAACTCAGGATTTCTTGGCAAATGGTCTTCACATGCAGAAAGAATTCCAAATGGGGCTGAACTCACATTTGGAGATTTTTGTGGAAACTCAACACACATCCTTTCCTGGGTGGTGGTGGCACATGCCTTTAGTCCCAGCACTTGGAAGGCAGAGGAAAGTGGATCTCTGTGAGTTCAAGGCCAGTTTGGTCTACAGAGTGAATTCCCAGACTACACAGAGAAGCCTTCTTTCTAAAAACAAGAGAAAATAAAAGAAAACAAGCAAATGACCCATCTTTTTACATTACCACACGAACAACTTGAACAAGCAATAGAAACTCCTGCAGGTTGACTCTCATAAGGTTTGTGGTTGAAAACGAGTATGTTTCACCCCTAAACACAACATGGCCACTTAGCAAGCATTCTTTTCATAGTATTGTGTAGCAAAACTACTGTTTTAATTGTATTTATTTATTATGTATACAGTTATCTGCATACATGCTTGTATACTAGAAGAGGGCGCTAGATCTCATTATAGATGGTTGTGAACCACCATGTTGTTGCTGGGAATTGAACTCAGGTCCTCTGGAAGAGCAGCCAGTGCTCTTAACCTCTGAGCCATCTCTCCAGCAAAACTACTGTTAATGAAACAACTTTTCAGTTTCACAATTTATTGTCTATAATGTGATTTAAGTAGCATAGAAATCATCAGAATGCATCCTAGTGCAAACAGAAGAGGAAATTGAGTCTTGTTTAGCTTCAATGATACCAATAAGGGGTTGGATATGTGGCTCAGTTGGTAGAGTGCTTGCCTAGAAAATTCAAAAATGCTGCATTGGACTAGCAGCACAAACTGGGTGTGGGGACACACACCTGTAATCCCAGCATCTGGGAGGCAGAAGTAGTAGCCTTGGAAATTCAACATCTTTCTTGGCTACATAATGAGGTTGAGGTCAATCTAGGCTACATAAGACCCTATTTTGGTGTGTGTTGATGTGTGTGTGCATTTATGAATATGAAGTTATATTCAACATAACTTAATATTAAGTTATATACTAGAGCATGACCCCATAATCACTCTGCTCACTGATACCAGATCAACACAATTTGTCACTGGAATAGGAGAAGAAAACACAGACGGTCTGTAATCAGTGAGGGCTACAGTAAGAGAAGGAAGAAAGAGAATGTGAAGAATGATGGCACATAAATGAACAGATTTCATAACCTGCTTAGGGTCTATATTCACACTCCCCTGTGAGGGGCAACCAGAGCTGTGGGTGATGTTCCTGTAAGTGCATGCATGTGCACATCTGAGACGAATGACAACAAGCTAATAGTACTTCCCAGAATTCATCAAGAATGCTGTCTCGCTTTCTCTTTCCTCCAGGACTGCTGACCATGTAGAAAGATGTTTAGTTCTAGATAATTCTATAATGAGGCATTACATCACCAGACCACACAAATAGATACTATATATACAAGTAAAAATAGATTAAGTCTATTTCTTTTCTTTAAAAGGCACAGAAAATGCTTACCTGATATACATTAGTGTGAAACCTATTTTGGGCTACTTCCTGGACCATTTCAAGCAGATTTTTCAATTAAACTTCACAGCAAACAATTTTCTTTCATTTCTCTGGGCACTTTAGATTCGGGCTAATGGGCAGGTGTGTCATGCTGGAGGTGCACTTGGTAACCTCAAAACATAAAAACAAAGAAGCAAGCATTTGTAGAGTAAACTGGAGTCACAGGCACAAAAGACATCTTGGATCAATTGTTTTTCTGTTAGTCTGAAGCAGAGAGTCCAACCAACCCACTTGACATGGTGATTTTTTTTTTTTTTTTTTTTTTTGTACTTTCCATCTTCCTAGTGGAAGGGATTTCCAATGGAGGATCTGTTGGATGTTTTATAGAGGTGTGGAGGTTTTTCCTCACAGTGGCATCCTCAGCCCTGACATTCTTGTCATAGCACAAATGTTTGTGCCCAACATGTCCTGCCATTAGCTCTAGTACAACATTCAATTTCAACTCTGTTTAAATAGTTCTCAGCACTGCTACTGCCAAGCCCTTGATCATCTGTGGGTTCCATCTTCTTTACAAGTGATCTATCTAGTCTGGCAATATTACATTAGTTTTAGATTCTAATGTTGTAGGGACTGTTCTATTTCACTAATGTAATAAATGGATGTATTTTTATGAGGTTTCATCCCTTTGTCAAGAGGGAAGGACTCATAAAGAAGTATCAGGGCTTTGGGAAGATGCTCAGATATTAAGAGTGCATACTATTATTACAGCAGGCTGGGTTTGGTTCTTGGCATCCATATTGTGGCTCACAAATACATGTATCTCTAGCTCCAGGTGACCAACCTACTCTTCTGGCCTCTTTGCGAAGCTGCATACATGTGTGAATACCTATACACAGACAACCTCCTGCAAAACACAGAAAGGATAAAAATAAAATTTTAAAAGGAAAAAGTAAGAGAAATCAAGGGCTGACATGGTGGCACATGCTGGAAAACTGTGTACCTGGGAAGCAGAGGCAGGAGGTCTAAGGATGAATATTAAGTTCAATGGCTGCCTGGACATACAGCAAAATCCTGTCTTCAATAAAATCAAGGGCAAGGAGTGTAAACCAGCAACGGAGAATGAAAGAATCCCTGGATAGTTCAATCCCTTGATCCCTAGCACCACAAAGAAACCAAATATTGCCGTTTAGGATTAATGATGTAACATTTGGTTTCCATGCTCATGGCCAGCCCTGGTCCATCTCTAGCATCACATTCTCCTCCCTCCCAGAGGAAGGTAAAATCCCAAGCAGAGAAAGGTTAAACAGCTGTGTGTCTTAAGCTGTGTCAGTTCTTGAGCCAATGCTAACAGGGAACCAGAAGTCTTTGGTGGCCTTGAGTAGCATTCCCAAGAAGATGGTGAATGGACAGTTCTCTCTGCCACCTTCCCTGTTGATGGATTTGTGTTCATCCCATTTAATGTTTTTATATACTTGTTCTTGTGAATGGGGACATAGGGTTAAGTGTTGTGGCTACATCTAACCCAAGACTAATTTTGAAGATACTTGGCCCACTTAAAAATGGAAATGGAACTAGCACTTGGGAGGTAGAGGCGGGCAGCTGGATCTCTGTGAGCTGGAGGCTTGGTCTATATAGTGAGTTCCAGGGCAGCCAGAACTTCACAGTGAGATGCTGTCTCAAAAAACAAAATAAACACACACACACACACACACACACACACACACACACACGGGGGGGGGGGAAGGAGTTGGCCTTATAAACTGCTATTGATCCCAGGCTTTATGACTGAAAGCCAGGGTTCTGACTGGTTTTTTTCCCCTTCCCCAGGAAAAAACAAAGGCTCAGTGTGAATTAACATCTTCAAACTGTTTCAAGATCTTTAAGTGAGACACATGATTAGCCCCTGCCTGATGCAGATACCAGCTCTTCTTCCAGTCTAGAGAAAAGGAGAGCTAGTTGGTACTGCCACTAGGATTCTAGGCTTTCAGACTGATGTTGAACCCTAAAACTGAACTTCATATGGAAAAAAAAAAAAGGCATCCCTTCTAGGTTTACTCCTGAAACCTACAAGTGAAGTGGTGATGAAAAACATGTTGGTTAGGTATTTAGAATGGATTAGACCCATTAAGTAGAAAATTGTGGTGGATAAAGCTGAACCAGGAGGAGAGATAAAGAGAGGGTTATCATTTGAAGTATACCCTTAGCAGATTGACACATCCTTTACATTATTTTTTTCTTATCAGTGCTGGGACTAGAAAGTAGAGCTTTGTATGTTTGAGGCACTATCACAGAGTTCCAGCCCCTATTTAATTTAACTCAATTTACCCCCTAAGTTGCTCAGGCAGGGTTTTGGAACTCGCAGGCTAACCCTGAACTAGTGAGCTCAGACACGCTTTACATCTGTCACTTCGTTCAGTTTTTACTTTATAAAGCAAGCTTTCTTAGACAAATCCATCACTAATATCAAAGAAAGACACCATCATGTAGGCCTGAGGTATGGCAACTCAGTACCGGCAGCAGGATGCGGATGTTAGCCCATGCCAAGCGGTATTTTCTGTTACTAAAATAGGCCATTAGTGAGCATCCTGGCTTGGCTTCCAGAGTGCTGGAATGACAGGCACACACCACCACTTGGAGCATCATCTCACTTATGTATTGCTTGGCAGTGCTAGGGATGAACTCTTGTGCCTCCCAGCCAAGCATTCTGTCCCGAGAAGCATCTTGGCCCCCATCTTATTTTACTAATGTTGGAGTGGCCCAGGGCTCATTTCTGGGTCTTTGTTTCTGTATCTACATTACAGAGCTGATTTCACTGGTCCCATGACTTTACTTGCCATCCATGTGGGACAACCTCCATCATTTACAACTATCATTTAAAGTGTTTATCAAAGATCTCAACTTACTCTATTTCAAAGTCTAAAATACAACCCCTCCCTGAAACTTGTTATTTCTCACTCTCTCCAGTCTAAGCAAATCAAAACCATCTCAGACATCACTTTCTCTTACACCTACCCCCATCAGCAATTCCTACTGTTTTATCATCTAGGATCTGAAGACTTCTTTCAATCACTTTGACTCCAGTCCAGGCCTTTTTTTTTTTTTGGTTTTTCGAGACAGGGTTTCTCTGTGTAGCTTTGGAGACTGTCCTGGAACTAGCTCTTGTAGACCAGGCTGGTATCGAACTCACAGAGATCTTCCTGCCTCTGTCTCCCAAGTGCTGGGATTAAAGGCTTATGGCACCGCATCAATGACTGGCTCAGGCCATTTTTCCTTTGCATTCAGGTTAGGCCAATCTTGTAGGCTCTTTTCTCTCTCTGAGTGTATCACTTGATACAACTAACCCGAAGCATTTGGCCAGTCATGGGGTCTCACTCAGCCTCAGCTACAGTAGAGAATCTCAGACCTTAGCAGGCACCAGCACCATCTGGAGGACTCCTTCAAGCAGAGAATCCTGGCTCTACCTGGAGGTTGCAGATACAGTAAGTTTGGTGTGGAACTGGAGAATTCCCATCTCTAAGTTCTCAGGTGCTCCTTCCTCTATCTAGCAGGCATTGGTGGAGAATCCCCACCCTAGCTTTTCCTCAATATTGACAGGCATCTTGCCGACAGGGATCTTCACTGGTTTTGCCTTAGCCCTGGGCATGCATCCTTTTCGTTACTCAAGGTTCATGTGGATTCATCTTTGTTTAACTGATACCTCAGGAAGGCCTTTTCCTGATCACCCATCATCTTACAGCACGCCCTAACCTCACTGCAATGTATTCTTCTTCACAGTGGGCATCCATCCTGTGCTCATTGTTTCTCTTACCACGTCCAAATGGTCAGCTTGCTAAACTCAGCGACCTGCGTTTGCTCAGTCACGTCCCCAAGCTCTGCCTCGCAGGTGCTCATCTCACTTGTCCAAGGACCGGATTAGGGACACCCAGGAAAAGAGCCCTGGCTTCAAGCCAACCTCTCTCTCTCCCTCTCTCTCTCGCCTCGGTTTCTTCCTTTGCAAAGGCAAGCCGATCTCTCTCTTTCGCTTGCCTCGGTTTCCCCCTTTGGAAAGGCAGTGCTTGGCCTGTCCGGGGTGGGGGGAAGACACACCGACGCAAAGAGGACGTGAACACGCCGGTGAATCAGAGCAAGCCGTGCACAGGCGAGCACCCTTCCGCACCAGCCCTCCCCGCCGCCCATCCTCCAGCCTTGGTCCCGGTCCCTCCGGGCGCCCGCCCGCCGCCTCCTCCTCCAGACGCCGCGGAGGAAGGGGCGGCGCCGAGGGAGGGGTCCCTCCGCCGCGGGAGGCCGCAGCGCCCGCCCGCCCGTCACGGCGTCGGCGCCGGCCGGGAGAACCCGGAAGTGGCCGAGCAGCGCGCTCGCCCGTCCCGCCGCCGCCGCCGCCGCCGCCGCCCCGCACACGGGGGAGCGCGGGAACCGTGCCAGGCACAGGAGCGCGCGGGGCCGACGGGCCATGGCCGCGGGGGCCGCCGCCGCAGGTGGTGGCGCGCGGTGAGCAGCGCTGCGCCCCCTCGGGGCGGATGGAACGCGGCTGGGCGGGCGGACAGTGCCGGCGTCCGCGGCTGGAATGGTGCTGGCGGCGGCGGTCGGTGCCTGCGTTCTGAAGCCCGCGAGGAGCCACAATGGAGACGCCGCCGCTGCCTCCCGCGTGAGTGAGCGGGCGCCCCGGGGCGCGCGGCGGAGGGCTGTGTGGCTGTGGAGGGCGCGCGGCGCTGCGGAGGACACGCTGCGATCGCGGGGGGCGGCGGGCGATGGGAGGCGCGGGGCGTGACGGGGCGCGGCGCCCGCAGTCCGGAGGGTGACCGCGGGACCGGACTCTGCCTGGCCAGGCTGGCATGGGTAGGGGCGTCCCGGTCTCGGGGCGAATGGAACGTTCAGGAAGGGGCTGTGCGTAGGGCATGGGGGGGGGGAATGCACGACTGCGATCGCCCCTGGGTACCCCCCTGTAATGCATGGGGTGCTGCTGCCCAGCTCGCCCACCCTTTCTAGTAGGGAGCGAAAGGATGCACAGGAAACTGGAAAGTACCAGACGCCTGGAGTCTAAAATGAATGCGATCTGAGGTTGCTTGCTTCTCAGAATTTCTAATAAAATTAATATCCAAGGAGCTTTTACATCGCTCCAAATGAGCTGCGGCCGTTTTAGGGCATGTGATCTCTTACCTGGCACTGCAGAAAATCTTTTATCCAGAAATCAGAGCATCTCTCGTTCCCTTGGTACCCTGGGCACGTTGTTAGTGTTACCGACCTGTTAGGCACAGGTGTCTTTTTTTTTTTTTTTTTTTCCCTTGGTGCCCGAGTACATGCAAGATCACCTGCAACAAAATTACTTTCTAGAAATAAGGGCTGAAAAAGGGTTTTTGTTTTTAAAACACCTTTATAAAAGTGGCCTGTAAATCTCCAGGAGTTTAAACATTCCGCCCCCCCCCCCTTCGTCAGTTTAACCTTTACGAAGGAGCAGAGAGTCCTTTGGATCTGACTTTTCAAACCGCAGACAAAGCTCACTGTAAAAAGACGAGTATGCACCTTTTTGTTCGATCAGATTCATGGAACCTTATCGGTTTTCAATGAGATTTGGCTAGCTTCACTCCATCACAGTTGTTCCTCGCGAGCCTCTTGTGGCTATTTGGCAGAATTCCAGCTAAAATAAGGCTATTTGGTTTTGGGCTGAACATTTTCTTTTTTTTTTTTTTCTTTTGTATTTTGAGTCCTTTTATAAGATCGACTAGGATTATAGAGCCACAGTTTCTGCAAGTATGTATGTGCCTTACAGGATTTTGAGCTTGAGTGGAACAGGTCACGGGGATCTGAAGAGTGGGTGACAGGAGTCTTGGCTTGCCTCTTCTGGGCTGGTAGGAGTGATAGAAAAAGCCAGGGATCAGATGCTTGCTGATGGTGGTGGCTTTCAGAGTGTGCGATGTGCTCCCCAGCAGGTTGGGAAAGCATCCTGAGCCCCCTGGGAAACATAGCTGTAGGAGCTTCAGCAGCTTGAGTGTAGTGTACCAGCCCATGAGGTTTTTTCAGACCAGGCTCAGTTGCTTTGGTGGTGGAATATACTCTCTGCATCTAGAAAACACACTGTGTGTGGTGTAGAATGTATAGGTAAGTTACTTATGGTGAACTTACCCTTTCCACTGTTCCCTTTATATCCATTAAGTGCTGTCCCTTTTTACTTTTGGAGCAGGGAGAACTGAAGGACAGAACAAGAGGACCTTAGGAAGAATGAAGGTTCAAAAAAAAAGTGTGTGGAGAAACAGGCCCTAGAGGGGGCCACACATAGAAAATGGTTTAAGTGGAAGAAATGAAATGGAAGTCCAGCTCCATTCTTTAGTACGAATCTTCATCTGTAGGTCTGGAACTAGGTAGAGGCTTGAGGTGGAGGAGAAAACCCGGAGTGCTGTGCTGGAGGAAAGAATCATAGAAGCATCTTTCATTTGATTAATATAAAAATAGATTTTATTTTCATTAGGTAGTTCCAGAGTCAACCCCTTTCTAGATGTTGCCTTGCTGCTTAGGTTTCGGTAGATTAGAAACAGATTTTGGCTTCCTACCCTCTGCCTTCTTTGCCTTTATTCCCATTCACTTCCTTTCCCTTTGGACCATGCTGTCTCACATAAAAGATTGCAGGTGAGGTCTTTGCAATTGGATTTGCTGGGTTTCCTGATAGAGCTAGGTGAAGATGGAGACACCTGGAAGTCACTGGGAGCACTCAGGTTTTTATAAGCACTGAGTGTTAGTCTGAGCTTCAAGGCAAAGAAGGGTATTTGACCTGGACTTAAAGGGCCTTGATAATATGGTTGGAAGCAGGGATTCAGAGTTCTTTTTGTGTGTCTGTTTAGTAATTCATTCAGTGTGTAAATTCTTGGATGCCATTGCCACGGTGCTAAGTCTACATTGTCCTATGTAGACTTATTCCCTTAGTCTATTGGGAGGGGTGGTAGGCACCTCTGCCTAGTTTCTTATTTCCTCATTTTGATCTCTTTTCTGCCTCTTCCACACTGCCTTCAACTTTTTCTCATACTTTGAGGAGTCTCATTGATTGCCACTGTACTTCATATTTCTTGTTGTCTTTTTGTGTACTTGAATATTCATGGCATTTAAGCTCTGTTTCATTAGAGGTCTAGGTGATTTAGTTCCGATCAAAAAATTAGTGCCTTAGGAAATTTGAGGTAGTAAATGGAGCTGTGCAAAAGGAATGAAAACTGAACAGCCTTGACCTCTGGGGTACTTTTCATGATTCAGCCTTTACAGTTATTTGCATAAAGGAGTTTCCTAATTATTAGGCTGATGGAAGACTGTGAGGTTTGGATTGTGTGAATCCCTTTGATATCCCTTCTTCCTAGCTCTGTCTCCCAAGCTGCCATACACTCCTTGGCCATGCAGTCTTGCTTTCTTTTCATTCAGCCGAGTAATGCTGCCTCAGGTGCAGCCTTATCAGTTTTCAGTGGGTGATTTTGCATCACTGGAAGTGCTTGTCATCAGAGGTGTTCCAATACACCAGACAACTGGTTAGCCATGCTCTAAGAGCTTTAGCCTGCCAAAGATGGGTTGCTTCAGAGCAGAGGTTTCAGGTGTTTGGATTTCATTGATCTGTTTAAAGAAAAAAGTGAAGTCCAGCATAGAGTTGCCAAGTTTTTTTTTTTTTTTTTTTTATGTTGCCAAATAGAAGTGTCTGTGGAGGAATAATTAGCAACTGTTATCACTTATCAATATCAATGGAGGAGTTGTTATAGGGGTCTCAAACAGAAGGAACATCTCAAAGGACTAGTACTTTAGTTGTATGAATTGAACTTTGTGAAAACTTCTTTTGTTGCCCTGTTTTGTCACAGAAACAAAGTAATTTGTTGAAGTCTGAGGTTTGTAGTGCATTGGGTATGCTGCGGGATAATAGCTCTTTCTAAGGTCTGGGCTTGGAACTGCCAGCCTTGCAGAGTATTGGCTCTCTGTATGCAAGTCTTTCATAAAGTGCACTGGAGTGCATTCTTGTTTCACTTAATTAGTCTCTCATTTCCTTAAACATTTTTGGTTACATTTTTATTTTGTGTGCTCTCTCTGTGTGTGCTCTTATATCCACATGCGATTGTATACATAGGGAAGTCATAGGACAACTTTCAGGAGTTGGTTCTCTCCCCACTATTTGGCCCCGGGATGGAATCCAGGCAAGGACTTTGACCTACTGAACTATTTCAGTGGCTCAGTTCAGGTTTATTTTAATTCACATTTATTGAAAGCCTACTGTGGTTAGGTTTTGGAGATTTCTCAGAAAACACAATCTTTTATCTCATGGTTGAAACTAATAGTAACCAAGCATATAATTGTTGGACATGACAGAAAACAGTTTTGGTGGGGGGATAGATAGAGAGATAGATAGATGCCATTATGATAGCCTCAGGGATGTCTTTGATGAGGTGACCCGAACAAAGGCCAAAGGGAGGACAGCATTGAAGGTGGAGGGAAAGAACAAGCAGGAAGGCATCCATCCTTGCACGCTTTTCCCACTGAGGTAACACCATCCCAGCTAGTGTCCTTGGCAAGCTGTACACTGCACCTTCCTACATCTTGGATTGTTGACATCTGCTCACATATTCTGACTAGTTCCTTTCACAGATTCTGTCTTAAGCAGCCTTTGCTTTTTATGACACCACTTGTTTTGCCCTCTTCCTTTAGTTTTTCAGTTGCTGAATTTGATTTACATAATTTCCTGCTTACTTAATCTTCTCAACAATCTTATCATGTACACCTATTATTATCCTTTTGGCCCAGGAAGTGCAAGTTAAATTGCTTTCCCTAGCTTATGAGTTCTAATCTCTGTGTTGATCACTTTTTTGGGGGGGGGGAGACAGGATGCTGCTATGTATCCTGGGTTGACCTGGAGCTCTGATCCTCCTGCCTCAGCTTCCTTAGTGTTGGGATTGCAGGACTGTGCCAGCAAGCCTTGCTTTACGGTTTCTGCAACGGCTCACAGACAGCACTTGCTCCTCTCACAAGTGTGTCTTGGCCAGTTCTTCTTAGTCTGCAGTTCATCTCATCTGTATTCCCATCTGTATCTTTTTGTTTATTGTTTTTGGAAGCAGGGTGTCTCACTCTGTAGCCCAGATTGGAATCAGTCTCCCAGTTAGCCCAGGTTGGCTGTGAACATGTAGGGATCCTTTTGTCTCTGCCTCCTGAGCACTGAGACATCTGTATCTTCTTTTTAAATGTTATTATTATTATATTACATCCTGACTGTAGTTTCTCCTCCTTCCTCTTCCCAGTACCTCTCTCCTCCCTCCATCCATTCATCCTCTGTTTCTGTTGAGAAAAGGGCAGGGCTCCTATGGATATCAACCAAACTTGGCATATCAAGTTACAGTAAGACTGGGTACCTCCTTTATATTAAGGCTGATCAAGGTGACCCAGTGTGAGGAGTAGGGTTACAAAGGCTTGTAAAAGAGTTGGAGGCAGCCCCTGTTCCCACTGTTAGAATCCCATCTCCCCATCTCTGTCAGCCCCTATGAGTCTTAGTTGATTCTGTGGTTTTTTTTTTTTTTTTTTTTTGGTGGCAGACATCTGTATCTTATATCAACACTTATATCTATGTTTAACAGTTCTGGAATCTCGGGTTTCTATTGGAGTTGCCCTCTCAACTCCAGTGTAAAACAGTGCTTCTAAGGGTGAGTTCCAGGCAGGAATGGACCAAGCCTCCTCTGGTCCCTAGCACTATACACTTACTTGCCTCTAGCTTCTTTCCTCATTGTCCTCCCTGTGTCTGTCTGCAGGAACTGGAGAGAGAGGCTTAGTGCTCATTGAGTTCATTACTGGAAAACTTGGTCATGTTTGCCTTAAAGTCACAGTGTCATCGCTCCTTATATTCTGTTTTCATCCTTCACCTTTTAGCCATGTGTCATTTTAAGTTTTAGCACTCCAGAGTCATGTAACATGGCTAATCAGAGCTACCTCCTCAGCCAGGAGGCCTTGGCCTGCCATCATTTTGACTTTCCGTCCAGGGTCATTATGTGCCTTAGGCTTTGCAGCATCATAGACCAGCTCTTCCTGTTGCTCCACACTCCTGACTGTGCTTGAAATGATTTTAGAGTTCCTGCAGAGCCCAGTTGAACCCCACTTCCTTTGCAGTTTTATTTATTTATTTATTTATTTTGACTTCAGCCCTTTCTGGATCATTGTTAGCTTCCTATGGAATTCACAGTCTTGCATATGTGTCCGGGCTTGTGCCATTTCTTGGCATTTAGCCTTGACATCCCTAATAGACAGGAAACTGGAGCAGGGTCTTGGGTCAGGCCCTCTTATCCTGTTTTATTACAGGCATGTAGACATTTAGACAGCAGTTATATGTTTGATCTATTAGCAGCTATGATTATTTGCACATTTGTAATGACTTCAAGTTGAGTGTTCCAATTAAAATTGAAGGCCAAAAAAAGTGAATAAAATCAAATGGCTATATTCAGTTTAGTCCCTGACTTCAACATTTTTCTTCTTTATGTTTTTATTCATAGGGGATTTTATGCTTAGACAGATCCATGAGACAGATAGATGAGGGATAATGATCTTCCATATTAATCCAGGGTCGCTTGTTCAGTGTTTGGCATAGTGGTGTGGACAGATCTGCCACTTGGTCCTCTTTCTGATTCCTGACTTTGAGAGTTCCTTTGCCACCCCCAAGGAGATGATAGAAAACTTAGCCCATCATCTCAATTGCCAGGTTAGATCTATGCTTTGAAGTGATGACCATACTAGAGAAGGTAGCAAAAGAGGAAAAAAAAAAAAAAAAAAAAAAAAGAGTGATGAAAGATGTGGAAAGGCTGGAAATGGCTCATCACCCTCTTCTCTGTTTTGTCATCCCACAAAAATTCTTCTCTAATTGTGCTTTGTTAATTGTTTATGAGATATTCTTTTAAAAGATTGATCTTGCATAAGACATGCTCCTACCCCATCCCTTTCCTGGTAATAGTCACGTCAGGGACAAAAAGTGCCTGATTGTGCTGTGTTTGTCATGTAGGTGGGAGGGGATGAGGAGAGCTGGGTTGAACTGAAGTGGAGCTTTTTACAGCACCATTGTTCTACTATCAGAGGGCAATTATGCTCCAACTTCCATCAACCTCTCAACCTCAGACATCATCCCATCCGCCTCCCCCTGCCAGCCTAACCCCACACTTATCAGAAGCCACACATCCAGGTCCCAGGCAGAGAAGAAAGGTCTTCTCTGCCACCCAGTAGGCTCAGGGCTCTGTTTTTTAACTATTGTTCCTTAGTAAAATTGAGCATGCCTGGCTTTTCTAGATGTTCCCTTTCCAGTTCTGGGAAATCAGAGCTATACCTTTAACAATACCAGCAGCAGCAGCAGCAGCAGCAGCAACAGCAACAACAGCAACAACAACAACAACAACAACAACAACAACCACACACACACACACACTCACACACACACACACACGTACACACGTATTCAAAGGTATGAATGAGTATGAGCTTGTGAAGCGTTATTTGATCTCACAAGCTGTGTCATATTCAATTTTAAGAACATATATACTGAAGATAACATCTTTCTTTTTGGGGGTCTGGGAATCTCACTTAGAGCCTAACACATCCTAAACAGTGTTCTACCACCCCTGAACTTCATCTCATCAACCTAGTCTAAGCTCTGTGTATTAAAGGGCAGACATTCTCAGTTTTTTTAAAGCCATATTTATTTGGTGAATACTACAAGTTACAGATTATAGTTTGTGCAGTTTAATGCATAAATTCCATAGATTTGAAGAAAAATTGCCTTTAGAACATTGCAAAGACTTCACAACCCTACCATCAAGTAAGTGTTGAATGGGGAAAACTTATTGCTTTCCCTGAATCTCAGTAATACAATGATTATTGGGAGGCCCCGGGGGGGGGGGGTGTACTCTGAGAGCATTTTGTTGGGAAGTTTTATTATAGAGTGGTGTGATAAGTATTTGTGAAGATAGTCATTAGATTCTAGCTTGTGTTTCGAATATCTGGTTTTGTTTTAAGTGGATCATGGCTAATAACTTAACCAAGCTTCTGAAAGTAAGTTTGGCAGGGAAGACAGAGAGAACACAGGAGAAATATTATAAAGTCTGGGGAAACTTGAGAGCAGTACAGCACGGATGGTGACTTTGAAAACAACAGCTGCTGACGTGAACTTGGCAGAAATTTGTGAGTAATGGTGGGTGACTCACTGCAAGCTGGGAGTCTTGCAGCCTTTGAGGTGAACAGGCAGGGGGACAGCAGACATGGTGGCCATCCAGGGCTGGCCAAGTATTTGCATCCTATATGTGATAGTGTCTTTGGTCCCCTGCGAAATTATACAGCCATAGCATACCCATGACTTGTGGTACCTTTCTCCCAGAAAACACTAAACTTATAAACAACCCAGATTTTCTAGGGCAGTGTTCTCAATCTGGGAAGATCGGTCTGGGGTGGGAGGCTAAGTGGGTGGTAGGGCGTATTGCATCACCTGTTGTTGTTTTTAAAAATCATGCAGAGCTGCTTTCACCCCTACCCCCCAGAGACACCACCATTCCCACATACTGATTTCTGAAAAGGGCTTGCCTGGCTCTTTATGTGAGGAGGGATGGCTTTGTGTAGTTTGAGATACCGATTGGGTGTTTCTTTGTGGGGTGTGTGTGTATGTGTATGTGCTTTCATGTGTGCATGTGTGTATGTGTGTGTGTGTATGTATGTGTGTGTGCCTGTGTTTGTGTGTGCTTGTGTGTGTGTCTGCATGTGTGTGGTGTGTGTGTTCATGTGCTTGTGTGTGTGCATGTGTGATGTGTGTGTGTGTGTGCGATCATGAGTGTGTGCCTTTGTGCATACATGTGTGTGTATGTCTGCATGTATATGTGTGTGTGCCTGTGTGTGTATGTCTTCATGTATGTGTGTGTATGTTTGTCTGCATGTATGTGGTGTGTATGTATGTCTGCATGTATGTGGTGTGTGTGTATGTCTGCATGTGTGTGGTGTGTATCTATTTCTGCATGTGTTTATATGTGTGTATGTCTGCATGTGTGTGGTGTGTGTATGTCTGCATGTGTATGGTATGTGTATATGTGCGTGGTGTGTGTAAATGTGTGGTGTGTGTAAAATGTGTGTGTGACTGTAGGTTACAGGCTGACTTGCATAGTTGGTTCTCTTTTTCCACCGTGTGGGTTCTGGGAATCAAAGAATTGAACGCAGGTCCTCAGAGTCAGGCGTGGTGGCCTTTATCTGCTGAGCCATCTTAATGGTTTTATTTTCTGAGACAGGGGTCTCTCTTGGGAAACTTGCTGGTTGAATTCTGCTAGGCTGGCTGGGCAGTAAGCTCTAGAAATTCTTTCCTTGCCTCCCTAGTGCTAGAATTACAGGTGTGTTTTCTATGCCTTGCTTTTCATGTGGGTGCTAAGGAATTAAATTTAGCTCTCCATGTGTGTGTGGCATGAACTTTACCCTTTGTTCCATTTCTCCAGACCTAGGTTTTTGTGTTAACCTTTGTGTATGTGAGTATAGTATATGTGTGTGTTCTGTGCACACATGCATATGAACATGTGTCAGAGGAGGCTGCTGGATGTCCTGCTTTGTCTTTGTTTGCTTTCTGATGCTGTCCTCTTCCTGATTCCTGTCTTTGAAAGTTCTTTTGCCACCCCCAAGAACATGATAGAAAATTTAGCTCATCATCTGAACTGCCAGGTTAGATTGGCTAAGAAAGATGGGGAGGAAGGGACTTATTCATCCTGTGGGCTACAGTTCATCCTTACAGGAAGTCAGTCCAGAAATTTGAAACAGAAATCATGGAGGCTGCTTGCTGAAAAGCTCTACCTCTCTCTGCTAATTTTCTAATTCTGCTCAGGCCTATCACCCCAGGGATGGTACCATCCATAGTGGACTGGACCCTTACATAATCAGCAAGCAAGACAATTCCCCACAGACACACCCACAAGCCAGTCTGATGGAAGCAATCCTTCAATTGAGGGTCCCGCTTCACAGGTGACTCTAGTTTATGTCAAGTTGACAAACACTTAACCATACATATCCAGTTACTGGAGAGCTATTCATTTTGAGGCAGCATCTCTCTGAGTTTGGAGCTGCGTTGGTCACCAACAAGCCCCAGTGATCCCACTGTCTGCTCCCCAAAGTGCTAGGATTAGAGGTGTATGAACAGCTGTGGCTGCCTTTTCATGTGGGTTCTGGGATCTACACTCTGCCCTCATGCTTGCAAAGGCTTTTAACCTCTGAGCATCACTCCAGTCCTTTTCTGATATTTCTACTTGCTGTCCTTGAAAACCTAAAACTACCACTCCAAATCAAACAATACAAAAGAGATTGATTATCAGACCTGTTTAAGTCATTGGCGTGCTTTTAACTCTTTACCTGGTTTTGAAATCTTGACTATCTGAGTATTCTCCAGATTAGAGTATTTTGCTGATGTCGGAGGATGTAGTGACTGATACAAGGTAGAATGACAAAGTCACCTCAGTTACAAAATCAGCCTGGGAGTCTGTAGTATCAGTCATTCAAGGAAGGCTTGAGGATTTCCTCCTATACAGCGTACCTGTACGCTGGAATTCAAAACCTCAGAAACGGCAACTCTTTTAGATTTTTTTTTTTTTTTTTTTTTTTGCAACAATAGGCAATTGAGTGACCGTTATCAAATAATAACAGCTGGGAGTGTAGACTTGGAAAGAAAGGTAAAGGGACTTTGAAAAAGTATCTTCTTTTGATATTTTCAAGAAGGCAGTTTTCTGGAGAAGGCTGCTCTTTGTTAGAAGGGAAGCAGGCAAGGGTACCTGGGCACATATGGTGTATTTCACCGCTGATGTTTTAACATGGTGTGCCATGTGTTGTTCCATTTGGCTAATAAATGGACACCATCTAACACAAAAGCCAACAGGAAATGAGGAATTAGGAGAAGGACATTAGTATTGGAAGTACCCAGTACCCAGTGCAGTAGGGCTGCTGGGTTTATAAGTGGCATACAGTACAAGGAACTCTTTAAGAAAAGAAAAGCCAGTGTTATCTTTTCCTTGTTCTTTTAAGTCTTTGAATGTAGTTTCTTCTTTACAGCTTCTGGAGTGCATCAAAACAAAATAAAACAGAAGCTGAAAATAGCTTTAAGGGAGTATCACTACCGAGTGCCTTGATTATGTGTGGCAGCCCAGCGTATCTTTCTTCTCTTTGCTTGGTCTTTTAACGTAGGGCCTTGCAGTATTACGTTAGTTGCTCAGGGTATCCTTGAACTTGTGACCCTCCTCAGCTTCCAGAATGCGGGGATTGCAGGTGTACACTACCATCCCCATCCTTAAATCCTCATTTTAAAAGGTTTATTTTTATTTTATGAGTGTTTTGCCTACATTTGTGTACCATGTGCATGCCTGCTCCTGCAGAGGCCAGTGGAGTAGAATTGCCTGGAACTGGAATAACAGGTCGTAGGGAGCCATAGTGTCCGTGCTGGGAACCAAGAGTAGCAGGTGTTCTTAATTGCTAAGTCATCTTTTGAGCCCCTCTTAATTACTAAAAAATTTCAAATCATTTTGCTATTTATTCACTTATGTTGGGGAAGGTATGTGCAAGCCACCTCCCTTATTTGGAGGTCAGAGGACGGTTAGTGGGAGTCAGTTCTCTTTCCACCATGTGGGTCCACTGTATTGAAGTCAGGTTGTTTAGCTTAGGGACCAGTGTCTTTCTTTACCCATGAAGACATCTCATGGGCTCCTGATTTCTTAGGTAGGGGTCAAGCTCTCAGTTCTTAAAATAACACTGTTCCTCTTAGGACGAGTCACATTTGCTTCCATTCTGAACACTGAAAACTCTCCTGTGATTATTTCACTAGTCACCAGTATATTTTCCCCTGCTAAACCCTGACTGAACTCTATCTGTATGTATGCTGTATATGTAGGAATTACATGGTATGTGTACTGTATTTGTAGGAATTTCATATTGCATGGGTAGACAGGGAGTTTGCCTGGGTTCCACAGTCTGTGGGAACCCTGTTGCTTCCTTATCTATGAGACTGGGAATGCCTGTCTTTTGTAGTCATGCATTTCCCCAGTCCTCATCCTTTCTGCCTTTTACCAGATATTTTCCTTTCTAAGATATTTTTTCTTTTTAAAATTTATGTGCATGTGTGTGGGGGTATGCACATGTGTGTGGGGGTGTGCACATGTGTGTATGGGTTGCTGGTCATATGTAGAGGCCGGACTGATGTTACATGCTTCCTTCTTTTGCTGTCCTCCTTAGCTTTTGAGGCTTGTGAGTGTCTTCTCACAGAACCAGGAGCTTGCTTTTTGGCTGGAAGACTGGTTATCCAGCTCCGGGAACCATCTGCCTGCACTCCCATTGCTGGGGTTACAGACATAGTCACCACTCTTGGCTTCTATGTGGGTGCTGGAAATCCCAACCTAGATCCTTCTGCTTGTGCAGCAGTCACTTCCCTCTCCACAGCCCTCTAACTTTAGATTAGTATTTCATCTGATGTGCTGATACTTTGCCTGCATATGTGTCTGTACACTATGCTTATGCTGGGTTCCCATAGAAGCCAGAAAAGGGTGGTGGATCCTCCAGAACTAGAGTTACAGAAAGAGTTATGAGCTGCCTTTGTGGGTGCTTGGAATTGAACTCAGGTCTTCTGGAAGAGTAGCCACTACTCTTTAACCACTGAACCATCTCTCCAGCCCCAGGACCCTTTCTTAAATCATTCTGTACTCTCTCTCCCAAAGGCCATAGTTAATGGAGTGTGCCTTCTCTTATCTCACCCCAGCAGTGGAATTTGCCTCTGGAGGTAGCGCCCTGTGCTCATTCGGCTGTGCAGCCTTTAACAAATTGACAGGGGAAGGCAGCATTTATGCCTGGCTTTGGTGGACAGCCTGTTAAGAAGTCATGTAGTGTACTCAGGGACCAGGGAAACTGAACAAATTATGCTGAATTTTCTAGGTTTCTTTAATGTTAAAAATCTGCTTCTTGGCTTCATATACTGTCAGTGAATCCAGCCTGCTTCTTGGCTTTGTTTATAGAACCAGTGATTCTCAGAATTCTGTCACCATCTAAATTAAAAAACAAACAAACGAACGAACGAAACAAATTACCATGAGTGCGTGTGTGTGTGTGTGTGTGTGTGTGTGTGTGTGTGTGTACTACACAACTTTTGGGAGTTGGTTCTCTCTTTCTACCATGTGGGTCCTGGGGATAAAATTTAGGTTGTCAGACTTGGCAGATGTCTCCATGTGTTAGCCATCTCACCAGTCCACCACTAGACTTTTGTTTTCCAACTCTAGGCGCTGATACTTTCCTGTTGATTTTGTGTCCCCACGTCTGTAATGTCCTGTCTGAAAATTTTCCTAGACCCTGAACTAATTCCACCTGTAGCCTTCCTCTTTCTAATAATGAAGATTTAGTCCTTCTCCCTTGCTCAGACTAAAGTATATTGGTGTAACTCTGGCTTGTTGACATACTCATTCATTCTGTAAACAAATTTTATTGCCTCTTCCTTGAACATACCAGAATCCAGCCACTTCTCTTATTGGGGCAACCTCCCCATAACCCTTTAAGAGGGTTACTGCTTTCCTAAATCTTTTTCCTCTTTTCATTCTTGACACCTCTGAACTGTTGCCCTAGTTTGCTTCCTTTGCTCTGATAAAGCACTCTGACTAAAAGCAGCCTGGGGGGGGGGGAAGGGGTTTATTTCAGCTGCATTTCCAGGTAACCATTTGTCATGGAGAAGCCAGAGTGAGGACTCAAGGCAGGAACATGAGGCAGAAACCACAGAGGAACAATACTACTAGCTTGCTGCTCTCTGGCTCATGCTGAGCTAACTTTCCTCTAGAGCCCTAGCTGCCTGCCTAGGGATGGTTCCACATCATCCATCCGTCAATTCAGTCTTTCACAGAGATGGCCACGGGCTAGTCTTGAGTGAGGCAGTTCTTCCTTGGAAGTTCCTTGGGTGACTCTAGGTTGTGTCTAGTTGACCATAAACCTAACCAGCACAACTGTCTTCATCTAGCAGTGAAAATGTAGGCTGAAGCCCTTGTTATACTTCTCAGCCCCTAGCTGTAGGGGTCAGAGGGCACATGCCTGCCCTCCTCTCATTCTCTGCTGGTGCCTTTCCTTCTGAACCTCCTCTCACCTCCCAGCCTTCGTTCAGATCTCAATTCCCAGTTATTTTCTTTGAGCACTCTTTTTTTAATACTGCAGATTCACCCCTTCTTGGCTGCTATGCTATGTTTCTTGCTTCCTCTTTTTTTCAGGTAAATTACCTTTTACCTGAGCACTTTGTGACATGCTACCTATCCTCTTTTCTGATTTGTCAGGCTTATTGTGTCCCCTCCCCACAGACTGCAAGTGCAGGACTCTGTAGTGAGACAGTCCTTCTGTGGCACTGACCATGCCCATTGGGGGGTGGAGCCATGGGCAGAAGTGACCTGTGGAAGGAGGTCGGAGGGGGCCAGAAAAGGCGCTCTCTTTCTGGCGTGACTCGGACAGGGGAGGATCGGGTTGAATTTCCTGGTTTTCATCTGTCTAGGTTGTAAGTTATTTCTCCCTGAATAAACATCTATTCGGCCTATTTGTTTATCCTGATCCTTATTACCGAGATAGGACTCTTTGCTTTATTCATTGATGTTTTACAAGTACACATAACAAAAAAAAAGTTGATTGCATGAATGAGTGCATAACACAGAGTTTTTACAAAGGAGCCTGCCCTTTAGGGGTAGGGCAGGAAGGGAAGAACACTGTCATGCCAATGGATGCTTCCTGCTATTCTTTGTGCAACACATACATGGTTTTCTGTAGATGGGAGTTTCTCGCCCAGTCTCGCAGCTCTTTAGTCCCAAATAAACACAGAGAGGCTTGTATTAATTACAAATTGTTTGGCCAATTGCTCAGGCTTCTTTTTTTTTAATTACTGATTTTTGTTTTATGTGCATTGGTATTTTGCCTGCATGAATGTCTGTGTGAGGGTGTCAGATCTTGGAATTAGACAGTTGTTAGCTGCCATGTGGGTGCTTAGAATTTAACCCTGGTCCTCTGGAAAATAAGTTAGTGCTCTTAATTGCTGAGCCATCTTACTGGACTCAGGCTTCTTATTAGCTAGCTCTCTCTTAATTATTAACCCATTTTTATAATCTGTGTATCTCCACGTGGTCTTGGCTTACCAGTGATGCCTGAGCCTCTTGCTTCCTTGGCAGCTACATGGCATCTCCCTGACTCTGCCTACTACCTTTCTTTATCCCTATTTGGATTTCCTGCCTGGCTAAATCCTGCCTGTCCATTAGCCGAAACAACTTTATTCATCAACCAATAAGAGAAATATATATTCACAGCATACAGTTTTCAGTAGGCTTACTGTGGTACTTTGATTTTTAAAAATGTATTTATTTTATCTTTGTGTGTATGAGTGTTCACTTGCATATGTGTATGTGAACCGTATGTATGCCTGGTGCCAGGAATGAGATTGGAAGAGGGTGTTAGATCCCCTGGAACTGAAGTTACAATGGTTGTGAACCACTCTGTGGGTACTGAGAAGTGAACCCAGGTCCTTTGCAAGAGCAACACGCACTCTTAAGCTTTGTGCTATCTCTCTAGCTCCAGTTTTTTGAAGTATAATTTAAATTCTATAAAATATATACAATTCAATTTTCATAGGAAATTTCCCAAGTTATGCATTTGTCACTTTAAAATTTTCCCTTTTGTCCATTTAATTTGCAGTTCTTAGTTCTCATCCCACATTCCAAATTTTGCCAGGTTTTATTTTTTTTTTTTTTTTTGCCTACACATCTTGAAGAAAGGACAATTAATATAACAACACTCATAATCTTGGCTTCTTAAATACTGTAAACATAGGGGCTGAGAGTTGGCTCAGCAGGTAAGTGCACTTGATGATCTTACAGAGGAGTTGGGTTTCTGATCCCCACATCTGGTGACTGACAACTGTGTGTAGCTCTAGCTACAGAAAAGCTAGTGCTTTCTTCTTGCTTCCATGGACAACCCCCACCTCCACCCCAGCACACAGATGCACATATGTATCCATAAAATAAAACAATACTTTTCTTAAAAGAGAATGATTGATTACACATTTAAACATGAACTTAAATATTTGGATGTAGGATGTGGTAGTGAGCGTGAGAGACAGCTCAGGTTGGCTGTGCTCAACTATTTACTCTGTCACTCATAGCCTTCTCCCCACCTCAGTCTCTTCATCTGTGAAATGGGCTAATAATGATAATTGGCATATAGAGTTGTTGTGGTGATTATAGTTAGTGAGATCATACCATTAGGCACACAAGGTGCCAGGTGTTGAGAACTCAGTAAACTTTAGTTAACATGATTAATCTTTCTAGTGTATGTCCAAAATACACGGGCTAAGGGTCTTTGCAGAGAGAGCAAATTTGAACCAGGTTTTGTGTCTGAAGTTTCCATGAAGTACAACCATATTCCTAAATTAGTTTGTAAACAAACAAACTGCACATACCATACACATACTAGTGTGTGTGTGTGTGTGTGTGCGCGAGAGAGAGAGAGAGAGAGAGAGAGAGAGAGAGAGACTATAAGTCACACTATAAGTTGGTTGTAAAAGCAAATTGATTTCCAACAGAGATTATTTTGCCTTGTTTTTGTTTGTGGTGATCTGTTAAGTTTTTTCCTCTGAATCTTCCTTGTTTCTATTTGACAGATCTTTGACACCAGGGAGATAATTACCCACTTTTTGTTGAAACCATAGTGACCGCTCTGAATTGTATATTACTCTCAGTTGAGGGCAGCTTTCTCTTTCTAACTGAGCAGGGGAGGGAGGAGGGAGGAGGGAGGGGGGCATTCAATTTGTCTCTTGTAGCTTGACAAGCCAGAACTAAATTATCCTTAATGAGATCTTTCTCTCTCTCTCTCTCTTTTTCTTTTTGTTCTCTTCTCTCTGTACAGATGCACGAAGCAGGGTCATCAGAAGCCTCTCGATTCAAAAGATGATAATACCGAAAAACACTGCCCGGTGACGGTGAACCCCTGGCACATGAAGAAAGCCTTTAAAGTCATGAATGAGCTGAGAAGGTAGCGGCACTCCAATGCATATGTAGCCACTAGTTTTTTTTTTTTCTTTCTTTTTCATCATCTATAGGGAATATACCCCCTCCCCCCATTGTTACAGGGACCATGCAAAGCTTTTCTGTAAGGTTTTTAAAGGAAGAAAGGAGATCAGATGTGCAGATGATGGAACCTCCTCTGTCCAATAGCATCTAGTTATATGTGGAAAATACTTAACTTTTTTTTCTCTCATTATTGTTTTTTTTTAATTTAATTTTTTTTTTAATTTTTAGTGTTTTTGAGATAAGGTCTTATATATTCCAGGGCGAGGGTGACCTTGAACCCCCCCCCCCATCCTCCATTTGCCACCCAAGTGCTGGATGACAGGCATGTGCCACCATCATGCCCTGCTTATAAAATATTTTTTAATATTTAAAACACTAATTGCATACTAAATGATAGAATATCAGATATTGTTTACTTATGTGTGTGTGTGTGTATGTTAAATGATAGAATACCAGATGTTGTGTGTGTGTGTGTGTGTGTTGTGCAAGGGTGTGGGTGGGAGGTTGGGGGGGGGTTGGCACACATGGGACAGTTAGAAGATAGCTTGTGGGAAACTTCTCTTCTACCATGTGGGTGACCTCAAGTTTTCAGCATTGCCGACAAGTGCCTTTATCCGCTGAACCTGGATGTAGGGAGTCTTTCTCTGTTCTACCAGACAGCTCCCAGATCACTTATTGTGAAAGCTTGGCCGATAGCTTAGGCTTGCTTCTGACTAGCTCTTATAACTTAAATCAGCCCATTTCTGCTATTTACTTTCTGCCTCATGGCTTTGTTACCTTTACTCTTTACTGTTTCCCACCTCTTCCATGTCTGACTGGAGACTACATCCTGCTTCTTCCCAGCATCCTCTGTGCCTAGAAATTCTGCCTAGCTTTTGGCCATTAAGCTTTTGACCATTAAGCTTTTGATTAAACCAATCAGAGTGACACATCTTCACTGTGTCCAAAGAGATTATTCCATAGCACCTGGACATGGGGCTTTAAGTGGACTTTTTTTTTTTTTAAAATCAAATCAATCTTGTTTCTTTTTAACTGTTTTTTTTTTTTTTTTTTTTTTTTTTTTTTGGTTTTTTGAGACAGGGTTTTTCTGTATTGTTTTGGATCCTGTACTGGCATTCTCTCTATAAACCAGGCTGGCCTCAAACTCACAGAGATCCTCCTGCTTCTGCCTCTCGACTGCTGGGATTAAAGGCATGCACCACCAACGCCTGGCTCTTTTTAATATGACTACTAGAAAATAGTCATTTGCATTACATTTCCATTAATTAATACTGGAGAAAGGCTTCTAATTCTAGCCATATAGAATGTGGAAGGATGCTTTTAGGCAGGGAATATGTAGCTTGTTTTGGTGGTGGTAGTTGTGGTTGTTTGATACAGCACCTGCTCGTTGCTAAGGTGATTCTCATAAGTGATAAGGGTCATTGCCATTCACTGGGCCATCTTGCTACACATCTGAAGTCCTAGCAAGCACTCAACAGTCTGAGGCTGGAGGATTTCATGTTTAAGCCAGTCTAACTTATATAGAGAGATCTGGTTAAAAAAAAAAAAAAATTAAATAAATAAAAAGCAAATGTTTGGTGATAAGGGTGTCATTAGAAGCTGATTAAATAGAGTTAAAAAAACTTGCTGCTCTAGGAGAAAACCCAGGGTGGGTTCCTAGCACTTACACTGTGGCTTTGAGTAATCCACAGCTTTAGTTTCATGGGATCCAGTGCTGTCTTTTGACCTCTTTGAGCATCAGACATGACGTAGTGCATACATGTATGCTCAGGAGAAACAATCACACATAAAATAAATAAACCTTAAACAACAACAACAACTAAAAAGACCAGCTTTTAGCAGGGCCAGTCTCCACCCCTTACCCTCACCTCCCACTCCTGAGGGAAACAGTAGTGGCTTCCTTCTCCATCTTGGTCTCTGGTTGACCTGAACATGATTCACTACACCACAGGAACGCAATACCTGCTGCTCCTTGCCCTGAGGCAATGACTGCATTCAGCGCAAACAGACTTTCTCAAAAGCCTTTGACTTGGAGTCTTTGCTTTATCCTAGGACTATTAAACTCTGGCCATCCCCGACCTGTTGTGGGTGTGGACAACTTGGCTGTGAAATAGTATCTCCTTCTTCATTGTGAGCTAATGTGACCAGACAGTAGTTGATGCTGATCTCCGAACAAAGGAGAGCTATGAGTAGTTGCAGTTGGCTGTTGGTCGGTAACTAGACTTGCTCTACTGATGTCATTAACCAATAGTGTTTTTAAGATGAATTGTATTGCTGGGGAGATGGCTTCGTGGGTAAAGTGCTTGGTGTGCAAGAATGAGGACCTACATTTGGAACCCCACATCAATAGCCTGGAGCATTAACACGACCTTTTATCCCAGTGCTTCAGAGGCAGAGACAAAAGGAATGAACTGCACAACTGGGAAATGGATAAACTGTGGATGAAGGAATGAAGGCTATTATTCTGAAGAGTTGTGTGTGAAAGGTTAAGAACAAGAGGGCAGACTTGGGTTTTGTGGGTGCATTAGAACTTTAAAAAAAAGTCATTCTTGAGCAGTGTGATACTGAAGGCCTTCATCTTTAAGCCCCATACTGGGGAGACAGAGGGAGGAGGATCTCTGTGAGCTAAAGGCCAGCTTGGTCTACATAGTATGAGTTCCAATGCTGCAAGGTGAGACTCAGTCCCTCATCACCAAAAGAAAAAGTTATCTTCATTTCTGTCTTTTGTGAAGAAGCTTTTTATTGTATAGCTGAATTACTTCCTATCCTTGCATCAGCTTCGTGTTGCCAGGAAAGGGTAGCCCAGGGTGGTTTCCTGACTTCTGGGAAGGGAGAACTTCCCTGTTCTCACTGCTCCCTGTGGCCTCCATTGGCCTCTACCCCCCGTGGCTCTAGCTTCACTGTGGGAGTGTGGGGGGGGGGTAGAGAAGGGAGGATGACAGATCTGTACTAGGGATAGCTTTTGTGAACTTTTGGCTAGTGAGGGCAAAGTCACTTTCACAAATCACTTGTGTAAGGTACGGATGAATGTGCACATATCTATTCTCACATAGAGGTAGGAGGACAGGAGCTCTGTGAGAGACATGTAACTGAAGACAGACCTTGAATGTGTGTGGTACCGGTCCATGGACTGGTTCTGGAAAAAGCCATCTGAATGCCAGTATCCCTTTTCTCTGCCTCCTGAACTGCCCAGATGTGAATGAGTCCCTGCCATCATGCCACAGGCAACATGATGAACTATACACTCAAAATGTTACCCAAGTAAATAATTTCCACCACTTAACCCCTCCCCCCCAAATCCCAGGATTCACACATAGGGCCAGAGACAAAAAAGATTTTGTGATTTAGCTAATTGCACAGCTGGGAAAGGGGTGGAGCTTCATTAATGTGAATTAAGGCTTTATGCTGGCACTGTGAAACAAGGGTGAAATGTCAGAGAAAGACAGAATCCTGGTAGGCCGGAAGAGTGGGGATCTGGACTGAATCAGGAATTTGGAATTTGGGAGGGACAAGTTGTCAGAGCTCGAGGAGACTGGTTCTGGTACAGCACTGATTCTCTGGTAGGAAATGTAGCCTTGAACTTCCCTTTTCCCAAGTGCAAGCCCAGGGATGTTAGTTTCAAACATGAGTGTGGTCAGAATCAAGCAGTGGATCCTTACTCATTGTTTGCTGTGCTGCATGTAGGTTAGGAAGAGACAAAGACATATCAGATGCTGCTGGTACCCTTTTTATTTTCAGGTAGGGTCTCACTTTGTAGCCTTGGCTGGTCTGGAACTTACTAAGGAGATCAGGCTGGCCTCTAACTCAACAGAGATGCCCTTGTGTCTCCCAAGTGTTTGGATCAAAGGCCTTTGTTGCCTGACCAGCTTTTTGTTTTTTCTTGAGACAGGTTTATGTATCCCTGATCTCCTCGAACTCACTGTGAAGCTAACGATGACTGAGCTCCTCCTCATCCTCCTGCCTGTGCCTTCCAAGTACTAGAGTTCCAGGCCTGCACCTCCATAACCAGTCTAGACCTTTTTTGAGAAATTTAGATTACCAGCTTTTTAGAGATTAAAGAACTGTAGCAAAAGGGCAGCATTTTATCTTTAACAGAAATTAAAGAAACAATTTGTTTCTAGGACATATGACTACCTGAGCTTACAAATTTGCAGTGGTTCTTACTGGGGTGTGGGTGGTGGGCTGGCGGTCTCTTAGCTTTATTTAGAAGGAATATAATTTTGGTCCTTTAAATCATATGTAGGGGCCAGATGTGTTCTGCGAGGATAAACTGATTCCCCTGTGTGTCTTACATAACCCCTGGATACTTAGTTACTCGCCAGTAGTAGTGGTTTTTATATTGTGTAATAAGAACAGAAAACTGGAATCTTTCTCTTAAAGGAATGATTGCCACTCCACTCCCCCCACTGTATCCCAGGATTGAGACAGCATGAACCCAGTTTCCTCCTAGGACCCTGCTATCTGTGTTGTACCTGCTAACAATCTAACTATAGCAATTCCTATGTGCTTGTTCATACTGTGTTTCTTAGAGGCCAAGTTAGGTGGGTTTAACAGTGAACTCAAGCAAGGCTGCTCTGGTTTTCATCACTTTCTGCCAGTATTTTTAATGAGATTTTTAGAAAAACGACATAGGCTATGACTGTTTCTGTTCTAGTATATACATATACATACATGCATATATACATATATACATACGATAGGATGGGTAGGATGTTCTGACTCTGACTCTGTGCACTTACAAATACAAGGTCTTTCTGGAGGGACAGCACAATCAGGAAGCCCTTCAGCTCTTTCAGATGTATTTATGTAATAAAGATTAAGAGGTAGCCTGGAGTATGGGCAGAATTAACCAGCAGTATTCTGTAGGGTCTCGTAAGCATTGGTGGTTGATTTCTTTTTAATGGGCTTTATTGAGCAGGGAGAGGATCATTAAACTCTTCTAGAATGTGAAGAATGGACACTTGAAAATGACTTCACTAAAACAACCTTCTTTATTTCCTCCTCCTCTCTGGGGTGCTGGAAACCCACAAGGCATGAATTGTCTACCACACCTCCTGAGTTTGCCCTTGGTAGTCTCAAAGCGAAAGCCAGAACTCTTACCTCCCTTCTTTCTGTTTAGATCAACCATTGCACCATCTCACCAGCCCACCAATTTATTTGTTTTATTTATATGTATGTATGTGTGCCTGTGTGAGTTTATGTGCACTACATGAATGTAGTTACCCGTGGAGGCCAGAAGAGGGCATTAGATCTCTGGAACTAAAGTTATAGGCAGCTGCGAATGCTTGATGTGGGCATTTGGGACAAAAGCCCATGTCTTCTAAAACAGTAGTAAATCACTAGGTGCTCTTAACAGCTGAGCCATCTCTCCAGCACCCCCCCCTCCCCACACCTCCCTTTAGAGACAGGGTTTTACTGTGGCCAGGCTGGTCTGGAAGTCTTGAGTTGTTGAAGTTGTGATCCTCCCGACTCAGTTTCCCAAGTTCTAGGTTTAAGGGGCTGCAGTGCCATCTGTATTTCACAATGTTTTAAAAAACAAACTTGTAAGGAGGTGTCCTGTGTGTGTGTTCTGCCGGCCCTACCCTGTAGCAGGTCTCACCCACATATTTCAAACTCCCCTCTCTCCTGGCTTTGCTGTTTTCCCTCAGAGAGGCAGCAGCCTCCTCTGCTTCTTGCCTTTCCCATGCTTTTCTTTTTTTCTTTTTTCTTTTTCTTTTTTTTTTTTTTTTTTTTTTTTTTTGCTTTTCTTTTTTTTTTTTTTTTGCTTTTCTTTTTTTCTAGTATTTCCTTTCACTTTACTCAGAAATAAATCATCTTCTACTTAAGAGTGGCCAAGTCTTCCTGAAGTCCTCGAAAGTGAAGATGTCCCTTCCCTACAGACACAGAGTTCTTGCTTTCCGCAGGGTATCTTTGTGGCTCTGCTAATTTTTCACTGTCTGAAGTCTAACCGAAAAGAAGGATAGATTCTCTATTCTGAGACCCATTACTAGTTTAAAGCAGTTTCTAAATTGTTGGCTGTGACCAGCTTTTCTCTAAGTTCCCTGGTAGACTGTTACCTCTTCCTGTGTGTTTGAAAGTCTCAGGAGGTGTAAATCTTCTGAGGGGTTGAGTGCTCCCAGAGCTTTTTAGCACACTGCTGAGTCTTGTCAAACCCAGGACCTATGTTTTTCTTAAGTTTAGCTGCAACAGGAAGAAAAGGGAAGATAATGGTGACATATGTTGTACATGCTCACCTGTTCTTTGAGGTCACTGACATTTTAGCCAGAGTGTGTCTGCCTTGTCTGGTAATGGACATTTTCAGTCTTGGATTTGGTTAAATCTGACTAATTAAAATCTTTGGGGACTCCAAACAGAGCACCTTTGTGGCTCTGCTAAATTTTCACTGCCTGGTCTATCTGAAAGGAACTATAGATTCTCTATTCTGGGACCCATTGCTAGTTTAAAGCACTTTCTAAATTGTTGCCTGTGACCAGCTGCTTCCAAGTTTCCTGGTGGACTGTTGCAGTGGTGGTAACTGGCTTTCCTCTAAGTTTCCTGGTGGAACTTGAGGCTGGGGAAGTAGTTCACTTGCTTAAGTGCCGAGGATGGGAGGCTGATCCCCATAGCCCATATAAAAAAAGCCAGCATAGTGGTGTGTGCCTGTGATCCCAGTGCTGAGGGGGGGGTGTAGACAGGTGTGTCTTTGGGGCTCACTGTCTAGCCGGCCTGATCTACTTAATGAGCTTCAGGCTAGGGAGAGGTTCTGTCTCCCAAAACAAATGTGGATGGCCCCAGAATGATACCTGAGGCTGCCCTCTGGCCAGTACACATACATACCAACACACAGATGGGGACACCAGCACACACACACACACACACACACACACACACACACACACACACACACACATCCTTGTGTACAGATGAACACAACTGCAACCACACATTCAGCCATACACCAAGAGCTCACCTCCCCACCTCACCCTAGTGCTTGACAGTGGATCACAGGGCCATAACCCTATCAGGACCCACCCTGGCCTGCTCTCTGCTTCCTTTCCTGACCTTGGTTTCTCCCTTGTGCCTCTTTCTTCTGACCTTGTGCTCTGTTTCTCTGATGCCTGGCACTGCTCTCGGGTGCTGAAGCAACCAGACTTTGGTGTGCATGGACTCTGAAAGCCTTCCTCACCAGCCTGGCATCGCCGGGTCATTCTGACTTGCCCCACATGGCAGGGAATGCCCCCAGAGACTTTCCTTGGCACCTGAGAGAGAAGGGACACACTCTTGTCCTTTTCCTGCTGCCCTCAATTCCAGTCACAAGTAATTTTTTTTCATATGACAGCTAATTATTTTTGATATCTCCCAGTTGGATGGCACAATAAGACATACTGCATTTTAAAAGCAGTGATATGTTTTCTGCTCTTAGGAACTCTTTCGTTTTATATTACAAAACCAAATGATGTCTTAATATATTCAGGCAGGTTTCATCCTTTTCAAAGTTTTTTTTTTTTCCTTTTTCCTAGGAAAGGCCACTTTTTATGATACTGTTTCATTTAGAACTGTGGTCCTTTAATGTAGTTCCTCATGGTGTCATTGGGACTTCCTAAGTGTAATTTTGCTCTTATGAACTGTAATGTAAATATCTGATACTCACCCCTGTGGGGTTGAGGCCCTCAGGTTGAGAATCACTGATGGTTGATTACATCCCTCCCCCAGTGTTGTTTTCATCTCACGTAAGATCGCTAATCTCTGTACTCTCTTTCTGGGTTTGACTTGTTTTCTGAAGGGTTTTCATAGTTGAGTCTGGCCTCTTCCTAGACACCACCACAGCTTTATTTCTGGTACAGTCTGGTACACGCAAGGTCTATCTGTACTGGACTTTCACTGACCTTGAAATCCTCCTGCCTCCACCTCTCAGGTACTGGTATTACAGGTGTGAGTCACCATGCAGGCACTCGTGGGTTCTTTTTTTTTTTTTAATCACGATCTATTTCCTTGTGTGCCTCCTCACTCACCCCTGAAGTCTTTGCTGTCATGACATTGTCTTTGTTGTGGTAAGCGGACAGCCTATGGCATCTAGTAGACACCCTTGGAATGGCTGAGGAACAGAGGAATGCAGTTTAGGGTAAACAACTTTATTTGGTCATTTTGAAGTCCTTTTCTATCTGCAGTCTATTTTCTTATTAGATTTCAGATACTAGGAACGTAAGTCTGGAAGTCTAAAAAGACATGGCATGAGCGCCAGACTTTCCATTCTCAGATCTCTACACATCCAAACCATTTGGCCTGTAAGAAAGCACCTTTAGGAAAGGTGAGGGGTGTTGGGCTGAAGAGCGGATGGCCCAGTATTAAGAGTATTTGCAGGTTTTACAGAAGAGCCTTTGGGGGCAGTTCACAGCTGCTCTAACTCCAGCTCCAGGGGAATCTTACTTCTTCTGGCCTCCGTGGGTTCCTGCACACCCTGGCATATATATACTCACACAGATATGTATACACACATACCGGAGGCATATATTCACACAGTCAGACAGAGAGACCACACACACACACGGCATACACTCAGACACTCAGACACATGTACACATGAGGTATATACCTACATGCACACACAAATAATGGAAATTGAAAAAAAAAAAAAAGAGAATGAGCCAATCAGCTATGATTATATATTTATTGCACACTCAACAATACTGGTCAAGCAGGTGGTCAGGTCTTCGTTTTAAAATGTAACTGCTCCACACAAAAGAACAAAAAAAAAAAAAAAAAAAAAAAAAAAAAAAAGATCTAAAAGCAAGTGTGTCCATTATTTCTAACGAGGCCCTCAGACTTCCCGCAACCTCACCCAGGGTGTGCCTGTATAATATTGTGTTAATGTTTTAGCCTTATTAGTTATCTGACATCAACTAATAAGCTAGTGAGGCCAAGCACATTATGCGGCAACCAGCAGGTGTTATGCTAGAAGGCTTGGATCAATGAGTGATTGTAATTGAAGCTGAGCATAATTAATTATGTGGGTTTTGAGGTATTCGAGTGTAATGCTACTTAAGATCCGTCTTTAAATGAGCACAGTAGGAGGGATTGCTGACACAAGGAAAACAAGATGCCCTTGGCCTGGCTTTGACTGGGGTTCACATTCCCTGCTCACTATAGAAGAGCCAGGTTGGCTCCATTATAATGAGACTCTGTCAGGCCCCCTAACCACCTCCCCCACTTCTGCTCATTCTTCTTGGGCCACAGTTCCCCACTGTCTTTTGCTGAGGGTAATCTTTCCACAACTCATACTGTTTTTATGTTAGGGTTGTCTTGCTCCTTTCTGATGGAGCTAGCTCTTGTTTGTTTACTTAGAGGCAGAGTCAGGATGTCTCCCAAGACGATGGTCTGGAACATGTCATCCTCCTGCCTCAGTTTCTGGAGTGTTGGGATTATAGGTGTAAGCTACTCTGCCCATTGTCTCCTGTTGTCTTTATGATGGTGTTTTTCCACTCTGTCTGGTAAAGCAAATCTCTTTGCTGGTTGCCTTAAGGGCAGAGATGTCCTTGAATTGATTTGCTGAGGGTATAAACTTTACTTGATGTCAGTTCCCCAGGGAATGGTGGTGGTGGTGGTGGTGGTGGTGGTGGGTGTGGGTGTGTGTGTGTTTGTGTGTGTGTGTGTTTGTGTTAGCCTATGTGTTCCTGGTACAGAGACTAGATCAAGCCCCTAGCTCTTACACATTTACGAAGTACTTTATTCCTAAGCTATACCCCTAGCTGGGGCTGTACACTTTTATCCTTGGTTTCCTCAGCAGTCCATTTGGGGGAATCTGAGTAATAACTACCTTGCTGACTGAAATGGGCAGTGCAGGAGAAGGTCTACCCTGTGCTTCTACTTTGTTCATGCTGGCTTACCTGTGAGCCCTAGCATTCAGAATGCAGAGTGCTTTTAATTCCCTGTGCTGGTGGTAGACTTTGTCATTGTCCTCCTGATCCAGAGGAATTCCAAATGAGTACCTTTAATGACTAATAGGAGACCTTCCGATGCCTCATGGTATCGTAAGCTCTTAAGTTTGGACCCTCCCACAAGCCACCCTTCAGTCTAAATGACAGCAGGCTTGTCAAGAATTAGGCGTGGAACACTCTCATATGTGGAGCCCGGTTGCTCCTTTTTCTCATAGTTCCTCCTAAACTAAAGAGTATAAATGACAGCAAACTTACCAAAAAGTTTTGGTGTGAGCCCCTGAGGAACTAGTTCATAAGCAAGTGAAACACTGCAAGAATTTGTTTAAGCTCCTAAGAACACTTGTGAGCTGAAGGAAGTTAACAGTAGGCTCCCCTTGAGCTGAAAGAAGTTAACAGTAGGCTCCCCTTGAGAGAAAGAGGCAGAGGCATTGAGAATGAGGTGTGAGAAGTGAGAGCTTTGTACTCCATGTAGACTCTCGTTCACTTGAGTATGGATAGGATGTGTGCCTATACCTCGCCTATTTTTGTCTTTCATAAGATGAATGCCAGCAAGGTGGGCTTTGGCTTGGAATACTTCCTCCTGGTTCTAGAAGGACTGTCAGTAACTTTTGTTTGTTTGTTTTGTTTCTTAGTCAGGCCTTTTCTGTGTGACAGTCCTGACTGTCCTGGAACTAGTTTTGTAGACCAGGTTGGCCTCAAACTCATAGAGTTCTGCCTGCCTCTTCCCCAGGTGCTGGGACTATAGGCATATGCCACCACCACCCATTTTAGTAACTTCTTTTAATTACCCAGTGAACATAGTGTCATGTAAGCACCTAAAACCCACTCACCACACATTCTCAAGGGAATCAAAGGGTCTCTTTTAGGAATATGAGTATGATAGCTGAAGAATGGTTTGTTTTAAGGTTACAAAAAGTTTTTCAGTTTTGCTACTGGTAGTATAATTTGGTAAAATGGTCCAGGTTAAGCTTTGCATGCCCAAATGACTATAAGCAGCCAGTGTAATTGAAAATAATTTTGTCTTTGGATGGGGACCCCGGGTCATGTGGAGTATCTGTTTTAGTTTGGCAGGAGGGGGTATTGGCTTAGGTCGCTAGTCCTCCTCTTCATGCTACATCATCACGTGCCTTTCTGCCAACACTGTTCTTACTGAGTTGTGTCTCCGTACAAGGTCTTCCTCCTTAACTCCCTGGAGGATGAGAAATTAGTCAGGTTTGGTCAGATTTCTGTGAGAAGTGCAGGCCCTGGCACACTGGGCCTTTATTTAGTATACTGTTTTCTGCGTCCTTATGTTTACAGATGCTGTTACAAAGGAAGGGACTTCTTTAATGTAAGAAGACTTCAAGAAACAAAACTTTTTTTACAGCAGTAGTTTTGCATGGAATAGTGAATGGTTTCATTATTGGAGGCATTTACATCATCTTTTTCTCCCTGGGAACAGTCAGAATTTGCTGTGTGATGTCACGATCGTGGCAGAAGACGTGGAGATTCCTGCACACAGAGTGGTGTTGGCGGCCTGCAGCCCTTATTTCCATGCCATGTTTACAGGTACGAGATCCTTTAGTTTCTGACATGTCATCAGACCTGTGGCTTGTCCATGTTATATGAAATAAGGCAGTGTTCAATTCATTGTGAGTTCACTGGTGTTTGCTTTGTATTGCTGCCAGTCAGTAAACATGTACATGCCGTGATTAGTCACGTGTGTTCGGCCTTGCCGCTACAAGTTTATATTTACATATATTCACTCAGTTTGGCTTCCTGCCCTTTACAGCAGCATTTGGGCCCTTACATTATTACTGGTTTATCTTTTGTGTATGCTAAAGGAAAGGCATTTCTACTACTTTATGTTTTTTACAAATGGTTTTCACATTTGCTTTATCCAGTATTTATAGTAAACTCAAGTGTTGTCTTAAGATCACGTATTTTGGAAATCTGAGAAAAAGACTGACGTATCCATAAGCTTGGGTTTCACTTTGGCATGTTTAAACATGTATAGAATGCTGTTAGCACTCTTGGAAAGGAACTTATGTGTGTTGAAGCCTCATTAAAAAACAAAACAAAAAGCAACATAGAGCTGGATTGGAGCTCAGTGCCTCAGCTCTTAGTCTAGTAGGCACAGAGCCTGGATTCGGTCCTTAGCACAGCTAGAGGTAGAGGAAGAGGAGGAGGGAGGGGAGGGAGAGAGGTGAGAGGTGAGGGGGAGCAGAGGGGAGGGAAAGAGAGGGGGGGGAGAAGAGGGCAGAAGAGGTAAAGGGAGGGGAAGGAACAGGAGGGGAGAAGAGGGAGGGAAGAGGAGGATATGGGAAGGGAAAAAAGGGGAGGGAAAGAGAGGGGAGGAAAGAGAAAGAGGATGGGAGGAGAGGGGAGAGAGGGAAAATATGGGTAGTTCTCTTACAAAGGACATCTACAATTGTGGATAGGTGCAAACACTGTGTAAACTGAATATTTTTGTACATACATATGTACATGTAAAGTTTAACTTATAAATTCAGTAAAGAGTAACAATGTTGATGAAGAGTAAATGGGATAATGAAAATGTGTTATAATAAAATAGCCAACATCACTATTTTTGTGCTTAAGAAGTTTTATTCAATAAAATAAGGGTCACATGGACCTAAGCCCCACAATACCTTGATAGTCCATTGATACTCCAGCTAGCTAAGAGCGACCTATAGGTAGCATATACTGTGTGGCTATGCTGAATAGAGAGATGATTCATGCCTTAGGTGTGACAAAACAGCATGCATCTAGTTTAAAACAGTATCTAGTTTAAAACTTAGGAACTTTATTTCTAGAACTTTCTGTTTAATATGCTTGGACTATGGTTGACCATGAGTAACTGGAACTACAAAAACTGTTAAGGGGAGACTAAGTGTAACATTGTACAAAGCAATGAACCATCTTGTCAGTGAGTTTAGTCTCAGTGTCTTGGTAAACTAAATACAAAGTACATGGTAGGTATGTCCAAAGATAAATGTATAAAGTGGTGCACACCTTTAATCCCATCAGGCAGAGGCAGGTGGATATCTGCACCTTTCAGGCCAGCCTGGTCTAGGATAGTCAGGGCTGTGTAAGACTCTGTCTGGGAAAAAAAAAAAAATGTTGTTCATAGCTTAGAGACTCTTGAGTATTTCATGTATCAAAACGACACGGATGGTATAATGGCTTCCTGCTGCAGTGGCTTTATCGTGCATCTGGGGAGATGAGAGGAGCCAGATTTTAGTGTAGAAACATGGTGCCTCCCGGTAATTCAAATGGTGAGGCAGCATTGAGACTTTCTTGTGGTTGCAGTGGGTTTACCCAGAAGAACATGGGCCAAGCAGAGGGAGTAGGCTCAGGGAAAAGTCTACTTGTCCCAGCAGTGGAGGAGAACAGAGTCTGGTTGCTTTGCTCTTTCTGAGCAGAGTTTAGTCATCAGGAATGGAGGAAGGGCAGCAGATGGCTTGTGAGCCAAGTCAGGGAAGTATTGGAGGGTGCTGTCTGTCAGCCAGGGCTGTGAAATGTCAGTACTAAGGAGGTAAGAGTGGGCACATTTCCATGTGCCGACTTTCACTTTGGTCTTTGGGCTTACATCATATTTATTATCCTGGATGCTGTTCTGGAGAGGGTCTTGGCTTATGCGAGCAAACATTCCTCTAGCAATGGTGCAGTAAAAAACCATGCCTTCTGTGTGGTCAGCCTTCAGGGGATACAACTTGGGGGGACCACTGAGTCCTTGGAGACTGTCTTGAATAATCGGGGCTTTACTTTTCCCATCTGGAAAATAGGGTGATAATATTGCTCACATTCCAGAGTTCTGTAAAGATTGGATAGGTCGTGTGTGAATTTCCTAGTGCTTCTCTTGGCCAGAATAAGATGCACACCTGTAATCCCAGCAGCTGGAAGGTAGAGGAGGCGGGAGAGACAGGCGTTCAAGGCCATTCACTGGCTGCTTAGTGAGTTTGAGTCAAGTCTGGGATACAGTAGATCGTGTTTTTGTTTTAAAAAAGAAAAACAAAACCTGTGTGTGTGTGTGTTTACACTAATTAAAGAGGTAGTCATGGATTTCAGGAGGAACAGAGGAGGACTTACAATATGGAGAGGGAGGGTGGAAATGATGCAAATATGCTATTCATGTATGAAATTCTCAAAAACAATTTTTTTTGAAAGTTAAAGTCAAACAAAAAGCCAAGAGAAACTGCACAGTTAATGCTGGCAGTAAGTATCACGGTCATAAGCGAAATTTTATTATAGTGTATAAGAATAGGCGATTGAACAAACCTTAATCTAGGCATCTACAATTTTTCTCTTTAAAAACTATTAGTGTCTATAAATTGTACAAAATAATGGGTCTCAATGTGACATTTCATACATGCACACAACACACCACAATCATCTTTACCCTCTAATGCCTTCTTATCTCCCTTCCCTCAGCTCCCCATGGCTTCTCTGTAATTATTTTCCCTCATAGCCTTTCTTTTCTCTTTTCCTTCCTTCTTTCCTCCTTCCTTTCTCCCTTCTTTCCTCCCTCCCTCCCTTCCTCCTTCCCTCTTTCCCTCTTTCCCTCCTTCCTTCCCTGCCTTCCTTTCTTCCTTTCAATATTATATGTCTAGCATAGCACAGTGTGGCTTTGAACTTATCATGTAGCTAAGGATTAACATTTCCTTCGATAATTTTTTATTCTCCATAGAGTAACAAAAATGTAGTTATTAACGTAGCCCTACCAGGAATGTACAGTACCATATGCCTATAGTCCTAACTACAAGGGAGCCTGTGCCTAGGAGTTTGAGACAGTATGGCCAACATAGCAAGGTTCTGTCTCCAGAGGAATTAATTATATTTACTTCGTTTTTATTTCTATGTATGTATGTGAACCTTTGTGAGTTTCCTTGTAGTTTCCAGTATTGAATAGAGAAAGAAGGTGATAAATAATTCCGTGGTGTAGTTGCAAGTTTTCCTCTTGTGAACTTTGGTACAGGTGGTTAACTATGACTTGAGAAAGAATGTGGCAAATTGGGTTCTTGTGTTTCTAGACTGTTAGAAATGTAGCAAACACATTTAGTTTCATTTTGTGATACAGTAGTTAAAATGCTCTTTAAAAGGGTTTATTTTTATTTTTAATTATTTGTGTGTGGGCACTTGAGTGCAGCTACCCTCAGAGATCAGAGGTCAGAGGCCAGGGTGCTGAAACCACCTAAAGCTAGAGCTACAGGCAATTGTGAATTTCCTGATGCTGCTGCTAGGACTTGAACTTCAGTCCTGGAACAATAGGAAATGTTCCTAATCATTGGGCCACCTCTCCAGCCCCATAGGTTAAAATTTTTAAGTTTTTTTTTTTTTTTTTTTCTTTCCTCTGAAACAGGGTTTCTTTGTATAGCCTTAGCTGTCCTGAAACTCACTCTGTGTGGACCAGGCTGCCCTTGAACTCGTAGAGATCTGCTTGTCTCTACCTTCTGAGTGTCCATTGGGAATATGTACTTTGTATAACCTCCTGTACCATACTAAATATAAATTAGTAAAAAATTTAAAAAGGTAGACAAAGATTATCAGTTGAGTGATTAAATAATGTAAATATTCAAAGTTACATGCATTGGCTCTATTTGTCTAAGATTCATACATTGATGAATTAGGAAATTGAGCATCTTCCATTTGCTAGATGTTGTCATAGGCTTTGAGAACCATGGAGATGAACAGAGTAAACGAGTTCCTGTTGGGAGAGGAGACTAGGTTAGGGAATGAATAAATTTGTTTAGGAAAGAGCTCGGCTGTTTGTGGCTGCTGGGAAGAAAATGAGATAGGATGCTGATGAGAGTCTAAGTTAGAATGCCTGTGACTTCGAGTGACAGAAAATGCCACTTGAGCTGGGCCCAATAGTAAGGAGATGCTGGGCACTGGGCACAGCTGACCCGTGGCCTGAGAACTTTATTAGTGACTTTATTAGTTTCCTGCTGTCTCTACCTGTTACCATTAAGGAATACCTCCAGGTTGGTCCTCCAGAATGCAGGATGGCTATAGGAGTGGACCCAGATTCTTAGAGAGATTGTTTCCTGTCCCTGCTTTTTTAGCAGCTAATAAATCTTTTCCACAAGTTATTCTATTGAGACTAAAGCTGTAAGTACATGCATTTGCCATATTTATTTGCCTTAGAGTCCTGAAGAACTAGGATGACATGTTGATCCTTGACCATAACAGTGACTGGCTGGGGTGTCCTCTGGAGTCACCTTTTCAGGCTGACACTGCCAGCAGCATCACTGGACCCAAACTGAGAGACCAGAAGTCAGTGATGGTTATTGTCAGTGGCAGGTGAACTTGAAGAGTGATGGAACTCTTCAATTAAATGTGATTTTTAAGCTTGCTCCTAATTTCTTTTCTGTCATTGATTTCTTAGGGTCTCAGTATAATCCATGTTTCAGTGTTATGTTTTTGTTTTCCAAGTACCCCTTAATTATAAATAAAATTGAAATCAGAATAATGGACTTATTGTTGTGTAGTAGATTATAGAATTTATCCTAAGCCTAGTCATTTTTTTCTTTTTAGACTTTCTTTTATTTTTAAAAATATATTCTTAATTGAAATAGAGTTCTATCACTTTTTTCCCCCCATTTTTCTCCCTCCAATACCTCCCAGGTACTCTGTTTCCAGTTCTTCCTATGTTTCAGGGCTGACATCTCTGCATTGTCCAGCCGATAAGGGGACTTACCCCTGGGGAGAGGCTAGTTTTCCTTCTTCACAGTCACTCATTGTCTTTTGTTCTTTTCTGGGACCCTACAGAAATTCTGCCTTCTGTATTATTCTGTCCATTGGTATTGACATTGTTTTGCCCTTGTTTATGTAGCCATTCCTAGGAGAGACATTTTCACAGCAGACTTCTGTGATGTTCAGTGAGCGATAGATGGAGAAGCTGTGATGTAGATGTGTCTTTTGGAGCCAGGCTCCTCATGATCCATTGATCTCATTGGGTCCAGTTGTGGTTTTCTGTGATGGTCTTCACTTGTTTTACAGAGAGGCTTCACTGATGAGGGATGGTAGGTGCACTTAACCATGAAAGGTGGTTCGACACATACAGGTTTTATTGTTGTTTTTAGTTATGTGTGCATTTGTGTCTATGTGGGTTTGTGCACGTGAGTTCAGTGCCCATGGAGGTCAGAATGGGGCATTGGATCCCCTGGACCTGAAGTTATAGACAGTTATAAGTTACCAGCATGGGTGCTGGTAGAACCAAGTGCTTTGTAGAACCAGTATGTATGTGCTCTAATCTATGGGCCGTCTCTCCAGCCCTCTGTTCACTTTTAATTTAGCTCATTCAGAACAGATAAGTGATGCTACCTATTAGTGCAGGGCTAGAGAGCTGCTGGAGGGCTCTTGGTGGCAACATTTTTAGTTTTTCAACTTGGATGACTTTATTAAAAAAAATCAAATAGATGATGTGTTATTTGCTGATGGACTTATGTAATATATACTTAATAAGTGTTTGTTGACTGAAGTCCTTCTCAGAACTTACAATCAAGATGAAGATAAACATTTTATACTAAATGTAAATATGCTTCATTTTTAGTTGGCATGCTTTTTTTTTCTCATTTAGTTATCAATTCATGCAACTAGTATTGTTTTTTTTTTTTTTTTTTTTTTTTTTTTTTTAATCAGGTATTGTAGAGTATTGGACTAACAGAGCCTTCTTCTGTGCCATTAGGAAACCCAAAAGAGCTAGGGAAAGAGTTGATGATGGCAGAATGGACATGCGTGTGGTACCCGACTGTATCTAGGGCGAGAGACCAACTCAGCTGTGGGCCACCAGCAGATAATGTGTCCTGGAGAGGTTCCACTGAAATCCTAAAGAATGTGTGGAGATTGGCCAGGGAAATAGGGGTGCATAGCCCAGGAATAGAGGTGTGGAGCCCAGTTTGGTCTGTGTGGAAAACTTCAAACAGTTCTGTACTATCATATTTTATGTCTGGAAATGAAGGAGAATATATGCAGTTGGGTAGTAAATTAGAGGCTGGCTATGGATGGGTTTGCATACTTGGCCAAGGAGCAATGGGCTGATTTTGAACACATGAGTCCTATGTGTCAAGTTAGCACTGGAAAAAGGAGAACCCTTGGACAGTTGTCCCCAGTATCTATGTTGAGTGATACATGACTGCTGTAGCTCCAGCTCTAGGGAATCCAAAATCCTCTACGACTCCTAGAATACCCATACTTATGTGCACACACCCACACATAGACCCACGTACATACAATTGAAAAAAATGGAGGTTGCTCCAGAGGTCTCCCAAAGATGGTAGGGCCCCTGTGGTCCAGTGATGAGAGGATACAGAGGTAGGAGGATGAATTGTAGGTCTAACTAAGGTTAGTTCATTCTGCGGGCTTTGGTGAAAGATGGATCAGTGGATAATGACAACAGTGAAAGGTGACTGTTATTTGGGTGTTTAGCACAAGAATCTATGTGGAGATTTTAATATAGTTCCTGAGTTAATTCTTACGGAACTTGGTCCATCAAGAGTGTGCAAAGTTATAAGTGATATAGGAAGAGCTGTATAGTAGTACCATTAGATAGCTCCCCTGGCCCTGAAGATTTGTTCTATGTGTAAGTGCTTGTCTGCATATATGTGTGTGTGTATAACATGCATGCCTGGGGCCCATGGAGGCCAGGAGAGGCTGCTGGATCATCTGGAGCTGGAGTTACAGATAGCTGTGAGCTACCATGTGGCAGCCAGGCACTGAGCCCAGGTCTCTGTAAGAGCAGGGCATGCACTTGCCTGTGAGTACATTACTATGGACTCATGTGTGCTGTGCCGTGGGTGTGGTCTCAGTTTTCCTTCTTCCATGGAGGTTCCAGCTCAGCTCACTGGCAAGCAGCTTACACATGGAGCCATCTTGCTGGCCTGTGATAGCTTATAAAACTCAGTACCAAACATAAATCTCAGAAAGCCACACTGTTTACACATGTGCCCTATAAATGTAGCAAAGGGCGGTAACTAAGATACCATGTAACACCTAGGATCCAGTCTGAATAGCTTTCCCTCTCCTTCCTGGTGCTTTGATTATTGGAATTTTTAATTTATTAATGCATTTGGTGGCAAGCTTTTCATTTTTGCTACTTCTTTATTGTGGATTAAGAATGAAAAATATAATAAAGATTAAGACATTTTAAAAGCAGTATATAATTGAGGTTGACTTTGTTGGAAGCAGAAGAATTTTCTGGGGAGATAATCTTTAAAAAAAAATGACACATAAGGAAAAGATGTGATTTAGCAAAGGGCCTCTGTAAAAACATAATAGTAAAAACTAGAGCTAATTTTTTTCAGTCATATACATAAATTAAGAGGTTTGGTTTTGTCTAAGGCTTTTATTAAGCTAACTCATGCTGAATTCTGGGAACTGGGTACATGGCTTCTGCTTACATTGCTACAAGCTCCATAGGGCTTTGCAAATTCAAGGGGCACTGTGGACGGAGCAAGGTATTTACTATTGAAGGCATTTATCTGAAATCTGATTTGGAGGGCAGTGGAGAGATTGCTTAGTTGGTAATGTGCTTGCTGACTGTAAGAGCCAGAAGTAGGGAGGACTGGAGGCACACAGTGTCTTCTGGGTACATCAGAAAGAATGCACTCATGAACTCATAGACACGGCAGTTGCTTGCACAAGATGAAGGCAGTGAACACTAACACGGTGGGAAGTGGATCATGTGCTCTTGCTGAGAAAGTGGGAAGCAGTGGACAGTCCATGAATTCCAAAGGAGGGAGAGTCAGTTTTCTTTATGGGCGCGCCCTTGTGTACACTCAGAAGTATATGGACAGCATAAATTGGAAAAAGAGAGGACAGGAAGTTGAGAGTAAGGAGGTCAGGGAGGATCTGGGAAGAATTAAGGGAAGAGTTGGAGATGGATGTCATCAGAATACACTGAGGCCTGGAGAGATGGCTCAGTGGCTGCTCTTCTAGAGGATCGTATTCAGCTCCCAGCACCTACATGACAGCTCATAACCAATAGGCTGTAACTATTTTGGGGCATCCAACACTCTCTTCTGGCCTCTGATATTATCAGCATGGTCTTCGTACAAAGATTTATTTACAGGTAAAACACCTGTATACATAAATAACCTAAATTAAATTTAAAAGGTACCATTGTATGAAATTCTCTAATCGTGTGTGTGTGTGTGTGTGTGTGTGTGTTTTAAAAAACAGACTTGGCAGTATATGCTTACAGTTCCAGTCCTGAAAAGGTAGAACAGGTAGCCAGCTAGCCAGCCAGCTCAGTCTAATTGGTGAACTGCAGGCCAGTGACAGGCCCTGTTTCAAAGGTCATTCCTAAGATACCCAGCAGGCTGTCCTCTCGTCTACACACACACACACACACACACACACACACACACACACACCCTCAGGCCAGTGACAGGCCCTGTTTCAAAGGTCATTCCTAAGATACCCAGCAGGCTGTCCTCTGGTCTACACACACACACACACACACACACACACACACACACACACACACCCCTCTAAGTAGGAATCAGTGTCTTAGCTTTTGGCACTTAAATGGCTTAAGATTATATAAACGCCAGAGATCCATGAGATAGGAAGAGGAGGGGTACATGAAGGAAGGCATTATATATGCAGTTGAATTGATTTTCCGTATTTCTCCATTCTTTTTAAAGGTAGGAGCACAGAAACAATCCCGTTCCCTCCCTTCTCTTCAAGTGCCCTCTTCGGTACTGCAGATGGATGTTTTCCCCTTGGGTTGTGATAGGGCACACTTTGTGATAGTTCAGCCCCGAGGACAGCTTCTGTCTGAGCTCTTGTCAGGCTATCTCCAGAGGAACATGCAGTGAGATGCCTATGGCTGTGATTATCCCACACCCCACACACATCCAGGGCTTCTGTTTGCAAAGGAATCTTGTAAAATTGCAGATTCCCATAGGCCTTCCTAATAGTTTACAGCACCAGCAGTACACTATGTCTGAAACAGAACCAAACTTTCAAGAGATCTTGAGTCCGCCTTTATTTTTATTAATGTGAGATGCAGCGTTCAAGTGAAGGTGATGGGTGGTGGCACAGCTGTCTAGAATTTAGCCCCAAACCCTAGTGAATCCTAGGACAGAATTCTTCTACTGAGGGTTGTTCCTTCTTGGGCTCACTTTTAGTTTATAACATTAGAATCTGTCTGTCTGTGTGTCTGTTTATGTGTGTGTGTGTGTGTGTGTGTGTGTGTGTGTGTGTGTGTGTGTGTATGAGAGAGAAAAAGAGAGAAAGGGAGAGAGAGGGAGAGAGGGAGAGATGGGAAGAGGGAGAGAGAGAGAGAGAAACTCTCAATACTGGAGATAGAGGCTAGAGTGTCACACTTGCCAGACAAGCCGAGCTATACCTCTAGCCCTTTTCTACTTTTTATTTTGACACAGGGTCTCACTACATTGTCTGGGCTGGCCTTGGACTTGTCACTCAGGCAGGCTGTGGACTTGTGATTTTGCCTCAGTCCTCTGAGTGGCTGATCACATGTCTGTGTCACCAGGCCTGGCTAGTTAATTGAGAGTTTCCTTCCTCACCATTTAACTGCTTGCCTCTCCTTATATCCTAGGTTGTTAGGTGTTGCCCCCTTGCTCACACAGAGGGCACCAGACTGTAGTAGCTTGTTCTGGTGTTGAAATGACTTGAGGATGAGGGGACTGCAGATGGCAAGTAGGAGCTGAATTTGGATGACCTCTGTAATAACCATTTGACTAACCTCAATAGTTTGTGTACTTTGCTTTTTTGTGCTCCTATATGAGGGTTGTGACTTCTTAAAAAAAGCCAGGGCCTTCATGCCTGGCCCATGCTTTGGGCCAGTGTCTCTGTGCAATTTGAAGAAAAGATGCTAAGTAATTCCTTTTCAGCGTGTGGTCTTTGCCATCAGCCAATGTTGATAGCATTGTTACTGTTACAGATGGGATTAAAAATCCATAAGGAGGGAGCTATCAAGATGGCTCAACATTTAAGGTTGTGTGTGGTTCTTCTAAAAGACCCAAGTTTACATCACAGTATCCAAATTGGATAACTCGAAATGGCTGCAAGTTCAACTCCAGGGGATCTGATGCTCTCTTCTGGCACCTGTACTCATGTGTACACACACACACACACACACACACACACACACACACGCACGCACGCACGCACGTGCGCCATAGAAAATTAAAAAAAATAAGATCCTAGCTGGGTGGTAGTGGCATGTGCCTTTAATCTCAGCACTCAGGACACAGAGGCAGCTGATCTCTGAGTTCCAGGAGGCCAGACTACACAGAGAAACCCTGTTCCAAGCCAAATCAAAACAACAGCAACAACAGCAACCCAAACAGAGGACTCCATCAAGGAACTTGCTCGGCAGCATGGGCAGCGTTCAGCGTTGGATGTGGTTCATGCAGCTGGGTACAGGGCTCCTTTGCTCTTCCAGGGTTATCTTCAGGCTCAGGGGCCAAGCTGCAGTAGGGTATGGTTTGCTCAGGACACCTTTTTGGGTTGTGACTGAGGCCTGCAACAGTGGCCGATCCTGTTGCCTGCCTCATTGAGTGAGTGGCAGGAAACTGAACCAGCCTGCCTCGATGTTGGTATTTCCACAGCAGCCTCCCATTGTAACTTCACTTCACTCCTTGGTGTTTTAGGTGAGATGAGCGAGAGCCGAGCAAAGAGAGTTCGAATAAAAGAGGTCGACGGCTGGACCCTGAGGATGTTAATTGATTATGTTTACACCGCAGAAATTCAGGTCACAGAAGAAAATGTACAGGTAAGAGCAGGCCCTGAACACCACTTAGCTCCTTATGTGGGCAGTTTTTCTAATCCAAAACCACATTCCCACACAGCACACATTTTGTGCCAACAGTAATAAGATGCATTGTTGAAATTTCATTTCTGAGGGACACTTGGGATGATTGCATCTTTTTAGTGGTGTTTCTGATTTCAGTACCTTTTATATCTTTGCAGATCTGAGACACATCTTTTCTCTCTCTGGGTAATGCTCCCTCTTTTGTGACAACACTGTCACATTCTTTATAACTCCTGCTTCATGCGGCCCACAGTTTTTCTTTATTCCTTTGAAGGATAAAGTCTACACAGGATGTTTTTGACTACCAACATTCATTAATTCTGTATTATTTGAGTATCCTCTTTAAGTAATTCTGGAATTTAGCCAAAATTTGATGAGGCATCTTATTTTCTGTGGAGAACAAATGTTTTTGTGTACATTAAATAAATGTTTAAATGTTTTAAGTGGCATAGGAGGATGTTACAGAAAGGGAAAGTTTCTTTTTAACACACCCTACGCTGGTTTGAATATGACTGGCCCCCACAGGCTCATATATGTGAAAGCCTAGTCTCCAGGGAGTGGAGCTGTTTGAAAGGATTAGAAGGAATAAGAGCTGAGACCTGATGGAGGAAGTGTGTCACTGGGAGCGAACTTTGAGGGTTCAGAAGCTCAAGCCAGGCCCAGTGGCTCTCTCTGGGCCTGAGGATCAGGATGTGGGTCTCAGCTGCTGATCCAGCGCCATGTCTGCCTTCATGTCCTCCCCATCATGCTGATAATGGACTAAGCCCCTGAAACGGTAAACGAGTCCTAGTTAAATGCTTTCTTTTATAAGTTGCTGTGGTCATGGTAACTCTTTACAGATGTAGAACAGTGACCAGGAGAGGGTCTTTTCTGTGAATAACCCCAGATAGCCATCTACCCTTCCCCTTCCTGAGAAGGCAAGCTGCTGTCCTCTGTATGTGACAGGGTCTGTTCAGCCATGCATTCAGTCAAGTATATTAGCACATGACAGGCGTGCACAGAATTTAAATCTTGAGTGTGTTTATCCTGTATTTGTTTGGCAACTTTGCCTTTTTTTTCCCCACTCAACAGAATGGCTTGTTCTTTTGTGTGCATGATAATGGTGGTGGGTATGTGTGATGCTCTCCTTTGTGGATCGCTTCAGTGAGTGGGCGTCTCAGTATTTGTGTGCAGGAGTTCCACAGGCCGGACTGCCGAGAGTGGGATGGGTTGAGCAAAGAATACACACATCTCTTAATTCTGGGTGGCTGGGTCCTATCAACATTTAAGTGTTTGTATTTATTTACTCCTTTCAGTAGGGATACTGTTTTAAGAACAACAAAGAGAACTTAGAACCACTTGTTTTTAAAGATTAGTTTTCATTTATATGTCTGTGTTTATGTGTGTGTGTGTGTGTATGGAAGGTGTGTGTTTGAGCTCTTGGGATCCCTCGAGCTGGACTTGCAGGCGCTTTTCAGCTACTCAGCATGAGTGCGTGTTGAGAACTAGACTTTGGTTTTCTGGAAGATTAAGCAAGTGCTCTTCACTGTGAGCCATCTCTCCAACCCCTAGAACTAAAACTCTTAAGGAGCAGTTTCTAATTTCTACTTGTACAAATAAGATACAGGTTTTGTATTTTGTGCCTCTGGCTAGCTGAAATGGTCTACTTTGTATTTGATTAGAGACTGAAGAACTGCTGTCGTGGCATGTCACATGCTGCCTGCTAACTGTAAAATGTTAGCAGGAGGAAGGTAAGCCTCCTGGAATTCCTTTTAATTATTCTCTTTCTAGACTCTGTACATGTTGCTTGGGCCTCTCACTTATGAGTAAAATGTTTGAAAATTCACCATCCATTTTGGAGTTGTTTCTAAGGGTGACTGGATCATGTGCTTAATGAACATTACTTTTTTATTTATCTGGGGGGGCATGCATGCTATGGTATACATGTAGAGATCAGAGGACAGCCTTAAGTGTCATTTCTTGCCTTCCACCTTGTTAGAGGCAGGGCCTCTTTGTTGTTCAACACTATGCCAGGTTAGCTAGATAGCAAGCTTCCAGGGATTCTCCTGTCTCTGTCTCCAATCCTGTTGTAGGAACTTAGATAGTACAGATGCATCCTACTGTGACTGGTTTTATGTGGGGATTTGAACTCAAGTCTTTATGCTTACATAACAAACACTTTACCCACTACTCCATCTTCAAAACCTTGAATGAACATTTGTTTTAGTGTGGAGGGATGTGTTGGCATTATGTCAGGAAATGAGAGTAGGTTGCAATATGTCATCTGCTTCTGGACTTTCCTGTACACTTGAACAGTTTCTGGGTTCTGGGGACATTGTTTTCAATAAGAGAGTACCTGGGCTTTATTTTGTTGTGCGTTTTATTTATTGATGTGCATGAGTGTCATTGTGCTCTGTACCTACCCAGCAAATGGACTCCAGGTTTCTCTGTCATATACTGGCCATGTGCATGGGATTTGCTCCAGATGTGCAGGCCTGAGCGTCTAAACAGTAAGTTCTGTCTTTCCTATAGTTTGTAGCAGTTTTTACGGTGGGAACATTGCCTGTTAGGAGTAAGAACACCTCTCAGGTTTCTTTTAATAACTGTCACACTCTAGTCTTAATATATTAGTCACAGCCTTTGAGAAAAACTCCTTGCCTTGATAATCTGCCTTGTGTGTATTGCTTAGCCCTTACAGAAGTACATTCTAGGCCTGAAAGACACTTAAGGAATTGCCCAACATCCTTAGCCATCAGGGAAATGCAAATCAAAACTCTGAGATACCATCTTACAACCTGTCAGATTGGCTAAGATCAAAAAACACTGATGGCTTATGCTGGTGGTAATGCAAACTTGTACAGTCATTTTGGAAGTCAGCATGGTAGTTTCTGAGAAAATTGGGAATCAATCTACCTCAAGACCCAGTCATACCACTTTTGAGCATATACCTAAAGGATGCACATTCATACCACAAGGTCATTTGTTCAGTTATGTTCATAGCAGCATTATTTGTAATAGCAAGAATATGGAGACAACCTAGATGGCCTTCAACCGAAAAATTGAAAAGAAAATGTGGCACATTTATACAATGGAGTACTACTTAACGCTAAAAAACAATGACATCCCGAAATTTTCAGGCAAATGGATGGAACTAGACAAAACATCCCAGACCCAAAAGACAAATAGTATGTCCTTACTCATAAGTGGATATTAGGCATAAAGCAAAGGACAACCAGCCTACAGCCCACAACCCCAGAGAAAGTAGGTAACAAGGGAGGTCCTAAGAGATACATACATGGATCCCCAGAAGGCGGAAGGGACAGGATCTCCTGAGTAAATTGGGGAGGGGGAGTAAAAGGGGATGAGGGAGAGGGAGGTGAACATGAGGGAATGTGATGCTCCAGTTGGGGGAAGGACAGAGATATCTTGATAGAGGGAGCCATTATGGGGTTAGTGAGAAAGCTGGCACTAGGGAAATTCCCAGGAACCCACAAGGTTGACCCCTGCTAAGACTCCCAGCAATAGTGGAGAGGATACATGAAGTGACCTTCATATGTAATCAGATTGATAGCTACCTTAATTGTCATCATAGAACCTTCATCTAGTAACTGATAGAAATGGATGCAGAGATCCATGGCTAAGCACTGAGCTACCAGAGAGGGAGGAGGGATTATATGAACAAAGGGGTCAAGACCATGATGGGAAACCCACAGAACCATCTGACACAAGCAGTGAGAGATCACTGACTCTGGGCTGACAGCTGGGGAACCTGTATAAGACTGAACCAGGCCCTCTAAATGTGGGTGACTGTTTACGGGGCCCTGGCAGTGGGATTGCTGTTTATCCCTTGTGCATGACCTGGCTTTTTGGAGCCCATTCCCTGTGGAGGGATACCTTGATCAGCCTAGATACAGAGTGGAGGGCCTTGATTCTACCTCAGTGTGATATGACAGACTTTGTTGACTCCGTATGGGAGGCCTCACCCTCTCTGAGGAGTGGATGGGGGGTGGGGCAGATGGAGGGCAGGGAGGGGGAGCTGGGATTGGTATGTAAAAAAAAAAAAGATTGTTTTAAAAAAATAAGAGAAAGAAGTACAATCTAAGAGTTGCATTGAGCCTCCTTGTTCTGTTCTGTAGCTTTCTTGTAGATGGGGAGGGTATCTCTTTAGCTTAGGGTACCCTGGTTTAATAAAATCCTTATTTTGTAGTCCACTGAAAATCCATGTTTTGAAAAGACATTTGGACCTTTCTGTAAGGAGTAAGACTTACTTGGTTTTGATTGTCTTTGTCGGTCTGTGCTGTGTTCCTGTCCAGTCCAGTCCATTTTAAGGAAAGGGGTAGTACAGTGTAGGTGTCTGGTGACCTCAGGAAGGTTATGCTGAATGAAGTGGTTACCTGGTGACCCCAGGCTGCCCTGAGTACTATGCTTATTCTAGTGGGGACAGTGTCCTCAGAACATTGTGGAATGCAAATATGTGCTGTTGTTGCTTGGTTTTCTCATTAGACCTAGAATCAAATCTTTTGCAAGATGAACTCATTTTTCTAGACTTCTGATTTGGAAGTGAAGCTGAGTGACACTGTGACAAGTGTCTCCAGGAGCATGTGTTTCCTTGAGACTGTCAGCTCTTGCTTTAGGGTACTTGGGGCCAGCTGTCTCCCAGTCAGCTGGTGACAGAACAAGACCTTTATCCTGTTTCTCAGGTCTTCTTATTTGAGTCCCCTTCCCCCTTCTTGCAGGCATTTAAAACACCTTGATAGCTATTTGAGGTAAAGGCTGTTAACGTTGAGTCAGAATGAGGGAATGAGTGATTTGAGGATTTCATTCCAAAGAAGGAAGAAGCTCTTCTGTATTATATAAGCAACAGGGCTATTTCAGGTTTCCTTGATTTTGATCCCCCCCACTTTGGTATTACTGTTGTGTTTTTTCTTTTTGTTTTAGGTATTTTTAAACTTTGAGTTTGGCTGTTTTGTTTCATATATTTCAAAGTTGAGGAATAATTTGCAAGTGGAATTTACAGTGACTTGGATTTTTAAAGGGGAGTAAAAGGAAACCCTGTATTTCATCACGACCTTGCTCTAGTTTGGCTTCTTTGTAGAACTATATTGTCTTTTGTGCCTTCCTTCTAACTGGCTGAAACCTGCTCCCACAGGTCTGAATTTGGCGACGGCTTCTTTAGCAGACTTTAATAAATGTTATAAATCTGGGGAATAAAGAAAACAAAGCTGCAGCCGGCTGTTAGGAGGGCTTTTAAAGGTCTGGCAGTCATGGACACCTCCGAGCTATTCCTAAGGGAAGGTGCCAAAGGATATGTGTGAACTTTTGCATACTTTCGGAAGAACCATGTATATTTTCCCCCCTTCTTGCTACTTTATGAAGCCTTAGCAATCTCAGCATTGTGGCACATGCCTGTGATACTTCTTGTGGCGCCTATGATAGTAGGACAGTGGTTGTCAACCTTCCTAATGCTGCAACCCTTTAATACAGTTCCTCATGCTGTGGTGACCCAACCATAAAATTATTTCATTGCTGCTTCCTAACTATAATTTTACTACTGTTATGACTCATAATGTAAATATCTGATATGCATGATGTATGATGTGTGGCCCACATGGTGAGACTTTCTGCATGAGGGAGGCTGAAGTGAGAGGGCCATGAGTTCAAGAATAGCCGAAGGATGAAGGGGAACTTGCAGGCAGTGATTCAGGAAGAGATGGGAATAAAAACCTGGTTCAGATTGTCTTCATCAGCATATTTTAAACATAGTACAATCTGGGGGAAAGTTTCCAGGCAACAACCATTCCCATTCCAGGTACCACTACGTAGAAACTCCTTTACAAAGTGCATGTGACCATGAGGGTGGGTTCTGTAGCTAACAGGCTAATTTAATGTGCTTTCTGATGAATATAGCATAGAGGCCAGCAGTTCATAAAATGCACGTGACATCTCCCCTGAAGATGGGTTTAAGTGGGAGCTAAAGATAAGGGTCTAGGGAGGGAGAGTCTGGGATAAGCATTCTGGGAGATTTGGGAGGTCTGCCTCCACAGATAACAAAAGGGTCAGCAGGTCCATTAACAGTATCCACTCCCCACCATCTGGGCAGGAAAACAGGTGTTTTAGCTCCTCCCTTGAGGAGAGGCCCCTGTGTGCTTAACAGTGCTGGTTTCCCTTCTGGCCTATGGGTGCAAAAACCTTTGTGATGCCAACAGAGGGAAACATAGTAAGACCTTCTCTCAGAAAATAAGTTGATACAAAAAATATAAAGATATGATTTTGTATATGAATGTTATTAAAGCAGAATTTTTAATCAGGTATGTCTCCATGTACTACACATTATATGTGTATGCTGGTTATCTCATTTGATGTTTCTGGTGTTATATAAGATACTTATCAATTTATTTTATGATTGAAAAAAACAGTTTCAGAAGGCTTAAATAATTTGTTCAACACCATTCAGCTTATAAAGAGATTTATTTTTTATTTGTATGTACACACATTCATGTGTGTGTGTCAGTGGTCAATATTGTTGTCTTTATTGCTCTTCATTTTGTGTGTGTGTGTGTGTGTGTGTTATATGCATGTGTGTCTTTATATGCTCACACAGGCAAGAGGCAAGCATTGACTATCTTCCTGTATCAATTACCTCCTTATTCTTTTGATGCATGGCCTGTCTCTGGACCTGGAATTTGCATTTTTATTTAGGCTGGGATCCAGCAATCCTCGTCTCCACCCCTCTTAGTGATGGAGTCATAGGAATATAGGGCCACACCTGCTTAATACATGGGTGTTGGGATTTGAACTCTAGTCCTCATGCTTGCATACCAAGACCTCTTAGCTGCTGACAGGGTTTCTCATTGAACCTGGTATCACTACTTTGACTAGTGGCCAGCTAGCCCCAGAGATCATTCTGCCTTGCTTCTCCTGTGCTGTAATTATACATGTATGGTGCCCTACCCCACACTGGCTGGCATGCTCTTTTTCCCCCTCCCCTCCCTTGCCCTCCCCTCCTCTCCCTCCTTCCTTCTCTCCTGCTTTGGACGTTGTAGATCAAACACAGATCCTCATGTTTGTACAGCAAATACTTTATCCTTTGAGTTACCTTCCCAGTCCTTATAAAGAGATTTTTATAAATTCAAAAATATTGATTGGGGATATATAGTTCCATTGTAGAGCACATGCCTAGAATGTGAAAGGCCCTGGGTTAGATCCCCGCACCACCAAAGAGAATAGAAAATATCAAGGTTTTTTAATAACAGAAAAGAAAATTTCCCATATCCCCAAGTTACTTAAGATAGGTGTTAGCATTTCTGGAGACTCTAAAACATTTCATTGCTTTCACCATTTTATTTCTTTGCTAAGTTTGTAGTTTTGTTCCATACATTTTGACTTTTCAGCTTTGGGGTATGTTTTGGCTTGCTAAAAGTAGGTGTTTTTCACTTGATGTAAGTGTGAGAAAACAAAGGTAATAATAAACAGTGCTGCTATAAACAAGTGCTCTCTCACATGCTGACTTTATGAACAATAATCTCTCAGCCCCATTTGCATTGGAGTTGCTATCATTTGAGGGGATCTGGTAGTTTTAAGTGGATGACTGTTAAGCAATTCATGAAAGTTCTATGCTGCTTCAGCAGTAATTGTTTGGGACAAGAATATCACATTTGTTTATAGATGGAACAAATTAAAAATGAGCGTTTTTTTGAAAGCTTTAAAATCGATTCTTGATAATAAGCTTAAATGGCAGTGGGGATGATTGTGGAGGTAGAGTAACGGTGCCAGGAGAAGAGGTGGTGTTGGGGATAATGATGGTAGAGGAGAAGATTGTGGTGATGGTGGTGGTGGAGGAGTGATGTTGATAATGGTGATGGTAGAGAAGGTGGTGTAGGTGATGATGGGGGAAGGTAATGTTGATAATGGTGTTATTGAGGAGGTGGTGTTGGTGATGATGGTGTTGGTGGAGAAGATTGTGGTATTGGTACTGATGGGGGAGGTGATGTTGATAATGGTGTATTGAGGAGGTGTTGGTGGTGATACTGCTCCTGTTGGTAATAGTAGACATGGAAGTGTTGAGGAGGTGAAAATGGAGGAAGTAAAGATGGAGGTGGTGGTAATGGTAGACATGATGGTATGGGGGGGGGGGTGCTTGTGGTGGTGTGATGATCTCTCTCAGGCACAGGGTGGTGTCTGATGCTTGAAGAGTGACTGTTATGTGGATATGGCTTTAATCTTATAGTGTCCATATTCTAGCTTATCTAAAAGAATTTGGTTAAAGGATAGGCGATTGGCATGACCAAAGTCACATATGATTGGGGTTTTGGAGTGTCTAAGGGCTAGTTAGCCAGCCCAAGATCTGGGATTTAACATGTGAGGTTCGGAGGTCCACATTGCGGCTTAGGGGATCACCCTCATTCATGTATAGGATAGCTGGGTTCTTCTTGGCAGACCAGACTGTAAACACTGGCTTGGGATTTAATTAACTTGACAATCTTGGATAGGAGTGGTTTTGGGATAAATAGTACTGAACTGGAAGATACAAGGTTTTAAGGATCTGAATGTGGACTGGGCAGGTTATCAGTTGGGGCAGGACTGGTAACTATCACTTATTTCTTCCTACACATGGCTTGTGCCTTTGCCTTTCTTTACCTCTGAGCCATTTGAGCTTGCACATTTCATTTTTTCCCACTGCCGATACTTATGTTGACAGATTCCAGTTTCCAATATTTGTTAAATATTATCGTGTGTTTGTTATATACCAGGCAGTGTTCTATCCATTGACAATCCAGTGTCAAACAGTGATGTTTGGTGTTTGCCTCAAAGGTGAATGTTTACTAAGGATGGTCTAAACAGTGGGGCAGATGGTTGTGTGTTGTTTCGGACAGAGAAGACTTGAGATGGGGGTACATTTTGGGGTAGTGAGGATTGGGGATTAGCAGTTCTTTTTCAGTAATGTTCACCGTGACTTTTGACTTGTATTTCTAAGTGATGTTGAGCAGGGTTTGGTTCTGTGGGGGGAAAGGATCACATACACAAACTTGGCATCAAGGTGCTAGGAAGTCACTGGACTAGGTGCCTTCACCTTGAGCATAGCATAGAAAATGGAAGGAAAAAGAGAATGAAAGATAACTAGTCTCGAGTATTCTGCATATTGGATGAGCAGCTAAGCAGCCTGTTTGGATGAGCAGCTGAACAGCCAGTTATGTAGAGGGAAGCTAGCTGGATGCTAGTTTTAGAGAAAGGAATATTGTGAGGAAAAATGCTGAGAGTTTGTGACAGGCCTAGAAAGTACTGAATTGACATTGGCTGCAGTAGCATCAGCAGGGAGGGTGCTGTACTCAGAAGTTGATCTTGCAGTCTCAGTTTATGCTGATTATCTGGTGTCTTGTCTGATTAGTGCTACTCTACACAGAATGTCTTAGAATGGATGGTAAATTGCAGGTCATACTAGTCGATAACGATCTGAACATTTGGATGCGATGGTAAGAATGAGAACTTGATTGGAGTGGACTGAGGAGGCTGCAGAGATCACAGGCTGCTCATCCAAAGTGTTTTGCTCTGAAATCCAAGAGAAACATGCTAGTTGAAGGGGGTGAGGAGGGTAATGGAAGGATTGTTTCTTCATGCTACTATCTTAAAGCAAGTTTCTACAACAGTCAGATTGACCCAAAGAGAAGCAGAGGTTGGTAAAAGTAGGAGAGAAAGCGAGAGAAGAGTATACTTGGTAAGGTTTTCCAAAATTGATACAGATTAAGATCTAAAACAAAGTAGATGGGCTGGGAACAAGAGAAGTTCCACTGTTGAATGCAGACATTTTTATAGGTTTGGATGGCAGGTAAAGTAGATGTCCTATCAGCCTGCCTATATTTACAGAGATGGGGGTGGTGGTAAGTTACCTGCCTAGATGAAGATGGGGGAAAGTGATGCTGAAGATTTAAGAGGAGACCAGCAATGCGAAGTCATCATCTCGGAGAGGACAAGCTAAATTTGCTCATTGAAGCACAGTAAGTAGCCTGTTGAGAGCGCTCTTAAGGTTTTAGTCAGAGTGATTAGCTAGAATGTGTGTTTCTTCAGTTCCATTCAGCTGTCTCAGTATGGAGATGATGCATATAGCTACTGCCATTAAATGCTGCAGAGGAAACAACCAACTCTGTGGCCTAATACCAAAATTGTTCATCTTTCAGGGTTTGTAGATTGACTGGCTTGCGTCACCTAAGCTGGGCTGAGTTACTGGTGTGTCCCACATTTCTGTCATTCTTCGAGGAGAACACATGGACAGATAATTGAGAGGAGTGGGGGAGCAGATGGAGAACTGTGGTCTAGGTTTTTAAAAGACCATTGGTAAATGAGCAGCAGTGACTGATGTCATTAGATAGTCCACTAAGGAGAGAGAGAGGATGTGAGCTTCAAGGAAGCTGGGCTTCGGGAGGAGGAAGTACCAGTGGGGATTGATATCTGTGTGTCATGAAGCGCTGCTGCTTCTCTGGGGTGGGGGGTGCCCAGTTAGTAGAATAATTTCAGTGAGTCATCATAAGAAATTAGAAAGTTCTATTCATGTCTAAAGTCTAGAGAGTAGAATAGGAAGTCGGTTCTAGAAAATTCCATGAAACTTTTGAGTTCTAGATTGTAATGCAAAAACATCTTACTGTGGAGTGCATTTACGTAGGACACGGGAGGGGAGTTTGATAAATAGTGGTATATGACTGAGTTTGTTATTAACTACATAAATACATTGTTATTTGGGTGTTTTTTGTTTCCTTTTTTAAAAAATCTCAGACTGCATTATTTATGTATTTATTTATTGCATGTATGCATACATATGTGCATGTCACAGTGTACAAGTGACCAGAGGACTATTTTTGAGAGTCAATTCCCTCTTTCCAGGGTGTGGAGCCCAGGTATTCAATCGCTAGGATTCATGGCAATGATTTATCTGACCTGTCTCTATGGTCTTCCATATTGCATTCTTCTTGGTACATTTCTAATATGGAAATGCCCAATATGTGACTGTATGACTGCAGTACTCAGCAGTAATCCAGAAAGTAGGTGAACACACATGCAGATGGACCTGCTTGAGATGGGAGCCATGTAGATGACTCCAGAGTGATCCTGGACCTTGAGTACTCATTCTGTTTCCTAGCTTTGTAGCTTTATAAGTTGTTTCATTAGGGTTGATTAAACTCTTGGGAAGTAGATTGGGCTAGTCAAAATTAAAAGAATAATACCTGAGCCTTAACAGTCTTATATTTTCAGTAGGTCACAGGTATTTCTATGGAATGTTATATGTGTATGGACTGTGTAATGTGCATGATTATAGAATCTAGTTAGTTATATGTAGGATTTGTAATCAGAACATCATGTAGGGAGCATGGACTCCCAGGGAAGAGAGATTTTGTAGAAATGAAGAGGTAGGGATGGTCCTATTGAACTCAGCCTGTTCTAGAATCCTTATTGCATACAGTATAGGTATTGACGACATACCATGAAACCTAGTGCCTCCCCCCTTTCATGGTCTGTACTTGAAAAGCCTTAACAATGAATCGCTCTTCACATAGCCTGTTTATTTAGTAAGCTGGTGGTTGTGCTTTCCTTCCCTGGCACTTGTGGATGTAGATAGCTAACTCTACTAGCTACAGTGTCACTAAGGTAGCAATTCTCAACCAGAGGTCCCTGGAATTTTGATTTCTTTTGAAATTGCTTGGGGATATTTAATAATGTGAACATCTACACTATGAAAAATACTTTCTATTGAAAGAGATTATAACCATACACTTGATTATGCGGCTGCAACCCCCCCCCCCCCGGTAATACCACTGTTCCGGGGATTGAACCCTTAACCTTACGAGCATATTAGGCAAGCACTGTACAGTTGAGCTGTGTCTCCCTCCAACACCTTGGTTATATTTTATGCTTACTGACAAGTGCCTTTCCAGGTCTGTTCCCCTATTAGTATCCTTTGGTCATCTTAATAGGCTGACCTTTCTTCCTTCACAGTGGTTCTGTGTTTAGAAGTTGCTCAAGTGCCACAGGAGTGGAAGTTCAGTAGGAGACTTAGCTTCTAGGTGAACAAGAGCATCTGAGCAGTCTTGTTAAGTGTCCTTACTGGCCTCTTAGGATACAATCACTTAAATGTATAATGCTGCATGTTTAAATGACAGCTGAATAATTCAGAAAATAATAATAAGCCCTTGGAGTGGTTCTCTGCTAGAAAACTCCATGGGCCAATGGACCCTGGCTAATTATCATATGATCATTTACAGCTCAAGTCCTGAATTACCATTAACTTCAAGAATAGATTTGAGTAGGGCATTAACCTTTCTGTCTTCTCAGCCATTAAGTGAAGCCAATATTGCCTTGCCACATCATGGAAATGCTGTAAAATGCACCAGTTAAAGCTTGCAAAAATATTAAAAAGGCTTCATGAATGCTGAACAGAAATGGCCAGCAATAAAAAGATAAGGCTGAGGATGATGAAGAACTTATTAAGATAGCCTGGCATCCCTGGGTAGAAAATGGCCATCTGACACCTTGCATGCTGCTGAATCTGGGCATTTATTGTTGTAGTTTGCTACATATAGTGTAGCAAAGTATGAACCTCGTATTGTGAGTTTTTTTGAGTTTGAATTAGTGTTGAGATAAAACTCAGGTAGAGTGGATGTTGTGGCATGATTCCTAACATGCCATTGGTTTGACACTCAGTGGCTGGAGAAAACAGATCATTTCTTCCCACACAACATGTGGAGGGCTATCGCCTTCTACTTATGCTCTGTTTTACTGTGTGACAGAAAGTTAATTCCTTTGTTAGATGATGTACCTAAAAAGCGTAAGTTTAAACTTGTTAAAAATCATACACAAGAATCCGTTGGATCAAAACCTCAGAAGTAATGGTTGCTTCTAGTCAACCATTATAGCTACTGACCAATGAGGTTGTGTCATTAGTGTGTGTTATCTGTTGTTCTAATATTTAGTTATCTTTTAACATATTTTATCGGCAGACATGTAGTTTAGTATTATCCAAAGACAGAAAATTTTCAGTTATCTACAATTGAGTGGGTTTTGTGGAAGTCTGATTTTAGTCGAATATTTGAGCAACTAGAACATGCTTTTTCTAGTCATTCCACTTAAGTTGTGTTTTATTTCATGTAAGCTAGGAGAACTGAGCATATAAAAACCTTATTTTGTTTGGTGTGGGACGGCTGTTACAGTGAGTAAGCTGGAGAAATTTGGAGCCTTACTCTGATAATGTCTTTTAGAACTTGATGGGTACCAACCTTGAAGGACTCTGGGACATAGCTGGGTGTTTCAGAAGGTTCAGTAATTAATTCACGTGTGGCTTTGTGTCATTAAAGTATGTAATCTTTCAAGATGTTCACATGGCTGATTCATCCGGAGGCTGATGTTTTCAATAGCTTTATGCAGCACATAAAAGGCATTTATCTAGATGGACAAAAAGTGACTTGACTCTGATTATAACATTGCAAATTATAGCACTGCTGTAATCATCTTCAACAATAGTGAAAAAAAAAAAAAAAGAGGTAAAAAGTGCAGCAGCCTGGCACTTTTATGGTCTTTGGTATTTGCTTCCTATTGTCTAGTTATGGAGGTTGTGTATGGTACATCTGAACCCACCTGGCTGCCAGTACCCGGAGTGTGTCTCTCCAAACAGGCTTGGCGGTTATAAGAGGGCCTGAAATTCAATTATCCATGGATCTGGCGTGTTAAGTTTTGAGATCAAACAAATATTTGTAAAGCCTAGCATTATTGCTATTTACATTTTAAAATTAGTCTACCTTTTGAACTTTGATTTCTTAGTTTCATTGGTAGGTTAAGAAATTCCTATGCTTTTGAAAATGTTTGATTCTGAAATTTCTATTGTGAAAAACCAAATACATCACTAATATATATATTCATAATAATATAATAATATAACATTCATGATGTTAATGGTCTTTGGTGTGCGTGCGTACGTGCATGCATGTGTGTTGCATTACTGTGTATGCAGAGGCCCAGGTGTTTTGCTTTATTGTGGTCCACCTTATTTTTTGAAGCAGGGTTCCTTATTGAACCTGGTGTTCAACAATTGGCTAGACTGGCTGGGTAGTGAACCTCTGAGGCCTTCCTGTCTCCACTTCCCAATGTTTGGATTATAGGTGCATACCCTGCTTTTTATTTTGGGTGCTGTGGATCTGAGCTTAGGTCTTCACATTTGTATAGCAGGCACTTTACCCAGTGAACCATCTTTCTAACTCCAATTACTATTTTAAAAGAAGTCTCCGAATGCTACTGTAGAAATTTTGCTACATAACTACATTTGATGTTTTTGTTTTGATTTATTTAAAGTTTTAGATCTTACTAGACAGGGCCATTATTTTCCATTAAAAAAAAAATCAGATGCATGGCTTATGAATGCTGCCTAGACTTCTGGTTAATCTCCAGAGTGTTTTCTGTATTGTATTTTGATGGTGATGAAGGGCCTATTGTATGTACCTCCATTGCTAAGCTACATCCTCAGCCCTTAGTGTAAGTTTTAAGGGCTCATTTTCATTTCCTTAGTGAAGTCTTATTTAGATCCTAACTGTGTGGTTTGCACAATTTTAATAAGTACAGCTACTTATGACCCATGGTGCAACAAGACATTGAACACTTAGAAACTTGGACATCTTTCCCGCAAATATTTCACCTCTCCCCAGGCCACCAATGTGATTTCTATGAGAATGGTTTTGGTTGTTTTGCACTTTGTCTAAACAGCATCCAGGATGTGATTTAGAGGCCTGCTATCCATCCCACACTGTAGTGTTTATGAGCTTCAGCTAGGTGGTTTTTCGGCCATTTGTTTCTTCCTTCTTGCTGAGTAATCCTTTATGTGTATTGACTATGTGATATAGTGTGTTGATAAGCACTCACTTTAACAGTTTGGGTGTTATGAAAAGGTCTAAAGAGCTTTGATGGGCAATGCTGAGCTTAACAGATATGCTGTAATTAACCTCTTGTTTGGGTCAGCCAAGCTTTCAGTAAGATGGGTGGACTTAATTTCCGATAAAGTAAAATCTAATTTGATTGTTTTGCTTAGGTGCTTTGCTGTGTGTCTTTCTTTCTATTTTTCTAGCAATAATTTAATATTTTCATCTATCTTTTTTATGTCTCACATTAGCTTTGAGACATAAAGTTGGGAGGTGATGTATGAATATTTAATGCAGACAGGGTTCAAAGGAGAGATGTTGTTTCTTATCAAAAACAATATGTAACTGACAGGTAGCTATTTCCCCCCCTCTCTCTCTCTCTCTCTCTCTCTCTCTCTCTCTCTCTCTCTCTCTCTCTCTCTCTCTCTCTCTCTGTGTGTGTGTGTGTACTTGAACACGAATGTGGAGGCCAGCAGACTTACCCTGAGGAACACCATCTGTTTACTGAGTGAAGCAAGCAAGTTCTCTCATTGGCCTAGAGTTCATCAGTTAGGATGATGGCTAGTGATTCCCAGGGATGCCTTTCCATCACCTCCTCAGCACCAGGATAATAAGAGCATGCACTGTGCTTAGCATTTTTGTTTGTTTTGCTTTTTGAGATAGGGTCTCCTTATGTAAGCCCGTCTATCCCAGAACTCACTATGTATTTGAGGCTGACTTCCAAATCACAGAGATCCACTTGCCTCTGCTTCCTGAGTTTGGAGATTAAAGACATGCACCACCATGCTGGGTTCTGACATTTTTATGTGGATTGTTGGGATTGAGCTTAGTCTTCATGTTTATAAGGCACTTTACCAACTGATTTATCTCACCATCCCTTCAAATAGTTCTTCAAGGGTTAAATTTTTATTGTTTTTATATACCTGTGTTTTCATTTAGTGCTGCTTCTAAAAAAATAACAATAAAGATTAGCCTACTTTAAAATTTTGAAGACTCCTATTGGAAAATACCACGTGTTACTTAAAAAGAAGATGAAGCTAAGGCATGCTGGTACATGTTTGCACCCATTGGCATTGGCAGGCAGAGCTCTGTGAGTATGAGGCCATACACCTGAGTTCCGGGCTATCCAGTGCTACATAGTGGAGCTCTTCTGTTAAAAGAAAAAGAAAAAAGAGGATGAGGAGGAAGGAAGGAATGGAAAGAGGAAGGAAGGAAGGATAGGAGGGAGGAAGAAAGAGAGGAAGGGAGGAAGGATGCAGGTATAGAGGAAAGGTCAAGGAGAAGGGGAAGGGAGGAAGGATTGGAAGGGAAGAGGGCAAATGTAATGAAGTAATCAGGGCTCTGAGGAACACCCTGAATTACTTCTCCCAGTCTAGGGAGTGATTACCACAAAATGAGGCAATGGAGATAAATTATTTTGATAATTGTATTTGCCACTGAATTTGTCATCACAGTTGTTAAGATGCCTGTGTCCACCTTTGAGAGACAATAGGTACCCTTAGTTCATCTCAAGACAGGTCTTACCACTGCCCTTTGACTAACTTCAACATCCCTTTTGATACTTTAATGTTTTAGTAATTTAAAGGCAAATTCTGAGGTCTACTGAGGGTGCTTACTGCCTTCTACTTTCTATTTTAGACATTGGAATTGGCTCTTCAACTTGCTGGTCTCAATTTACTGGTCTCATCTTGTTAGATCTTATTTATATAGCCCAGGCTAACTTTGAACTCTATATGTAGTTTAGGATAGCCTTTAACTTCTCATGCCCCTGCTTCATCTCCTAAGTGATTGTGTACCACCAAGCCCAGTTATATGCAGTACTGGGTATCAAACTCAGAGCCTCCTGCTTGCTAGGTGAGCCCTTCACCAACATTATGTTCTTGGAAGGTGGATATGAACTTAGTGGTAGTCTGTTCTTTAGTTATTGAAAATTCTAGAGATGTGGAAAGGAAGAATTTTGAAGAATCTAATGGAGATGCAGAAGGCAAATTTGATTGTGGTGGTACACAGCTATATTCCCAGTATGCTGGAGGAGAGTCCAGAGAACCTGGAGTTTGAGGCCAGCTTGGGCCAGCCTGTCTCAGAAACAAAAACACTACAAATAAAGACATCTAACTTGAAAGGTTCTTTCTAATATTGTTTTTATTTTGTTTTCAGGCAGGGTCTTGCACTATTATTCAGGCTGGCCTCAGATTTGCGTTCCTCCTGCTTCATAAGCTCCTGAATGCTAGATTTCTTGGTGTGCTTACATTTATTTCTTGTTTGTTGGGATACCCTAAGGAGAAAGTACTAATGTGGATGAGACAAGAGTACATTGTGTTTGAGAAGGGATAAAATACTTACCTGTTTTAAAGGAAAGGACTACCTATGATCCATATCTCAGCCTCTTGGTCAAACATGAACCCAGGTTAGTTTTTACAACACCCCGGACAGACATTGTTTTACAATTGGGAAATTTGTGGCACAGGAGTACTCAGTGGTTTTCCAGGATCATATATTAGATTCAAGGTCTGAGTTCTCTGAGTGCAGCCTGTGGCACGGTGTCCATTCTAGATTCTTCTCAGTCAATTCTAGATTCTTCTTAGTCAATTCATGCTCTTGAGACTTTCTAAGAATTTAGTGGCAGACTGGTATTAACATCTACAGCCCCTCACTTGCAACCTCAGTCTGCCCATGGCTTTGGGCTTTGGAATCCAAAGGTCTGGTGGAAGGCAGGATTATTAGGGTGAAGGCAGCTGCACATGTCCCCGATAAATAAATGGAAGCCATCCCCATTAGAATCTGAGCTGTTTGTTTTCTATATTCTATATTCTAGGGATATGTAATTTTATATCCCTATACTTACTAGTTAGCACAGAGGTGGGTGTTCAATACAGATTCATTAAATGACTAATATGTCATTTTCAAGTGAATAAATGCCCGCTGGTCCTTTAGCATGAATGGAAGTTGAGCCCCAAGGCATTCTGGCCAGATGAGACAGGAGAATGAAGCATGAAGGAAGGCCTGCCTCAGCCTAGGCTGGGCCTGGTAGCTGTCCTCTTGGAGGGGAAGGATTCTTGTTGGGCTGGAGCTGGGTCTGGGGAATAGTATGTCAGGATGCTAAGGCCACATTAGCAGTGGCATTAAGTCAGCTGGCTTTATTGGTTCAGAAACTCTCCTGTTAGAGACAAGATTGGGCTCCGATGCAGGGTGTAAGGGCAGGAGCCAAGCTGTCATTAGAAGACACCAATGAATTCCTGTCTTTACTCGTGTCTTCTATATGACAGGAGAAACAAAATATGTGCAAATGTCCAGTTGTTTTTGCCTTCTGTATGTAGCCTGCTGGTCATTAGTCTTTCCTAATGTAGCTGTATGTGGCTGTGTGTCCACTTAATTTTATAGTATGTTATACCTTTACTATAAGCTATTATAATAATAAATATTGGTAAACTTTATTATAAGTTATAACAAATATTTTTGAAGTTTTATTTTGCCGCATTTATTTTATGCATTTTGTGGTGCCAGAAACTGAGCGCAGGATCTGGTCTGTGGTAGACAAATACTGTATGTACTATTGAACTACATCCACAGCCCAGAGAAATGGTTGTTATTTTAAAGACCATATTATCTTGATGCATGATGTGTTAGCACATGCCTATAATACTGGTGCTGGGAGGTTAAGGCAGGTATGAGTTCAAGGCTTGCCTGGGTTACCTAGCAACTCATCAGTCTTCATTGGTACTGGCTATAAAACATTTTATCATGTTGCTTTACAATAATTGCGTCAAGCATTGCCACATTGTTGCATGTTTCTTCCTGGGCATATGAATAATAAGCACTATAGTAAAATATATGGATGTAATCTGTTTTGTGGGTCCCACCCCCAATTTTCTTAGAGTATATTCCCAAACATAAATACCTATAGGGTCAAAGCTTCCCTCCCCCCCCATCCCCTCTCTCTGTGTGTCCTTGCATGTGTGTGTGCTTTAAATAAAATATGGCTTATTTGCTTTCTAAGAGAGGCTATGGCCTAAGCTTACTGTTCTTCATTTGAATGTGTGTGTGTGTGTGTGTGTGTGTGTGTAGTTATGTTCCTTTCTCATTGTTTTAATTTATATGCTTTTGATAACTAATGGAACACTAGATGCTTTTCTCACCTTGTACATGTACTGTTTTCTTCTGTGAATGACCTCTGATCACATCTGATTTTCTTCTGAGGAAGTGTCTTGCTCTGTTTCACCTGCTGGCACTTAGGATAGCCCATGCTGGCCTAGAACTGGAAATATAGCCCAGACTAATCTGAAGCTTTTTAGTAATTTTGCCCTCCTGCCTCTGCCTCTCAGGTGCTGAGATTATAGGTAGGCACCTGGTTACATCATTTAAGAATATTTAAGATGTATTCATTAACATATTTTTAAAATTAAAATAGATCATTTCCATGCAATATACTCTAATCACAGTTTCCCTTCCCTCAAGTCTTCCCAGCTTCTCTCCTCCTCCCCACTACCCAAATCCACACCTTACTTCTCTCATTAGAAAATAGTCATATAAAAAATAATAAAATAAAGTAAAATAAAAACAAACCAGAATAGGAAAAACAAACCGACAAAAAGACTCAAAGAAAAAGCACAAGAAACATATATATTCTCTCATACAGAAAGCTCATAAAAACTCACAAGTGGAAACCATAATATGTAAGCAAAAGACCTGTGAGGTTTTTTTTTTTGTTTGTTTGTTTTGTTTTTTTAGGCCCAGACAAAGCATTATGAGACAAATAACCCCTCCAGAAATACCACTGAGTTTGTGTTAGCCATCTCCTGCTAGGCATGAGGCATGCACTTAAGTGTGGTTTGTATACCCAGTGATATCTGTTATAGAAAACTGATCTTTTCTTCTGTGAGTAATTGTTAATACCTTATGGTTTAGAGGGATAGAGGCTTGTTACTGACAATAATTATGGGCATTGATGGGTTTCATTTTAAGAACATTTGATGTGAGACAGAATATTATCTTGCAAATGAAGAGAACAGATCTTAGTGTTTCTTTGTCATGGGATTGAATCTTCCATTCAGTTCCAGAAAACAAAACAACAGTGTTAGCCATCATGGGCTAGCCCTGTGTTAAGTGGTTGATTGATTTTATTTGTTCAACAATGCTGTACACAAGGTAGGTGTTGTCTGCTTTGTATGTCTGGGCCACTGTCAGAGACACTTTGAGTTGCAAAGGATGTAAATAGGAGCTATATAAAAATAGACTGAAAACTGTGTTGCCCCCAGTTTTTCTTTCTATCCCTTGTTTGTATCCCTGGAAACACCACCATTACAGGAACATTTGGGGAGTCAGTGTCTCTTAAAACTTTAAATGCCTCTGGGGCAAAACTTATTCTGAAGTGTTTTAATATTAACTGCAACGTGACCTAATTGAACAAAGAGCTTTAGACCCTGCTATTGGTAGATATCTCAGGGTATGGAGCTTGGGCAGAGCAAGTCAAGGCAGGTGTGTTTAGAAGGTGGTAAGGTATGGTTGGAAGGTGAGAACAGAGGGCTGCTTCCTGGTTAAGGCTTGCAGTTCTGAGAGGTAGAACTATGACTAAGAAGATGTCAGGATGCCGGAGATAAATGTTTCCTGTTTCCAAACTATGTGGTGTAGCCCTGCATCCCTGAAAGAGGAAGTACAACCTTCCTGTTTCTTTCATGTACCTACTGAGGTCTCAGCAGCCAGGTGCTAGTGCTGATCAGTGGAGATTCAGCTCATAACCATCTTGTGTCTGTAAATGACAATGAATGGGGAAAACAGCCCCCTGGAGCATGACTTGCTTAGGGTCTTGGAGGCCGGTGTAGATTTTACAAGAGTCATGCATGGTGGTGAAAACCACTGATTTTATTTCATAGTGAGATTTTTGTATGTGCCCGTGTGTGTGTGTGTGTGTGTGTGTGTGTGTGTGTGTGTACACATTCATCTATGAGCATGTGTATGGGAGACAAAGATCAACATGTTGGATGTCTTTTTTCTCAAACTCTGCATCTTATTCATTCATCTATTCACCCATTCATTTATTCATTCAATCACTTAGTTACCTGAGACAGATTCTGTCACGGAATCTTGAGCTTTGCCAATTCAGCTAAACTAGCCAACAAGTGTTCTAGGAGCCTCATGTCTCTGCCTGCCCAGGGCTGGGGTTATAGGAGCATGCTGATTTTCTTGGGGATTAAACTGAGGTCCTTATGCTTACATAGAGAGTTTTTGCCCATTAAGTTATTTCGCTAACCCCCCAGAATGAGACTCTTCAAGTCCAACAACATTCAGCTTCTTCATGTGTGGAGATAATGTCATCCGTTGGACATCTTTTTCTTTGTTTGCTTTCAGGTCCTTGTTTCTGTGATACACATAAAAGACTTTGAGAGTTAATAAAGTCCACCCTTTAGCAGTGAGTTTGTGAGTTTGCAGTGACTGAGTTGTCAATTTCACTTCATGTTTTCTTAGACGTTGGAACATCTTATGTATGTAGTATTCAGAACCTTCATTGTCTCTTCTTAATAAACAGACTGCTAATGGCCAAGGATCTAAAAGACATACTATATAAATTATTTCCCCCATGGTGGAGTAAATACCCAAGCTGAAAATATGCTACAGATGCTAATAGCCAACCAGAAGAAATGTGCTTGTCTGAGCAAAGTAATGCATGTGTAATTTGGCTTGTCAGTGTGAGGTGGGATAAAAGCATCTTACTTTAAAATGTGCAGCTGGTACAAGTGTCCCAGGGACGCTAATGGTTTGGTTCAAGCTTCCTTGTCTAGCATTCTACTTGTCTTTGCTAATCAGTTGTGCCCCTACCCGCCTTCTATTCATTATGGGATGCTTCTCCTGAGTATAGTCTCTACAGCCTTTAATTTGTCTTTATGAAATTACCATTTCTAAGTGAAAAAAATTTATTTTCTCAAATGATAGCCTTTTAGATAACATTGAGTTAAGTTTATTTAATTAGCTGCACGCTCTTCTACTCGATCTTTCCCTAAACTTTTGAGATGGTACTATCTACAAGAAGAGTACTATGGAGCCCATTCTTACTCTTCTACAGAACACTGCCCTCCCATAGAAGACACCGTGGAGATCAGAGGTCAGGCCGAAGTCAGGCAGCCTGGTGAGGGGTGGCCAAAGTCTCACAGGGAGTGTATTTCATCAGCAGTGAGTACACTCACTGCTTGTTGGCCAGAGTTCTCAAAGTAGAGAAAGGTGTTCTTTCACTTGTGTCTTCCTTTTTAAAGACGTGATATGTGGCCATTCAAATGGTACCCAGTTATTAGAACAGTAAAAGCTTCTCTATTGCCACTAACTAGAGATAATCTCCAAAGTATTTCCTTCTAGACACACACACACACACACACACACACACACACACACACACACGCACGCACGCACGCACGCACGCACGTGGAGAAAGCAGATAGCGCCTAGGGCGATGTCTCAGTGGCTAAATATTTGCAGTTTCTCTAAAGGACCCGAGTTCAATTCCCCAGTACTGGAATAATTCTGCTCACAATCACCTGTAACCTTAGCTGGGATCTAACACCCCCTTCTGGTCTGCATGAGCACCTGCACTTATATGTGTACACCCACACGTGGCATGCCCATACACACAAATAATAAAGTTCCTGGGTATATTGGCTCACACAAAGCAGTGAGCCAATATGAGTTCAGTTTCTATGAGTTCAAGTCCAACCTGACCTAAATACTGAGCTCCAGGCAGCCAGAACTACAGAGTAAAACTGTCTCAAAAGAAAATATCTTTTTAGAAAAAGATACCATATTGTATATTCTGCTTGGAAATCAGGTGTGTTGTTGTTGTTGTTTTTGGTTTTTTGGGTTTTTTTTTTTTTTTGGAGATATGTCACATAGGAGTGTGACAGAGGATTCGGGGCAGGGTGTTCTGTGACATCTTCATGAAGTCAGCTCAGGAGCTGGTCACTATGGTAGTGGCTTGAGTAAGAGGTCAGTCAGAGAATTTTGAGGTAGAACCAAAGAAATATGCAGATATATTCCTAAAAAATCTAGTTCTTGGATCCTTTAGTAATGTTTGTATTTTGTTTATTTTAGATAGTGTATCCCTATGTAGCTCTGGCTGGCCTGTAATTTGGAGATCTGCTTGCTTCTGTCTCCTGAGTGCTAGGATTAAAGACATTTGCTACTGTGCTTGGCCCTGACAATTACAAGATATATTTATGACTAGTAGCATGTCTGAAAGTTACTTCTTAGTTGTCAAGGCAGCACATGCTTGTAATCTACCACAGAGGACACTGCAGCAGAAGGGTGGCAAATTTGAGGCTCATATGGACAGTGTAGTGAGAGCGTTTTCTGTCTTGTAACCAATAGTACAGTTTACCTGACTCAGAACAAAATAAGCCCTGGTGTAATGAGAGCCATCTATCCTTCTGTTGACATGCAAAAATCACAGCAAATATCGAAAGATTATATAGTAAATTCGATCTTACAAATCTGTATGTTCAAAATTACAACCTTTGCCATCTTCAGGATTCTGCCTTTGTGACAGAGTTCTATATTTTGATTCCTAATATGTTTGTAATTCATTTCTCTCTATTAGCTTAAATTTTGTTTAAATGCACTTATGTAAGAGTGTTTATATAATCAAAATAAAGAGAAGGTAGCCTTTAAAGTGCACTCCTGTTTTATATTTTTAGTGTAATACTTTATTAGTTCTTTGAGAATGTCATACAACATATCTTGACCATATTCACTCTATTGCCCCTAACTAATCCCAAATCCATCCCTATGTCCTATGTGCTCCAAACTTTGTGTCCTTCTCTTTCAGTTTGATGATATATTGAGCCACATTGTACAGAACATAAAAGATATTTTAATTTGTGTGTGTGCATATGCATGCGTATGGGTGTCCACGGAGGCCAGAAGACGGTGTTGGGTCCCCTGAAACCATTGTGAGCCACCTATCATGGCCGCCCATCTCCAGTGCTGGGAATTAAACTTCAGTCCTCTCAAAGAGCAGGCATTCTTAGCCACTGAGCCATTTCTCCAGTCCCTGGTTTACATTGTGAACCATGAACACGGAATGTCTATGTGCTGTCTGAAGTAGTTACCCCCATTTTGGTTAATATCACTCACATAACAGGCTTGGATTGTTGTCACTCACATAACAGGCTTGGATTGTTGCTGTATCAGATTTATGGCCTTAGGTGAGTTACAGTCTCCAAGGCTGTTTTAACTTCCATATAGTAACACCAACAATGAGGCATTACTGGCATCAACTGCTTAGCTCTCTGCTTTCCTTGGTACTCCATAAATGGAAGCTACTAGGAGAGTGATTTTATTGAAGTGATTGTGTTTACTACTGGGATGAAAGGATAATATGGGATATTTAGGAATTATGCAAATACTTCCATTTTTTACCTAGAGATGGAACTGGAGGTGTTGGAATGGTAGGCTAGAGAGTTGGTCAACTGTATCATATTCCCAGCTTTCCATGGCATGGCCATATGACTTAGACATTCTCTTCAACTTCACTTGAGTTTGGGTTCTTCATTAGAAAAAGTGGATCCTAAGATATACAATTACAGGCTGTGGGTCATTTTTATTTTGTTTTGTTTTAACCAGCTGTTTAACTGAATCAGATCTAGGTAGTTGTTGTGGTCCTGGCTACTTCCCTGTTGGTGTCATGAGTGACTGGTGCTCACCAGATGTCACATTAATGAACTGGGACAGCGATTACTTGTTTGTTTTGAGGCTATGTGTAATTAATTACATAACTATGAGTTCTTTCAGTTTGGTCCTAGTAAAATTACATCACAAAAGTAAGGCAGTTTTGAAAAATTTACTAGCAAGATAAAAATAGTAACGAGTGTTTTATACAGTTGACTCATGTGTTTAACGTATGTTTACCAAGCCTGAAAGCAACAAACTCATTGCTCATCCCCTAAAAAATAATCCAGGTAGTTCGTCCTCAGAACTTCTACCCCTGCTCTCAAGCACTATAATTTTAGTGAATTTCTTTCATCTGATAAGCCAGTTCTGTAATTCTTAGTGATTAAATTAAAACCAGCAAAGCGGAGTAAATAAAAATGTAAGGGACTGAAGAGAAGGCTTGGCAGTTAAGAAGGGCTTGTTGTGTGTTCATGAGGTTGGGAATGTAACAAGCCAGATAATCTAGTGACCGACTGTACCCTTGCCCCAAGGAGGGTGGCAGAGACAGAATTGCAGGCTTGATGGCATCATGACTAACCAAGAAAACGACCCCCAGATTTAGGAAAAGACCCTAACTCAAAAGTAATAGACTGAGAAAGATAGAGGAGGGCACAAGTGCACACACACACACATACTTACACACTCACACACACTACACACCACACACTCCAAATGCACCACACAACACACATACACTCAATGCACACACCACACAGGCATACATACCACACACAAACCACACATACCACACACACACATATACACTCACACACATATAACACACACACTACACCACACATACACACACACTTATACACACACTTATACACACACCACACAGACACACAACACACATACAAACTACATACACCACACATACATTCACACACACTCACACACGTACCACACACAATACACATTCACACACACAACACATATACACACAACACACACACAACACACACTCACACAGAATACACACACCACACACACTTATACACACGCAGACAACACACACACCACATACTCACACAACACACACAACACATATACACACAACACACACAACACATACAACACACAACACACAACATACAGGCAACACACACACCATAGACACATACACACACACCACACACTAGAACACACACATACTAGAACACACACACACACACACCTTTAAAAAGGTTTTAAAACCTGCACTTTTTTGGATAGTTATACACACGTGTGGATGGCTATAATGTGTGCTGTTTGCTGAAGTTATTTCACTTGAGAATATTGTAGACAATCTTATTTGTATAGTTTTTCCCCTTTTAATGACTCATGATCTTCCATTGAATGGATGGTGACAATTATTTAAGCAGTCTGCTTGTGTGATTCAGACCCCCACCTCCAACTTCCACTTTTGCCCACAATAACACTGAGGTAGGGAGACTGCACATGTTAGTGAGTCAGTAGCTTCAGTTGCTGAGTCAGAGGCGATATGCTGTGGCAGTTTGGGTTGCAATAAACAAAATGTTCTTCATGTAAGTTCACTCCATCTGTACCCCACCAGCAGTGTATAAGCAAGCCTATTTCTTCTCAGCCAGTGTTTCCTCTTGCCTGCTGTGTTATCACCACGGTGGAATCTACTAGAAAACATTGCTCCATCCTCGGGAAATGCCGATTAGATGGGTGATCATTACCGTTTATTTGTATAAATTCCAAAGAGTGAATATTACACCGAAGACCACTTTCTAGACTATGTATGTTTGCCAAATTAAATGGCTGTGTTGTTAAGTATCTTGGGTTGTATTTTACGCTGCTTCAGAGCACACTTATGCCAGCACAGAAAATCCTTCCAGTGTAAATGTGACCAACAAATTAAAGCCTTCCTTGGATAGTCATTTCCATAATGTAGGAGGCCACACTCTGCACATCATGCAAAAGGTTTGGCTCTTACCCCCTTAGTTATGTGTTGGTTTTCTTCTGTTGTCTCTAGGTGTTCTTGCTATGTTTTCAGAGAAAAACTGATGGTAGTTAATAGATGGGTTAAATCACAGTTAAGCCTCTTAGTCTTCAGTCCTGGTAGCTGCTACTTGCTTATGCACACAAATACACACACACAGCCTCCACATTTCACAGTGAAAGCCTTGATGCTTCATGTAGGAAAATAAGGGTAGATTGTGATTCCCCCACAAAAGAAACATGTTCTTCCACAAATTTAAGTCTTATTACCTAGACATGGGAAAATCATAAGAGATAACCATAAGCACCTTTTTTTTTGTTTTTGGGCTGCAATGTAGTGCATATTAAAGTAATATTTATTTATTTATTGTTGGTATGCATTCTACCATTGAGCTACATCCCATCATTTCCAAAATAACCCTGAAGGAACTTGGGTTATTTTTCATGCTAATGTAGTCTCTTTTAAAACGGATTGTTATTCCAACAGTTGATTTGAGGGGGCAGGGGAGGTAGATGGCCTTCATAAGAAAAGCAGGAATTTCACGACTTCTTAAATGAGTTTTTTCTCCTTAATTTGACTTTCAAATGTGGTCTTTAACATGGCAATGTCCTAATTCATTTTCAGAGAAAAATGCCTTCCATTATTGACCCATTTGAAAGGAGTTGAAGTGATGGTGGTAGTGTTTATGGTGAAGATTATAGCTAAGTTCCCCCAGGATAATCTGTGACTAATATCAAATTGCTTGGAGTTACTTAAACATGAATGCACACTGAAAAACTATTAGGTGATTATCTTTTATGCATTACTTCTTAGCATTTATATTGCATTCTAGAGAAATTGCCTCCTGTAGCTTGAGACTTATGTTGAATTTAAAATTGTTTGATGCATGTCCACCCCTACCTGTCACCCAGGGAAAGCATAGAACTTAGAGCCTTCTATGATAGTGTAGTCTTCTTGTGTAATGCATCTGTCTGGGCCACACCTGCACCAATCCGGAAAGTCAGTGACTGCTTGCATTAAGGGAACAAAATCATTTTTTTGTTGCACCATAGCGCCCCCTAGCATCCTAATAATTTGTGCTTTAAAATTGTAAAGGAGGACTGGAGAGATGGTTCAGCACATAAAGATGCCTGCCCAGCAAGCCCTGTGGCTTAAATTCAATCCCTGGAAACCTGGAAGGAGAGAATTGAGTCTACCAAAGTTAATCCTTCTCCCTCCACACAGAGACTGTAGTACACAGGACCCTAACACAATCACACATGCACACACTAACAACTGAAATTCAAAAGGTTCAAATGAATGTTTTATGTTTACCCAATAAACCATTAATAGAATCCTGTGTGGCATTTCCTGTGTGATGGAGACCTGAGAAAGATCCTGTGGAAATTATGGAGAGTGTGGAGAATCACCATCATTCTCACCATAGCTGTTGCATTTGCTTGTGTGGAATATGTGCATATAGTCTGTGGCTGGACCTACCTTATGTGGAAATGGCGAGGGGAGGGTGGCTGCTCACTGGTGCCTAAGTGTTTCGCTTGTGTGTTGCAGGTCCTCCTCCCAGCGGCTGGCCTGCTACAGTTACAGGATGTGAAGAAGACATGCTGTGAATTTTTAGAGTCCCAGCTTCACCCCGTCAACTGCTTAGGAATCCGGGCTTTTGCTGATATGCATGCCTGCACAGACCTCCTGAACAAGGCCAACACTTACGCAGGCAAGTGTGAAACAAGACTTAGCAGGGTTTGAGACTGGTGGGAAGCAAACCTCTGTGATCTTGGCTTGTGGATCTGGGCTTTACAAAATTGTGTTTAAAATTTTGGAATGATAGAACTGCAACATTGAAACATAGTCTTAAAATTATGAATTTAAAACAACTTCAGGGCTGGCGGTATACATGGTGGAATGCTTGCCCACTAGGCATGGAGCTGTGGGTTTGATTGTCTGGCACCACAGAGACTGGGAGTGGTGGTTAAATACATATAATCCAGGACGTGGGAGGCCAGGGATAGAGCCATCCTTGTATACATAATGAGTTTGAGGCCAGCTTGGAATACCTGAGACCCTGTCTTAAAAACTAGGGAAAAAAAAAAAAAAAGACATTGGGGCTGAATGATAGGATGTCTTGTTTATGGAAATATTGAATCCCTGAGTATTCTTTCAAATGCACAGGCACATGAGAAAATGCATGCATGTGTGATTTGATTATTTTGTCTCAGTGATGTTTTTTTTTTACCTGTTCCGCTGTATCCATGGAAACAATTTTGTGCCCTAAAAAACCTTGAGAGCGGTGAAATCTTGAATGTATGTAGGACCCAATTATGGCCTATATGTAGATGCGGTGCTTGGCTGCCCATGGCTGATCTGCAGCCTGCTCAGGCTCACCACCTGCATCTAGATTATTATCAGGCCCCTTGGATGGAGCTGAGGGTCACAAAGGGAGCTTGTCCTCTTCCCTTGAGTTTATAAACATCAAGAATGCATGTTAAGATGGTTACCAGGAAGCTTCGTGGTTTTTAAAACCATCTTTCTGGAAACAGCCTGACAGAACTGTGATCGCCTGTCATCTCATCAAAAGCAGTCCTCCAGAAGCTCCCAGAGTTCCTTCTTGTTTTGTTGTTTGACTTGGGTCTTACATGTCCTCTAGGCTGGCCTCAAACCACAGACATCCTAGCTCAGCTTCCAGTCAGAGTGCTGGGTTTATGAGTCTATGGCATCGCTCCTGGCACACAGATGCCTTGTTTATTTCTTTTGTTTGTTGATGAGTGGTGTTTTGCCTACACATGCCTGCATACCTACCACGTGTGTGTAGTGCCCACGGAGGCCAGAAGAGGGCATCAGAGCCTCCTGGAACTGAAGTTACAAGTGGTTGTGAGGGGCAGTATAAGTGCTAGGAATTGAATCTGGGTCCTCCAGAAGAGCAGCCAGTGCTTGTAACTGCTGAGCCATCTCTCCAGCTACCCCACCCCCTTTTTCCAATATTAGGAATTGAACCCAGAACTTGGTGCTAGGGTAGCTTACTTCCAAAGCCACATCCCTTCCTTTATTTTTTGCTGAGACAGAGTTGCACTAAGTTGGATAAATGCACCTTGTACTCATGTATCCCTAACAGGCCTCAAACCTGGCCTGACATTCTTCTGCTTGGTTCGATCCTGACTCAGCTTCATCGGTACCTGAGGTTGCAGATGTGAAATTTTGCATATGTGCTTGGCCACCTTCTTCCTCTTTTTTTTTTTTTTTTTTTTTTTTTTTTTTTAAATTTAGCATAGCCCAAGACTGACCTTGAGCTACTCTGGTCTTCCCCGAGTGCTAGCATTTCAGACGAGACTCACCACACCCTGCTACCACTGCCATCTGGATTTCTTTGCACCTGCCAGCCTAAATTGTTTTGGGGGAAAATGCAATCTGAGTATCAGGAAGCTGATTGGGAGAGGAGTTTTCAGAACTGGTGCTTAAGTCAGTCCAGGACTGTCAGTCACAGACTGACAGACAGCCAGTAAAACCTTTTCCATAATGCACAGCTTCAAATTCACCCATGTGTTCCTCTTGTCTACAGTTCCGTTCTGCAGCCAAATAGAAAATATTCCTTATAAATGCAATTTCCATTAACTGCTAGATGTGGTGTATATGTTTTAAGCGGCGGAGGAGACTTGTGCATGCTGGGGTAGGAGTTTTGTTTTGTTTTGGGTTTGTTTTATGTGTATAAAGTGATCATTGTTTAACATGATTCCCCCAGAGTAGCTGCTTGTCAATACCGTGCTTGGTAAATGTTGGTTCTTAATGTGTGGGAGGGGCACCTGGGGAGAGAGTAAAGCAAGATGGATGCGGAAGATGAAGTAGAGACGGTCTCTGTGCTCAGCTGGGATGTGTGTGCTGCTTCTTCCAGTGAGAACCAACTCACCACTTAGCTGTGCGAGTCTCAGGAGACATATGGGTTTTACTTGCTGATCTTCTGTTACTTAAAATCCCAGATTCTAATGGCATACTACAGAGCCTGTAGAAAAATTGTATCAGTTGGAACATCTTCATCTTACTTTGTAGATTCTTTCATGATTGTCTAGGTTTGTTTGTTTTTGAGAAAAGAATGACAGTTTCTGTAAAATTACACAGAAACATGAATTCTTCCTTTTTAGCATGCTACATTTTAATTCAGAGTCTAGTCTTAAAGATTATATTGCTTTTCTATCATGCTTCTGGCTTTTATGTTTGCTTGAGTTGCTTAGGTTTGTAGGTTACATTTGAAAATCTCTTTTACCATGAAAAGTTCTAAGTATATACAGAAACAGGATAGTGCTTGTAGTCCAGTCTTAAGAGCTGTCAGCTCCTAGGTAATGTCCCAGCTGTAACCCTCTTTCCCTCTCTGTCCTCTCTTATTTTTCATATGCACACTCTGTAAAGGGCATACCCATAGAATGTCATGTTATTTTGAAGGAGTTGTCATAGTTCACACTCAACTACATAGTGAGTTCAGGGCCACTCTTAACTGCATGAGAGCCTGACTCAAAAGAAAGGTGAAGCTGCTGAGATCGCTCAGCAGATCAGGACACTCACCACTGTAAGATAAGATCTAAGGAGCTAAGGTAGGATATAAGCTACATGATAGAAGTAGTGAACTGATACCCACCTGTGTTCTGTGGCACCCCATACAATAAATAAATAAACAAATAGAACGTCTTTAAAAGAAGCCACAGTAAAAATCCACTCCCTGATATAATTAGTGTGGACTAATGATAATAGTAAAAATTTTTAAGTGAAGAATTTGCCATGGCCTCAGCTGCTGCATACTGGGATTGTGTCTTTTGGGGCAGTCTTTTCATGTTTTTAGGTGACAGGCATATTTTAAACATTTCCCAAATCAAGGAGACATTTGTTTTAGAGCTCTTTTTGGAAAACCAGAGAGACAAAAGAGCTGCAATTAGAGCTCATCAGTTTAGATTCATTTTAATAATTCTAGTGACAAGACACTTGGGAGATTGGATCGGAATTATTAGTTGAAATGTGAGCCTTTTTAGCCTGTCTTCCTGGTAGTTGAATTTCAGTGAGTTCAAGCAAATGCAAGGAGAGAAAAGTCTCTGAGTCCTAATCATATCCATATGTCACCTGACTCGCCACTCTGAAGATGAGAAACTGCTTGGTCCCAGTTGTAACTGAGCTTCAGGGGAAGCTGGAAGGATCGTTTTAGAGCTGGTGCATGCACTGACATAACGGGGTTTGGAGAACACTAAGCATTCCTAGTGTTGTCCTGACACACAGCCTCACACCCTGGGGCAGTACTGGCCCTTCCTCGGCATGGCAGCATCTCCTCCCCATGTTTCCTCTAGACCTGTCAAGTGCCTACCTTTTTTTTTTTTTTTTTTTTTTGAGATGTCTCTGTATGTTTGTATGTGCTTCCTTTATCCTAATGTGACATTGCTATACAGCTGCACACTAGAGGCAAAGATCCTTGAGGCCACTGTCTCCAAGTCCCTGGGAAGTTATTCAGGCTCTTGACCATGGCTCAGTCTTGTTACCAGCTTTGGTTCTACACTCTCTGGCCAGTGTCACATTGTCTCTGCAGCCCATCTTCCCTCCTGGTCTCTAGGCAGCCTTCTGTCTTTGCCACCTGGGTTATCTTTTCCCTCCATAGTTTGTGCTTCCTGTCATCTAATATCCCATGACACAATTGAGGCCTCTCTTCATAGTTCCCGCAGCTACCACCTTTCCTGCATGAATTGATTAGTCACCTCAGACTACAATTCCAGCACATTCCAGACCTTGTTGATATTCAGAACCTTTGTGCCAGCCATCATTCTCCCTTTTTATTGTTTGCTATTTGTTCATAAATCTGCAATCTCTGATCCCATTTCTCCTGTAAAACTCATGAATGTTCAGCTTACACCCACTGATGATTCATTTCAAAACCAGCCTCTGATCTGGATCTGGCACTTCCCGAGCTGCTGTGGGTGGTAGGTAAGCAATAGGTTTCATGTGTTTTGCCCAGCTCAGAAGCTAGCTTGTATTTGGATTACACCTTACTCTATAGAAGTGGCTCTGCATGTTGGCTTCCTGTTTTCTTCCTTCAAGACAAGGTCTCTGTAGAGGAGGCTGCCCTCAAACTTGCACCTGTCTTCTTACCTCAGCCTCCTGAGTGCTGGAATTACAGGTATGTACCACCATACCTGGCTAAAAGCAGTTGCACAAGATTTTATTCTGCCAAAAAATTGAATTTAATTAAATTTCTGTGTGTACCATCCTATAATTTAGGGAAGCAATCACTGCTTGTTGTAAACATCTGTCAAAATAAACTGATTTGGATGGTGCTCTCTTGAAAGAAACACTATGTTGAGTGAGTGATTTAAATAATGGTATTACCAGGCTTGGCTGATTATTTGTGGGTCTGCTCAGTGTTAGTTTATTAACAATGTCTTTAACAAAAGTCTTCTGGAGACTGTCAAAGCACTCAGTCTGCAACACCCCTTAACCGAGTTCAAGCCAACGTTGAATGCTGCGTCTCAGGAGAATTCATCACTTTCAGATTTCTTGCACCCATTGTGGCCCTCGCTTACATCTTACTAACCTACACACAAGCTCTGCTCTGTTTTGCTGGCATTTTTTCTAGAGGAGTTGGCTTAGCTGTTTTCAGCCTGCACCGAATCCCTCTGTGTTAATGGAACTTGTGGCAGTCAATGTGTGAAGGGCTTCTTCTCCTTTAGATTGAGAGTCAAATACTAAGTGTTACCACTTGTAGGAACTGTGGCAGCTGTGCACTTATGTTATTAATTAGGAATATGAAGACAAAGTAGGCATTTATTTTCCCTAGAATGTTCTGCCTACTGGGACAAGCTGTGTGTAGATCCAGGTGACGTCATCACTCACGCACTTGCTGTGTTTTGCCTGGCTTTCATTCACTCATTGATCAGCTTATTTCCTTTGCTGGAGAGACACAAGAGAAAAGCTCACTGCTTTAGTGAGGGCAAGCCCTTGCACATGCATTCACTCAGGAAGACTGCATATGTATGTTCTGTATTATATATTGTAGTTTATAAGTCCAATATGTATTATATAATGACATAGTTTATATGCTTGGAGAGTATGCACTGTTGGCTCCAAGAAGGAATACTTATTAAATGTACATAAGCTTTATTCAGTGGCCAATGGTAAACTACTCTAGGCAGAGTAACTACTGGTGTCACAATGAAGCTGTGTGGTATAAATGGTGATTTGGTAATATGTGAATGAAAGGAATTAATGTGAAGAGGTGATAGCTGATATAGGTAAAGATTAATAAAGGGTTTAAAGGGTTAAACACACACACACACACACACACACACACACACACACACAGAGCTTCAAAGAAACATAGCACTTTAAAAAACAATTTATTATTTCTTAAAATTGTGTATAGGTGCATATCTTCATGTGGTTATGTGCACATGAGTGCAGGTGTCTCAGGAGGCTGAGGTGTCAGATCCCCAGGATCTGCAGTTATTGATAGGTGTGAACCACCCGAAACAGCTGTTAGGAACCAAACTTGGGTCCCTAGAAGAGCAGCAAGTGTTCCTAACTCCCGAGCTTTCTCTCCAGCTCCAAAGTAAGTAGTAGCTGAGTAAAGCAAGATTGTTAAGTGTGAGTAGAGGAGACAGATCCAACTCTAATGATTTACTTTTTAGTCCGGTGGTGACTGCTGTGAGTGTTCACAGCAAAAGACTCATACATATCAAATAAATAATAATAATTTTAAAAGAAAGATTTTTCCCTTCAGAGATAGACACCTTCCTTGGGTTGGAATTTTCCTTCCAAAACTTTCTGTAGGGCTGAATTTGTAGATATGTATTGTGAAAATCTGGCTTTGTCATTAGATATCTTGTTTTCTCCATTTATAGTGGTTGAGAGTTTTGCTGGGTATAGTAACTTGGGCTGGCATCCGTGGACTCTTAGTACTACTTGTAGAACATCTATCCAGGGCCTTCTGGCCTTGAGGGTTTCCATGGAGAAGTCATGTGTAATTTTGATAGGTCTGCCTTTATATGTTACCTGTCCTTTTTCCTTTGCTGCTCTTAATATTCTTTCTTTATTCTGTATGCTAGGTATTTTGATTAATATATGTCGAGGGATCTTTTTTCTTTCTTCCAGTCTATTTGGTGTTTGGTATGTTTCTTATACTATCATGGGCATGTCCTTCTTCAGATTGGGAAAGTTTTCCTCGATGATTTTGTTGAATATGTTTTGGCACCTTTGAGCTGGGCTTCCTCACCTTCTTCTATGCCTATTATTCTTAGGTTTGGCCTTTTCATGGTGTCCCACATTTCCTGGATGTTTTGTGTTAAGGATTTGTTGTATTTACGATTTTCTTTGGTCGATGAATCTATTTCCTCTAGTTTATCTTCAGCACCTGAGGTCTGTCTTCCATCTCTTGAATTCTGATGGTTATACTTGCATCTGTAGTTCCCAATCGTTTGCCCAGTTTTTCTATTCCAGCATTCCTTTGGTTTTTGTTGACTTTATTTTCTCTATTTCAATTTTCAAGTCTTGAACTGTTTCCTTCACCTGCTTAATTGTTTTTTCTTTGCTTTCTGTACTTTACTTTCTTTAAGAAATTTGTTCATTTTTTCCAATTTTTTGTTTGTTTTTTTCTTCCATTTCTTTAAGGGATTTTCTCACATCTTCTTTGAGGCCCTCTATCATTTTTATGACGATAATGTTTACATCGTTCTCTTCTGCTTCATCTGCTATGTTGTGTTCCATTCTAGTTGGTGTAAATTCCCTAGAGTCTGGTGGTGTCTTGTCTTTCTGTTGTTAGGTGTTGTCTTGTATTGCCATCTTCCCATGGCTTTTTCCAGTAGGTGTTGGTGGGGTCTCTCCCTCCCTCTATGGTACTTCCCCAGTAGCTTAGGTGGGTCAGAGGTTCGATGTCTGTAGGTCTGTGTGGTCCAGGCTCTCTAGAAGGTCTCCTCACATGCAGGGGCCCGGCGATGGGGGTCAACAATCAGGCTCTAGCATAAAATTGGTGATGGGGTTCAAAGATCCCGAAGGCTGGGACTTAGGATGTTCCTTGTGCCTATAGGCAGATCTAGCCTGTGCCTGGCACTCTCCAGTTAAGACTTCTTTAGCACAGGCCCTGCCATGGGTGTCAAGGATCCAGCCCACAGGAAATCAGAGTGGTCCCTCAGAGATAGGCAGATCTCTGGGGGGGGCAGGAACTCCAGTAGAGGACAGGTGGTGGGGGTCGGAGACCAGGCAGGTAGAAATTACAGGTGGTCCCGTGTGGATAGGGAGGTCTCCTGTGTTCAGAGCTGCTCCAGGAGGTTCCCAGAAGGTGTCTGGATTGTTGGCTCCACTCTCTGTCCCGGTGCTCAACCAGAATGGTGGGACAGTGGGCAGGGTGGGGTACAGGGTAAGGGGAGGGCAGGCTCTTGGTGGGGGTGGGTGGGTGTGTATCAAAGCTCCAAGAGCACTCTTGATGGGGACAAGACACAGGGGCAGGGAGATCCGGGGCCAACCCTGGGAATTTCTGGGAAAGGGTATAGGGGGAGTCCACCCGAATTGGTCCCAGACTCACTTGTAGCCAAGGCCTGGCAATGGGGGACAAAGGCTGGGCTCAGAGTTGCTGCCAGATGTTCCCCCTCTTTGAATTCTTATTAGACATTTGTGTATTGTCTTTGGAGAAACATCTGTTAGCCATTATTCATTTATTAATGGTGTTTAGGTTATTTTCTTAGATTCATCACATATGTGATTTCCACATGCTTTTTCTTACTTCATGAAAGATTTTATTAGATACTTTTATATCTTTTTGTGTATATTGCCATAGACATGTATCTCCCTTCTTTATGATATGTGTAATATTGTATACCTAGCATGTTATATATACTGGCCTGCCTGTGCCTTGTTGTCTTCTATTTAGTTGTATTTCCTACAGCTGTTTTTATGTTGTGGTTTCCCTTTTAACATGTGCAGAGTATTCCATTGCATGACTACACTACATTTTAAATATCACTTACTGATGAAGTTTTGAATAATTAAAATAAGTGCTTGTAGTATGTTCAAGACTACAGATTTGAGCCCAGTACTGTCATCTCTTAGTCCCCTTCTCAATAGTGTGGCAGTAATTTGGAATATGTCATTCCCAAGTGTCCAAGTTTGCATGTGTGAGGAGATTTGAGAACGGCAGAACGTCTGTGGAGCTGTACCCATGTACCCTCCGACCCTCAGTCTCTCTCTCTCTCTCTCTCTCTCTCTCTCTCTCTCTCTCTCTCTCTCACACACACACACACACACACACACACACACTCTCTCTCTCTCTCTCTCTCTCATATTCATGGTAGAGGTATTTAAGACACTTTGGTCCCCGTAGTTTTGTGGATTGAGAATGGACAGAAAGTATTCCATCATATCTTTTTTATTTTATTATTAGTAGTTGTAATATGAGAGCATTTCATACCATGAGTTAAGCATCAGAGATAAATCATTTGGATCAACAGCATGTAAGCATATAAAATCACAGATGGTCAGTTATCTTCCTGTGTGTCCATGGCTTCTGTCCAGATATGTTTTCTCATTTGATTTTCCATATCTATATATTTGCATATGCATGCATTAAGAATTGCCATTATTAGTTACAAACGATTCATTGTAGGTGTGTGTGTGTGTGTGTGTGTGTGTGTGTGTGTGTGTGTGTGTGTGTGTTTTAGGGAAGTAGCTTGCCCTATGAATTTCACATAAATGTTAAGTATAGCCTCATCTCAATCAAAGCTTTGAAGGCCACGAAGTTCCCTTTAAGGATGTATTTTGGAACCTTTGCCTCTAAAATAGTAAGATTTGCTTTACTTGAAATTCTTTATTATTATTTGTATGTGTGATGCATGTTTGACCCTTGGGAATAATTTCTCCCCTTCACTTTTATGTGCATTCTGGAAGTTAGATGCAGGCTTTTGGATTCGTACAAAAAACACTTTTGCCCACTGAGCCATCCTGTTGGACCCTACAGTTTTAGTTTACTTATTTGTGTGTGCGTGCCTGAGTGTATGTGCCTTGTATATAGACGCATGTGTGCACACATGGAGGCAGATGGGGGCATCGAGTACCCTCCTTTATTGCTTTCTACCTGTGCGTTTGAAGCAGAATCTCTTTCCAAACCTTGAACTTATATTTTCTTGGCTAGGCTAGAAGCCAGCTGACCTCAGCAGTCCTCCTGTCTCCATAGCTACCCTCAGACCTGGGATTATAGGCATTCTCACTATGCCTGGCTTGTTACATGGGTGACGGGACCTCAAGACTGCTTCAATTTGAAGAGATTTTGTATGGATGTTTGCACACAAATAGTCTTTTCTTCTTAACCCCAAGATGTATCCAGCCTGTCTGCAGGCTTTATGCACACAAAGATAACTATGAATATATGAGTTGTTTTGTTTCGTTTTTTGGTGCATGTAGGCTTTGTTAGCAGTTTGTATTGTACTCCAGTGTGAACTTTGTGGATGACAACATCACATGACAATGTCAGAAGGTTGGACACACCTCCAAAGCGTGCTGGGGTCTAAACTTCAGTGGATAATGTGGCTGACCGATCCATGTAGCTGCCTGTGTGTGTACATGATGTGCAATGACACTTAACAATGGATCTTATCATTGTGGAATACTGGCATATGGAACTCTCACAGGAGTTCCATTTCAGCTCATAATTAATAATAATAATAATAATAAGTGGGGTTGTTTTGTTTCTGGTTTACAGCAGTGCTTAGCAGAGGTCACACCAAGAAACTGTTTTTCACCAAACCATTTTTTATTTATTGTGCAGGCTTGTAAAAGAAGAGAAGAGGTAGAGCTTGTGTCTGAAGAGCAAGTACCAAGGAGGCTGAGGCAGGAGGGTGCTGTGAGTTCAAGGACAACCTGGGCTACAGAGTGAGACAGTTTCAAAAACTAAAAATAGAAAAATAGAAGGAAGGAAAGACCACAAAAGGAAACAACAACAAATGGGAGAGAGGATAAGGAGACCCAGACATCAGGAGCACACAGTTGGCAAAGCAGAATGCCATTGTGGTCTGGCTAAAGGATCGTGGCCCTAGGATACGCATGAGCCGTGCTGTTTTGTGTGCTAGTCAGCTCATATAAACTGGTGGTAGGACAAAGAGTAGAACCATGTTGAAGTGATGACCATCAGTAAACACTGTGGTTGGATAGCACTGTTAAGATTACTTACAAGATTATTCAGCTGTAGCAAAGGTCTAGGGACCAGCGTGTTTATTCCCGTGTATGCCTTCCAGGGACTGAACCAGTCACTTGGTCCCACTTGCCTGACTGGGGTACTTGGTCTTGGGAAATGCATCGTCGGTAACAGTTAGTACAGTTGCCAGTTAATGAACAGCAAGACATGTCAGGAATCTGAAATAAGAAAAGCAGGCTTTAAACAAGCCATCAGTGCCCCTTGTATTTAGAGACACACATTTACTGCTTGCATTCTAAAGGAAGGTCGACATAGGGAATATCAATGATTCTACTGAGGAATGATGGTGGGAAGGATGTACCAGTTAGAAATAATTTTAAAGCATGTGTATGTCTACAATTGGATGCTTTAAACTTGATTTTTTTCTTTTCCCCTTCACTTTTCCTTTAGACTGAATTGTTTTTGAGACAGGGTCTTAAGCAGCCCAGGTTGCCCTCAAACTTGTTGTGGTAGCCAAGGATGACTTTGAACTCATAATCCCCCTGTCCCTATTTCTCAACTGCTGGGATACACTGCCACACCCAGTTACTAACTTTGTTAACACTTGGCTGGCTGTGATGTTTTGTCAGTGCATTTGTAATAGCTGGCTGTTTTCTGTGCCTTCTTGACCTCTTTATACACTAGTAAAGGGTTTGGGATGGAGTTTACTAATGCTCCAAGTTCTAATTTATGTAATTCTGATCATGAAGCAGAGACTAGGGTAATGTATATAGTGGTAGCACAGAAAGATCTTATTCCCTCCATTAGCCTTGTCACTGCTGGAGTACATTTGAGAAGAACAAGGAGTGTAGTGGTCTCTTGTTTTGATTCTGATTTTAAGTTTGCAGAAGAAACATAGCAAAAAATGTTATAGACCTTCTTGTAGAGCTGTACTACCACTATGACTGAAAGCATGGATTTTATGTTAGCTTGTCCTAGGTCTCGTAGCTGCTATTTTTCTATTTGAATTTCCAAATTGCTGCACATAAATATTTTTAAAGGTATATGTCAGTTTGCCATATTTTCTGCAGAGTGAATTTGTTCCTATGTTTCAGGACTTTTGGTATAAAGATTCTCATTATGCGGCCTGAGATATGATTCAGTCTCGAGGCATTTGCCCAGTGTGCAGGAAGCCCTGCACCTCCACCACTATAGAAAAGGGCTGTGGGGGTGTGTGTGCCTGTAATCTGAAGTAGAAGAGGTCGAGGCGAGTGGTTTAAAAGTTGAAGGTCATCTTTTGAATACATATCAGGTTCTAGACCAGCTTAGGTTATATGTGAACTTGTTTCAAAATTAAAATGAAAAAGGAAACTGTCATTAGGCTTTTAAAAAAAATTCTTTTTTATGTGTGTTTTGCCTACATACATGTATTTGTTCCATATCCATGCAGCAACCATGGAGGCCAGAAGCAGGAATGAGGTTCCTTTGAACTGGAGTAAAAAGCAGTGATGAGCCACCATGGGGTACTGGGACCCAAACCTCTGCCAGAGCAGCCAGTGATCTGAACCACCACGCTCTCTTCTCAGCCACCATTAGTTAGTGCTTTTTTGACACAGGATCTTGCTATGTTGCCTGGGTTATGTAGCACTCACTCTGTCCTTGAGTTCTTCATCCACCTGTTTCAGCCCCTTAAGTGCGGGCCACCATGCCATGTTGTCACACACACATAACACACACACACACACGCATGCACACACACACACTCATTCTTTCCCTTTTCCACATTTACTTACTTGTTTTGCATGGGGGTGGAAACATGCCACAGCAAGAGTGTGGGGGACAGAGTACACTTTGTGGTCAGTCAGTCTCTGCTACTATGTGGGACCTAAGGATGGGACTGAGCTCCTCAGACTGGATGGCAAATGCCTTTACCCACTGCGCCACTTCCCTGACCTGTAATTTACTCTTCATCAAATCCAACTATTCAGCATTGTTTCTGCTTTTCTTGATATTCAGGAAAGTGTTTATGCTGCTGTTGCTGGTGTGTGTGTGTGTGTGTGTGTTGTTTTCCCCATTCCTTTATGCAAGAGTCTTTGCAACTCAGACTGGCCTGGGACTCACAGAAATTCTCCTGCCTCAGTCTTTTACATGCTGGGATCAAAGGCACTAGCCGCGCTATACCTGGCTATGGAAAGGCTGGTGGCTGGTGAGATGGCTTAACAGGCAAGGGTTCTTGTCACCAAGCCTGGTGACATGAATTTCATTCCTTATACCCACAAGGTGAATGGAGAGAACAGAGTCAAGCAAGTTCAAGTAGTCTCTAGCTTGAATGCATGCACACACAGACATTTAGCATTTTATAGACTGAATAGATACTGGTTAGGAGTGTGTGTGTGTATACAAATATATATGCATGCAATAACAACTAATGAAAGCAGAAGCCACAAATTTGAAGGAGAGTGGGTAGGGGGTTTATGGAAACGTTTGGAAGGAGGAAGGGGAAGAAGAAAAATTTTTTTTTCCGAGACAGGAGTTTCTCTGTGTAACAGCTCTGGTGTCCTGGAACTAGCTCTGTATACCAGGCTGGCTTCAAACTTACAGAGATCCACCTGTTTCTGACTTCAAAGTACTGGGATTAAAGGAGTGTGCCACCAGTACCTGGCAGGAAGGGGAAAATTAATCTCGAAAAGTTGTCTATAGTTTAAGCTAGAGTTCATTCTTTGTGTTGTATATTCTGTAGGTCCCGTCAGGTATGTAATGACAGATATGTGATGACACATACCCACCATTCCAGAAAGGTTGCCCTGTCCTGGAATCCTCCTCCACCCACACCCTTCCTATGCAGGCGTGAGCACCACTGATCTTTAGCTTTGTAGTTTTGCCATTTCTAGGATATCTTCTTGTAGTTGTACAGTTTAATAGCTGTTCAGATTGTCTTCCTTTGCTTGGTAATGCAGACTTAGAGTCTGGTTTTTGTTTTTGTTTTTCAATGGTTCCTTAGCTCAGTAATATTCCTTTGAATGAGCCAGACCTGTTGATGCAGGCCTGTGAATGCAGCAACTTTGGAAGCTGAGGCAGGAGAATTGCAGTTTCCAGGCCAGCCTGTGTAGCTCAGTGAGACTTGTCTCAAAATAAAAAGTGGGGAGTAGAGTGCTTACCTGGCATGAACCAGGCCCCAAGTCTGTTACATAATGTGACTGTAGTTTGCGTATTCAAGATGTCCCTGGTTACTTCAGAGCTTTTGTGAAGTTGTGCATAAGTGTTTCCACATGAAATATGTAAAGGTGAAACTCCTGGTGAGTTTATTTGGAATATACAAAAACTAACAATCTGGGACATAGGGTATGGACCAGGGGGCCTGATATGACTGTGGAAGAAAGGAAAAGGTTGGAAGGGTGTGTGTGTGTGTGTGTGTGTGTGTGTGTGTATACATGTGAATGCATGTGCATGAATGTGTGTGTGTGTGTGTGTGTGTGTGTGTTCATATGTGTCCACATCCACTCTGTGTGTGGGGCCTCAGCTGTTAGTCTTCAGAAGCCCTGGAGATTTTCTTGTCTCCATTTTGCTACTGGTGGGAATCAATCCACACAACTACCATCTCTCTCTCTCTCTCTCTCTCTCTCTCTCTCTCTCTCTCTCTCTCTCTCTCACACACACACACACACACACACACACACACACACACACACACACAAATCTGGCTCCTGGGGATTGAACTCAGGTCTAAGCACTTTTCTCACAGTTCTGTCTCCAACTCCCATAAGTTGTTTTGGCAGGAAGGCAGCATCTTGCAATATCTATCCTATTCTGATTGGTAGGTTGCCATGTTTTCTAGGTAAAACTTAGGATCTTGGAGTTCAGTTCCTGTCTTGTAGTTTGAACTGGGCTTGAGTTTGGAGAAGACATAAGTACCTTGGGTGGTTTCACCCTGGGCCACTTTGACTTTATTTGGTTAAATATGATGTAAGTTACTATATGTTGTGGGATAGACCTTATAACTGCTGTAAATTTTTTTTGGGGGGGGGGTTAAAAATGTTCAATTAGTATAGAGTGTAGCCTTTTTCTGTCTTTTTCATACATCTTAGTTTGGCTGATTCCTTCTAATACTGGCTACCATCTCTCTTTCCCCATCCATGCTTTTATCCTTCTATCTCAAGTATACCCACCCATCCTTTCTACTTTCATCTCACATGTGTTTAATTCCTCTCTCTTTCTGCCATTTCCCCCATCTCCTGGGTCCTTTTCTAGTTTCTTGGTCTTTACTCCTGCACAAATATACATCTGTAAAAATTGAAGCATGAATCTGCATATAAGAGAGACCACATTTCATTTGTCTTTCCATCCTGGCTTATTGCACTTAATATTGTTATTTTCCTTCAACGTTCATAATTTCATTTTTTTTTTAATGGCTAAACACAAAGAAGTAGGGAAAGGGGATGTTAATTAACTGTTGGTGGGAGTATATACTGGTGCAGTCGATATGCAAATCAATGTCAAGGTTTCTCTAAAAGCTAAAAATAGACCTGACACGTGACCCATCTATACCACTCCTGGGCATATTCTCAAAGGACTCTTTATCTTACAGAGATACTGCTCATCTGTGTTCATAGCTGCTCTGTTCACAACAGCCAGGAAACAGAATCAGCCTGGATGTCCACCTGCAGATGAAAAGTAGTGAAAATGTTGTTCGTAGACACAGTGGACGCATACTCAGCTGCTGTAAATCATTGTGTGCAGGGTTTTTAAAGTTTTTAATATTATTGTATTACTATGGGGGTGTGCATACCATGGCCTTACATGGGGAGCTTAGAGGACAGTTTGGGGAGTCAGTTTTCTCCATTTACCCAGTTTTTTTTTTTTTTTTTTTTTTTTTGAGGCAGGCAAGGTGTCTTGTTTCTTCTCTAACTCCAGGCTAGCTGGCCCAGGAGCTTTTGGGTGACTCTCCCATCTCCACGTCCCATCTTGACTTGGGTGTCCTCCTGTCACAGATGTGGGATCTGGAGATCAAGGCCACATGTCAGACTTCTGTGGCCATGGCTTTTCACTGCTGTCCCTAAGTTAGCTTTTGTTTTTCACTTTTCCTTTCCCTTTTTTTGGAGGCTGGGCAAGGAGAGTTTCTGTCACCCTGTGTCTTTGCCAGTATTTGTTGTTGTCAGTGTTTGGGGTGTTTGGTTTTTTGGAGATGGGGGGTCTCACTTTGTAGCCCCTGGGTGTCCTGAGGCTGCTGTATGTGGTGATGGTACAAGATGATGGTGTTTTTTGACATGTCTGTTTTTCACCTTTCTATAGTCTTTGGTGAAGTATCTATTCAGATCTGTTGTCCATTTGAAAAGTAGGGCTATTTTCTTGTTGATTTTTGAGAGTTCTGTGTTTTACATAATGATCTTTTGTAAAATAGATGTTTTATAGAAATTTTTCTTAAAGGTTGTGACTTACCCATTTATTTTGTAACACTGTCCTTTGGGGCAAAAGTTTTAGTTTTGATGAAGTCCAACTTTCTAATTCTTCCTTTCATCATCTTGCTTACTGTGCTGCTTAAGTAAAGCCATCAGTGCTGGGATCTGCTAGGGTTTCTCCTGTGTTATTTTCTAGGACTTTTATATTTCGTGCTTTTAATACAGCTGTGTAGTCCATTGGGAGTTAATTTTTTGTGAAAAACACAAGGTCCTTATCTAGTTTGTTTTTCATGTGTGGATGGCCACTTGTCCTAGTTTCTTGTGAAAAGAACACCCTTGTCTATTTGCCAGAATCAGTTTGTGTGGGGCAATTTCTGGGCCATTTTTTTTTTCCATTTGCAAAAGAAGTCCAATCTTCATTTTCATATTTATTTCAGTGCAGTATTTTGCTTGCCTGACCCAGACATGGAGTTTGAAAAGAGCTGTGTCTTGGATTTTTGTAAATCCGATTGTTTTGTAATTATCCTGGGCGTTGCCTATTGTGTATGAAGTCATCTTTTGAGAAGACTTTTATAAATTCAATAGGTATTCAGGAGGTTTGTTGAAATGCACATTGTATTTTTAAATATTCTAAAGAGGAAGGCAATGATTTTTAGTGTATTTTCAAATGCATACTGAAATGAAATGTTACATGCAGTTTTCCCACCAACCTGGTCCCACAGCTGTGTCAGCCCCAAATAACACACAGAAACACTGTATTATATATGATGCTGTTGGCCTGTTACTAGCATTTCTTATTGGCTAGCTCTGTCTTAAATATTAACCCATTTCTATTAATCTAAGTGTTTCCACATGGCCTTTTCTTATTGGACCTCTTCTCTCAAATATCTACATATTGAATCTCTTACTACATCTCCCAGAATCCTCCTTGTCTCCTAGTCCCACCTATCTTGCTTTCCTATTTGCCAACAGTGCTTTATTCATTAACCGATGAGAGAAACGTATTTACACAATATCTCCTATCATCTCTTTTCTGTCTAAATAAAAAGAAGGGTTTTAACTTTAACATAATAACATATATAACAAAACAGTTATCAAATAAAAACTATAGTCCATTAACATTTAGCAAGATTTAAAGAAAATATTCCATCATCTATCCTATCTTTATGAGTCTAAAGTCTTTTATGTAACTTATCTTTAATCCTAACTAAGGAAAACTATAACTATAACTGTCTGTCTTCAACTCCATCAAAGGATAATATATAAACTCTAGAAGTGACAGAGACATCTCGCTACCTGGACAGTCACCCAAAATTCTTCTGTAATGTTTTATCTGGCAGACTCTTCAGCAAAGCAGGAAACTTTAAACTGTCTTTTTGTATTGGCAGTTTGTCAGTCACTTTTCTCTGTGTCCCGCAGACTGTCTGGCAGACTCTTTTATGAAACAGGAACTCAGTAGCACTATCCATCTTGTTTTAGCAGTCACTTTTTTGTGGGTCCTGAATGTCCAATTTATACAGCATAAAGCCAAACAGTCCAGACAAGAGCAGTATCTTGCCCAAATGGCTAGTCTTGCCATGTTGGAAGTAAACTCCATAACAAGTTTCTTCAATGTCCATCTTCCTTTCTGACGCAGGTGGTGCTGCCAGGAGCAGTTGTGCCTCACTGTTTAAAAACCACCCTAAACCATTTTAGATGCCATATTCTATAGTCTTTGAAAGGTTTGAAGAATGCCTATCCATTGGAAATACATCTTTATATCTAGAAAACCTAACTAACTAAAGTTTTGACTATTATAGGTAAAACCTAAATAACTTAAGTTTTGACTATTATAGGTGACTATCTATAATCTGTACTAAATTATACATTACATTTTTAAATGAGCTATATCAATACAATACATAAATAAGAAGAGAAATATACATATCACAAAATTGACCTTAAATCTGTATTAATAAGTGAAAATTCATTTCAAAACAAAGTATTTATTTCTATACCATAATCCCCTTTTTACCTTTAAAAAGAGATTGGTTGCGATCATTAACTATTTATAACCAACTCCATATAAATGAAAACAAACATTTATAAACAGTATTTGGGAATTTGGGCATTGTTCTTTCCAAACTGTTTCCTGCTGGTAAGGGGCACTGTCTTGGGGATCCTAAGAAGATGCAGAAATCCTGGCTGTAGTGGTCTGAAAGGCTGCCTTATCCCAGCTGTTTTGAATGTTGGATCACTTGGGACACTGCTTTAGGGGCTCTTGCTTGATCAAACCATATTAATCGGAGAAAGGGTCCTGGCCTCTTCTCTCTCAAGTCTCTACATCTTGAATCTCCCTACTACATCTCCCAGAATCCTCCTTGTCTCCTAGTCCTGCCAATCTTGCTTTCCTATTTGCCAACAGTGCTTTATTCATTAACCAAAAAGAGAAACATATTTACAGAATGACATCTCCTACCCACCAGTGAACCTCGTATTTCACTGTAGAAAATGTCTGTACCATTGGAGTATAGATAACTGTGAATGTCTAGTAGGAGATGGTGTGGATTTTCTAGCACACATTTTGGACTTCGAGTTCACGGTACTAACAGGCACTGTTACAGAGTTATCTGCATCCTCCACATATAGTTCTTGCTTTATAAGTCAAGAGTGTATTCACACTCACAGTCCTTATTATGTAAGATGTGTTAGCAGAAGTTCCGTCCCCCCCCCTCCCCCCCCGTCGCCGGCCCCATTGCCAGCCTGGTCACATTGCCGCATCAGCCCCAATTAACACAGAGAGACTCTGTATTTGATACAACGCTGTTGGCCAGTTACTTGTTGCTTATCGGCTAGCTCTGTCTTAAGTATTAACCCATTTCTGTTAATCTAAGTATTTCCACATGGTCTCATCTAACAGAGAGTGGGGCTGGCACCTGCTCTCTCCAGTCTCTACATGCTGACTCCTCCCTACCACTTCCTCAAATCATCCTTGTCTCCTAGTCCCGCCTGTCTTGCTTTCCTATTGGCCAACAGTGCTTTATTCGTAAACCAGTATGAGAAACATATTTACAGAATGACATCTCCATCATCTCCTCTTTTCTGTCTAAATAAAAAGAAGGGTTTTAACCTTAACATAGCAAAATATATCACACAACAGTTATCAAATAAGAATCACAGTTAACAATATTTAGTCCATTAACATTTAGTAAGATTTAAGAAAATATTCCATCATCTATTTTATCTTTGTGAGTCTAAAGTCCTATATGTAACTTATCTTTAAGCCTAACTAAGGAAAACTATAACCATTACTGTCTGTCTTCAACTCCTTTAAAGACCACAGAAGGATAGTATATAAACTCTAGAAATGACAGAGACAACTCACTGCCTGGTCAATCACCCGAAGTTCTTCTGCAATCTTCCATCTTCCGTTCAAAGGCCATAGTGTGTCTGGCAGACTCTTCAGCAAAGCAGGAAACTTTAAACTGTCTTCTTGTATTGGCAGTTTGTTAGTCACTTTTCTCTATGTCCTGCAGACTGTCTGGCAGAGTCTTCCATGAAGCAGGAACTCTGTAGCAATGTTTTGTACAGGATATGTTCTTTATAAGCTTTTAAATCATTAATTATTTTAATAGAGTTATATCACTATGTTGTTCCTCCATCACAAATAGGCATATTTAGAAAATCAAGGTGAGAGGTTGAGTATTTTAAGAATCAATAGTTTTACCACTTTTCTGGGAAGGACTTGAGGTATAAAATTAATCATTTTGTTCCCAAATAAATTATTTATATAGAAGTTAGGCTTATATTGGAAACCTTGTTTTTGTTTTATTTTAATACACTAATTGTTTTAATGCTGCCCATATATTCACATTGAGAAGCATTTAAACCTTTTTGTTTAATTGTCAAACAATCTGTTTTCTCCTTGTGTAATGTTCTAGAGCCCTGCAATGTGTTCAGGAAAGCCATTTTCTCCTTTTGTAGAGTTATAGAGCCCTCTAATGTGTTCAGGCAAGCAGTTTTCTCCTTTTGTAACTTTCTAGAGCCCTCTAATGTGGTGTGGACTCCATTCAAAGATGTGAATTTATACTCATATGCTTTTTGTGAGAACAAGGCTTTACAGACTTAAACATTGGGGGTGCCAGGCAATGTGAGACATAGCTGTTTAACATGTACCATGCTAAGTCCCAACACAGTTCTGCCCAGTGAGTGAGTGTCCACTAAGGCAGCCTTGCTACCTCTTCCTCTCACTCAGAAGAAATAAATGCTGTGGGGTTTCCTCCTCTGGGATTAGTTAAGATATGTGGCCTCTTTGCTTGTGTGATGCTGATGGTCTCTTTCCGTCCTTCCAACAGAGCAACATTTTGCAGATGTCGTACTTAGTGAAGAGTTTCTCAACCTTGGCATCGAGCAAGTGTGCAGCTTAATCTCAAGTGACAAACTTACCATTTCCTCAGAAGAGAAGGCAAGTGACACTCTTTCTTCCCCTTTGCCTCTCCTCCTTTCCCCCTTCCTCCTCTGTCTGCTACCATCTTTCTTCCCCTGCCCTCCCCTCCCCTTCCTTTCCCTTTTTTCTGCCCTGCTGGCTAGCTTCCTGTCTTTCCTTTTCTTGTGTGGGGGGTGTCAGGAAGTTTGTATAAAACAGAATACAACCTCAGGTGTTGTCCATCCATTTTTTCATTATTTATTTTTATTTTTGTTGAGATAGGGTCTCTCACAGTTCTCCAGTGGGTTGGGCTGGCCGGCCAGTGAGCCCCAGGGATTCCCTGGCTTGCTGAGATTACAAGGAAGTGCCACCATGTACAACTGTTTTCAGTTGGTTTCCAAGGACCCAAATCAGGTCCTGATGCTTGTGAAGATACAACTGAGATATTTCCCCAGCCCAGTATTTCCTTTTTTATTTCAGTTGTTTCATAAATTGTGGTCCTGCGGGAAGAGAAGCATCAGTGGCCTGCAAGAAGGGTACTTGACTGCCACAGCAAGATTGGAATCGAGTACCTTGGGTACCAATTGTATTCTTGGGACATTCATCCTATGTGGGGATGGAGATATACATTCTCTCTAGGACTTACAATGTGAAAAAAATATGCAGAGCTGTGGCATACACAGACTAGAGAAGGGTGACACTATTGCTAACATAATAGCTGAGGACGGAGTGCCTGCTGTACCCCAGTCACTGTGTCAGGGCCCTGGGTATGAGACTGACAGAGTGGACTTCTCTAGTCATAGACAAGTGGGAAAACCAGTGGAGCAACTTCATATGTGATTACGGGGCTTTGTGTGGACACTGGAGGGACGGTGCTGGTACTTCCTTCTGGTTCAGATGTAGGATGCAGGCCTTTAAAACCTAGCTGGAATACATTAGTGAAATGGAAATGGATTGGTGTGGGGAAAGCATGTCAGGGTGAGGGAACAGACAATATAGATGCAAAGGCTCTGAGGGAATGATTGCTCAAGGATCGCTGGGATTAGAACAAGCCTGTGAGAGGGGTAAGAAATGAAGTGGGAAGGGACCATCATGAATGCCCTCAGCTGTGTTAACAGTAAGATTTTTCTTGTGTTGATGAAGAGCTACTTGCAGGCTTTAATTAGGAGATGGGTGCCACGGTGAGCCCTGCATTAGAGAAAGATCATGAGGGCTGCTTTGGTTTTATACTGATACCTAATGTAGTGGCACACTCAGTACCCATTTCATCACGCTGCCAATTCAGTGGAGGATGTAGCAGGGCAGCCTGTTTCTGCTCTGTATCATGCAGGGCTTCAGCCAGAGTGGTCCAGATAACAGAGTGTCTGGCCTGATTCTCCTGGAGCAGAAGTCTGGGGCTTCCTTTCTTTTCCACATGCTATCTTGTGAGTCTTGAATGTCCAAAGTTACTCCTTCATAGGCATGTCAGGCTAGAGAGGTGGGCAGTAGTTACGGTGTCTGTCTGTCTGTCTGTCTCCAAATCCATATGTTTCCTCTCTTCCACTTTTGTCACTTGCTGGGGGGTTTTCATGCTGTGGTAATTGCTGAAGGGAGCCATTCGTTTTATGTGGCATATATGGCTGTCTCATAAGCTCTCAGAGATGAGACGAGGAGCAGCTTCGGATACTAGCTTTCATGCGATAGTGAGCAGAAGCCCTGCTGTGGCCTGAGGGCCAAGCAGGAGAGGGTTGAGGTCTGACCCAGGATAGTAGGAGCAGGAACATGGAGCTGACAAGACTGAACAGCAGTGGTAGAGCTAACAGAGTGTACACTCTCTTCACTTCTTCATCTTTGGCACCTGGCACACAGAAGTATTCAGTAAGTCCTTGTTGACAGGATAAATTAAAGAAAAATGATAATTGGCCTGTACGCTATTTTTAGTTTCATGCTGTATCAAAATAACCTGCTTATGTTTCCAGTAAGCCATTTGCATATTGCCATATATTTCCTACAACCTTTTCAAGATTGTCAGGAAATGTATCCATCAGTCTGGGAGGAAGTTCTGTAGAAGGCACTGCTCTTCATTAGCTTCTTAGTTTTCTCAGAGGAATATGTTGTATAGTGATGCTCTCCCTGTTGTTTGTAAAAGTATCTAAGATACTACATTTCAGTGCCTTCTGTTCTGGCAAAGGAGGCTTAACCCATGGCATAGACCCTGACCTGGAAGTGTATTGAGCAAAATTCGTTTGTAAATCTAAAGAGAATTTCAAGCAAGTGTTGTTTATAAGGGTGCATTTCTTTGTTACTTTCCTGTTGCTGCTATGACTACATGACGGCAGAAACAAGATAAAGGGAAAAATTGTTTGGGCTCCTGGTTTCAGAGTGTCCATGACCTTGATGGCATAGTGGAGTGGAGCAGCGGTCCCCTGACATGGGTGGGGCTGGGAAGCAGAGAAAGGGTGACACTAGCACCCTGCTGAATCTTCCTCTCCCACTTAGTCCTTCGGGGTCCCTGGTCTGTGCAAAGGCGCCTCTTGTGTTTAAGATGGGTGGTTCCCCTGCCCCTCCGGTTTTTTCTCTCTGGAAACACTTTCACAGACACATGGAGGAGTGATTCTACAAGTGACGACATTAAAGGTGAAGATGAGTCAGTACATGGTAGGGTGGTTTGAATGAGAATGGCCCCCATAGGTCCATAAATCTGCGTGATTGAGGTTTCAGAAGACATTCCCGCTTAGTCCTTTCCTTACTTCTCCTTGTGGATTAGGATGTAAGCTATCACTCAGTATTGCTCCAGAGCAGTGCCTGCTGCTGCCATGCTCCCTGCGTGACAGCTGTGGACTCTAACCTTCTGGATCCATGAACCCCTAATTAAATGTTTTCTTTTATAACTTGCCTTGGTCGTGGTGTTTTGTCCCAGCAGAAGAAAAGAAACGGAGACATTTTGTTTTCATTTTAGGCTGTCTCAGTGCTTCATCATCCTGGGTGCTTTATTCTAAAGGCGCCTAAGTCTGTAATTGGAGCTACAGAGAAGAAAGTTGTGTATTTTCATTTTCTTACGGCTCCCACTCAGGTTCAGTAAAATTTATGATGACCTTGGTGAAATGTCCGGTAAATACGAAATGAAAAGTGCATATTGGGTATACAAAGGTACTTAATGAAGCATTTACTAAACTGTATGTCAAAAGAAAGAGAAGCTAATGTCTGTGTGTGTTGCAAGACAAGATTTCAAAAATACTGATCCATAGATTTTTTTAGTGCTAGCAACACATAAGATGTGCTTTGTTATATTTAAATGCTTTGGCATGTAACTCATTGTTTTTCTTTCTCCATATTTTTAAGGTATTTGAAGCGGTAATAGCCTGGGTAAACCACGATAAAGATGTAAGGCAGGAATTCATGGCTCGGCTCATGGAACACGTCCGGCTACCCTTACTACCACGGGAGTACTTAGTACAGGTGAGTGCACATGTGGGCGCACCAGTCATCAGGCTGCACATATTATCTGCAGGCCTGGCAGCATGTGGAACTCCTTCGCACCGTGGGGAGGGCTTCAGACTACAATCTCTGCAGTGTAGGAAGGAGGACAGTTAAGGCGCCTGGCAGCTTGGCAGCTCCCTCTGAGCCCATCCCTGTTCCTAGAACTTAGATTCCACACTCTTCCTGATTCAGGGGAGTACCAGAGGAGGGTTCTGAGGCGGCATCTGTGACCCTCTGAGTACATGTAGATAAATATGTTCAAGTTCTACCCTGCACTAACATCTGATGGGGGAAGAACTTCTGTATATGTTTTTCTTATTGGTTGAATAAAACACTGTTTGGCCAATGAGGCAGGAAGATAGGCGGGTCTAGGAGACATGGAGAATTCTGGGAAAGGCAGGCAGAGTGAGCCCGCCACATAGAGTTGAGATGCTGCCGAAGGAGTAACAGCAAGCTGAATTATGGGTAAGCCACAGCCTCGTGACAATACATAGTCAATACATAGACAATAATAATTAAGACAAAGCCAAACAAAAAGAAGCCATAGCCACCGGCCAATAGTTTAACAATTAATATGGCATCTGTGTGTTCATTTGGGGCAAGACAGCTGAGGAACTGGGTGGGAAATCCAGCAATAAACATTTCCTTACATTTTTCCCTTTATAGACTCTGTCCAACAGGAATGAATGGACTTTTGAGATTGGAACCAATTGCTGTTTGATAATACTTTATAATTTCACAGGAACATGTCTGTAGCTTATTTCTAAGCTGAAGAAAAAGCAGGCTGTTTGAAGTAGACAGAAATGAATTATTTAAGTATTTTAAATTTGCTCTTTGTTGCCTACTAGACTTTCAGGAACATCTTAGCATTCCTTCCTGTAATTGAAACCATTTATAAAGAGACATTTTTGATCAGTGATCAGATTCAGCATCTTAAGATTTATTGAAACACCGTTATTTAACATGGTCTGCATGGTATATGGATACTGTGATATTTTAAACAGGGGGAAAAAAATTAACAGAAATCCCAATACTGAGGTGGAGTGTTGCCAGAGCAAAAACAAATAAATGAATAAAAACTGGCATAGGTATGATGTTTTTAAGGATGTTGGGCCTCTTTTCATTTGCCCTCCTGTATTGGAAGAGAGAATCATCATGAATTGATATCATTGCGTAGCCCAAATGAAGAACCAGCTATCTATATTTCCTAAAAGCCCAGATCACAGTCTTGCATCTTCATGTTCATTTATGTTGGGGCATCATGGAGGGTGAATTCCAAGGTGAAGTCCTCAAGTCCCTATGCCCCACCTTTCCACCAAGATTTCCTCTTTTTCTTCTCTTGTCAACTCTTCAGAGAATGGGTAGATGTGACTGTTACCCACAGAGTTCGTTTTCTCTAGTTAAGATTGAAGTTCATCACCTTCGTTGCAGTTTCTCTCAGTGTGCCAGATTCCTGAGCAGAATTTGGTGCTGTGTCTGCTTTAGTTCTTTTCCCTGTCTGTTTGTGGGGCTGTTTTCTCCTGCACTAGCTGGTCCCCTCACAGGGCTCATCTCTCTTCCCAACAGAGGGTTGAAGAGGAAGCATTGGTGAAGAATAGCAGTGCGTGTAAAGATTACCTCATTGAAGCCATGAAGTACCATTTGCTGCCAACAGAGCAGCGCATGTTAATGAAGAGTGTGCGGACCCGGCTGAGGACACCCATGAACCTTCCCAAAGTAGGACCTATTGTTCACAGTTGTGCTTGCTCCGTCCACAGGCCCACAGTGAGCTGTTAATGGTTTTGAGCATCTGAATATCTGTGCCTCGTTGTCTCAGCTTTTGTGCATGGGAAATGTGCCCAAGAATGCATCATAGAATTTATGATTTAGTCCCTCTTGACTACATGCTAAGGGTAGGGAGTATTTAATTCATTTAATCATTTTTAAAAACATTTTCCTTTATTTTATTTGTGTGTGTGTGTGTGTGTGTGTGTGTGTGTGTGTATGTGTGTATGTGATATATGTGCACACATGAAAACCCAAAGGAGACATCAGAATCCTTGGATCTAGGAGTTAAAGGCAATTGTGAGCCACTCCATATGGTTGCTGGGTGATCTAAACTAATGAGCCATCTTTTCAGCTCAATTTATTTAATCGTGTGTGAGTATGTGTATATGTGTGTGTAGGAACACATGCATGCAAGTACCCACAGAGCTCAGAGCAGGCATTAGATCCCCTGGAGCTGGAGTTACAAGTGGTTGTGAATTATTAACCATAGATGCTAGGAGTTGAACACACACATTCTCTGCAAGAGCAGCAAGCATTCTAACGTACTCTAAACCAGAGAGCCATCTCTGGAGCCCCATTATTTTGTCTATAAATCCTATGACATCACACTCCAAGAAGGGAAGACAATTGGTTTTGTCCCTTCTCAGTTCCTCCACTTTAAGTAGCAAGTGGGAAAAAAGAGGGGAGTTAGACTAAACAGCAAGATTTCTCTGTGAGCAAGGGAGTTTATAACGGATCCTGGTGTTTTCATAGATGTACATGATAGGATGAAATATGATCAATAGATCAGTCAGTTCCAGCTCCTAGTCCTTGTTGTATACAGTTTGACAGTTCCCTATACTTTTTAAAAGTATATTTTTAGATTTCTATTTTACTTTATATGTATGAATGTTTTACTTGTATATATGTCTGCATACCACATACATGCTTGGTTCCCACAGAGACCAGAACTTTGTATTTCCTGGAACTGGAATTAAAGATGGTTATGAACTGCCTTGTGAATGCTGGGAATGAAACCCAGGGTTTCTAGAAGAGCAGCAAGTGCTCTTATACACTGAGCCATCTCTCCAGTCTCTTCAGCCCCAAGTTACCATTTCATTGATGCTTGTTAGTTTCTCTACATAGTGTGTGTGTGTGTGTGTGTGTGTGTGTGTCCGTCCGTCCGTCCGTCCGTCCATCTGTCCATCCGTGTGCATGCAGGTGCACACGTGGATGTCAGGGGACAACTTGGGAGTCCATTCTTTCTTTCCCCCATATGGGTCCTGGAGGTTGAACTCCCATCATCATGCTTGGTGGCAAGCACGGCTCTATCTCAACACCCCCTCTCAACTTTAGTACTTCATAAATCTTTCATATATGTGAGGGGAAGAATAAAAGCCTTCTTAGTTCACACTCAATCCCCCTGGCATCTTCAACTGTACTGCAGAGAGGCCTTTAGAATAAAGATGAATTCTGCCTAATTTCCAGGCTAAATATGGCACTTTTGCAGAGCTAAGGAGCCGTTGGTAAAATCCTATCAATTGTTTTATTTTCTCTTTGTAAGACTTAAGTTCAGTTAAGTATTCTCCTGAGCCTCTTTGGTGTGACCTCCCTTTCCCACTGTTAGGTACTTCCAGATTTTCCATGTGTTAGCTGCTGTTTCTGGTGTGCATATGGATTCATGGAGCATCTCTGGTATTTCACTTCCTTGGGGTTTCCCCGCCTTCCTATGGGAGGGGCAGCAGACATGGTGACAGTTCAAGTAGCATCACAACTTTGAGTGTATACCTTCTGCATGCACTGTCCTTTCTCCAATGTTTGTTTCTGCACATAGCTTTTGGAAAAGGTGCCTGTGTGCTGTGTGGGAAGTTTTTCTGTGGGACCAAGTATTCGAAATTTTTTCTAAGTAAGTAAGTGGGAGTGAAGCAGGATTAATATATGCATGCATATCTTGTAGTAATGATATCTTTATTGTAGTCTTGAAGGGTCAAATAGAATAAAACACAGTAGCAATGCTGAGGAAATTACTCTAAAATCTGAGATAGTGCCACACTAATGTTTTGTCTTATGTTACTTTCTGGCTAGCACTCACTAATTGCACGTAGGACTTTTCAGTCCCGCATATTAGTTTTGCATTCTAAGTAAACTATAGGAGGATTGCATGAAGCGTCCTTATATTTGGATATCATAATGAGAAGCTCTGTGCTTTTTAGACTTATTTTTAATTTTTACTTCTGTGTCTATGCGTACAAATATCCATGTGCATGCTGGTCCACGTGAAATCCAGAAGAGGGCATTGGACTCCCTGGAGAGGGAGTCACAGGCAGTTGAGAGCCATCCAGCCTGGGCATGGGAACTGAACTCTACTAGAGCAATACACACGCGTAGTCACTGAGCCATCTCCAACCCCACTATAGATGTCTTAGTGCTGCATACTTTTTCAGTTAGCCCCTGTTCCCGCCCCGCCCCGCCCCCCCCCACACTTTTTGGTAAAGAGTATTGATGTATTTCTGGATGAAGAAAGTCTAAGTGACCTGTATTCAGGACAACCCCTGCTATTCACTTGTCTCCCCACCTCTTACCCTTCTCTGGTGTTACCTTTAATTACTCCCTACAGAAGCTCTTCCTGTCCTGTTGATGCTTGTGTGCTATATCAAACAGTGTGGCTCTCGGGGTTAAGTGTCTTTTATAAATAAGTAATGACCTATGATATAAGCGGCCCCTTTGCTGATCTCAACACCCACATTTCCCAGTTCACCGCTGTGCCTGCTGTCCTGAGCTCGCATGCATTCCTCCTGGTTTCTTTCTTCTGGTCCTTGGGTACAAGGACCTTCTATCCCACTCTGTTTTTCATGGAGAAGTAAGATGAAGATGTTGTCCCTGTTCACTGCAGTAATGCACTTTCTCTTCTGTTCTCCTTTCCATGTGGGAATAATGAATCCAGTTTGAGAACTGTGGAATCTACCAACCACTATGCTGACTGAGGATTTTAAACTATTCCGGGGGCTGGGGAGATGGCTCACTGGTTAAGAGTGCAAACTGTACTTTTGGAGGACCTGAGTTTGGTTCCAGCATTCTCATCCGCTGGCCTCTCTCTGTAGGCACTGTACTGGATGTGCACAAACCACACCCAAGCGCACACATATACACACATACACAAAGTAAAAATTGGAAACAAAATCTTTAAAATACCTTTACTTTATTCTGAGGTTTGACATTTGAATTGGGCTTTATTAGATTGCGGTTTGAAGACAGATCTATGTACAGGCTTGATTTGATGCGCCATGCAAGAATAGCTTTACAGTCTTGCCCCTACCCTTTTATTGTTTCTTTGGCCTCTTGGTAATAGGGCGCAATGATTTTCTCTAATGCTCCTTAGCTCCTTATTTATTTGAGTTCAGAACTAGAAGAATAAACTGAAATAATTGCACCATTGGTTCATGCTAAGCTTTAGCACCTTAAGAGTTTTTCTGCTTTACTCCGTAACTAATAACAGGCTACTTTTTTTTTTTTTTTTTAACTTGTGATTTACTGGGAATCTGGAATCATGCTTTCTGTGTACACATCTCTCTGTAGTTTTAGGTACAGGTAGGTGATGATGTAGTTTTAGGCACAGGTAGGTGATGATGCAGTCACTGTCACAACCCCCCTCCCCAATTTTGTGAGCTTCTTTATGTTGGTTTTGTTATTGTTGGTTTATTTTTAGTATTCTTCTCTTACCATGATCACATCTTTCTCCCAGAGCCCTGCCCATTCTCCCTAGCTTTCCATACTAACTGTGACATTGTCCTGACATGATAGCTTTTATTCCCCATTGCCAGAAAGGTGCCCGTGTGTGGTGAAAGACAAAAGTCTTGTCCATCTTCCAAAGTCTTTGCTCCAGCTCCCTAGGAAACTTTCACTGACTCATGGTCACTCTCCTTTTTGTGGTTCCCAATAGCAGCTAGTGTCTGTAGGTTTGGACTGTGTACAGTTGCACATTGGCATTGAATTCCATCCTGGGTGTTAGTTAGATCCTCAGTGTGATCTGTAAGCTCGTGGCATGTAGTGAGTGACCATGCCCTATGTGACCCCTATCATAGTTCTAGGCAGATAGTAGTGTGGTTAATCGGCTGTCCCATTGACCTGAGGAAACTCTGCAGCCCTCTCATGATGTTATGATGATGGTTTATTTATGGAGCGTTGAGAGGCCTCTTTCCTTAAGATCTCATCTACTCCAGCTACCCTCTTTCAAATAGTTTCTCCATCTGTGAATCCTCTACTGTCCTTTCACTCACTGCCTAGTAACACACTTTACTTCCGTTTCTTCTGGGCTGAAGTAGTCTTACCTCTGATCACTGCAGAACCAGAGTCTGGTTTACAGCAAGCCCCATGATAACCTGCAGCCTTGTCTGTGTTGGCTGCCTACTGTTTTTGCCTTAAATACTACGTTTGTTTGAGTGGCTAGAAGCCTCTTTAGGTTTCGGAAAGCCTAGTTTTAAACCAAATGCGCTAGATGATAGAATTGCAGTTCTAACACGTGCCCCTTGCTGATGGTGTGTGTGTTGGTTAGGCAGCCATTTTCCTCCAGCATGCTGTGCCCTTTTCATCCCATTGCTCTTCTTGTCAGTGTCTGTAGGATATTGTCAGTCTCTTGAGGAGGTGATAGCAGCGGTTCAAGCACTTACATTTCTTCCCTTTTAGTTGATGGTGGTAGTCGGGGGCCAAGCACCGAAGGCCATCCGAAGTGTGGAGTGCTATGACTTCAAAGAGGAGCGATGGCACCAAGTAGCAGAGCTGCCTTCCAGGAGGTGCAGAGCAGGTGAGCCCGGGGTGTGATGATCACCTCTGCTTCTGGGTCTGTGGGAGCACTGAGGTCTTATTGCAGTTGTTAGGGGAAAATGTTTATAAGACACCAAGCATGGTAGTCTGTGTCTTTAACCCCAGCTCTCCAGAGGTGGAAGCAGGAAGATTAGTAATGCAAGGTCATCCTTAACTACATAGCGAGTTCAAGGCCAGCCTGCACTACATGAGACTCTGTTTAAATTAAAAAAGAAGAAGGCCGTGTAAAAGCCTGGCTGAACCTCTTCTGTGGAAAGGATAACAGCTCTTTTATTTTTTTGGAGACAGGGTCTATGGGTCTGTAGCCCAGGCTGGCCTTGAACTTCCTGTTCTTCCTGCCTCAGCCTCCCAAGTGCTAGGATTGCAGATGTCTTCCATTGTGCCTGGTTGTTGTGCTGTCTTCTTCATCTTTAGGCATTGTTCTGGTTTTCCAGAACAAAAGGAAGATCTGGAGATTTGCTGACTGTTTTCCTAGTTACCGTAATGAAATATGGATAGAGAAAACTCTTCTTGGAAATGTCCAGCCAAGCTATATGCAATGGTTGTTTCCATCCTAGCGTTTGTTCTACAGATGGATTGAAGCAGATGTTATTTGGCCCAAACTACTCAAAGGAAGCACTTACAAATCTTGAGAATCTCTACTGGGCCTGAAATACAGACCCATTGTTCTTAGTATAGTGTCTTCCCATGACGGTTATTTCCCAGAAGCATGTTCTGTGAGATTGTTACATTCCAGCGTATTCAGTTCTCTCATTCTGTAAGAGTCAAGGACCAGGGCTGTAATCCACTAGTAGAGGTCCTGCTTAGAACATATGGGGACCAGGATATATATTCTCATTCTCTCTCTCTCTCCTTTCTTCCTTCCATCCCTCCTTCCCCCTATTGGCTACTCTTTAGTTTTAGTTTTATTTGTTTATGGGGTGCAAGACCAGGCAACCACTCTACTACCAGATCACCCATACTCCTAGCCCACAAGTTTTCAATGGGACATTGAAACTTTTTAATCTTATCCTCCATCAAACTGCAATAGTGGATTTCTAGTACACACCTCATGGTGCACTTTGATTTTATGTCTCTTACAAATGAAGAAGAAATTTTCAAGACTGACTCAGTATTTAAAGCTGTCAAGACTTTTGTGTTCTGACAAACACTGGTAGACTTTCTTAATCATAGCCTGCCTTCAAAACGGGTAACCATTGAATGGCATATTCATCCTGGATTGATGTCTTCCTTTACAGGGATGGTATATATGGCTGGGCTTGTCTTTGCTGTTGGTGGTTTTAATGGTTCCCTAAGAGTCCGCACTGTTGATTCCTATGACCCGGTGAAAGACCAGTGGACCAGTGTTGCAAACATGCGAGATCGAAGAAGCACGCTGGGGGCAGCTGTGCTAAATGGATTGTTATATGCAGTGGGGGGCTTTGATGGCAGCACAGGTAATTTCTTCTCTCCTGCATCACTGTTAGAATTAGCATAATAACCACATGTTAAAATTAGCATATAACTGAATGTTCCTAGCAGGCATTATACACTGAGAATTTCTTTAAAGGCTAGTATGGGGAAATTTGTGGACAAGAGAAACATAAGTTTGAAGATAGCCATGGTGAGAGCTTGTCTCAAAACCTTAAATTAAATTTTTTCTTTAAAAGGTATGATTGAAGGCTGGAGAGATGGCTAAGTAGCTAAGAGTGCTTGCTGCTCTCTTAGAGGACTAGAGTTTGGTTCCCAGCACCCAGTTAGAGCTGCTCACAGCCAACTGTAACTCCAGCTCTAATGATGTTTAGCACCCTCTTCTGGTCTAAATGGGCACTGCAGTCATGTGTGTGCACACGAGCTCCCCCCCCCCCCACAGGAACACATAACCATTTTAAAAAGATGTAACAGTACAGATAATATAAATTTTGTTTCTTATGCATTAATAACCGTCACTCTTTCACATTTCAAAGCATATGAATGGCAACAGCTTGAGTAGAAGCTTCCAGTAGTCATTCCTATCATATAATTAGTATGCTTTTCCATTTCTTCTTTTAATATTAGCCCAATGTAAAATACCTGACATTACTTCCCCTAGTGGTGTTTACACAAAAAAAGCAACTGTGTCTTTTTGGAAGCGGAAATGAAGGGTATTATGCTTTATCCCAGGTTTATCGTCTGTGGAAGCCTACAACATAAAGTCTAACGAATGGTTTCACGTGGCTCCGATGAACACGAGGAGGAGCAGTGTGGGTGTGGGTGTTGTTGGAGGTAGGTCTGGCAGTTCCCCCAGGTGAGCATTTGCAGATACTCTGGGCCATTGGGTTCTGGGGAGGGGTGCATCTGGAGACCTGAGCACTATTATAAGTGGACGAAGGAGAAGCAGTGGTTATATATTTTAATTGCTCTTTTAAAATTAGCCCATTTGTATAAATTAAACTATGTAAGCCCTTTCTGCCTTCCCCTCCCTCTTCTTCCTCCGCCCCTCCCTCCCTCCCTCCCTCCCTCCTTCCCTCTATCCTTCTCTCCCTCTTTGTGACGTATATAAGACTGCCAACTAATTTTTTTTTTTACCTTACTGGGACTTGAACCCAGACATTAGATAAGTACTTTCTTCCCTAATTAGCACCCAGCTCTTACACCTGTTCTTATTATAGTTGTTGTGGGGGCAGTTCAGGTCATTATACATCCAATAGGCTGTATCTAGACAAGGGCCATTTAATATTCAAGGGGCAGTTGCTGTGGTTTAGTTTATATCCTACTTACTTTCCAGTTGGGGGAAACCTCTGTGTGTTATTTCTCTGGTATGATTTCCCTCCCCCCAAATTCTAGCTTAGGCAAATTTATGTTTTTCCATTTCCTCTGATGGTAAGTAAAATTGTTTTTTAGGCAGAGTCTCACTATATATCTGTGGCTGCTCTAGAACTCACTATGTGGACCAGCCTGGGCTAACCTCATTAGAACAACCTGCCTCTACCTCCAACCGATAATATTAAAGGTGTGCGCCACCAGTCCCAGCTTTCTCTTTACTTTTAAAACTAGTTTTCATGGGGCTGGAGTGATATCTTAGCAGTTAGGACCATCTACTGCTCTTCCAGAGGACCTGAGTTAGATTCCCGGCACCCACATTAGGCACCTCACAACTGCCTGTAACTCCAGCTCCGGGGGCATCCAATGCCTCTGGCCTCTGTCGGCACCTGCATTCACATGCAAGTGTATGTGTGTGTAAGTAATAATAATAAATATTTTTTTAAAATGATTTTCTTAAAATACAATTGAAATATCATAGAAACTTCCATTTGACTTAAATAATTCCATCTATCACCACAAAATCCCCACTTTCCTTAGTAATCACTTGTCCCTTGTACTCAGTAATCACTACTTCCTGTCACTGTACATTTCTCCCTTCTAGATGTTTACATAAATGAAATCATATGACTGCTTTTCTCATTTAGCATGTTTTTAATGTCACTCATGATGTATATTAATACTTTATCCATGATGTGGTATTAGAACCTCATAGCTTTTTCTTTCCAGATATTTCATTGCATTCTGGCACTGACTTCCCTTTTTCTTTTTCTTCTTAAATATATATGGATCTTTTGCTTACATGTATACATGTATGTCTGTGAACCATGTGCACAGTGTCCATGGAGACCAGAAGAGGGTGTCAGATTCCCAGGAACTGAAGTTGGAGATGGTTGTGAGCTCCCATGTAGATGCTAGGACTTAAACATGGGTCCTTTAGAAGAGCAGCCATTGCTTTTTACTGTTGAGACATCTGTCTGGTCCCTCTGCTACTCACTCATGATTTAAGGCCCTGCCCCAACTTATTAAGATAACTGATATTTCTGTTTTCCAAGATCTTGTTCATGCACCAGCTAGTGTTATCTAAAGTCATGAGTGTACTACTCTCTGCTATCAGTCAGACTTTGGTGGTGCACGCCTTTAGTCCCAGCACTTGGGAGGCAGGGGCAGGTGAATCTCTGTGAGTTCGAGTCCAGCTAGGTCTACAGAGCTAGTTCTAGGACAGGCTCCAAAGCAATACAGAGAAACCTTATCTCAAAAAACCAAAAAAGAAAAAAGGAAAGAAGGAAGGGAGGGAGGAAGGGAGGGAGGAAGAAAATGCAAGAGAAATGTAAGAAAAAGTGCATTGTCTATTCCATGCACTCTTTGTAAATATGATTTGATCATTCTACATGTTACTTATTTAGCAAGATTGTGTTTTAAAAAGCAGGGATACTTCAAGCAGAAGCTCTGTTGCCACAGAGCAAGAAATGTTCACATTTTGTGATAAGGAAATAGATTGCTTGATTGCTTATTTGGGTTTCTCTGTGGTTCCATGTCTAGGTTTGCTCTATGCTGTGGGGGGTTATGATGGAGCCTCACGACAGTGTCTTAGCACAGTAGAATGCTATAATGCTACTGCAAACGAATGGACCTACATAGCAGAGATGAGCACCAGACGGAGTGGAGCAGGTAAGTAGAAACCCTAGTCAGCAACCGAGGGGAAATGACGGATGGGCATCAGAGTATGGGGTTTGGAAATGTATGGTGTTTTTCTTGGCTCTGCTAAGTGCTTTTAAGTGGCAGTGATAAGTACCATGTGCATTTTATAAAGAGTAAAAGCTTCCAAGCCTGAAAAGAGTCTCTGCTTTAGTTACATAATGTCGTTTTGTCATTCCTTTTAGGTGTTTGTTTTTAGCTTATTTGGGAAGTTGTTCAGAAAGCAGATCTCTTCAAGGCCATATCTTTCAAATTGTATGCTTTTACAGACTGAACGCCTGGAGAAAGTCCTTTGTGGGAGGATTTTTTTAAAGGTTGTTGAATCTGTTCCTTCTGTTTGACTTTCTTATTAGAATAGCAGCTCTTACGAAGGTCCTTGCCAGTCCGTTCCCTTCCATTTCCACAGTGTTGAGCTTTTCCATCAGTGTCTTTCCAGTGGGAGGTATGACTTCCCAGTTTCATCCAGAGGCATGTGTGTCTGCTGCCCCGTACTGCAGGTTTCTTTCCTCCTTTGCTTTACTGTGATTTGCTTGGTTGTGTTTTATAGGTGTTGGCGTCCTAAACAACTTATTATATGCTGTAGGAGGTCATGATGGTCCTTTAGTACGGAAAAGTGTTGAAGTATATGATCCCACCACCAATGCCTGGAGACAGGTTGCAGATATGAACATGTGCAGAAGAAATGCAGGTATCTGTTGAATCCAAGATCATGCCATCCATACTGCATTTTTTAGGGATGGTTTCCCAGTTTTCCCTGTGCATTTCCATTGCTAATCTCATTCCCTGATAGACTTGAAAGGTTTCCAGTGCAAATGCTTATTTAAGAAGCCCTTAAAGTGAATATTCACACACGGCTCAGTAGCAGTGTTACGGCCCTCGCATCACATGTGTAAGACCCAGCCTTTGATCCATAGCACCATCAAAGTAACTTTTTTAACAGTTTAAGAAACCAGATATGGTAGATCATGTCCTAACATTTGGGGTGCTGAAGAAGGAGGAGTGCTGTGAGTTTGAGAATATATAGAGGGCTCCATGTCAGCTTGGACTGGCTGCAGAGTAAGACCCTGTATCAAAATAGATAAACACATATAAGGCCTATTTGGTAGAATGCTTGCCTAGCATTTGTGATGCCCAGGGTTCAATCACTAGAGCCATGTAAATCAGGTGTAGTGGTGAGTGCTTTTAACCTAAATGTTCCATTGATGTTTGCAGAAGCAGGAGAGTTGAAAGTTCAAGGTCATCTTTAGATATTTTGTGTGTGTGTGTGTGTGTGTGTGTGTGTGTGTGTGTGTTGTCATGCTATATTCTAGATATATCTAGATATAGCATGTTGTCTTGATACTGTAGAGACCTTATATTTTATGCCAGCTTTTGGAGATCTTTGTAGACTGATGAGATTGCTGGTAGAACCCTCTTTACTTGATACTTGAGCTCATTTGTTTTTAATGTAAACACCTTTGAGTTCGTACCTTGTATCACGTACTAGTGAGCTCAGTTCTTAGTGGATATGTGCAATTGGGTAATATCAACAGGGTGTTAAAAACTACTTGAGCCAAGTGTAATTACGCACATTTGGGAGGTAAAGGGAAGGGGATCTTGGGTTCCAGCCAGTCTGGACTATATAACAAGACTTTTTTAAACAAAGTAAATTATTATTCATATCTGGAGGGGAAGTCTCAAGAGCTTGCTCTGATGTAATATAATTCAGGATTCATTGAGAAACCAGTAGCCACAACAAAAACTAGTTTTAAGAATACAGAGGTCTTTGGGGGTCAGAGTGCTGCAGTCTCCTGTTTCCCACAGACCTTTTGAGACATGGGTTAGCTGGAAGTGCGTTTCACATTGTGTGAAAATCACACTTACGTAACCCAAGATGTTATAAGCCAATTACCCCATGTGGCCTCCTGATGTAATAAAAAAACACAGGAGACATAAACTGTATGGGACTTGAGCAACAGTACACTGATTTACAGTACATGTTTCTTTGATAAGTAGAAGGATGTTCTTCAGAATAATTACATGACCTGTTATGTGTTGTTTGTAACCACCAATACAGTGTATTTACACAGTGGGCAAGGCTATAGGTGTGTTTATACCATCATTACCAGAAATACATGCTACAGTTTCAGGCTAGCCGCCCCAGGCAACAGCATCACTAGGTCGTAGGAATTCCCATCTCTGTTATACTCTTAGGGGATCAGCATTTTTATCCAGCCCATGACTGCCCTAAATTTATATGACACATAACTATACTTAAAGGATTCCTAGGAGGGAAATGCTAGTCTTCTCCTGCCCTCCCCATCACCTAAGTTCCTGGTGATTCTCAAGGTTACCGTGCACCACTAAATTCAGTTGCTAGATGTACTCCCTAAAAATGCTATTTGTTTTTGTTTGTTTGTTTTGGTTTCTTTGTGGCCAGAGGGGAACACCAAGTACAGGACAGTAAGGACTGTGAGTAGCAGAGCAGAATTTATAATTAACTATTCAGCCATGGACTTTACCCAGTCAGTTGTATTTGGTAAGATATTGAAAGTCTTTCAGCAAGAGATTATCTAAAAGGATTGCAGCACTCACAGGTCTGGGCCTTGGGTAGAGTGAGTACTTGATTTAGGGTATAAGGATATGGGATTAGGTAACCTTCATTTGGTGTTTCTGGCCATCTGAAACAAGCATCTGATGAGCTCTCTAGACCCTGTTTACTTAATCTAGTCTAAAGGCCTTATCCAGGCACCCCCTTTGGAAAGAAGGGCTCATCTGGCAAGGAGGGAGCAGGGCATGGGGAAAGGTGAGGGCGTCACAGAAGTTTGAGTTAGCAAGCAATTTACAAGTCATATTTTAAAAGTTTTCATAAGCATGGTAAACTATATCAAAGTGGAACAAAAAAAAAAAAAAAATCCAGGCATGATAGCACATCCCTATACTTTTAGAACTGGGGAGATGAAGGCAGAAAAGTCTTGCATTCCAGGCTTCTCTGCATGATGTAACTACTTCAGGGTAGCCTGGACAGCATATGGAGATATTGTTTAAACATCACCACCCCCAAAGACAGAATGGAGGAAAGGGAAAATTGTGATGTGGAGAATGGAGGGGGGCGGCTGGCTAGGGTTACAAGTCTTATAATGTTTAAGACATCTGTAATAGGTTCTCAGTAGGTGTTTGGTTGAGATAAAGTAAACCAAACAGATGGGAACTGCCAAGTACGTGAGGAAAGTTTGTCCTTTTGGTGAAGGGGTTTGTTTTCCAAAGCTCTACAGGACTGGGACATTAGTAAACTTACAATTCGGAAGGGATAGCGGTGCTGCTGGAGTGGGTGCAGTAACTGACCTCCTCTGCAATGGGGTGCTCTTTCAGTTGAGAGCCCGACATGAATTAGCTCAGGAAGCTTAGCCTTGAACTCATCAGGCCATCTGGGCCTGTTGGATTTCCTCACCATCCGTGTGTACACGTGTGAACCTCAAGGAGCTTGTATGCAGCGGCATCAGCTTCTAAGTATTTTGAATTGTTTGGAAACAGTTGAGTCTGAGGAAAAGAGAGAGAGAGAGGATTCACTCCCTTTCAGTGTAGCTTTGAATATGTATTTTTGAATACTTATTTTGGAAATTTCTCACTGCAGACCAGGTCAGGCCCAAACTTTTTATTCTCCTGCCACCGGAGTGCTGGGAGCTCGGATATGTGTATGATACCATGCCCAGCTTAGGTTCTTTACTTAAAAAATAATTCAGCTGTGTGTGGTTGTTTTGCCTGTGTGTATATCTATGTTTGCTAACGGTGGAGGCTAGAAGAGGGCATAGGATCCCATGGAATTGTTTCAGATGGTTGTTATCACAGTTGCCATGCAGGTGCTGGGAATTAAACTCCAGGTCCTCTGAAAGAGCAGCTAGTGCTGTCAACTGCTGAGCCATCTTTCTAGCCCTAGACATAATTAAGTTGAAATATAGTGTTTACCTCTGAATTCTTTTTTAAAAAAACTATAGTAAATAATTTTATGAATATGCAAACATATAGGTGCTTTTTGTTCCTCCTTTTAAATATCTACCAGTATGAAAGAACTAGATAAGCATGGTTTTATACACATGAAAATGTGTGCAGCCATTAAGATTATGTAGATTACTATTATTTTGGAGAAATATTCTAAGTATGGTGTTTGTCAGACTAATTGGGTTACATAAGCCAAGCATGATGGCTCACCCGGGCAGCCCCAGCACTCAGGATGACTCTGAGCTGCAGAGGGAATTTTAGGCCATCCTGGGCTACAGAATGAGACCTTATCTCAAAAAGAAAAGGAAAGAAAAGAAAAAGAAATTTGGGTGTGATGGCTCAGGTCTGTAATCTTACCACTTACAGGTAGAGACAGAATCAGGAGTTAAGATCATTTGATTACACAATGAGGTCAAGGCAAAGTGAGATGCTGTCATCTGCAGAAAAAGAAAGTACAATTAGTATTACCTGTTTGGGGTTAAGAAGAAAGAGAGCAAGAGAGAGTGTGTGTTGTTTATAGTAGAGATCAGTATTTTAAAAGTTGTTCTAGAAGCTTTGGAACTTTTTCCAAGCCAAAAATAATTATTCTAGTAACCAGATAAAGAATACTGTTTTCCCCGCCACCTCGTCTTAAAGACGGATTCAGTACGTGCCCAGGTTGCCCCTGAACTCACCATCTTCTTGCCTCAGCCTCCAGCCACCATTGTCTTATCTCTTTGGCAATGCCAGACATTAAACCCAGCACCTCATACATACTCTGAAGGTGTTCTGCTACTGAACTACAACCCGGCTGGCTCCCTTTAGAAAGAAAACAAAATAGCTTAACCATCCCATGTAAAACTTGAAATTACAATTTTTTTTTCCTTCTAGGCTACTGCTCTACCACTGAGCTCTACCACTAGCACTCATGTCAACCTTCTGTTAATATTTTCTTAGAATCTCCTAAAAGCTGACATTGAGAATCTTTTACCACTTTGACCTTTCTCCCTCCCTCCCTCCCTCCCTGCATATTGAAATATAAGTAAAGCTGTTGTGCTTAAGTGATTTAGTTATAGCTATATCAGCTGCTGCAGTAATGGTGTACACAGTAATAGTGCACACAGTAAATGGTGCACAGTAGGAGCTTTGCTCAAGTAGGTCTCACATGTCATCACCCCCCCCACACACACACCCTCATTTTATAGCCCATCACTTGTATTATCCAAGAAAGCATGTAGGGGTTGTTGTGCTCCCTTGAAGGTTGAAATAATTGTTTTCTCTCTGTATAACTTCTTAAGGTGTTTGTGCAGTTAACGGTCTGTTATATGTTGTTGGAGGAGATGATGGTTCCTGTAACTTGGCATCGGTAGAGTATTATAACCCCACAACAGATAAATGGACAGTTGTATCCTCTTGTATGAGCACGGGGAGAAGTTATGCAGGTACGGTGACTTCATTCTTTGTCTCTTGGCATGCAGGTGACATCCTCATATTGTAACTCATTTTCCTGTAAGAAAATCTTTTATATGCTTAAACAGTGTATTGACAGTGAGGCACAAGCATTCTCATAATGTAATACTTAAAATACTTCACCTACAGCTCAGAAATATTTAATGTATTTTAGTGACTAAAAGCCTTATATGATGGAGAGTGGTTCATTAAGCAGCAAAGCTTTAATTCCTTAACCAAGAAGTGTGACAAAGGGGCTAGCAAGAGTGTTGAGTGGGCAAAGGCTTTCGCCAAGCCTGGTGACATGAATTCAGTCCCTGGGTCCTACATAATGGAATGAGCAAAATGACTCCCAAAATTGTCTTTTTATCTTTATACATGTGCTGTGACACATATGCCTTCTTTACCTCATAAGAAGTAAAATAGTTAATTAAAAACAAGTACGACTATCTCAGCGCATTGCCCGTGAGGCATGGTAGAATGCCTTACGTTGGTTGAATTTTGTAATTTCTGGCCCATTATCTCAAATAAAAGAAATTATAATAACCTTTAATGTAACAATGTCTTTAAAACTACATATTACATATTTAGTAAGTCTGATGATGTTTTAAGTAACAGAGTGTAACACAGTTAATATAATACTGGAGAGGGTATTGATTTTCATTAAGTAATCATCACTGCTGTTTATCCATCTTCCAAATGACACTTCACAGGAAACTATATAGCAGGATCCCAGAATAAAATAATGCAATATTAGGGGAAAATTTTTTCAGCTACTTCATTGAGTCATGACTGACATAGAACAGCTACTGTGCATTTTAGTACATATTTAGTAAATATATTTAGTATAAATCTCACACATACCCACAAGATTGACTATCACCACGATCAAGATGATGGACATATCCACTCTCCAGCATGTTTTCTGACTCTTTAAAGTATTAGGTAACATTTGTTATTTTCTGACAGATTCTCCCCAATAATAACTTCAAAGTTAAAAAAAAAAAGGTTCTAGGCCCAGAAGTCTGATATATGTAGAATTTATTCAGACCTAACAGAGCTTTCACAGCCATATATGTTAAAATGGTAGTGCAGGGGGCTGGAGAGATGGCTCAGGTCAAGAATGTTAACTACTTTTACTGAGGACCCAGCTCCAGGACACTCTCTTCTAGACTGTTTGGGCACCCATACTCACGCGTGCATAAACCCATACTCATGCATGCATAACCCCATACTCAAGCACACACATATATAATTAAGTAATGGTAATAAGTACTTTTTGTTTTAAAGAAAAAGCTGTATTAAAAAGAAAGAAAAAAAAATGATGAAAGCTGGAGAGATGGTATAGACATTGAGAGCACTTGTTGCTTTTGCATGGGACCCAGGTTCAGTTCCCTGCACCTTTATGATGTGTTAACAACCACGTCTGATCCAGTAAGTACCAGGTCATCCATGCCCTTCTCTGACTTCTGAGTTCACTGTGCTATGCACAGACATACATGCAAGCAAAACATTCATACACATAAAATAAACAAATGTAATTTTAATTATTTTATTATATACATGTGGATGTTTGCCTACATGCTCACTGCATGCCTGCCTGGTGTCCACATAGAACCAGGAGAAGATGCCAGATCTTCTGGAACTGGAGTTACAGAGTGCTCTGACCCACTGTGTGGGCGCTGGGAATTGAACCCAGATCTTGTAGAAGAGTAGTCAATGCCCTTAACCACTAAGCCATTTCTTCAGCCTGAACAAATCTGGTGCTTGTCACTTGGAGGAAAGTCACAGAAGCTGCCTGTGGCTTTAGCAGTGGAGAATTCTGGATTTTCTCCAAGGCCTGTGACATGTTTTATTTCTTCGTTCCTTCGTGCAGGGGTCACAGTTATTGATAAACCGTTATGAGCCTGCAGGATGATTTCAGCGTGTCTATACATGAGAAATTGCCACTGACAGGTCTTTCTGAAGTGACTGAGAGCCTAGCGCTTCTCCAATTGTAGCTGCACTTTACGTCTCAGAGAAGACGAGACCATCTGCCTTTAGAGGCCTCCGACACTGAAGATTATTTTTGGTAGAAGCACCGTGTAGGCTTTCTCCGAACTGAGCAGCAGCTGACTGACTTAACAAGAGACCTAGACTACAGTCCCTACTCTGTGGTGTTTAGGCAGCCGTTGCTTTCATAAAAAAAAACAAAAACAAAAACAAAAAACAAAACAGTTCTTATCAGCCTCAAATAACTATGGATTATTTTGTGAAAGAGAATAAAGTTAATGTGTGTTCTTGTAAAATTAAGTTTTATCTTTATTCTTCCTCCTTAAAAAATCTCTACTGGGAACAGAAAAATCTTTGGACAGATTAAAATCTATGTAAGTATACAACATAGTTGGGGGATGAAACTGTCTGCTTTTATAAATATCTTTGATTACATGAATATAATAAATTGTGTGCATATAAATGTGTGTCTATATGCTTTCCTTTAAATATGTTTGAAAAGATGTTTGAAACTTGATTATCTATTTATAATTGGCACAGTACTTTGAATTATGCCAGTACTACATTGTAAAACAGAGTTGTATTTTTTGATATTTAACAATGCTTAACACTTTAAAACGCCACTTCTGAGGAATGAACACGGTCTAACACACTTTAATATGTGTGATGCCAAACTTTTTTAAATAAAATATAAATTATGCTTATTTATTATTTTCTTTAATTTCATCTTGGTCATGTTTTGGTGTGTTTTTAATTTTTTTCTTAAAGTAATACTTTGGCATGAACATACCTGCAGGTTTTTGATGAATATAATGAATGTATGGAATTCAACTGAATATGCATGGTCTTAAGAATTTTTTCTGTGTGTATAAATTTAGCTGCTATTAATGGAAGAGAAAGCTTTCTGTGAGTAACCATGTGTATTGAGCAGATAGTTTTTCTGAGATCTTCGATTAATCTCTTTACAGATGACCAACATGTGTCTTTCTTGAATTATCTTTGAATAAAAGTTTGTATATTATTTGTTTCACAATGTCCTTGATTTTTATCTGTGTGACTCATTTGCCTGGTTTTTTGTTTTGTTTTGTTTTTCTTTCTTGTTTGTTTTGTTTTTGCAAAACTTGGGTTCTCCAACTTCATAAATCAACATAGTTTTTTCATGTTCCTAACCAATCTGTATTTATAGTTTTTACCCAAGTAACTTGTACTCTAAATCTATTAAAGCAATAACTGAGAAATTGTTCTCGAAGAAAAACTGACCTCAGCCATCAAAGTTAAATGATTGGTTAAATTTAAACTTTTTATATTTTCTTGCTTTTTATGACCAATAGCATACAGATTAAAACAAAACAAAACAACCAAGTAGCATTGATGGAAGGGTGAACCCTGCTGGGAAGCCACTGAGAACCTCTTGCTTTGATAATAAAATACAAAGAACTGGAGGATGGGAGTGGGGTGAAGTGCTGGACATAGCAGGAAGGGTAGAATTGAAAGGAAGTAATCAGATCCTGTGGTTGTTGGTCAGGAGAGGAATCTAAAGAGTTAACTTAGACTGTTGGCAAGTTATAATCAGGAAAGAAACATGGTAACATTTCTCTGTAGTTGATACAAATTGTTCAAATGTAAACAGAACCACATTACACAGTTGAAGTCTCTATTATAAAAGAAGATAGAATTTCATCAGCAAAGGTTTGTGTTTACTGGAGGGAACACAAATTTCCACATTAGTGCAGCCTCCCAGCATAGCCATTATTAGCAAACGTGTCATGGGTCTAGTGAAACTCAGTGGTTTCTCACAGAAGCAGCAAGAGCAGGCAGGATACAGACCTCTCTCTCCCACTCAGCTCCCATAGCAGTATGGGAGAAATGGTTCTCTCCCTTCTCACAACACAGAATGTTCCTGTGACTACATGTGTGTGGAGTGCCTTCCCACATCAGTAGTTTTCCCCAATGCTATTCCTGCGTAGCCTGTAGTTCAGTTCTACCCTGTCATATCCCACAAGGCCAAAGGCTCTGCCCCACCAGCCTCCCCACCCTCACCCCAGTTGACAGTCACTGGTACTTCTTCCCTACTGACTTGAAAAAGACATCAGTGACTCTCCCTTGTATGCCATCTTTTTGCTAGGCTAGCTCACAACTTGGGCAGACATGTTCTGGGTTGCATGACTTTATTTATTTATGAGACAGGGTCTCAAAAACAGCCCTGGTTGCTCTGGAATTTGCTATGTAGACCAAAGTGGCCTTAAACTCCACCTCCTTTGTCTCCTGAGTGCTAGGATTAAAGGTGTGTAACACCACACAGGGCTTGTATTCTGATTTGGTTCTGGAGATAGTACACAGCATGCAGATTAAGAGACATGTTGAGGTAAGGGGTGGAGGTTTCTCTTCTCAGAGCCACAAGGCTCTTAACACTTTCTCAACCACTCTAACAGGTCTTGCCTCAATCTCCTTCCCCTTACAGGTGGGGCTGGAAAGAACCATCCAGTCACTGATGACTAGTGCCTTCCTAAGTCATCTCATTAGCATAAATTGAGTGAGCAAACCAACCATTGGGTAATCAGCCTTGTGAAGTAGGAGCAGAGGACACAGAGACAGGGACTGGACCAAAACCAAGTAACATTTCATTTGATACTTATAAACTCTCAGTCAATCAAAGTTTTAACTACAGTTTTTTAACTGTTTCCTAAAAGGTAATTTCAGTCTGTTAGGATAGCGAGATTAACAATTTGGCTTGTCAGACAGCTTTGTCTTGGCTTTCTCGTTCTTTCTTGCTTGTCAAGGTTTGTCAGTTGCTGGATTCCTAACTGAAAATAGAAGACTTTGAACATGCCTCCTTCCCCTATTCCAGCCTTCATCTTCCCAGGTCAATCAAGCCACAGGTCAAAAAAGTACTCAGTAAACATTGGGTATGAATTCAGATTTAGGGTTATAACCATAAGATATGTGATCAATTGAACCATATGTATCCCTGTGAATTGGTTCAACTCTTACCTTAAACCTTGGAGATTTACAGCTGGACAGAAGTGGAGATTTGGCAACTCAATTGGCTTATTCCCCTACAGCTAAGGCTTAGGCACAGTGAAATGCAACCTGTCAAGGGACTCGGGCACAAAAAGAGCACTTTTTTTCCCCAAATTTTATGCAATCCTGTGACATAACACTACTTATTTTCTTAATTTTTTTTTCAATAATAAGAGTCAAAGAAATGTCTTTTATTTTTATTTTTTCCCTTTTCTATAGAGCTATACATTTTTCTCTACTCCCCTTCCCTCCTCCCCTCTCCCCTTCCACGCTCCCCACTATAGCCATTTTTTCTTTAATATTGTTAGATATATGTTCTTAAATATAAGAATATAACCTGTCTGTATAATGTTACTTGTATGTATGTTTTCAGGTTACCCCTTGATACTGGATAACCAATTGGGGGAGGTGGCCTTCTTTAAGGAAGACTTTCTCTGTGGTCCCCACGTCCCTTAGTTGCTATAGTTCTGTGTTTAAGGTTGAGGCTGCCTGAGCTTTCCTTGTCTCATGTTAGCATGTCTGTTGTCATGATTGGGGAGCTGGTTGGTGGCCCAAAAGAAAGCCATCACAGTGGATATGGCTTTCCTATTGTCATATCATCTCAACACAGCTGTACAAAAGTGAAGACGTGGTTCAAAATGTGCCCAGAGCTGTAGGCTTAGCTCTCCTGTTTTTGAGGACTCACTGTTCCATAAAGCAACTGCCATATACAAGCTTAGGCATTCTTAGCTCACTTCCTGGCTCAGGTTCAAGTCTTGACACCCCAGAGCAAGACCACTTCCTCAGCTTGGAATGGATTTTCACATGTGGAACACTGGGCCCCTAGAATGCTAAGGGCCAACTCTACCACAGAGCTACCCCACCAAGGCCTCAGCAGAATCACCCCTAAATGTCTCCAACTTCTGTTCTCTCATCTCCAACATGGCAATGGTGGCAACTATCTGGGTTATTGCAGGAGCTACATTGCACCATGTTCCACTCACAGAGATTTATTATAAAGGTATTTTCTGGGCTCAGTGAACACAAACCTGGCCATCTGAGGTCAGTCCCCAGAACCACATGGTGGAAGGGAGAACTGATTCCCCAAGTTGTCCTTTGAACACACAGAGAGACACTAAATGTACAAAAAAAAATAAAAAAAAAAACTGTAAAAAGCTTCACTTATCATAGGATATTGGAAACAAAATAGATGCTCTAAGGCAGAAACAGGAGGATTAGAGTTCAAAGTCATCCTTAAGCCATATGTCCAGTTCAAAGGCCAGGCTGCATGAGTGCTGTCTCGAGAAAAGTCGAAATCCAGAATAAACCCAGGAAGGCAAGACTAAAAACTCAAATGGATATTTAAAACAAACAAACAAACAAAACATCCGTACTACATTTTTCTCCGGGTTCTGCTAGAAACCAGCCAACGGAAATGACAAGATGTTACCCAGCGCGCCCCCGGCACCGGGCACCTTAGGAAGCCGCAGCTTGTTGCCACGGCGACACCGGGTGCAGGGCTGCCCCGCCTCGTCACGCCGTCACGCGCTCCCGCGGCGCCCCGCCTCCAGCTGCGCTGCGACGCCGACCACTGGCTGTCCGCACGGGTCTCACTATCCTCACTCCATCCGTGCAGCCAATGGCCGGCGCCGCCAGAATTCGTCGACTCGAGTCACACGCTGCCGGGTCTCGGGACGGACCAATCGCTGCATCGTGAGGGCGGGGCGGAATCAGGGCGGACCAATTATGGTAGGAGGCACTGGCCGCGCCCTCGGGGCCCCGCCCCTGAACCGGGAGAAGTAGTGAGGAGGCCGCTGCACCACCGGCCGGTACATCGCCGAGACCAGTCAGTCGGGGGGTCGCCAGGTAAGGAGCATTTCGAGCCGGGGCTGGGGTCGCGTGGAGGGCGGCTGAGATCGGGACCCTCGGGACTGGAGCGGCGGGGCCGGTAAGGATGCGGTGGGAAGGAACCTGGCTGTGCAAGACTCCAGGAAGGAGGCGAGGTCCTCAAGCGATGGAACTGGAATGCCAACACTTATACTGCCTTCTAAAGAGTTTGCAGTCATTCGGAGTCTGGATCATTGAGACTTTACTAAAACGCAGTTCCCACGGTGGCGGCGGGGGGGGGGGGCGGGAGTAAGGTGCATTCTGAGTTCGTGGTCTGGGAAGGTGTCTCAGAAGCACCTAGCGGATGAGTAGGAGTTGGTTAGGAGGCCACATTCAGCACCGAGGGATGGAATGCAGGAACCGCGTGTGGTTCCATGTTAGACAGGGATGTATAGATGACGGGTCCAGTCTTCACCTGTAAGGTTGCTGCCCACTCGAACCGTGAAAGTTTCACTCTTGTTTAGGTGGGGCCTGACACTGGCCTTAGGCCTTCTCTAAGCTGCAGTGCCAAAAGAGGGGACTCAGGGTGTCAGCCAGGCTTTGAGTTAATCAAGGAACCTTACGAATACGTTTCTTTGTTTCTTGTTTTGCCCCCCACTCTCCTCCCGAAGATCCAGTCTACCTGATTCAGATCGGGTTTCCAGGCGAGCATGTTGTTCAAAGATAAGGAGGCAGGATATTCACTTCAGTTCAATTACTTTCTCTGATGCTTTGTTCAGTTGACAATTACATGCCCATTTTCCTTCCTTCATTACAGAGTGTAAACTCGGGATTACTGAACTCTGCCTCAACATTATGCGGGACTTGAAGACTTAATCGAGGGGGTTGAGTTGGGAGAGACTGGAACACTTAAGTTGGAGATGATGAAGTTCCTCCAGTTAGGCATTAAAGCAAGCTTGGGCAGAAGCACTGATAAACTTTAGGATGCCTGGAGTTTTGACCTAGAGCCAAACTATCTTTGAATGGAGATGGCCTTTTGGATAATCAGAACTTAGATCAGGAGAGGAGTTATAGATAATGGATATTTTTAAACCATGCAATAGAATTATCCAAGACAGTGTTGGTTAGGAGGAACATCGGGCTGCCTGGCTCAAGAGGCTAAATCATCTTCTACTTGTAGCACCTTTATCCCCACCACAGCTCTTTTGTAATCGGGCCCCTTCTACATCATGTCCAATGTCAATGTAGAAAGTGCTTTTGCCCAGCAACTCTGTTCTCCTCTGTCCTCTTAGCTCTCTGTAGTTTCCCTGGTATCCTACTTGTCAAATCATTTTGTTATGCTTTGGGATGGCCAGGAAGTCAGGGGTAGTACAGTGACTGCAATCATAGACACAAATATTTGTCACAGGGAGTCTGTGAAATTTCTTGAGCCAAGTAAATATGTCAAGTAGAGAAATGTCAAATCTTTGAGATTGTTGTTAGTTGTATAGGCAAACACCTGTAATCCCAGTCCTCAGTGGTGGCAGAAGGATCAGGAGTTCAAAGGCCATCCTTATTTCATATTTGAAGGCCAACTTGAACTAAAACCCTCGTGTGGAAGGAAGGGAAGAAAGGAGGAAGGAAGGGAGGAAATTTCCAAAGGTATTGGATTTGACAGCAGGGAGGCTTAGTGATTTTTTTTTTTTTTTTTTTTTAAAGAATAAGTTGAATGCAGTGACGAGAATAGAAAGTAATGGGAAGTGAGAAAAAACGAAGTCAGTGTGAGTTGAGCCTCTTCAGGAGGCCTGAGTAAGTTATAGGCTTACCGTTATGGTGACCATTGTTTAAAAGTATGTGGGCTCCTCAACTCAAGAGTCTGTATGACTTTGGACAGGTTACTTATTGATTCTAAACCTCAGCTTATTATTTGAAAACCAACAATAATAAACGTACCTCTACATCATGATAGTGTGGCAGCGTTCAGCTTGAAATGATGGCACATACCTGACATGCAGAAGTGCCCAATATTATCAGCTTATTTTAGGTGCTGTGTGCCAGGTCTTATGTCCAGCATTGAACGTTGGGTTTACTAGAAGAGTTATTGTTGTGTGTTTTTTTCAGATGATAAAATTGTGGTTCAGAGTTTTATCATTTATCAAGTTTAGGACATAAGTAGTGTTCATTGGTTTTGGCAAATTTGGTAATGACCTCAGGAAAAATGGAGATTAGAATGATGATCTAGTGTTTTTGCAACTCTGTAATAGATGGTTGGCAATATGGAGACCAGTGTGGGTGGGGAGCTCAGTGCTAAGAGACCAGTGTGGGTGGGTGAGGGTGGTACGTTTGTCTGGAAATTGTCTTTTGAGAAGAGTGCATAGCAATGGCCTGGAACAGATGATAGAGACTGGGAATTCTTTTCTGCCTCCTCCCCTCTTTTCTCCTTACCCCTTCTATCATGTCCTGCTCCCCTCCCCTTCTCTCTTCTCTTCTCTTCTCTTCTCTTTCTAGACAGTATCTCACTGGAACCAGGCTGGCCTAGAACTCATCATCCTTGTGAGTAGGGAAATTTTCTTTAGAAAGGGAGATGTGAATATGTTTTTATTTTATTATTATTAATTAAAATTATTTATGTATGTTGAGTGTTTTGCCTGCATCTGTGTCTGTGGGTTCATGGTACCCTTGGTGTCAAATTCCCTATAACTGGAGTTACAGATGGTTGTGAGCTACCATGCTGGAAACTGAACCTGGGTCCTTTGAAAGAGCGGTAAGTGCTCTTAACTGCTGACCCCAGTCTCCAGTCCCATGTATATATAAGGATGAGGAAAGTGGGTTTCATGTCCATGAAAGATTTGAGATGAGAAAAGATAAAGAGGAGATATGTCCTTGGTGAGATAAGAACACAGAAAGACTTGAAAGAATGAGGTACATGATGGGTAAGCCATTGGCTAAGGGGTGGGGCAGAAAGGACTGACTGAGTTTGAAGGCCTGAAAGAATGTGGTATACTCTCTTATACAGAATAGTATAAGAGGCCAATTTTAGAAGTCATGGTGCCTTTTGTGAACTCTAAGGCTACAAAAATACTTTTTGGTTTTTTTTTTTTTTTTTTTTTTTAGATTATGTCTCAAAAATTATGGCATTGAACATGTTATATGTTGATGTTGTAGCCAAGAATCAGCTTGAACTTCTGAACCTCCTGTCTCTGCCTCCAAAGTGCTGGGATACATGTCACTACCCAGTTTACGGGATGCTACAAATGGAAGGCTCTGTGCATGCTAGGCCAGCATTTTACCAACTGAGCCCTAAAATAGGTTTTCTGTTTTGGTTTGGTTTTTATGGAATGGTCTATCAATTTATAAATTAAGAACAGCAGGGATTTCTTTTTTTCCTCACAAAAGTCAGATTCACAATGAAGTTCATTATGCTTGGTTGGTGACCAATTAGGCTAACATTAATTAAATAGGTACATTATATTCTCAGTTAAGAAATTAAAATTATTAAAGTTGAATTGGGTGTGATATCTTTAATCCTAGTACTCAGAAGATAGGGGCAGGTGGATCTCTGTGAGTTCAAGGCCAGCTTGTTCTACAAAGCAAGTTTCAGGACAGCCAGAGATACCCTGTCTGGAAAAGAAGAAAAAGTAAGAAAAGAATTTAAAATTGTATAGAAAGTATAATAGGGAAACGGTATTCCTCCTTGCTTTTTCTCTTAAGTTTCTTTTCACAGACCACCACTGTATAAATGGTTTTGTCCTGTACATTGTGTGTGTGTGTGTGTGTGTGTGTGTACTATGAAAACATGCATGAAATGAAAGTGAATAAAAGTGTATACAGGAAATAGGTGATTTCTCTCTCACACAATCACACCAACTACTGGGGCTTTAGTTTTACATAGCTATATTTGGCTCTTGCTATACATGTTATCCTATAAATGTGTCTTTGGTGTTAAGACTAGATTTTATATATGATCCTACACAAAATGGGATTGCTTAATATAAATTTTTATCATCCTACGCAAAATAGGATTGCTTAATACAAGTTTTTAGTAACTTTTATTACCTGTATATGGGGGACAGTTGGGGAGAATAATATCACACATGTAACTACAGGTGCCTGAAGGTCCAAAAGAGGGACTCTGATACTGGGAGCCATTTATCAGGTAGTTGTTTACATTATCATTGTTATTTTATTTTATTGGAGAAATCTTGAGGATGTCTTTTGTGTAGTTCAGACTCACCTTAAACTCTCAGCTGTGTTTCTGCCTCGGGTTCCCAAGCACTGAGATTGTGTGAACCACCATGCCTGGCTTCCTCATCTTATGAACAGCTGTATTATTGCCTGTGGAAGGAATTAATAGAATTTATTTAACTCATCTCTTGCTTGGGGACTTGAATATATATATATATGTATATGTATATACATATATATATATATAAAATCTGTGGCTAGTTAGAAGCTGTGCTTCTTTCTAGCTTAGCATGTTTGTCTTCTCATGAGTTAAATGATAAGAGTTATTTTTGGATTATATCAATACTGCTGACTTTTTTTTTTTCCTTTTTCTTCAAATGATAAGCTGATTTTTCCCAAGCCTACAGTGTGGATAATGCCTCTTTGGGTATTGTTGAACTTGAAAAGCTTTGTCACTTGGATAAAAGTGTTTCTTTGGGGTACAGTTCCTCCTTGAAAGAAGGCAGTTTCTTGCTTTGTGTTTGGTATGTGTTTGTGTGGGTATGCCTGCCTGAGTATGAACATGTGAAGGCTGTTTCCCTCCATTGTTATCCACCTTATTTCAGATACTGAACCTGGAGTGCCTCTATTTGAGTGCCAGGTTACAGATACCACCACTGTACCTAGCTTTTATGGGGGTGCTGGGAATATGAACCCAGTACTTGTGCTCATACAGCAGGCACTGCACTGATTGAGTCATCTCCCCGGCCCTAATTAAACCATGTGGTTTGGGGGTACCATTTGGCTTTATTGTTCTGTGAACTACCTATGAATGGCCTTTTTTTTTTAACCTCCCCCCACCAGGTTTTTTCTAAAGCATGCTGTGTCCCTGTTTGTCATGTGTTCTGATGCTTTTTTGTAGTTTTGACAGTTGATCCCTGGCTGTGTTTACAAGCACCATTTTGTTCTTGTCAGAACTTAACTCTTACTTAGTCACTTTTGGCAAGCGTTTTTGGTTTCTTTTTGATTTTAACTTTTGTGTGTGTGTGTGTGTGTGTGTGTGTGTGTGTGTGTGTGTGTGTGTGTCTGTCTGTCTGTCTGTCTGTCTGTCTGAGTAAATCAGAAGCTAGTTTTGTGTAGAAGTGGGGAGTCACTTCTCTCTTTCCATCTTTACTTAGGTTACAGGGTTTGACATGGTATGACAAATGGGCACTGAACCATCCTGACAGCCAAAAGTTAGCTTAGAGTTCCTTTTGCACTGTTCTTTCAGGTATCACTGTAGAAAGGAGCATAGAGTTTTTAAATCAGGGTCTACAAATGGAGATGATGATAGCATTCAGTGGGTTATTTTTAATCCTGTTTATAACCTAAGAAATTAGTCCTTGTTTAGTAATTATCACTGAGAAGTATCAGAAGATATTTCATGCTCTTTTTCAGGATTTCATTGTTTTGCTTCTTTGCTTACTTACTACAGAAATCAAAGGCACCTCACAGAGATTTGAAAATGGCCACAAACGAAAGCTCGGACATCTTCAGCTCAGCATCACTTGCTGTAGAGTATGTGGATTCTCTGCTGCCTGAGAACCCTCTGCAGGAACCCTTTAAGAATGCCTGGGGCTACATGTTGGATAACTATACAAAGTTCCAGATCGCAACCTGGGGGTCCCTCATAGTTCATGAAGCCATCTATTTCTTGTTCTCTTTACCTGGCTTTTTATTCCAATTTATACCTTACATGAGAAAGTACAAAATTCAGAAGGTGAGTGTGCAATGTTTGTGATCAAATACTGTAATTGACATTGTTGGATATTTTTCAAGAACATTGAGCTTTGAGAGCCTCTCATCAGTGCCGTCCAGCAGAAATATAATAAAGTTACTTACATGGTTTTAATGGCCAGTGGAATACCTTGAGAAGTCAGTAAGGGAATAGGGAATTTTTTTTTTTTTTTTATGTTCACAATCATGTTTATTATGGTTTGGGGAAAATTCATGAATGGGAAATTATTCCATTATATCTGAGTTACAAAAAAATGGAAATTCTAAAATACTGTTAATTGTGGAGTAATCACACATAGTAATTGTGTACTGTATGTCTCAGAAAGCTAGAAGAAATGATTTTGAACATTTTTAGCAGAGATTAATGCTTGAAGAGCTTATACAATGTATATATCACATACATGCTTTCCTATTACTAAGTATAACTTTTATTTTTAATGTACTAAAACAAAACTTGTTAGTTTCATACCTAAAATACTCAGACAGCTCTTTAGAATTTTGATCTTATTAGGCACATTCTTATGAATATCAGTTATTTTTCAAAAATGAGAATAGGGAAGTTAATTTCCATAATAATTTAATTCAACCCAATAAAGCTAGGCTATTATTTTACCAACTTTCCCAAACTAAACTGCTTCGAAAGACAAGCTGGTGTTTTTATTTTCGTAGTTGTGTGTTTCACTGTGTATTTATGCTACTTTTGAAAGTGTTCAGTAATCTCAGACTGCTAGTTGATGGTCTGTTAGACAAAATAAATGTAGATCATTATTGATGGTGTTTTAAAGAGTTGTCTGTAAAAGTGAGTCGTGTGACAGTTATCTAATTGGGGTTATAAATTTTAACTTTTAAATTATCTGAAAGGTGTAGCCTGTGTATTTCAACATGCTCAAGGCCCTGAGTCTAATCCTCCGTACACATATTCTTTTCAAACTCCATCCATACTCCTCCCACCCCATCCTGAAAAACATAGAAACTATCTGGGGGGGGGAGGGGTAGAACAGGTGTATGATATTTGTGGCCACTTTGCTGTTCTTCCCACTCCTATAGCCTCAGCAAATCTAGTTGAATGTTAATATGGAAAGATCCCATACATACATGATAGGTAGGTCAGCTTTCTTATGGTCCCAAACACAGAGGTGATGTGCCTTATATAGGTATTTGTTTCAGTGTATTAGATGCGTCTTGCAAGCCCACTGTGTACATAGCAAGATGCGACTGTACTTTGTCTTGGTTTTAAACAAAGGTGGCAGAATGAACTCTTATTAATATGTAGGCTATTTTCTTAGTGTGTTTTTTGAGAGAATTTGGAAAAGTGTAGAGACAGAAAGGACTTGTCAACATTTAATACACCAAAATTAATTCTTTTTATTTTGAGGTAATATCATGTGTTTACCCAGGCTGACCTTGAACTTGGGATCTTTTTACTTTCATTTCCCGAGTGCAGATAGGCATGGATCATCTCTACCTCCAAAGGATTTTTTGTTTGTTTGTTTTGTCTTGTCTTTATGCCACCATTGGCAAATCTTAAACCAACTAAACTCAAGGGCACACATTAGTGACAAAAAATAGATGCTTAATGTTCATCTGGTTTGTTGGGTGTGCCGGTTACATCTCCTCAATCTCTTGAGTCACTGTAAGGAAGGACTCATAGGTTCCTTGGCAGCTAACATAGGCATCAGGTACCTATGGACTCTAGGCCAAGAAGAGAGAAGAGAACAGGGGAAGGGAACAAAGAAGGAGGTAATCTAGAGAATGCCCTGTCGGCCTCAGTTAGTTGAAACACATCCCAGGTGCTTCTGATGAAAGGGCCTGAGCTGGAAAATAGCTCTGTGTAAATGTCTTAAATTCTGAGTCACTGAGGTGACTCTGGCCACTGTGTGTCATCCACTGATTCATTTGTAAGTGAAGCTGATTCATCCGGTGGCCAGCAAGCTGAAGCATGCTTTCTTCCTCCACTGCCCTCTACTGCTGACTGCTTGTTATAGGTGGTGGTGTCCTGCCCAGAGGAGAGCTTCTCTACCCAGAGTGTATGGGCTGCCGTAGAAGGAAATGTGGGAGGAAAAAGCCTAAGTAGGGCTGAGGATGTAGTCAGTGTTGGAGGGCTTTCCTTGAGTGCACAAAAGTGTGGCTTGAAGTCAGTGCAAACTCACACAGGAGGAACAAAACCCACAATCTAATTAGGTACAACTAATGAAAGGCTGGATAGAATGGCTGCAAGTCGTCACAGCATAAAGGGGCTGAGAAGAAAACAAAACCTGGAGTTGAAGCTCAGTAGAAGAGTGTTTGTCTATCCTGGGCAAGACCCTGGAGCCTGATAGAGAGGCAAGTGGATCTCTATGAATTTGAGGGCAGCCTGGCCTATGTAGTACATTTTGGCCAGTCAGGGCTACTGAGTAAGATCTCGTATAAATAACAACAACAGTATAAAATAGAGCAAAACAAAAAGAAGAAAGGCAGCAAGGCTCTACCCTCCCACCCCCACAGCACAATTAATCAAATGAAAAATAAAATCATGGAGGTTGGTTCTAGTTATGAATTCTGAAAGCACATACTGTGTTTGAAACGAATGCAGACCAATTCATGTCTTTTGATCAGTGCCTTAGAAAGTCACCGTAAAATATTCAAGAATTGTATTATTTAACACATTGAACATTTTTGGACTACCCCCACTTTCTTCATTCTTCTGACCTATACTCACTGTACCCCCCCCCGAAAGCCACCCCCCCAACCTCTTTTTTTTTCCATACACCACCGATCCTCCTTTTCCCTTCAGAAAAGAGCAGGCCTCCCAGGGATGTTCTCAACAGATGTAATCTAAGTGCTTGGGTGGAGGCAGGAGGATCAGGTTCAAGTTTATTCTTTGCTACTTAGGATGTTTGAGGCCACCGTAAGATATGTGAGACCTTGACTCAAAAGAATATTGCACACCTCCCTGCTTACCAAAAATAGGGGAGGAGGCTAGGGGCTGGGAACATGGATCAGTGGTTAAGAACACTGGCTGCTTTTCCAGAAGGCCTAAATTTGGTTCTCAGCACACATGTGCTGCTCACAAACGTCTGTAACTCCAGTTCCAGGAGTTCAGTGCCCTCTTCTGCCCTCCAGGGGCACAGGTGCACATATGGTACAAAGATGTATGTATATGCCGGTAAAACTCTCATACACAAAAAACCTAGGAGTGCTGTGATGATTACACAGTACTGAGAACTTTCAACTTTCAAGAGACTACCTGGTAATCTGTGTGCTTGCTAGTTAGAGGAAGCTTTACATGCATGACAAGTAAAGCAGGCTGCAGGGATTGTTTCTTTTTTAAAAAAAAAAAAAACACATTTTGATAAGTTCTCAAAGAGAGATCTAACTAAAGCATCAGCTAAGTTCATGGCCCCAGTGTCGGTACCCTTTTGTACAGGGGTACAGATAAGCATATTAAGTAAAAAGTGGTAAGCTTTGGTATTGTACTAGACATACATTTAAATGTCTTCTTAGCCAGCTTGTACATACCATATGAACAACACAGCCTATGGTTTTATTCCTTATAATAGTAGTTGATTATTTTGTTTCTCTCACACACACACCCAGGGCAGGTGTCCACACTAAGGAAGCCCAGGGCCTCACACATGATAGGTGACATTTTCTACTATTCTTATTCCACCCACTAAGCTTTGTGTTTTTATTTTTATTTTATTTATTTATTTATTTATTTATTTATTTATTTATTTATTTTTTTGGGTGGAGTTTCTGTGTGTAGCCTTGGCTGTCCTAGAACTCAATCTGTAGACTTGGCTGACCTCAAATCTCAAATTCACAGAGATCCTTCTGCCTCCTGAGTGCTGGGATTCTAAGCTCAAGAATCAGAGTCTAGCCAGGAGCTAGAAGCACCTTCTCAAATAAGACTGACAGTTCAGGCTTTGGTCATAGTGTTTGGTCGTAGATAAGAGGTTTGAGGGGGGGTGGAAGAATCCTTAGCGTAGAAACACAAAGGCAGTCTTAATTACTCTGTTTAGCCTACTTGTTATTGGTGAGGAGACTGATTTCACTGTGAGCGCATAGCTGATTAGCTGGTTAGTAGTTAGTTCAGCATTCTAGTCCAAGGCTATAGGTTGAGTCTTTGAATAGGATTAATTTTTGTCATTTTCATATATATTTTATTTTTGTATTTTGTGTGTGTACATATACTCACCAGAGCACACATGTCAGGAGGTCCTGGGATTGTAAGAATAACTCATAGCTCTCTCATCATGTCCATGCAGAAGGGGCTTATTTCTGTATGAACACCACTGAATACCTGAATGCAGTCAGTTGCCATTGTACTGCTGCTTGTGCAGGCTTTGGGTGGAGCACATAATATAAACTTTACATAATTCACTTCTTTGAAAAGTGTCCTGTAGACAGCAAAGCCTGGATAGTTAGTTATTCATCTCTTGGTGCTTCTTAGGTTAGTTTTAGACCATTGTCATCATATTTGTCTATTAACGTTTTTAAAAACTTGTTGAAAGTAATTATAGTAGTTGTCAGGATTCCTTGCCACTGTAACATATACTGAACATAGCCTAGGACTGAGGGATTAACACGTTCGAGAAAATTTTAAGAGCTTATCTCTGCTTGTTCAGCTGAACTGACAATAGACTTGTTTTAAATATTGTGATTTTTTTTTTCTCTCTCTTCTTAGGATAAACCAGAAACCTTGGAAGGCCAGTGGAAGTGTTTGAAAGGACTTCTCTTTAATCATTTTTTTATCCAGCTGCCTATGATTTGTGGAACTTACTATTTTACAGAATATTTCAGTATTCCTTATGATTGGGAAAGAATGCCGAGATGGTATGTCAGTGACATTGATGTTTATATTCATTCATGGTTTATTTTTCAATTAAATTTTGCTATGCTTATCCTCTTTAGGTTGGTTAATACTCTGAAACTTACTATGTTAAGTAACTGGACATACATGTACCAGAACCTAGGCCCATAGTCACTCCTTGTCTGTGGGTTCTATGTCCCTGTAGCCAACCAACTACAGATTCAAAGTCCACTTTGTGAATGGAACCCTTTAAACAGTATGCAGTGGCACACACCTGTGGTCCCAACTCCGGAGGTGAGGGAGGTGGCCTGAAGTGAAGCTCCAGCACCTTCCTGGGCTACATAGCTAGTCTATACCCTGCTTAAGAGGCCAGAGCACACTTGTATAAAAATTATTTTTCATCATTTTATTTAAATTAAGTATATCTAAGGTAGAAAAAAGATTGCTTTACCATTAACTTTAGACTTTGGTTTCTTAACACCTGATCTTGGGCAACATAAAATATTAAGGAAATAGGGTCAAATTCTTTACATACACACACACACACCCCTTGTTCAGACTGTAGCATGTAGGTTACCTACCAGTATTTTGTTTCTACATAAGTCTCTCTGTGTATCCATGGCTTGCTTGGAGCTCACTCTGTAGACCAGATTGGCCTCAAACTCAGAAATCTCCCTGTCTCCGCCTCCTGAGTGCTGGAATTAAAAGTGTAGACCACCACACCCAGCTCAGCTATCTTGCAGCTTGGAGAATGTTGTGAGGTCCAGCTGATGTCTAGGTATTTGGTTATCTAATGTCTGATCGGTCTTCCTAAGTCATGGTTACTCTGCATTCATTACTGTTTGCCTATCACAGGTTTATGATTTTGGCAAGGTGCTTGGGCTGTGCAGTCATTGAGGACACCTGGCACTATTTCCTGCACAGACTCCTTCACCACAAGAGGATCTATAAATACATTCATAAAATCCATCATGAGTTTCAGGTATGTTAGAATCATACTTTAGCTTTTCCTATTGAAGTAAGTGGAAAAGACTGGTTTGTTGTTTGGGCATTTTAGAAGCAATCAGTGATATTTTAACTCCTGTCCTTTTATAATAATGAAAATGAATGTGTGTGTGTGTACATGATATGGCAGGTAGGACACATGTAGGCTCAGAAGACAACTTTGTAGAGTCAACTCTCTCCTACCTTGAATTTTTTTTTAATCTGTGACTGTGTGTACCTGAGTGTATGAGTGTTCACCCCATGCATGCAGATGCCCTCAGAGCCAGAACAAGGTGTTGGACTCTTGGAAATGGTACTACAGGTAGTTGAAACTAACTAGTATGGGTGCAGGGAATGGAATCTGTGTCCTCTTGTAGGAGCAGCAAATGCTTTTAGGCACCAACCCATCTCCCCAGCCTTCTCCCCTTGTACCTTTTGATGTGGGCTCTAGAAATCAGAATCGACTCAGCAGGCTTGTAAAGTGAGCAGCTTTACCCTCCAAACTTGGGCCCTTTATTTCCCTTTCTACTGGCATGATCATAAAGAATACAATATACACATATTATGCAGAACCTGGCCTAAAAATTTTCTTCAGTGTCAGATCTTCATGATGGGAACTGGAGAGATGGCTCAGTGGTTAAGAGCACATCTGCTCTTATAAACACAAGCACCTGCACTCATGTCCACAGGCACACTACATGTAATTAAAGATAAATAAATACATACGCATTTTTAAATTTATGGCTCACTGTAATTGAGACTTTAAAGATTATTACACATAATAGTTCATATTCTTACCCTACTGGTGGACATCCTGACACAGCTGCCAGAGTGGTACTGGCCATAGTAATCCAAGGATTATTTAAATGAGATACATAAATGATAATTTAAACTAAAGACATTAATCAATTGAATTATATTTCCAGAGCAAATTATTTATTTTTAACTCAGACCTGCTTTTATATAGGTCTCAGTAGATACCTGAGAACATGGATAAGATACCACACTGATATCTAAGACAGCTAAAATAACTACTGGACAGAGAATGTATTCAGGATATAAACACTGGACAAAAGAGTGATTCCCATTGGAAGGTCTGAGACAGATGTTACATTACTCAGAATAATACACAATTTAAAACATTATTTCTTGAGGTTTTCCACTCAATACTTTAGTTAATATACGTAAATGTAGGGTAAATGTGACATCAGAAAACAAAACCATGAGTAAGCATTTCTTTATTGGTAGAGTAACTACAAAGTCATAAATTAAAAATTAAGAGTTAAAGGCCTAGTTTGGTCACTGGATGCTGCAAGTTTAGGCGAGAACTTACTCCTTAGGGTTGTCCTCCGAACTCTGTGCTCAGAACTCACAAACAGGAAAATAAATGTTCAGTTGAAGGTGAAGTTACATAAAAGATGACTACTAAGAAATTCATATCCCTAGACCTTTTGATTGAGAAGAAATTTACTGAGAACTGTTATTTATATATGTATGGCTGGATCACCATCACTACTTATATAAACAATATAATTTTATAAAACTATGTATAAATTGAACACATTAGGTTTTCTGTAGTTAGATTTTTCTTTAAGTCTCCAGCTCACAAATAATGACATGAGAGCTTGGCCTTAGCTTAGGCTTTTAACAGCTTTTGTAACTTATAACTTGCTTCTGTTAATCTACTTTTTACCATGTGGCTTTTTGCCTTTCTTTCATTCTCTATGTCTGACATCCTCCATTTATTGTTGACTTCTCACGGTATAATTTGTGAGTCTATATTCCTCCTCCTCTTCTTCTCTCTCTAGAAATTCTCCCTATGTCTCCTGCATATCTATTGGCAATTCACTTCTTTATTAAACCAATTGCTGAGACACATCTTCACATAATGTAAACAAATACTCTGCAACAATTCTGTAGAGAAAGAGTCAACACAAAGCTACTGTGCACATAGGTTTATTTAAAATCTGGTGGTATATACCTGTAGTCTCAATACTTAGGCAGAAACAGGGGTTCTATGAGTTCAAGGCCAACTTCAGCTACATAGATCCTGCCTCAAAAAAGAAAAAAACGATTTTGCTGTCAGAGGCCCAAATTTTCAGAGCAACAAGCCCGAAAGTGAGGAGGTATGGTGTCTGTAGTTGTCATGTGAATGCCTTCTTCCTTGGGAAGCCCCGTCCTTGCTTGGAAGGCCTCTCATTGTCGAGATGGGACCCACTTTCATGAAGAATAAAATTGGCTGGTTCAGACATTAACCATATCACAGCAAGTTGACCAAAATTAACCACCACAATATATTAAGGAATTCTTACTATTTTTGATTTAGGCTCCATTCGGAATCGAAGCAGAATATGCACATCCTTTAGAGACCATAATTCTCGGGACTGGATTTTTCATTGGAATTGTGCTTTTGTGTGATCATGTAATTCTTCTTTGGGCATGGGTGACTATACGTTTGCTAGAAACCATCGATGTCCATAGGTAAGTAATGCTTTCTGTTCAAGTAGAAGACAATATTTCTCATGTGTGTTGGTGTGTAGGGTGTGTGTTTTTGTATGTGTGGAGGTGTATGTAAATGTCATTGCTTTTGTGTGTTTCTTTTATGTGTGTGGGGGTATGTGTGATCATCCTTACGAGGCAGTTTTTCTCTGTCAATCCTAGAACTCTCAAATCTTGTCATCAAGCTTTCTTCTGTGAATATATCCCACCCCTGCCTCTTGAGACTTAAATTATAGGCAGGCCACCAAGCTTTTATGTGAGTTTCTGGAGATTTGAACTCCTGACAAGCTTGCCTGACATGCACCTGAACCACAAGCCATCTCTCATGCTATTTTTAAAGAGAGAATCATATCATTGAATAAAAGTTCAAATAATAGATGTTTTTGTATAGACTGATTTGTTACCATTTATTAAATGATAACATGTGTCTTGTCAAGGAAAGTGCTCAAGGCCAGCACTTAATACTGCTATAGTGGGCCACTATCTTCAGAGGATGTTGGAACCTGTAGCATCTGCTGTGTAAGGTCACTGCTGGTCTCTGGGTAGCTCTGAGGAAAGCACTTATACGGGTTTCAGATGCTACCTTTCCAGACTGGAGATGTGACATGGAGTTATGTCTAATCTCAGATACCAAATTAAAGAGAATAGACCAGACAAGACTCTTTGAAGTCATTTGATCCCCAACTAAAACAGCACAATGGTGTTTTAACTTTTTAAATACTTGATGCTAATTTCACACAACTTTTCCTTAAAAACATAAGTAATGTTACGAACTTGGTTTTTACCTTTTCTAGATTGTGGTGGGCAGGCTCCTCTAAAGATAAAGTAGTGTTTTTTGAAAATGTGTGTCTGCTCTATTACTGTAGTCCCTTTCTTTCATTTCTTGCTGCCAGGTTGCCATGTATCTTTAAAAGTTTTCGAAATTTCCTAACGTACCTTTTCCTGTAAGGTTGTATTGTTGTTTTCCACTCTGTAGCCCAGGGTGGCCATGTCCTGCAAGTAGTCCTGCTCAGCCTCCCAAGAACTGGGTCTTTGGTGTCATGTGAGCAGTGAAGGTTTTGGGCAAAGTGGAATGTTACCTGCTATCGAGCTGTGACTGTTAATGCCGTGTCTTTTGAATAACCTGCATCGTTTTCATTTCAGTGGTTATTACATTCCTATCAACCCACTCAACTTCATCCCCTTTTATACGGGTTCTCGGCACCACGATTTCCACCACATGAACTTCATTGGGAATTACGCATCCACCTTCACATGGTGGGATAGAATCTTTGGGACGGATGCCCAGTATCATGCATACAATGAAAAGATGAAGAGGCTTGGGAAAAAGACCGAATGAATGTCCCTCATTCACCTCGTGAAGATATGTTTCCTCACCTGGAGATAGTAACTAACATTGCTTCCGGGGAGCAGAAATAAGCACGGACTTAGCTGCTAAGTGACAAGAAGTACATTAATGACCTTTAATTATCTCCCAGATGGGAACTTTTCTACTTTACATTCAAATTCTGTATATGTGGAAATGAATAAATATATATATTTAAGTACAGTTTTCATGAGGAGGCTTTACAGGCCATATTGCTAACCTCGCCAAAAGGTTCCAGGTATTGGAAGAAATATTAATGTACAATTTATCACTTCACGCCACCTGAAGCTGAAGTTGACATTGCCTTTTAAACCTTTTGCATACACTGGTCAGTTCAAAACTTTCTCAACAATAATGTTTGCCTTCTAGTTGACTTTAGACATAGTGTTTTTTAGAAGTGAAAATATAGTGAATTGAATATATTTGCTGACAGAGTGAGTGACTTAACCCCACTCTGGTCTGGGGCTGACCAGTTTAGGACTATTCTTTCTGTGAAGGACTGTAGTAACTTTATTGGCATCTTGTAAATTATCTTATTTCTTACATAATGTATATAGAATATTATAGTCTAAAGATTTTCAAATTCTTGGTGTTTTTAAACTAAAGAGCTCATTTCTGCTGTCAACCCCGAGTTTTTGTGTGTCAAAGCGTTCATTGAAATTGTGTCTTGAGTTTTGTGAACTGGCTTCTATCTGTACCCAGAGCTGTTGAAATAAATATGATTTTTGTTCAGTTCTCTGGTTTTTAGTTGTAACGATTAACTGTCATGTTTTATTCTTATAAGGAAAAGCACAGAAATCATTAAAGGAAATTTTACAATAAAGGAATGATTCCTTTTTTTTTTTTTTTTTTTACTTGCTCAACTTTGCTGGTGTTTGCAGTGTGCCCTTGGTGGCTATTCCATAGTGGGAAGTTCATTGAACTGGGAGGGTGCTGAGGCAGCTTGCTGGGCTTAGACGGCTTTCCATACACACGTAAGGATATACCTTCTAGGCAAAGACTACTGACTGCATCCCTGTCCTTAGTTTTTGTTTCTGTTCTTTTCATACAGGCTCTGTCTATCTTAGGCTGACCTTGAATTTTTAATCCTGCTTCAGCTTTCCAAGTGCTGGGATTAAAGGGATAACTGACCATGACTGACTAGCCATGTCTTTGGAGGATTTTACTATGTGGCCCAGGTTGATCTCACTAGCAATACTCTTGCCTCAGCCTTCCAACTGCTGAAACACAGATATGAACCACCACACTATGCTTGGCCAGGTTCATTTCAGACTTTTGTTTCATATCTGCCTCCCGTGTGTTCCCATGTGTGCTTGTGTGTATGTGTGTGAATTTGTCTTTTACTTCTTTGCAGTCCCTTGGGATAGGACATAAAATGGTGCTGTGCTGTTTGGCTATGATGCTACCTGTAAATTCTCTTTTTCATCTCCACCTTTCACTTTCATGCCTGTGGAATGTATAAAACTTTGGGAGGGAAGCAACTCCTACTGCTTGAGATGGTTGTAAAGATGCTTGAATAACTTGGTGCATTCCCATCAGCATCCCATTCTTTCTCTTCTCAGTATTGGGGAATCAAACCTAGAAACTTGTGCATGCTGGACCAACATTCTACAACAGATATGACAGCAATCTGCTCAATCTATTCACAGAGCATTCCCATCCTGAATTGTGGTGTGGCCTTTCTTTGGCCTCCAGGGAGCCCATATGCTTAAACACAAACACTGTTCCAGTTGGCTTCTGTTCTCAGCCTGATGCAGCCTTCTGAGGGATTACCCAGATCAGAATGGCCTGCAGCTTTGTTCATGATGACTATCTTGATTGATGTGGGAGGGTCCAGTCTTCTATGGTCAGCACCATCCCTAGGAAGGTGGGCCTGGCCTATAGAGAGCTAGCTGATCATGAGCTGCTAAAGTAGCTACAGAGAGGCAGAAAGCAACGTGTCTTCAAGGTCCTTAAGTTCCTGCCCTGATTCTAATCTGGAAGCATAAGACAAATAAGGCCTTTCCTCCCTAGGATACTTTTGGCTGGAGTGTTCTTACAACACCAACAGAAAGAAAACTAGAACACATGAAAATAAAAACACATCTTCAAAGGTTTCATATTCCCAAGTAAGTCAGTACAGAATAGACATTTCATAGCCAAATTTTTCAATAGTTGAAATCTGAATTAATAGATATGAAGGCTAAAATATAAAACTATAATGTATAGCTTTGATTCTAACCTGGGAAATAGTTGGTAAAAGCTGAGTATGACAATGCATACCAATAGTCCCAGCTCTCAGGATGTTGAGAGTTACAAATTCTAGTCCAAATTATAATATATAGCAATACCATGGTTTTTATTTCCTCTCAAGAACAGGATTTCTTTTTCCTTTTTAAATATTTATTATTCCTTTTATATGTTTAGGAGTTTTGCTTGCATGTATGTTTGTGAACCATGTGCTTGTGTGGTTTCCTTATTCCTGCTAGTCCCCAGTTTATGAAAAGGTGCCAACCATATTCAGGAATAGCATCACTCCCTTAGTTAACCAATCTCTGGAAACTCCCTCACAGACACACCAGAGTGCACTGTGTCACCCCAGGTACTTCCTAGTCTAACCAAGACAACAGTCAACATTCATAGTTATTTCTATGTAGGATTTTATTTACTTATTATTTGGAGAGAGTCTTACCATGTAGTCTGTGCTGATTTTGTAGTCTATTTAAGATTTTGAGCCTGTGAGATGGCTCAGAGAAAAAGCCTTAGCCGCCCAGCCTGATGACCTGAGTTTGGTAGAAGAGGAGAATTAATCCCTGCAGGCTATCCTCTGTCTTCACAGGCATGCACACACACACACACACACACACACACACACACACACACACACACACACACACAGAGGTGGGTTGAATGAAAGTGGCTTCCCTAGGTTCCTATGTTTGAAAGTCTGGTCCTGTAGGTGGAACTGTTTGGGAAACATGAGTCGTGGCCTTTCTGGAAGAGGTCAGTCTTCCAGACTGGGCGGTGGGCTTTAAGGCTTTAAAAATATCTCTCCCTCTGCGTGCAGACCAGGCTATAAAGCTCTCAGCTTGTGCTCAAGTGCCATGTCTTTCTGTTTCCTGCCATAATGATCAATGATCACAGACTACCTTCTAAAACTGTGATCAAGCCCCAATTAGATAATGCTTTCTTTATAGCAGCTGCCTTTGTCATGGTGTCTCTTCACAGCAATAGAGCAGTATATAACACACACACACACACACACACAAATAAATGCTTTTTGTTTTTATTTTAGGAATTCCAGGCCAATTTGTTCTACACAGTGAGATCTCCTATCTCCAAAGTTACATAATGGTTTAATATAATTACCAAATACACATTTAGATTTAATATATATACATATGTATACGTATGTATACATGTATATACATATATATGTAATATATATATTAATTCACAGTTTTTTTAGAACAAATCTTGTCAGTTTTGCTTTTAATTTCATTGGAAACTTTACATTAAAATATTTATATATTATCCTTTGGGGTGGGGGATAAGAGAGGACTTAACTGTGTAGCACTGGTTGTCCTGTAACTAGTTCTATAAACAGGACTAATCTCACAAGTAGATATCAGTTTGCCTTTATGCCCGAGTGCTGAGATTAAAGGCATGTGCCATCACCTCCCTGTGGCCTTTCTTATTCTAGTCCACAATAATCTTGTCCTATCTTTCTTCCCACTCCTCTTTCCTCTTCTACTCTTTTCTTATAACACTTCCAAAATTAAAAGTGACTTTCTGTTGGATGGAATCCGGGATTGAAAAAGTGAAATAACTATGGAATTAGACAGTCTTGATGACAATCCGCCAGAGAATTCACTTTACCAGCTGGTGATCTTTCCATCTTAATTTTTTTTCCTATTTATTTATTTTTCTTATTCAGATAGCTGATCCCTCCCCATGCTGGATTGCTCCACTAAACGCACAGGTCAGAAAGTCCTGTAGAGATGGAGACTTGTTCTGCAAATCATTAATTCAGCGCACAGGATCATGGGAACATGTAACAAGATGGCGACAGTGTTGAGACCACACCTTTTCCATGCGGATTTTGAGACAGGGTTTCTCTGTGTAGCTTTGGAGCCTGTCCTGGGACTTGCTTTGTAGACCAGGCTGACCTTGAACTCACTGACGTAGACCTGCCTCTGCTTCCTGAGTGCAGGGATCAAAGCTTGACCACCACCGCCAGGCTGAGACCACACTCTCAAGATACATGTGGGTCACCCACATGGGATTTCATTGCCGTGGACTTGCAGGTTCCCCTTGGTTACAACATGTGTCTTCATGTGAAGGGATAGGAAAAGTAGGTAGTGGAACACTCCTCTAGATCTGCCTATGCCCAGGCACCAGCTGTTCCTAGTAATTAAAGAAATGATTTCAGCCTCAAGGACCCGGACAAGCATTTCACTGAGAAGCCTCTCACCGCAACCCCACACCTGATGCTCCCAAATCCTCCCTCAACTGTTGAGGGTCAATTTGAAGAGCAGAGAATTAGATTTCAGCTGAGGGGTGTGGTTTGAGCTCTTTAAGAATTTAGATATTTATTTACTCCAGAAACATCCAATGTGTCAGTGATCAAACTTTACTGATGTCGAAGATAAGTAGACAGTCTCACACAGGTGAAGATGGCGAGAGAGACTATCGCTAATTAAGTAGATAGAGAGTAACCCGAGAGAGACTCGGAGCCCCTGGCATCCCCTGTTAGGGACAGTTTCTATAATGAGTAACTTGTGAGAAGAAGGACAGCCAAGACTTACCCAGAAGTGAGTGGGCTGGCTGGGAAGAGCGATGCAGGAACAGGGAACAATGTGTGCTGAGATTTGGCAGTAAGAAAGAATGAGGAATGTGTGAGATACCGAAAGAAGCTCGCCACCGGGACAGGGAGATGGTTGAGCAGGGAGTGGAAATGAACCAAGCTAAGTCAAGATGTTCTTGGGCATTTGTTTGGGAAGCCTGCTCTGTTCCGAGGTTCTGTGACAAAGGCAAGCTGAGGTGCAGTGATGTATGACTCTGGGACTCTGTGGCCTGGTTTCCATCAGAGCGCTTGTCGTTTGGGCTTTCTATTTCCTGTCTTGCCTGATGCAGGCTGTACGAAGCACCATTTGAGCCTTTCTGTGGTGCTGTTATCTTGTTGGCTATGTAGTTGCACACCAGCGACATGGAAAGGAGAGGCAGTGGGATGGGTATCAGATAGTGGAGGTGCTACAGGCAGTCTGCAAACTAATAGAAACCAGTTCCTAGGAAACAGAAAACCGATCCAGAAAACTGATTAAAACTGACTAAAGAAGAGACAGTGGTAGGTTTTCAGGGTTTCTGCAACCATTAAGTAAAACATAGTTGAGTCAAATAAGCAATATATCAATTTGTGGTGGAAAGAATTTGAACTTGGAAAACTCTTCCATAAATTTAAAAAAATATGTACTCATTTTAATACATACATTGTAATTATTTGTTCACAGGGTACAGCATGATATATCAATACACAAATATAATGTGTAAAATAGAGTTAATTGGAATATGTGTCACCTCAATAGATGTTTCTGGGATGGGAACATTAAATTTTAGCAGCTGTTTTGAAATATTAAATTCATTGCTGTCAACCATAGTTATTCTATTGTGCTAGAAACATTACAAGATATTTTTTCCTATGTAGTAAAACCCTGTGCAGTTAACCATTCTTTGTTTCTTTCCCAGGATTTGCTGACCACTATTTAATTCTGTATTTAAATGATTTCAACACCCCCTTCCCTTTGGTTTTTCTAGACAGAATTTCTTTGTGTAGCCTTGGCTGTAGAACTAGCTCTGTAGACCAAGTTGGCCTCAAACTCACAAAGAGCTCCCTGCTCCTGCCTCCCTAGTGCTGGGATTGAAGGTATGCAACACCACTGCTCTCTGTGATTTCAACTTGTGACATTTATTTTTTAATTTTTATTTGTGAGCAAGCATGCATACATACAGTGTGTGTGTGTGTGTGTGTGTGTGTGTGTGTGTGTGTGTGTGTCTGGAGAAGTTTTTCCAGTTCAGATTTTCTGAACTGGAGTTAAAGGCAGTTGTGAGCTGCCTGACATGGGTGCTGGGAACTGAACTTAAGTCTTCTACAAGAACAGTTTCACTTTTGATCATAGGGTCATCTCCCCAGCTCCGATACCAACTTTTAAACTTCTACACACAAGTGGGAACATGTGGTCCTCCATACCTGACCTGACTGACTTAAGACAGTGTCTTCCCGTCCCATCTCTGTTGCTGCACCTTATTTTATGAATGGGTAATACTCTGCTATTTATACATCACAGTTGTTCTAGCCAGTTAGTCATCTTTGCATACCTATCTGGGGCAAATTTTATGGTTGTTTGTTTGTTTTGTTATTATTGTTACCATCATTGTCAGCTTGATACAAGCCAGGGTCATCTGGGAAGAGGGAACCTCAGTTGAGAAAATGCCTCCATAAGATTGGCCTGAAGTAGGTTTATCGGTCATTTTCTTGATTAAGATTGATATGGCAAGGCCCAGCCCACTGTAGGTAGTGCCATATCTAAGCTGGCCCTGAGTTTCATTAAAAAGCCACCAGAGCAAGCCATGAAGGACACGCCATTAAGTAGCATCCATCTATAGCCTTTGTTTCAGTTCTTGGCTCCAGGTTCCTGCCCTGACTTACTCCAGTGCTGGATCGTGACCTGGAAATCTGGGCTGAAATAAACTGTTTGCCCCCTTACTTTTAGTCATGGTGGCTGATCATGGCAATAGAAAACAAAGTAATAGGGCACCTGGCTTGAGCTGGTGTCTTGGCTGCTAAGAGACATTCTACAAGAAGCACACTGGTGACTTCAAGCTGCCATTTGGGGAACACCAAGTCTAACCGAGTGTGTGCTGTCTCTTCATGACTCTGCCTTGGTCATCCAGGTGGCTAGCAATATACAATGTAGCTTTGTGTGCACTTGGACATTTGTGTGTTCTATTTTAAGAAATGTCTATTCAGATCATTTCCCTATTTAAAAGTGAGGTTATTTGAGTTTTGCTACTGTTTGAGTTCCTTACACATTTGGAAAATGTTTCCAACATTTTCTCTGATTTTGTACTTTTTTTCTCCATTCTGTTGACTGTTTGCTTATATGTTGTTTGTCCATTCTTTCTTGTCTTTCTTGTAGGTTGTTTCTCTGGTCTGTTAACTGTTTTCTTTGCTCTGCAGAGACATTTCCTTTGATTCAGTCTCAGGTGGCTGATATTTTCCTTTCTTGTTTGTACTTTTGGGGTCATAGCTAAGAAACTACCTCCTCTGATGTCATGAAGGTTTTTGTCTGGCTCATTCTAAGCATTTACAGTTCCAGGTGCTACAACTAAATCTTTATTCCACTTTGAATTAATTTGGGGGTACATTATAAAACAAGATCCAACTGCTTCTCCAGCACTGACTACTGATGAGAATGTACTTTCACCTTTCCTAAACAAGACCATTTGGAGGATTGGATGGTGGTATGTGTGGGTTCATTCTGGGATTTTTATTTGGTTCCATTGATCTGTATGTTGGGGGGTTGCTGTTTTGTTGTTTGTCTTGTTTTGCTGGTGCTAGGGCATTAACTCACGGCTTTATGCATGTTAGGCAAACACTCTACCCTTGAAACACAACCGCAGTGTTTTTTTGTTGTTCTTATTTTAGTGCTTTGGTGCTTTTAAATTTTAATTTAATTTATTATTATTATAAATGATGCCCTTCTTCTGCTCTCCCCTCTCCCCTCTTGTGGGCATCTGTCCTGACACAGAGGGCATCCTTGTATAGTCTGTTCTCACCTCCCAACTTCACTTGGGTTCTGAGGATTTAACTGGCTTTATCAGGCTGACATAGTCAAGTAACAGGTTCCTTTGCCCTCTGAGTCATCTCACTGAGCCTTGAATGCTTCTGTTGTTCACTTTTTACTGCATAATGAAGCTGAGAACTGATGTTTTTAGAACAGATTCTTGCTCAAAAGGCTTGCATTGACTCTACAGGTCTCTCGTGGTTCCTCGTGAGTGCTAGGATTTGTTTCTATTTCTATAGAGTGTGATGGCTCTTGCATTTAATATGTAGATTGCTTCAGGTAGTATGGGCATTTAAGCCATATTGTTTTATAAAGAACCAGCATGCAAAGCCTATTTGATTTATGTCTTCTTCGGTTCCTTCCATCACTGACTTCTGATTCTCAGTGTTTGAGCCTTTTATTTATCAGATTAAGTTTACTTCTGAGTATTTTATTCCATTTGGAGCTATTATGAGTAGGATTATGTTCCATACATTTCTTTTAGTAGCTTTTATATTCAGAAACACAACTGATTTCTGTAGGTTGGTTTTGTTTCCTGTAGCTTGAATGCATTCATTCTGTCTTTTAGATTTTTTATGTATAAAAGCATGTCTTCTTCATAAAGGAGCTATTTTACTTCTTTTTCTATGTAGATGGTACTGGCTTCCTTCTCTTCATGGTACATTTTTTTTTTTTTTTTTTTTAAGATTTATTATTACATAGTGTTCTGCATGCATGTATGCCTGCAGGCCAGAAGAGGGCACCAGATCTCAATACTGATACTTGTGAGCCACCATGTGATTGCTGAGAATTGAACTTAGGACCTCAGGAAGAGCAGGCAATGCTCTTAACCCCTGAGACATATCTCCAGCCCATGTTATGTGCTCTGGCTTTCAGCTTCAGCACCACATCAAGTAGAAGTTACGAGTGTGCATTCTAGTCTTTTTAGATAGACTTAGAGATAGACTTTCATTTTTTTACCTGTTGAGTATAATATATGAACTTTTCATATAGAACATTATTGTACTCTGGTAAATTTTTCTCTATTTAGTTTGACAAAAGTTCTTTTTTCTTTTAAATTGTAAAATAATGCTGAATTTTGTCAATTTTTTTTTTCTGGGATTGTACCTCAGATAGCAGAATGCTTTGTACATATGAAGTCCTGGGATTCATCCCCAGACCATGTCAATCAGGCATGGTTGTCTTTGTTGTCCATTGTTTATTAGTGTTGTATAGCTTTTACACATTGTGAGATTCCCAAGTTTCCTTCCATCTATTTTTAGGAAGATAAGTTACATGTCATGATTTTAACCTTCCTAAATTTACAAGACGGCTTTAGGGAGCTAACATGCAATCAGTCCTTAAACATGCTCCATATTCACTTGCAAATATGTGTGTTCTTTAACTGCTGGGTGTCCAGTTTCTCTCCCTCTCCCTCCCCCTCTGTGTGTGTATGTTTGTGGTGTGTGTGTGTGTGTGTGTGTGTGTGTGTGTGTGTGTGTGTGTATGTGGTGTGTATGGTGTGTTACTGGGGAACAGGAGTTTGCTTTTGTGAGTCTTTAGTCTTGTAGATAAGATAATTTTTTTAATTTCTTTATTTACTCTTTGGGGGTTTTACATCATATACCCCAATTCTGTTCACCTGATGGTCTCCCATATTACCCCCTCATCCCTGCTGTCCCCCCATGAAAGAAAACAAAACAAGGTTAAGCAACCACACAAACAAAAGCAAGAACTAAAACTCCCCTGGGAAGAGAAAAATCTCTGCCTCTCCTTCTCTCCTGCCTCTCCATCCATCCTGGTGGCATTGGAGGCTCTGGTGTGTCATATAGTACACCCCTTTGTCCCATCAGCTTGACTGGCAACTGTTCATTGCAATGAGTCATTGGTCTGGTTCAAGGCCTCTGAGTACCTCACTGGGTACTCACCAGAGTTCCTCTAGGAGATCTTGTAGGTACCATTCCATAGGACCAGTCCCTTCATGAGCTCCATCAGCTCCCAGATGGGGTAGATGCTAATGTGGATCAACCCAAGGCCCACTTGTGGGCCTGGGTGTTAGCCAGTCAGATCAGATCAAGCCACTGGGGTTAAGATGGGGCAGAGAGGATGAACCTCAGGGTAGGAATCCTCACCTGTGGTAAGGGATGGGGGAGGGCTCTCTCCTGAGTGCAGGGGCCAACTTTCTTGCTATAGTGACCAGAGAGAGGCAAGGCCAGCTTTCCCAGAGAAGTGAATGGCAGGGCCAGCTCAGCATAGCCTTCTGATTTCAACACTCACAGTTCGTAAGGCCTCAGACATTATGTCTGGTTCCCACAGACCTGGTCCTTGGCAGGAGTCTGGGTCTGGATGACATCCATTGCTGTCAATGCAGGACCCAGCCTTCAACTCGGACCCCAGCTGCAGTAGGACTATGGACCCCAACATGGTACTTGGCAGCTGCTGAGTCTGGACTGCCCCACCACTGCCCCCAGCAGCAGTATGACCTAGAGACACTAACTTGATCCTTGCTCTTGGGTGTCTGCACGGTCTGGTCTTCATTGGCAACAGGAGAGTGGGGACATTAACACAGACCCTGGCTGCAGTGGGGCCATGGACCCTGGAATGGCCCTCAGCTGCAGTTCTGGCCCAGAGGTCGCCACATCACTGGGTGCATTACAGGACACTCAGTAGATAAAAGAATTTAAACACAGACGCAGAAAGGACAAGTTCACTGAAGTTTGAAAGAGAAGCAATGGGGCAGGCAAGCTTGATGGCTTCTGAGAGAAGAGAGATGGATTTGAGGAAAAGAGATAGCCGTGCTTTGAGTTAGCATCTAAGAAAACAGGCACATCCATCAATGGAGGTTGGTCAGCAGCTGCATGGGTTGGGGTCTGCAGAGAAGCAGGGAGAATATCCTGTGTCAGTTCACACATACATAGGACTTTGGTCAGTATGCAAATAATGGACAGAAAGTGGAGGAAAGGGAACATTCTACTTTTTAAGAGACAGCTCAGAGAAGCAGGCAAGATTAGCTGTGGATCTACCTGTAATTGTACGGGAGGAGGGGCTCGGGTGTGTGTGGGGGAGGGCATTAAGTCCCTTATTTCATTAAGGGGTTAATTGTTTCTCCAATCCCTCTATTATGTTTTCAGGTGGTTCAGCTTCCCTGAGGGGCTGGATCCTAGCCAAGTGATTGACAGATTGAGCTAGATTACCTCTCAAGGGAGCTCCTATATTCTTTCTACTCACTTTTGCATGATATTCTCTGAGCTTTGGAGGGGAAGACATCAATATTCCATTTAGGGCTGAGTACAGATAGGGTACTTATAGTAACTTATTCTTGGTAGTTTGACCAGTTATGAACCTCGATATTATCCTCTGTCTACTACCGAAAAATAAAATAAAATAAAAGTTTCTTTTATTAGATAGCTAGAAAAGGACCAATAGCCTTAAAAGCCATCAAGGATGGACTTCTCCCTACACTGGCTTTGAACCCTATATCCCTCTTTGCTAACTCTAGGAAGGAAAATAAGTGCCCCCTCTATAGACTCCCTGGTTAACAGAATCAAATACTTCTGGCCTTGGGTAGAGATACATCTTGCTCTGTTTCAAAGATTATAACATTACATATGATTGTTTATTCCTTTACTAGTCACTTCAGCTGGGCCTGCTAGCTATGTAGCCAGGAGCTCACTCCACCCTAAAAGAAAGATGACTTACTTGAAGGCATGCTAAAAAGATGAAAAGAATAATTATCCTGTTAAGTAGACAATACATTGATATTTCCTAGCAGCCCCTTCTTCATGCAGCAGCTTACAAAGCTTCTGGTGGCTTGCATGAGCTCTTCCTCAGAAAAGTATAACCCCTGTCTAGTTAGGATACCATGATCACAGCTACTCTTACAAAGGAAAACACTTAATTGAGGAGGCTGACTTACAGTTCAGAGGTTTAGTCCATTACCATCATGGCAGGGCATGGTAGCATGCAGGCAGACATGGTGCTGGAGAAGGAGCTGAGAGGTTTACATCTTGATCCACTGGCATAGCTTGGGCGCAGAAGTCTGCCCCACATTAACACACTTCCTCCAACAAGGCCACATCTCCTAATAATGCCATTCTCAGTGAGCTTATGGGAAATCAAATTACATTCAAACTACCCCCCCCGCCCCCACACACACCCATTTAGATACTGGCCAAAAGCTTGAGCATGTTTTTCCTGATGTTCCAGATTCTCTCTCACTATTTCCCTGAAGACCCCTATCCTTTTACCATGCATCTTCTTGCTAGCCTCCATTCAAGGATGCTGGCTTTCTTGGATCCTAACTAAAACACTGTTTCTCTCTCTCTCTCTCTCTCTCTCTCTCTCTCTCTCTCTCTCTTGTTCATCTCCCTCTTTCCAGCAGCTTTCAAGCTTGTTGGCCTTCTTGTTTTCCTCTCAAACTATAGTAACACTGTTCATGAGCCTTTTTCTGAGTCCATTTTCATTATTTTGTTGGGAGCTAGATAGATAGATCAGCAGCTAAGAGCACTAGATGCTCTTCCAGAGGATCTGGTTTCAATTCTCACCATCTAGGTAGAACTCACAGCCATCTATAACTCTAGTCCCAGGGTATCTGATGCCTTTGCTGGCCTCCCTGAGTACAAAACACATATGTAGTGCACAGCCATACATGCAGACAAAACACTTATACACATAAAACAAAAATAATAAAAATATTTTATTAATGTGACTAAAACCCCACAGGTGAAACCCTGACTTCATTGGTTACAATCTGATGAAGGCTGAGAGCAGAACTAACCTATTCTATAAATAGAAGTGTGTAAGGAGTAAGGTTTTTCCGCCAACCTGGCCAGTCTTGTCTTGCCGCCTCACCAGCCCCAAATAACACACTGAGACTCTGATATAATGCTGTTGGCCAAGTACTAGTTTCTTATCGGCTAGCTCAGTCTTAAGTATTAACCCATTTCTGTTAATCTATGTATTTCCACGTGCTTTCATCTTACCAGGGAATGGGCTGGCGTTATGCTCTCCCCGATCTCTCTATCTTGATTCCTCCTTACTACATCCTCTTTCCTCCTTGTCTCCTAGGCCCACCTATCTTGCTTTCCTATTGGCCAACAATGCTTTATTCATTAACCAGTATGAGAAACATATTTACAGAATGACATCTCCCATCGGAAGTATTTCAATGGTATTTTTATAACACACCCATTTAACAAAATAGGAGTAGTGGTTCTAAAGCATGTCTCTCAGCAGGGGGTGGTAAAGCAGGCCTATTGCATAAAAATATATATCTTTTATAGATATCACATAGTTGGATTTAAGTCCATTTAGTTACTTTTTTTTTTTTTTTGAACTGTCTTAGGGCTTCTGTTGTAACAAAACACCATGACCAACAGCAAGTTGGGGAATAAAAGGTTTGTTTGGTTTATATATCCAAATCATAGTTATTCATTGGAGGAAGTCAGGACAGGAACTCAAGTAAGGATGGAACCCAGAAGCAAGAGCTAATGCAGAGGTCATGGAGGGATACTGCTTACTGGCTTGCTTTCCCTGGCTTGTTCAGCCTGTTTACTTATAGAACCCAGAACCACTAGCCCAGGATGGCATCATGGTCTGGGCTCTCCCTAATTGATTGATAATTGAGAACATGCCTTACAGCTGGATCTCCTGGAGGCATTTCCTCAACTGAGGCTCCTTTCTGTCTGGTGACTCTCGCTTGTATCAAGTTGACACAAAATCAGCCACTACAGAGAGTCTAATCCTTTTACAATTGTTTTCATCACTGTTCTATTGCTGAGAAGAGACACCGTGATCAAGGCAACTATTAAGAGAAAGCATTTAATTGGGAGAGTCCTTATAGTCTCAGAAGTTTAGTACATTATCATTATGGTGGGAAGCATTGGGGCATGCTGGCAGGCACTGGAGCAGTAGCTGAAATTAATATCCTGATCTGTAGGAAGATAGACAGATAGACAGCCAGAAAAACAGACAGACAGCCAGAATCTGGACTTGGCATGCTTTTGAAAGCTCGAAGCCTATGCTCCAACAGGGCCACACCTTTTAATATTTGTAGGCAGTTTTCCTGTCCCAACAGCTGCTCCCAAATAACCACTCAGAAACTTAATATTAATTACAAATGCTCAGCTGTAGCTCAGGCTTATTACTAAGTAGCTGTTAGAACTTAAATTAATCCATTTATATCAACGTATATTCTGTCATGTGGCATTATCTCTCTTTCATTTTGTACCCCCTGTTTCCTCTCCCTGTTTTGCTGGTGACTCCTCTGACTCCACATTCCTTTTTCCCAGCATGCTCTCTGCCCAGAAATTCCTCCCTAGCCATTGGGCAATCATCTTTTTATTAACAAGGAGAGAAATACATATTTAGAGTGTGCAATGATTGTTCTATGGCAATCCTTCTAATCCTTTTAAATAGTTCTACTTCCTGGTCAGTAAGTATTTAAATGTGTGAGCCTATGGGGGGCATTCTTATTCAAACAACCAACCACATTTCATTTGAGTGGTTGATGGGTTTTTATTTTTTGCTTTCTGTAGTTCATCTGTTCCTGTTCCTCTAGTCCCACTATCCTTTGTTGATTTTCATAATGATATGCATTATTTTCCTTTTGCTTTTAGTTTATCTACTATGTGTCTTTGTCTTTTTATGGTTCCTATGAGACATACAGCATCATAGAAATATGATAGATTATTTTAAGCTTATGGAAATGTAATTTCAGCTTCACAGGAAGGTCTTAAATTTTCTCTTCCCTTTCCTCATCTTGTACTATTTGACTCCTTGTGTTTTGATGTCCACCTTGGCCTCTTTTCATGTCAACTTTGAAAAAGTCACTTTCCCATTTCCCCTAAGGAAGTATGAACAATGATGTGTTACCATAATTTCCATTTATTTGGAAAAGTCTTTCTTATCTCTGGCTCATCTAGGGGACCCAATGCCCTCTTCAGGTCTCTGCATGTACCTGCATACATATAACATATACTTACAGGCATTTACAGGTATACATATGTACATAAAAATAAAAATGAATCTTGCCAGACAAGGTGGTACATGTCTTTAATTCCAGAACTCAGGGGGCAGAGGCAGGCAGAACTCTGTGAATTCAAGGTCAGTCTGGTCTATACAGTAAACTCTAGGATAGACAGGACTAAACAGAGAGATCCTGTCTTTTAAAAACAAAAGAAAACAACAATAACAAAAGAAAAAAAAACAAAAAAGAAAACCACCAAACAAAAAACAAACAAAAACAAAACAAAACCCACCCCCAAACCAAAAAACACTTTTCATCCTTTGTTTTTCTATTTTTATTCTGGATACCCACAGCTATTATATTGGTTTGCAAAATGATGTCTAATAATTTCCTTAGACTATATGTATTTTTTCATTCTTTTTACCTTCAAATAAACATTCTTTGAGCTCATTAATCTTTTTCTGCTTGATCAAGTTTATTGTTGAACCCTTCTGGTAAGTGTTTTGGTTGTTACTGTATTATTTAGTTTTCAAATTTGTTTGGTTCTATTTAATTATTTGTCTTTACAATATTCTTATTCATTTTTTTTCTAATTTTGTTTGCTTGTTTTGTAACTTATCGAAAGTCATTTACATCATCATTTAGACTTCTTTGCCAGAGAGCATATAGTTCTCCATTTGGGTAGGGTTAAGAAGTGAACATTTATCTTATTCTTTTAATTGTGTTTTGTTTCCTTGGCTCTTCAAATGGGTGCATATCTGAAGAAAAGGGCTTGGCTATAGCTGGGGTGGTAGACTGCTTATCTAGCATGCATGAAGCTCTGGATTCAATCCCTGCATTATGTGGGTGGGGGAACCCTGAAAGCTCTACTGCCTACAGGGAAATGAAAACAGGAGGCAAGAAGGAAACCAGTTCTACACAGCTTAGATAGTGCTGGCTCAAGCTCCTAGAGTCTGATCCTAAACAGTTTATTTTTGAAATATTTAAGCACAGTACAACTTCCCATAAAGATTTCCTGTGACACTTATCACAACAAAGCTTAAGGAATGACCACATTAAAACTCCTTTGCAAAGTGCATGTCTTTTGCAAAGCACTTGTGACCTCTTCCATAAGAATGGGTTCTATTGATGGAGAAACAGTGCTCAAGATTCTGGGGGAATTCAAGTGAGGCCTGGCTCTATAGAATAGCAAAGATCACCAGACTATTTGCAAGATATTGCACTCCAACCTTCTGGGTGAAAAACAGGTGTAAATCCTTTCCATTGAAGAGAATGCAAGACACTGATGACAGGTGAATCTCAGATAGACAAGGCCCCAAAGGCTTTGGCTGCAGAATGTCTCTTGCTACATGCTGCCATTTTAACCTGCTATCTGGCATGGTGCGAATGGGTGTGGAGTGATCCCCACTTTCTTTAATTGTAGTATGATCAGCTCATGGAAATACCTGTTCTACTGGGCATTTTTACCTGTGGGCTATTATGAAGATGATGGTCTCTTAAGCTGTACTGTTTAAAATACTGCCCCCTACTCCTGTTAAAGCAGGGGCTGCAGAGGATGGAAAATAGGAACAAGGAAGTGTCGCACAGCTAGGATATACACAAGCTTCACTTGAGGAGCTGTATAGACTGATTTCTGCTAATGATTAAGGAGAACAATTGAGCCTAAGGAATTAGCGCACGTTCTTTCTGATATTGGGAAATGTGTTCATGGGTTTCAGTGTGCATCATAGCTTGAAACAATTGACTTCGTGCAACTAGAAAACAAAGAATTGGATGGTTAGTTAAGATAATTGTACAGTGAAAAGTGAAACAAGTAGCTTGTTTTTCTGGCAATTATAAAAACTACTGCCCATGTAAACAGTTATAGCTGAAAGACTCCTGACCCTTGGGAAGTCTAAAGGAAAAAAGTTTAATTTTGTGGGTTCTTGGGGATAATTTGTTTTTCATCTGTAATACATAAAATGTTTAATAATGTAAGGGATATGGAAAACATGTTTCTTTTTTTAAACTTGTATTTATTGTAATCATTCACTTAAAAATAGAATTTAACTACATTGAAATTTTTATATTGTTGAAAGATTCTACTAGGGTATATAAATTATAAGGGAGAAAATAAAGAAAGTAGAAGGAAAATTCCAAAAACAAAAACAAAAACAAACAAACAAACAAAAAAGATGTAGACAGAAAGAGGAGAAGAAAGACATCAGAAGTAGTTAGTAGGAAGTTACTGCAGAAGGGAAACAACAGGCTAGAAGAACAGAACAGAACAAGCAAAAGAAAGAATAATAAAATGGAAGAAAAACTTTAATCCTTTAGAAACAGAGTCTACATATTTTTCTCGATGACCCTGCATCTCATTCCCAGTCTCTCTGACCTGCGGAAGGCTGAACCGGCTGCATTATAGAGACTTTCAAGACACAGTAAGGTAGGTACTCACTGTAAGTGTTACAGCTCTGAAGGGAAAGGTATCCTGGCAGTCAGAAGCCAAGGAATACCCACACTAACTTCCTCTAGTTTTCCTGGTCATCTTTCTTCCAGTTTTTATAGGTATACCTCTTCCTGTACCTTTTCTTTCACCTTTTTTTTTTTTTTTTTTTTTTTTTTTTTTTTTTGTGAGGCAAAACAGAAGCTGCCTCTCTGCTCCTGCTCCCCATCCCAGGGAAAAGTTTTGATCTCTCTGGATTCTAAACTGTGTGGGTTTGGGAGTAGGGGTTAAAATAGGTAAAAGCTGTTCTTGCCTGTTTCTATGTGGCTGACCTTTGACTTTATGCTTACCTGGGGGTACTTTAACCTCTTATCTAACTCTTATCTCAATTCTGGGCTTGTAATGTGGCTAAATCTGTTTCTGTGGCAAAGTAAGAGATAGGACATCTCGTCTGCCTTCTAACTGACAATGCTATTACAGATGTCATAGACAGAATCCTTGGATATGGACAGAGAACACAGTATCAAAGCTTAATTACATGATTATGTGTTGGCTGTCCTCAGTTCTTCACTGACTGGGACAGCAGATGCCAGGTCCTTTCAGGGCGTCCTCAGAGGCCTCATGTCATGGTTTGATTATCAAGTTTCCTACAAAGGCTCATGTTGAAGGCTTGACCTCTGGCATATTCATGGTTCATAGATGAGGTCTTGGGAGTGTTAAAGTATAAGAGTACTCATCTCATGAATATGCTAATGCACAGGTTTTTTAATAGGTGAGTGGGATGTGAAAAGGAATTAAGTTGGAAGAAGTAGGGTGTCAGTCCTTGGTCAATTCCTTATCTTTTTCTGTTTCTTAGTGGCTTTAGATGAGCATCTTCCCTCCATTACACTGTACCACGATCGTGTCACTGCCTTGCCGCAAAGCACTGGGTCCAGATGACCTAGTACTACATTCCTGAAATGACAAGTCAAGTGAATATGTTTTTCTTTCAAATTGTTAATCTCAGGGATTTTTTTACAGTGAGAAACAGGTTTTTCCCCCCAATATGGAACTCTCTACAACACTGCTGCCAAGAACCCTAGAATAAATAATATATAGGAGAGAGACAAAGACAGACACACAGAGAGACACACACTGAGACAGAGAACAAATAAGATGGAATGCTCTGTGTGTATGCATGCTGATAGAAAGAAATTAAACTTCATCTCTTTGAATGGAGGAATATACAGAATCTGTGCCCACCACTACACTGTATAGTAGTTTGCTATTGCACATTTTTTAATAGCATTTTTGATAATTTCATGTTGGTTATTTGAGACTCTGCCATGGTGGGAATATTTACATCATATAACCCAGCAAAAACTCTGAAAGTAATCCAGTGCCCACCAGAGAACTATTAACAATATATTAACTGTTTCCCACTGAGGACTATTAACCGTTTTCCAGCACACAGTAGGACCAATGTAGAGCTCCATGACCACAGAATTTCTGTGAGGTAGGTAGATTGTAGACAGCACTCTGGAAGATGAGAATAAAAGTTACACACATAGAAACAGTTCCTGAACTTGATGAGAATAGAGGTGAAGCTGGAGTAAGGGTTGTAAGAGTTTAAATATTCAACAATGGATGTGTAGGCTGGCATTAAAAATAAAAGCCAGCACTATCTCTCTCAATGCCTTTTTCATGTTTGTACATATATTTCAAATAGGGTCTGCATGTTAAATTTAGCTGTCAGTATTTAGACACATTAAAGACTTAGCATTCAAGATATTTTAAAATTCACAATTAAGATGAATAAGAACATACATGACTATGAAACAACAAAGGAGTAACATATGCTCCAGAAAAACTGGTACAGCTGGCTCACATGTAAAATAGCTCACAAGTGCAAAGACCAAGTGTTAATTTCATTGAACCAATGCCTTAGAGTATGTGTTATGTCCTCCACCAGGTTTGTGGGAAACCATTTCAAAAAGCAAACTTCCAGAACCATAGCATCTTAGATTTGCAATAGACCTTAGCAAAAAATTAATACATGCATCGTTATTTCTTAGAACATGTGTTGTGGTTTAAATCAGAAATGTCCCCATAGGCTCAAGCATATGAACACTTGGTCCCCGGAAGCTTGTGGAACCTTTCGGAGGTGGAATCTTACCAGAGGAAGTATATCACTGGGCAGGGGCAGGCTTTGAAAGTTCATAGCTTTGCCTACTTCTGGTTTTTTCTTTCTGCTTCTTGCAGGCAGATGGCGATATGAACTCTGAGCTCTGGCCACCTTAGCTACCTACTCCTCTGCTACTGTGATTTTTCCCTTGGGAAGTGTAAGCCAGAATAAACTTGCTTCTATAAGCCTCTTCTGGACATGCTATTTCATCACGTAACAGAAAATTAACCAATACAACACATTTGTCAATCAAATATTAAAATTAGAAACCCCTCCCATCATTTTGGTTGTTTTTGGCAGGGTCTCACATAATCCAGGTTGCTTTCCAGCTCATTGTAGTGGGAACTAGGTTGATGCACTTGACTCTGTTGCCTTCACACCCAAAGGCTGGCGTTATAGGCATATGCCACCATACTTGGTTCATCCCCTGTTTACAATCAAGAACATTAAAAAATATTTCTTTAAAAAAAGAGATTTTAATGTATTTTTAAAATTTTAATTTATATGCATTGGTGTGAGGGTGTCAGATTCCTTGGAACTAGAGTTATAGACAGTTGTGAGCTGCCATGTAGGTGCTGGAAATTAAACCCAGGGACCTTTGGGACTGAGCCATCTCTCTAGCTCCTGGTTTTATTACTTTTTATGTGTGTGCCTGCCATGTGTGTGCAAGTGCCCAAGGAAGTCAGAAGAGGATGTCACACCCCCTGGAGCCAGAGTGATAAGTGATTATAGGCCACCCGACTTGGGTGCTGGAAATCAAACTCAGGTCCTCTGAAGGGACAGAATGCACCCTTAATCACTGAATCAACTCTCCAGACCCTAATTCAAGGATGAATATCATTAATGCTTGAGTCATGAAAGCTTTAAAACACATGTACTTAAATATATACATATACTCACATATACATACAAATATTTGAGAATTTAAAACAATGCCTTTCACATTATTATTATTATTGTTGTTGTCATTGTTTTAAGTGTATATATGTTTTGCCTACATGGACGTTTGTGCACCATGTGCCTGCCTGCTGGTGGCAGAGATCAGGAGAGGGCATCGGATCCCTTTGAACTATAGTTACAGATAGTTGTGAGCTATCGTGTGGATGTTGGGAATTGAACCTGGGTCCTCTGGAAGAACAGCCAGTGCTTTTATTACTGGGCCATTGTTCCAGCCCCAACACATACATACATTCTGTAAATTATCTAGGTGCTTCTCTTATACTTAAACACTAGAGAATGGATAATCTAGCCAACTTTTCAAAGACATATTAGGGCCACAGGCATCTAAGATGTATGAGAATTCTTCAGGTAGTATCATATAACTAGTGTAATCCCAAAAGTAAAAACAAAACAAAAAGTACCTCATGACCCATAAAGGGGGCAACAAAAAAAAAAAAAAAAAAAAAAAAAAAAAAAAAAGACGTCAGTCAAGGAACAAAATAGGACTCCAGTAAGAGAGTCTTGTTTGTGTGTAGTCACTTGTCAATAGGCCCCCACCCAGCCACAAATTAGTGAGGTTGCTGTAAATTACTAACATGGAAACCTTAACTCTATAATTTTGAAGTCAATGGTTTTAGCTCTCTGTTTTCTTTTCTCTGGTTTTCCAAGGTTGCCCTTTGGGGAATGATTTTTAGAAATGTAATTATAACTCTGGTTTCAAACTTCTGAACCAAGTAATCAAACACAGGCTGGTCATAGTGGAAAGCATGGAGGCTTTTTGTTGTTGTTTTTCCCAAAGCTCTGTCAACTTGAAGTAGGGACTCTGGATGGCAGTTTCCTCCCCAAACATTCCCCTCCCAGATATGTGGTAGCTGGTTAAGGAGGCACCTAACTGGACTACATGCCAGCACTTGGGAGCTTGGAGACAAGAAACTAGGAAGGAGTTCAAGGCTAGACTCAGATGATACATACTAAGTCTGAGGTCAGCCTGAGCTACATGAGAGCCTGTCTGAGAAGGAAAAACAAACAAACAAACAAATTGCTGCTGTGGGGAGATTTGACAGTGTTTTGAAGTTAGCTTCTCTGTAGCTGTCTTCCTGGTGAACCTGTAACCCTTTGGGCGTGGCTTCAGGTGGACGGAAGTGGGAAGAGGGAAGCTTGAGGCATGGCTTCTTTTAGCACAGTCTTTTCTCTTGGGTCAACCGATCCAATACGAAGGTTCTTCATATTTTTCTGTGTAAGCTGATCACCAACAAACACCCATGTATCATTTCATTTATCTTGGGTCTAGTGAAAACATTACACCCATGCCTTCACTTCTCTGCTAGTATCTCGGCAAGTATGCCTGTCTTTCTTTATTTCTTTACTTTTTCATTCTTAATTACTTACTTGAGGCAGAATCTCACTATTTAGTTCAGGCTAGCCTTGAGTTCTCTGTTCTCCTGCTTCTGGCTCTCGAGTGCTGGGATGATGGGTGTGCACTATCATGACTTGATTTTTGCTTCCTGTTAAATTCTTATTTGTATGTATGCATGGCCCTATTTACTTATCCTCAAGGGGGCCAGAAGTGGTATCCAATTCCCTGGAGCTGGAGATGCAGACAGTTGTGGTTTTTTGGGAATGAACTTGGGTCCTCTGAAAGAGTATTATGTGCTCTTTACTGTGAAGCTGTATCTCTAGCCCCTGAAACAGTTATATTGATTTGATGACTGGTTGTGGAAATTCTCAAGGAGAGGCCGATGCTTACAATGACTGCCTTCTTTAGTTTAGGGTTGGTCCCTGAATGGGTGACAGACAAATTTAGGTACCTCACTCACTAGTACCACTAATATTTGGTGCCTTAGCTCTGGCATTCCGGTTATGATGTGGAGGGTGGGATGGGATGTGGGCAGGGCAGCCATATGTGCCACAGCTCAACTTTTGAAGGCAGTGGGCCTTCTTAGAGCCACAGAGGCCACACAACCTGTCAGCCTTATTGGTGTCACTTTCCAAGCAACCGAATTCCCTTTGTTCTCTAGCGGCTTGAGACCTGAGTTTGGAAGAGAAGGGACATCCAGTCAGTGTTTCATGCTCCACAGAGGGAAAAAAAAAAGTCTAATGAAGTTATTTATAGATCTGGATTCCTTTCCAGGTGACAGGTTTTATTCAGGACAGTGTATTATTAGATGGTGGAGAAAGAGAAAAAAAAATGTCCAATATGAAACACACCCAGCTGGTGTACAGCCTTTCTTCTTGGTGGCCATGCCCAATGGATTATTTACTCAGATCCATGCTGTTGTTAAATCCAAATGGCAACCTTTGCAGAACAACATCTGCTGCAGATGTTGCAACAATCCAAGTCCTGCCCAAGGGTGGTTATTTAATTCTCCGCTTTTATGTTTCTGCAGCCACTTTGTGAATGGGTGCCATTTGTCTGTATTTCCTGCATTACAGGATTTAATCATAACGCCAAACCAAATCCTTTGTCAATTCATGAGTAGAGTCTTATTTTGTAATTTTCAGGGTGTCACAGAAGATGCCTGGTATAGGTCCCGCTTGCAAAGGATATTGTTCTGCCTCGTTCTTTGTTGTTGTTTTTTCCTAGAAGGACACAGAAATATGTCTAAATTAAAGACAGTATCTGTAAATTGGTAGAAATTGAGCTTTAAATAAAAATGCAGTGTTCTGATTTCTAGTCATAGCCAGCCCCTGCTGTGATGAAATCACAACCCTTAAATTTGCACTATTGAAGCAATGATCATCAAGGAGAGAAGACAGCAGCTGGTTGCATCTCAACCCCACTCTGCATTCTGATGCCTCCAGGTAGAAATCCTAGAGATGCTACTTAAAAGGCTCTACTAACAACCCAAGATGTGTTTTCCACAAACATGGTTCTGGGTCATGGTTCTCTCTCATTGATAACTGCCTTTAGCTGTCATTCCACCTGCGTGGTCCCTGTCGCCATTTGGTTTTTGACGTGGGTCTGAGCCAAGGATTAATGCAAGCATCCCTGGCTGCCAGCCCTGTGCTGGGCCTCCTGGCTCCCACTCCCCGGGGCGGGTAGTGCAGCGCGCAGAGCCGCCGCGTCGCCGCTGTCCTCTGGGTGGCCCCAGCGCGCACCACCGCTCATTGAGCCCTGGAAGGTGAGGCGAGAGGAGGCTGGTGCTGAGCTCGCCAACTCCACCCGGGCCTGGGCAGACAAAAGAGGCCTGCAGTGCAGCTCGCTGGGACGCGATGGCCCGGCGCGGAGGACGGGTGCTGCTGGCGCTGTGCGCTGCCCTGGTGGCCGGCGAGTGGCTGCTGGCGGCGGAAGCCCAGGAGCCCGGGGCGCCGGCGGCTGGCATGAGGCGGCGCCGGCGGCTGCAGCAGGAGGACGGCATCTCCTTCGAGTACCACCGTTACCCCGAGCTGCGCGAGGCGCTGGTGTCTGTGTGGCTGCAGTGCACCGCCATCAGCAGGATCTACACGGTGGGGCGCAGCTTCGAGGGCCGGGAGCTCCTGGTCATCGAGCTGTCCGACAATCCCGGTATCCATGAGCCCGGTAAATAAGCTGCTTGCTGTTAGGACCCCAGGGACGGGAAGGGGGAGAGGTGGGCCCGGTGCTGATTCCCGGGGGAGTATGCCTGGATGGAAGGTGGGAAGTGGGAAAGAAACCTAGTGTCCAGCCTCTTCCCCATCGTTCATATCTCCGACCCTTTTGGTGAACACAGACAAGAGAGGGCAGGAATAACAGGCAAGCAGATCCCAGAGCTCATTCCCCTGGTGTTCTCCCTCACAGATGGTCAAACTCTCAACAGAATGAAATTGTGAGTTCTCAGGAATGCAAACACCTTCCCCGCAAACAGGAGTAGAAAATAAGGTGCAGAAGGCGGTGTCTCAGAGGAGACTGGGAGAGTCGTTTATCATTTGTTTGAGAATTTCCAAAGGACCAGCTTATTGGGCGCTGCAGGCTCTAGGCACCCACCTCTACCTATGTGTGAGCATTAAGTACATTCCGGCTATAGATACTGGCAAATTTTAAAAGGTTATTGACGATCTAGGTGTGGTGTGCATCTATGTAATTCTTCCTACCAAGGTGGAAAGGGGGTCTCTAACAGGCACACAAATTCTGAAACTGCAGATGGCCTTACTAAGGGAAAATAGAACATTGCATTTTGCCCGCTCTGCTTTAGCCTTTCTGAGACAGACAGTTCATAACCGGATTTTTATCTCCAGTAACCATCGTGTTAGGCACTTTTTTTTTTTTCCGAATTGTATTAAAGTACGTTTTAATTTATGTTAAAGGCTGTTGGCTTAGTATTACAAGGGTATTTTAAACAATGTTTTGGGACCTTTTGGGTTATGGTTATGCTGGTTCGAAAAGATTTAGGCCTGAGATTTCTGTTGATAACAGAAGCGCACTAAAGCAATCTGAGCATTAAAATCAGTATGGAATACATTTTATTTTTATTTTTTTTAATGGCAAAGGAAACACAAAAGCTAGGCTAAAAATTCTCATGTAGGCCATGAAAAGTCTCCCTTCCTCCATCTGCTCTTGAGTTTTCTTTCATCCCTGGGTCTCTTGGTCGATTAGCTTGGCCTTGAAAGTGGTCGAGGGTGGCCTTTAACTCCTCCTGATCCTCAAGCTTCCAAATCTTAATAGGATTATGGGTGTTTCCCACCACTCCTGATTTTTTCCTCCTCCCCCTCCCCCCTTCTTTTTGGTCATTGTAGGATGCAATTTATGAAGGCTGAGTAAGCCTCTTCACCAAGGCATGCATTCAGCTGCCTGCATAGTTTTCCTAGTTTCCTCATGGCATATAAGGACCAGCTGAGAAGGGGTTGCAATAGGCGATGACAGAGATACCTTGGTCTTTAAAATGTGCAGTGTGTGGATTGACCAATAGTAACCCTTTAGAAAACATTCCTTGCCTATGAATAAGGGAGAAGAAAGGGTGTGAATGAATCTGCTGTGAAACCCCTGAAATCAGGTCCTAGCAAATGTTCACAAAGGATTGCGTCTCTGTTCATCGTGTAAATCAGAATCTTGACGACTAGTGTTTGCATAGCTATTGGAAAAATGAAGAAAAATATGCTTACATGAAGATTCATTTTCAACCAAGTCTCACAGCCAAAACTGGCCCCTCATGACAGTTAGGGGATTGTGCTGCTTACCCACAACTGCTCCTTAAATGATTGTTCCAGTGGGTCTCTTCAATTATTTAGAGGGATTTTTATGAAAGCTACAGTTTAACACTATGTTGCCTTGCTTCAAAAGTAGAGACAAAATGATTGAATGATATTATTGCAAGAATATGATAGATACTGCAAGTGAAAACAATTTTTTTGTTTGAATATTTGAAATTGATTATACATTAGGAACTGCAAATCAGGCTGAAAAAAGTGACTTTTTTTTTTTTTTTTTAAATGTCCTTCAAATTCTTTCAGAAAAAAAAAAATCCACAAATGTCTGCATGTCTTCTGAGGTAGAAATAGGTTCATTCAGTGTTTTTTATTTTGTTTTTAAAATCTTGCACCTAAGAGCTAAGTTCGATGAATTATATACAAGGTGGTTCCTGCTCTGAGGAGGATGTTGAATTGGATGTTTGGCACAAAATTATGGGGCAATAAGTCACTGGTGAAATACAGAGAAGAATACTAGGATATTTTGGGTAAATGACCTAGAGCCTAGAGAGTTCGTGACAGAAAGCAGAAAGTGAACAAATTATTGAAATTTATAAATTTTAATATTGCTCAAGCCTCTATTGTTTCCCCCCCCCCTTTTTGTTTTGTTTTCGAGACAGGGTTCCTCTTTATAGTTCTGGCTGTCCTGGAACTTGCTCTGTAGACCAGGCTGGCCTCGAACTCACAGAGATCCACCTATCTCTGCCTCCAGAGTCCAGGGGTTAAAGGCGTGTGCCCCACCATCATTTGATGCTCAGACCTATTTTGGAGGAAACTACATGCCATAACTAACGTCATCTCAAAAGTTCATTTGAGATTTGTTTGCAATATCAGTCATTTAAGACACTATGTGCTGGGGTGAATGCACGTCTCTGTGTATGGGTGGAGGTCAGAGGACAACTTTCAGAAGTTGCTTCTCACCTCTACCATGTGTGTCTTGGGAATACACGCAGACTGTCAGGCTTGGTAACCGGTGCCGTTACTTCATGCCGGCTCTGAAGTAACACTTTTGATTCTGTCTTACGTTCATTGACTTGATTGAAAATTTCCATGTCTTTTAAAAATATTCATTTAATTTTCAACAATGAAAGAAGAGTCAAGTTTGTTTTATTGTTGTTGTTTTTTCTTGATCTAAACAGTTTTGGAGGTAGCTGAGTAGCAGAACACCTGCTTAGGGTCTTGTGTTGGATCCCCAGTACAGAAAACAAGATGTAATTATTTCTATGGATTTAATCCCTAAATCCTAACAGCCCTAACAGAACAGTATATCCCTCAAACAACAGCAATGACAACAACTGGAGGTCTCCTTTGGTTAGAACAGCACTTTATGGGCAGATACTTGTTGAAACACACAGCTTTTCTCTTTGGCAGAAGGGAGTGATCTTTGTTTAGCACAGTCTGTGAGCTCAATTTATTTCCCCCACATGATGCCCTTAATTATTCACCCTTTGAACTCATCAAAAGGGAAAGGAGTCCAGGGAGATGGGTTCCATCAGTGAAGTGCTTGTCACCCAACATGAAGGCAGGAATGGGATTCCCCAGAGGTCATGGAAGAGCTGAGCAGAGAGCCTTTGTCATCTCAGGTCTGGTGATACAGTCAGGGGACCCTAGGAGTTTGCTGGCCAGCCAATCCAATTGAAGCACCGAGCTCTAAGATCAGCAAGAGACCTTGTTTCAAAGAGTAAGGTGGAGCGTGACCGAGGAAGGTATCAGTGTTCTCTCTGTACCCTCCCACTTACGTGCAAGCAAGAAAGCACACATACACACATTCATGCATGCATGCACACTCAAATCCCTTTTTGAAATCCTCAGTGAAAAATATCTATGCATATTCTGTGATGATTCCTTGGGAATCAGTTGATTTATGACTCACTAAAATATACATAAAACCTTTATTAATTTATATATAATTAGTAGGATCCAAATGCTCAGACCATTCTTTCCAGGGGTAAAAACCCATTTGTTTGCAGCAGTAATTGTTTACATGCAGTTTGAGCTTGCTTTTGGGAAGCCCACCTGATTGACAGCTGAAATGCCTGCCATTTTAAACCATTCCTGAGAACATGAATTTTTCCTCTCACAGGCTGGAATGATGATTTTGGATTTATTCCCCTCAAATCTGTAAAAATTTAAAGTTCATGAGTGCCAGTATGTATTTGCCAAATATCGTGATGAAACATGTTATGCTGAAAAAAATACCCACAGAGCCTGAAAAAAACAAAACAAACAAACCCATAGAGATTTTGATGAAGTGTGTGGGTTTTTTTCTGTTTGTTTGTTTGTTTTGGTTTTGGTTTAGCAATTTTGGTTTGAAATAGTGTGAACTGATTGCAACCAAACAGGAACTGTCAGTGAAGATAGATGTTAGATTCTGGAGAAAAATCTGAAGCAAACCACACAAGGTCAAAAGTTATTTTTAGACTGGATGAGTCAACAGGGCTTTTGCCAGAAGTTACATTCTTGATTGACTTGTGATTGGTCAGTGGAAGGAAGGAGAGATTGATCTGGCCTATGACCTTATATTCTGTCCTCAGACTGTCCAGGTTTGGGATAGAATCTAAGGCTGGTGTATGCTTGGCCAGGACATCCATCACCCTAAAGAGGCAGCTTTTCTAAAGATATATTTTATTATAAATCATCTTATTTCACATGTCAATTCCCTCTCCCTCCCATCCTCCCATGACCCCGCCCCCATCCAATCACCCATCCACTCTCCAGGGAGGTTGAGGTCTTCTATGAGGGATCATCAAAATCAGTCAAGTTATTTGGGTTAGGGCCTAAGTCCTCATCTGTGTATCTAGGCTGAAAGAGGGGAATGGGCTCCTAAGGCCTGTTCATGCACTAGGGACACAACCTGGTTCCACTGCCAGACATAGACTGCCCCATTCTCCTAGCTGATACCCACGTTCATGGGATCTGGTTTGGTCCTATGTTGGTTCCTCAGCTGTCAGGAATTCCCGCTTGCTCAGGTCTGCTGTTTCTGTGGGTTTTCTCAGCATGTCTTGATCCCTTTGCTCATCACTCCTCCCTCTCTGAAACTGGATTCCAGGAGTTCATCTCAGTGTTTAGCTGTGTGTGTCTGCTTCTGCTTCCATAAGCTACTAGATGAAGGCTCTAGGGAGTCATTTAAGGTAGTCATCATTCTTATTATAGGGGAAGGGCATTTAAGGTAGCCTCTCCACTATGGCTTAGATTGTTAGTTGGGGTCAACCTTGTAGATCTCTGGACATTTCCCTAGTACCAGATTTATCTTAAAACCTATAGTGGCTCCCTCTATTGATGTGTCTCTTTTCTTGCTCTCCTCTATTCATCTCCCCACTCAATCTTCCTGATCCCTTATGTTCTCCTCTCCCTCCTCTTTCTCTTACTTCCCTTCCCCTCCCCCTATGATCCTAATTTGTTCAGGGGCTTTTATTCCTTTCCCCTTCACTGGGTGCCTATGTATGTCTCTTTTATTGTCCTCCTTGTTTCCTAGCGTCTCTGGATTTGTAATCTGGTAAACCTTTGCTCTATGTCTAATATCCGTACATGAGTGAATACATACCTTGTTTGCCTTTTTGTGTCTGGGTTACCACACTCAGGATAGTTTCTACAATTACCATTCATTTGCCTGCAATTTTCAAGATTCCATTGTTATTTTTCCCTCTGAGTAGTAATCCACTGTGTAAATGTACCACATTTTCTTTATCCATTCTTCAGTTGAAGGGCATATAGGTTGCTTCTAGGTTCTGTCTATTAGAAATAATGTTGCTACTCTTTCTCCTAACTCCCTCTCCCCTCCATACTCCCAATTTGCTCAGGAGATCTTGTCCTTTTCCCTTCTGTGGGGGACCATATATGTCTCACTTTCTCTCTTAGGGTCTTCCTTGTTTTCTAGCTTCTCTGGCAGTGTAGATTGTAGGCTGGTGAGTCTTTGCTTTATGTCTAAAATGCATATATGAGTGAGTACATTATATGCTTCTTTCTGTGACTGGGTTACCTCACTCAGGATGGTTTCTTCCAGTTCCTTCTTCCATTTGCCTTCGAATATCAAGATTCCATTGTTTTTTCCACTGAGAAGTATTCCATTGTGTAAATGTAACACATTTTCTGTATCCATTCTTTGGTTAAAGGGCATCTAGACTGTTTCCAGATTCTGGCTATTACAAATAATGCTATGAAAATAGTTGAAGAGATGTCCTTGTTACATGAAATGTGCATCTAAGAGTGGAATTGCTAGATCTTGTGGTAGACTGATTCCCATTTTCTTGAGGAACCACCATACCGATTTCCAAAGTGGCTGTATGAGTTTGCACTCCTGCCAGGAGTGGAGGAGTGTCCCCTTTCTCCACATTCTCTCCAGCGTAAGGTGTCATGGTGTTTTTGATTTTAGCCATTCTGATAGGAGTAAGATAGTATATAAGAGTTGTTTTGATTTGCATTTCCCTGATGACTAAGGATGTTGAGCACTTTCTTATGTGTCCTTCAGCCATTTTAGATTCCTCTATTGAGAATTCTCTTTTAGTTCTATATTCCACTTTTTAATTGGATTATTTGGTGTTTTGGTGATGAGTTTCTTGAGGTTTTTTTTTTTTTTTTTTTTTTTTTTGTATATTTTGGAGATCAGCCCTCTGTCAGATGTGGGGTTGGTGAATATCTTTTCCCATTCCGTGGGCTGCCATTTTGTCTTATTGACTGTGTCCTTTGCCTTACAGAAGCATCTCAGTTTCAGGAGTTCCTATTTATTTATTTATTTATTTATCCCAACAAATATACTTTATTTTTTATATATATATATTTATTTTATATAACCAAGTCCATTTAAATGAAAACAAATATTTATAGACAATATTTGGGAATTTGGGCGTTGTTCTTTCCAAACTACTTCCTGCTGGTAAGGGGTGCTGTTATGGGAGATTCTAAGAAGATGCAGAAATCCTGGCTGTAGTCTGTAAGGCTGCTTGGTCCAGCTGTTTTGAATGTAGAATCACCTGGTACTCTGTTTCAGGCGGTCTGGCGTGATCAAACCACATTAGTCTGGAAGGAATCCACAGCTTTTCATTTTCTGTGGAAACAAAAATAGAAATCCTTTTCCCCAGTAACTTGTCCTTGAACTTAAATTTTGGAGTCAAAGCATTTTTTTTTAATTTAATTTATTATTTTACATGTCGATCCCAATTCCCTTTCCCTCCCTCCCTTTCTCTCTTCTTCCCTCCCTTTTACCCTCTCTGCCCTCTAACCTGTACTCTAACCACCCTCCCCTCCCACCCCCCACCCCAATTCCATATGTAGGGGAATGCCATCCAGTTGGGGTTACGTAGATCTGACAGGTCATGTGAAGTAGGGACTAGGGCTTCTCTCCTGTCTCTAGGTTAAGGCAGTTATCCCTTCATGGGAGGATGTGTATGCAAGGAGGAGGTCCTATTTATTAATTGTAGATCTCAGTGTTGTGATACTGGTGTTATGTTCAGGAAAAGGTCTCCTGTACCAATTCATTCAAGGGTACTTCCTACTTTCTCTTCTAAGAGGTTCAGTGTGGCTGGATTTATGTTGAGGTCTGTGATCCATTTGGACTTAAGTTTTGTGCATGGTCATAGCTATAGATCTATCTGCAGTCTTCTACACAGCAGCATCCAGTTATGCTAGCACCATTTGTTGAAGATGCTTTCTTTTTTCCATTGTATAGTTTTAGCTTCTTTGATGACACAACTTTTTATGGAAACTGACATGGGAAGTAGCAAAGAATCATCTCTACTTTGTACCACATTGGTTGACCTAAGGAATAAAGTCCCTTGTGCTTCACACTCAAGTTCTTTGGAAATATATTAAGGAATACAGAAGAGTCTTAGGAAGGGTAGCATGTCACCCCAGAATTTCCTAAGTTCATTCAATGCAGCATCGGTGCATGGTTTGACAAGCGTTAGACAAATAAGAACAGGCTTGTTCATTTTGAAATTACTCAGCATAATTTATATGTGAATCTCTAGATTAGCTGTATGCAATATAAGAAGACTATCCCTCCCCCAAACTTCAGCAGTACTGGAGAATGAATCTAGAGCCTCCAACATGGTATAAACTTTCTTTCACTGAATTTCATCTCCCCATCCCTGTTGGGTTTATAAATACCATATTGGCATTCATTATCTTATTATGAAGAATTCATTTTTTTATTAATTTATTTTATTTTATATAACAAAGTCCAATTAAATGAAAACAAATATTTATACACAATATTTGGGAATGTGGGCGTTGTTCTTTCCAAACTACTTCCTGCTGGTAAGGGGCGTTGTCATGGGGGATTCGAAGAAGATTCAGAAATCCTGGCTGTAGTCTGTAAGGCTGCTTTGTCCAGCTGTTTTGAATGTAGGATCACCTTGTACTCTGTTTCCGGCGGTCTGGCGTGATCAAACCACATTAGTCTGGAAGGAATCCACATCTTTTCATTTGAAGAATTCATTTTATAAGTCTTCAGCAGAGCACCTCATAAGGAAAGTTCTTTATGACATGAGCATTCTTTGTTGTTCATAAGTGACTGGTATAATGGTTTATTTAATCACTTTTTACTTACTACATGTGCTTACAAGAACATGAGCAAGATTCCAAGACCATGAAGCATAAGATAATTTTGATAAGAAAGGTCAGTTAGACTGAGTCATTGAAATTTGTGTTTCCTTATTGGCTGCTTTGTGCTTTCATATTTAATTTATTATTATTATTATTATTATTATTATTATTATTATTATGATGATGATGTGTCTATTTGTGGCATTGTGTCCATGAGAGCAATACCCAAGGAGGCCAGAAAATGGAGACAGATTCTCTGAAGCATGAGTTAGCTTGCATCCATCATGGGTGCTGGGAAATGAACTCAAGACCTCATCAAATACTCTCTTAACTGCTAAGCCATCTCTCTACTTCCCTGCTTTCTTTTGTTATAAACTCACATCTCACAAGAATGCCACCAGGCCTGAGGAGCATAGTCTATACAAATGAATATCCCGAAGTTAGGAGATGGTCTAACTAAAGAATTTCCCATTACTCAGTGGCTCTGGGAACTGTTGGTTGAGTCTTCTCAGAAGGGCTGCCAACCTCTTGAGTGTTATATTGACCTGGTTGACTTCTCCCCTGTTCTTCACAGATGTTTGACTTTTACTTATTTTAAAGTGAGGGACTTTGCTTTTGTTTCAATCTGACAGACCATTTTACTCGGTAAGGACAAAGTGCTCATTGTTGTAGAGTATTTTCATGGTTGTTCCTTGAGGTGAACAAATACATCTAGGACAAATCTGGTATTTTCATTGGCAATCTAAATTGTTTCCCCAGAGCCGGGAGGTGGTGGCACACACGTTAAACCGAGCACTCAGGAGGCAGAGGCAGGCAGATCTTTGTGAGTTTGAAACCAGCCTGATCTACAGAGCTAGTTCCAGGGCAGGCTCCAAAAACAAAGAATACCCTGTATGGAAAAAAGCTAAAAATTAATAAATAAATAAAAAATAAATAGTTTCCCCAAAGAATTTATGATGACCTGTATGTCCATCTCAGCACCAGTGAAAGCTATTTGGAACTGGCTTTTTCATGCCTTCCCAAGTTTTTTCTGCACTGGGGTTCTTTCTTTGTATTTCTACGATTCTTTGGAAAACAGGACGAAGACTAACTACATGATAATTTTGATGTTAAAAGGACTTGACTTCAAATCCCATGTTTTGTTTTCAGCTAAGTGCTCATGAGAAAGCCAATTTAATTACCTTCTCACAGTTCACATATCATCCATGAAACTATAAAAGCATGATAAATAAGATAAAAAATGTAAAGTTCTTAATTCAATATGTCATAACAGTTAATTCACCTCTGCTATGGCATTTTTTGTTGTTGTTGGCCTGTGTGTTCTTCTAGCACTTTTGTGCTTAGGGGTTTTACTCTGTTTGTTTTCTCCTTAAATGTCTAGGACAGCTGTTGTGATTTGGCTATGAACTGTGCCCTGCAGGCTCATGTGTTTGAACACCAGTACACCAGTAGCAATGCTAGGGAGCTGTGAAACCTTTAGGAGGTGGAACACTTTTAGAGGAAGATCATGGGGGCATGCCTGTGGGTTTATACTTCAGCCCTATTCCTTGCCTGCTCTCTGGTTCTTGACTGCCAAAGAAATGTGACCAGCTGGCTTCTTCCATTGTGCCTTCACCACCACAGCAGAATAGATCTCCAACTGTAAGCTGTAGGAAACCCTTCTTTCCTTAACTTGTTTTGGTGGCCAAAGCAGCAAAGAAACCAATGAAACAACACTTCAGGCATGGTGGCCACTGCACGGGTATCTGTTGAATAAATACACACTTTCTCAAACAGGCAAAAATGCTCATTACCAAACAAGGCTGTGATGAAGGTCATGACGGAATGCAAGTGAGTGTGCCAGGAGTATGATAACAAAGAGTGATGAGAATGTGTATAACTATATTTTATTACATGCAGCTTCTCATGATGGAGAAACTCACTGTTTTCTCGAGGAGCAAGGGTGTCCTTGCTGTGTCGTTGAATGGGAAATTCTTTGTCTGTGGATTCCTTTATTTCATAAGGTTAAATTGCCTTTTATAAAGAAAGTTAAATAAAAGTTCAAAGTAAAATCAGAATTTCTTTAGTGACTTTTGACTTCAAAAAAATATCTATATGAGTGGCTGGTGAGATGGCTTAGTGTGTAAAACACAGTCGACCTGAAGATATGAATTCAGGCTCCAGGGTACCCATGGTACAGACAGAGACTTGACTCTCTCAGGCTGACCTCTGACCTCTACACTCCCAGTGGTAGCACACATGCTTACCCTCATATGTTCTCACACAAATGAACATAAGTGCAGTGTGATCCTAATTGGTCTTATCAATAAAAACCCAGAGTCAAGTATCGAGGTAAATGCTGAAAGATCAGAGAAGCAAAGGAACAGCCATAATCGTTTCTTTCTTCTCCAAATCCTCAGATCAAAAGGCCCAAATCCTATCTCTGCCCCCTCCTTACCACTTCCTGTCTTCCATCTGTATAGACCTCCAGACCTCTATGGTTAACTAATGGCTACCTCTACCCTCTGATCTCCAGGCAAGCTTTATTTGTCAGAAGACAAACAAACAATCACAACACATAAGAAATAAATAAAAAGTGTACCAGTGATTGGTGGTGCATAGAAAGAAATGAATGCTTGTTATAAACACAGAAGCTATGCATCTCCAGGTTTTAATTTTATTTTTCCTCAGGAAATGATAGTTTGACATGCACTTTACAGTGTCATCAGAAGACCTTTTGGAAACTGGCTAGTAGAGCAAATGCACTCACATGTGAAGATGTCTAAGTGTGTCCTTCCCTTCCCAGTAATTATTGGAACTGCATGAACCCATCAGTTTGTGAATGTGTCTATTGCTTTAAAACTTCATAATATGGCTCTTTCCAATAAAACCCACTCAAAGAGAAGAACTGTTTATTTAGCTAGAACTTTTAATTATTTTCAGATGATCAACCTACATTTTAAACTGTCCCCAAATGAGTTATCCTGAAGGAAGAAGATTTGGTATGTAGAATATTACAGGGCAAATGTTTAAACAAAACCCAGAGAGCTGACTAGTACAGTACACTCAGGGATAGCTTTCTGAGGCTAGTAAATATTTTGCTCTTTATAGAAACCTGTTTACTGTGAAAAGCATCCTGTCTCTACATCAATCATTTAAAAATCTTCACTTAAGGATATTTCATTTCAAGAAAAGGCTTTTTTTTTTCTTAAGTGATGTGGATCATGCATTTTTTTTTAAATGAACCTAAATAAAACTTTCAAGTTAAATTTAGGTTGCTAAAAAAATGCCTTGCTGTGGTTTTGCTTGCTAGGGTAATTGGGATAAACCCATAATTTATATGATCTGCTTGCTCATGGCAGACAGCTCCATCATGTTCAGATCCAGAAGGGATGCTGTCTTAATGAACATTCCTAGTTCCTCTTCCTACATCATACCAACCATGCAAATCCAGAAAGTTTCACTTTTGCCAGTTTGCTTTTACTGCAATTCCACTCCCCTAGAATCCCCCTAGATCCCCCCCCAGATCCACCCCCTTTGGATCTAAAACTAAACTCAGATCAAGTATTTAAACATGTTTAGGGCAGTCAAAAATTCTGACCAGTATTTTTTAAACAATTAAATAAATAAGTGTTTTTATTTTATGTATTTGAATGGTTTGCCTGAATGAATGTTATGTGCACTTATATGTGCCTGTTCTTTTTGGAGGACAGAAGAGGGTGCTGAGATTTCTAGAACCGAGATTTCAGGTGGTTGTAAACTCCATGTAGGTGCTGGGAACTTTGGTCCTTAGGAACTTTGGTCCTCTACAAGAGCAACCGAGCTATAACTTTTATTTCTTTGCTACTAATTACTTTTTAAACTTTTGACTGAAACTGCCATTTCATACCAAAATGTATTTCTAATAATAAAGTGGAAGTAATACTTCCACTTTAATTTAGGGATTACTTAATAAATGCTCTTCATATGTATAGTGTTTTATTGTGTTTATCAGATCCTTTGAGATAAACCCTTTGCACATTTTTCTGTAAAGTTTTCTTCATGTATTCTCTCTCTCTCTCTCTCTCTCTCTCTCTCTCTCTCTGTGTGTGTGTGTGTGTGTGTGTGTGTGTGTGTGTGTGCCTACCTGCTAGAGCATCATGTGGAGGTCAGAGGACAGCCTGCTCATTTCTCCTTCCTTGTGGATCTCTGGGATCTAACACTGGTTTTCAAACTTTATAGCAAGTGCCTTAGCATATTAAGCCAGCTAGCAGGTCTCTTCCTTTAGTTTTTCCTTCTCTCTTTCTCTCTCCCTCTCTCCATCCCTCCTTTCCTCCCCCTCCCTTCTCCCCCTCTCTTCCTCTTTCCCTCCCTCCTCCTCTCACTCCCTTCCTCTCCCCTTCCTCCCTCCCTCATTCCCCCTTCCTTCCTCTCTCCTTTCTCTCTCCCATCCCCTCCCTCCCTCCCCACTTTCTCCTCCCTCCCTCTTGCTTCCCTCCCTCCCTCCTTCTTTTCCCAGTGCAGGGGTATGTGTTTCAATCACTGTAGTATAACCTTTAACCTACTACATCTAGCTCATGCTGACCTCAAAATAGCAATGGTCATCCTGTCTTAGTCTCCCAAGTGCTGCGAATATAGACATGAGACCTGCATCTGGCCCTTTACTTCTTCTGCCTTGCTTGGGTTTACCCTTTCACAAAAGATGAAATTCATTGTCACACTCTGATAACACCTTCAATTCTGGAAAATGTCTGTTGCATACAGATCCCAAGGTCAATGGCCTTACCATTTTATCCTGGACACTGCAAACATAAAGATAATGGACACAGGAGAAGCTGCTAGACATGCTACAGGCATTTTCAGAATGAAATGGTTTGTTTTCTAGGAAGCAGGGTCTAATTTCTGGTTTTTAAAGTGCATGGTCCTAACAATAATTTTCTTTGTGATGTTAGCACAGATGTTTTTTGTTTACATTTACTAGAGGGAATTAGTCTTATTATTGTGGGAACTTAGTAAATATTAATCCAGACTTTGGATTTCTCCAGCATCAGGGGATTAGATGCTACAATTTTGGAAATAGCTTTAAATTGGCACAATCCACTGACCATCCCACACTCCCACAAAGAGAAATCATCTTAAACGGATTCCCTCAATGCTGAAATCCACTGATGAAAGCTAATAAAACAGCAGCAAAATATTTCTGTATTTACTATATAGACAAATAGTTATTAGTACTGTGCAGAAACACATTCTAAAATATGACAGACACATCGACTTTTGTGTAAGTTTTGATGGTGGCAAGATAGTTCTTAGAGCAGATATCATCTTAAAATGCTTAAGATTTCAGATTGATATTTAACATTTATAGATGTCTCATAAAGTTAAAAAATAATCATTTATAAACTTTATAAACTGTTTTTCATTTCAGGAATTTTCTTTGGCTATTGTCCCCTTAAAATGTGATCACATATTCTCCCAAGGTTTTTAAGTACTTGATCCAAATTTGCCTCTTCTTTTGTGTGAGTATTCACTGGGCTCCTCTGGGGTCATCTTGGAGAGGCCAGTGAATATGAACGCTCCATCTTTCTCTCTTCTCTTCCTCCCTTTTAGCTGTGACTATCAAAAGAAGACAGAAGAGTAACCTATCTTTAAAATTTATTTAAAGATTATTTTATTATTTTATGTATTCACATTTTTTTCCTGCATGTATGTATGTGCATGTTTGGTTCCTTTGGAGATCAGATGAGAGCATTGGAGGCCCTGACACCAGAGTTACAAATGGTCATGCACTGCCATTGGGTGCAGGGAATAGACCTTGGGTCCGATGTAAGACAACAAGTGCTCTTAACTGCTGAGTCAAACTCTCCAGACCCTAATTTGTGGCTTTTGCCACAAACATGCCTGAGTCACAAACACCCAGGTGTGTATCACCATGCCTGGCCACATATGAGTCTGTGGACCCATATACCATCAGTCGTAAGTCCACAGCTGTCTCTCTTTTGGGATGCCTATAGGATGGGGTCTGTTGTTTCTATGGCACATAAAGAATTAGTGCTTACTTTCATATGACTTGGAGTGTGTAGGGTCCTTCTTCTGTTGAAAGTGGTGGGGTTCTCATTTATGGCGCCTGCATCCAGTCCCAGACACTGGAGGAAAAGAAAGGAAACCCTGAGTTTTCTTTCTTTTTAAAGATATTGTCACATGATCTTATTCCCTACAAAATGCATGTACCCTGCTATCACTTCATAGCTAAATGCACATATACACATGCAGGCAAAACACTCTCTCATACAAAATAAGTAAATCTTCAAAAATTATGAATAGTTTTATTTTAGGAAAGACAGGTAACTCAAGGTGTTTATTTTTCTGGCAGGTTATTTTTAAGAGAATTTATGGAGACCCGTGTCTTAAAATAGTCATATTTTGGTTAAATCTCTGCTGCCTCTTTTTCATTAGACAGGGATAGTCTGTGACAGGCTACATAAAGGAGCCTTATTCTCTCCCTTCCACATCCTTGCACTCCCCCATTCCTTTATGACAGATATCAGAGCTGGGAAAAAGGGCTTCAAGAATGTATCTGTAAAATCCTCTGAGAGTTCATGGCTTGAGTATTGCTTGTGTTGGAATTTTCTTCTCTCTGGAGGGCCATCCTTCCCTTTAATTTCTTAGTCAAACATACTAAAGCTGCCAGAAGATTGCAGTAACTTGTGGCCATTTATAAATTAAATTTTCTGAAGTTGTCTGGAAAATAAACATGATTAATTATACATGAGCAAGTGCAAGCACCTAATGAACATCCTACTTTCAAAGTCTAAGACACATTTTTACGTGAGTAGTAAGCTTTCATGTTACCAAGTTATGTATTGGTATGTCCTCCTGTTTTTTTTCTTCTAACATTTTTTTTTTACTTATTTGTTTGTGTCCCTCTGAGCATGTATGAGCATGTGCATGTCATGGCACATGTTGTGGAGGTCAGAGGAAGACTTGCTCTCATTGGTTCTCTCCTACTATATGGGTTCTGGAGATTGAACTCAGGTCATACAGCCTGTTGGCAAACTTTTTATCTTCAGAGCCAGCTTGCTGGCCCTTTCCCATTTCTTAAACATAGGTTTTCTAACTCACCTATTATTTTCTGGGCCCAGGATAATGACTATTGGGAGTGGGCTAGTTAAGATGTCTGTTGGATCTGTAGTAAATTCTCAGTGTATTAATGAAAGAATAAATACTTCAAAATAAGTGATAAAACATGTTAGATGTACCTACCAGCTTTTGCTAGCCATTGCCCATGAGTGTGCAAGCTAATGGTATGTCCGGGCAGTCTTGTCTTCCTTCCCATACTCTTGAGGAGAACTGAGCCATCTCTCTAAGCTTTATTGTTATATTTGTAGTGTCTGGCACGTGTCATATTATCACTAGTAGGGTCCTGTGTTAATGCCATAAGTTGGTCCTCTTTCTTATTCTGATCCTTTGTACATAAAGCCCTCACTGTACATGGACCTTCAGATTTGATTCTTCTTTAGACGTGGTTCTGGGCTGGTGAGATGACTTAGCAGATAAAGATGTCCACCACTAAGCCTGAGGCTGGTCCCTGGAACCTATACCATGCAAGAAGAGAACCAGCTCCTGCTGGATGTTCTCTGCCCTACACACATGCACGCACACATGCATGCACCCCACGCATACACTCTACAACACAGCCATACTCACACATCTACCCACTCCTGCACACAAAGCAAGCAAACAGATGTTAAAACAACAACAAAACAAAACCCAGCTCCTCTTTCTACATCGTGGTGCCTCACACTGGCTGTTTTCTTGAATTAGAACCAAAGTACAAAACGGGCTTTTGGTCCTCTGGTGAACAATCCTGGAAACTGTGAGGGAAGGGCTACACACAGCTACATGTGACACTTATTTTCAATGAAACATCATTTCAATATTGGCTAGGAGTATGTGGGGTGCTAGAGAGATAACTCAGAGGTTAAGAGCATAGGTAGCTCTTGCAAAGGACCTTGGTTCAATTCCTAGCACCTATACATTTGCTCAGCTGCCTATAACTCCTGTTACAGGGGCTCTGATGCCCTCTTCTGACTTCCACAGGGACCAGGCAAACACATGGTGAACAGACTTACATGTAGGGAAAATATTCATACAGTAAAAATAAAGATATGAAATAATAATAATAATACTAAAAGAATAATGTGGCCCCATTAGACAGAGTGATGATGAGGAGAAAGTCTTTGCAACAAAGTGGACAATCCTTAGTATCCAAGGAGATACAATATCAAATACTGTCACCTGGGAGGAATTGGCAATTCTAATTTGTGTTGAAAATTAAGTCATAATAGGATATAAACCTGTGGATGTGGACTAAGTTACTAGCATGCTCCCTTGTAGGTTTTGAAGTATGTGAAATAGAAACTATAAAGGGGGTTCAAATGTGTGTAAGGAGTAAGGTTTTTCCTCCTGCCGCTGGTCTTATAACGCTGTTGGCCAGGTACTAGTTTCTTATCGGCTAGGTCTCTCTTAATTATTAACCCATGTCTATTAATCTAAGTTCCACGTGGTCTTATCTTACTGGAGAAAGAGGCCGGCGTTCTGCTCTCTCCATCTTCCATCTTGACTCCTCCTTACTACTTCCTCTTTCCTCCTTGTCTCCTAGTCCTGCCTATCTTGCTTTCCTATTGGCCAACAGTGCTTTATTCATTAACCAGTATGAGAAACATATTTACAGAATAACATCTCCCATCAAATGTGCCCGTCCAGCTGGGAGAAAATCTGCCCTGCCTGTGGTTTCAGGTGAGAACTTCAGTCATTTGACATGGTTTCTTCCTAACTTTTCCCAGCCTGCCATGCATGTGTAAATGTCTCTAACACTTTGTGTCTTGACTGCCTTCCATGTATGTATAAATGCCTCTAACACAGTGGACCCTGCCATACTGTGTGCCTTTGAAGGAAGAACCTTTATTTAGCTTCAAGGACTTTTAGAAAAAAAGTGTCTGCTTATTATTTTAAGTGCATTTAAACGTTATGATAATTGATGGAATTTGGTACATCACAGTGTCTAAAAGTTAACCTAATCAGATTAAAAAGGGGAAAACCAAAAGGAACAAGCAAACATGTAATTGATTACTTTGTGTGGCTATGGTAAGATTTCATCTATCCCAGATTGGTTTCTAGCTGTCTGTAAAGCTAAGGATGGCCTTGTCTCAACCTTCCAAGTGTTGGATTTGCAAGCCTGGATCAGGACCCTGCAAATGCTAAGTGGACACTCTACTAACTGAGTTGCATCTCCAGCATGACTTTTTTCTTTCTTTCTGAGACTATAGGAATTATTTAGCCAGTTTTCTGATTTTTAGAGACACAATTTCTCTATGATTGTAGACCTGGCTGTTCTGAAACTTGCAGTATAAACCAGACTGCCTCCAACTCACATATCTGCCTCCCAAGTCCAAGAGCTGAGATCAAGGGCACCACTACACTGACTTCAGTTTTGTGATGCTTTTAACTTGAAAAATTTTAACAGTATTGCAAGTGATAAGGCTTGCTCTAGGTTCTACTGTTGCAATAAAAATCCATGAACTATGATAATTATTTAAAAGTTTTTAAAAGGCCTCTTACTATTTCTAGCCTTCCAAGTGTTCTGCTAATAGTTACTTCAGGGAATTGGTGAGACAATTCAGTGGATAAAGGTGCCTGCCACTGAGCCTGAGGACCTGGGCTCAGTCTTTGGAAACTACTTGGTAGAAGAAGAGAACCAAGTCCTGAAAACTGTCCTCTGACCTACTCTGTCTCTGTCTCTGTTTCTCTGAAACATACATATGCCCCTATTTTGTGAATGCACACATGCACACATATGCACATGCCCACACACAATAAGATTAATAACGAAAACATGAAAAAGTCATTGATTTAGGTCCCTGGAGAGGAGTTTGGCCCCTAATGATTTTTAATTTTTGAAATATTTTCCATTCTTCTTTAACTCTTTCAGTCTGTACACACTGTATTTTAAAATCTCATGCAGCTGACAGAAGTGTGAGTCAATGTGAGTTTGGAGCTACTTTTCCTAAGCATGGAAAGTTCTTATTTTACTGCTGTTATTCCTTTAGTGTTGAAGTTGACCTCAGTGGTTGCTGTAATTCCACGAGCTCTGCATATGGGGGTGGGGGATGGGAGAAGGGAATGAATGAGCATGTGTTTCTTGAGTGAGTGTGCAGATGAGTGAGGTTTGCTGGTATTTTCTCAAAAATTTATTGGATAAAGTTAATGTGTTTGTGGACTCTATAAAGACAGTAGCATAAGGAAAACATTCATACTTGGACCAACATTTGCAAAAGGCTAAGACAGCTCTTCTTTGAACCATGTAATATTTTCCATGATGTTCTCAGACCCTGGTCATATGCTATGGTATCAAAGGGCCCTGTTAACAACATTCAGGTATAAGCACCCTACTAGGATAGATCACCAAGAGGAAAATAATGACTTTCTCTCATGAGGTAATTGGAAATGCTACATAGAAACACATTCAAACCTGTTCTCATTTGGAAATCAAACTCTGCATCTAGAGTCTCTGTGTTACTATAGCCACCTCAGGGTCAATGTAGTAATAACAATGAAATTCCCATATGAATGGTAGTCAGAAAATCAAAGAGATGTTTCAAGAGACATGAATGGCACCTGGTGGCATAGTGGCTTGTGCTGGGTATTTGGCACTCAAGAGGCTGAGCTGGAGGATTGCCATAAGTTTGAGGCTAACCTGAGCTATCTAGCAAGACCTTGTCTCAATAAACAAATAAAAACAAAAGAGGGGAAAAATAAAACAAACAATAGCATATACTAAGTAATTAATAATAGAGGGTTAAAGGGAGAAAGGGAAGTATGGAGTGAAAGAAAGGATTTAGTGGATATTTATATCTAATTTTATCTACTATTTATTATATATTGATATATATTTATGAGTATTGAAGAAAGGGTCAAAGGGGATGAGGGAGGAGTCAGACAGGATAATAGGTGGGTGAGAAAAACAGCTATCATGTGTTTTCTCTTTAGGCAGAATCTAACTATACATCAAACATTAAAGTAGAAGGACAATTGTTTGTTGAAGAAGGAAAGGAAGGAAGTGAGGGAGATTCAATGATACATATATGTAAAATGTCATAATGAATCCATTATTTTATATTATGTATGTGTGAAATGTCTTAATGAAACTTACTATCTTACATGCTAACTAAAGCAATTAAGAAGTGGACACAACACTTTTTAAAAGAAGAGGATCATATTAGATGAAGGTGAGGATTTGAGTAGGGTTAAAAGATGAATTAACATTTTTTTTGAGACCAATTTTTTTTCATTGTGTAGCTCTGGCTGTTCTGGAACTCTCTTGTAGACCAGGCTGACCTCAAATTAAGAGAGATCCATTTGCCTCTGCCTCCTGAGTGCTGGGATTAAAGGCACACTACACATGGCCTAATAATTCTTGAAAATGGAAGAAATGGATAATTCTCAACCTTTAAAAATCATTCCTTTTTCTTTTTAAGATTATTCCTATTTTATGTGTGGGTGGTTTGCCTATGTGTATGTGTGTGCACCATGTGTGTGCTGTTGTCCAATGAAGCCAGAAGAAGGCATTGGATTCTCGGGGACTAGAGTTATGAATAGTTTTGAGCTGTCATGTAGGTGCTGGGAATCAAATGTGGGTCCTTTGGAAAAGAGACCACTGCTCTTAACCACTGAGCCATTTCTCCAGCCCCATTTATTACACTTATTAAAAATTGTCCTTGTTCCTAGTGTGTGACATTACTGGCATATTTCCATTGTGTCAGTGGATGCAGTCTGGGAGCTGTTATCTTTGGAGTCTGTTTCTTCCATGAAGGAAGTAAAACAATCTTGAGTGGAGAGTGTTCTAAATCTTATTCAGTAAATTTAACTTAGCAAAATCTAGGCAATAATGTAGTTGTATGATTATATAGATTATTCTGTATTATACAATTATAAGCATAATAGTTAGGTAATAATACACTGTAATAAGCAGAGATTGCTCATTATATCCTCAGTAACTACTGAATACTTTTTCTTTTTGAGACAGGGTATGATTATGTAGGCTTTCCTCTTGCTTGTAGAGCAGGCTATCCTTGAACTCACAGGCATCTCTTGATGTCTGCCTCCTGAGTGCTGGGATTAAAGTCAGGTCTACCACATCTGGATTGTTAGATACTTTCTAGTAATTCATAGAATAAAAACATGTTAGATAGTTTTGATTTTGCTAAGCCAATTTCCACCAGTTAAATATAGCTCAATCAACATTCTGCTTTCACCCTAAAAAAATAAGTATTTAGTGTTGGGCACAGTGGCTTTGCTCTCAGGGCATGGAGGGGCAAAATGTCTTAAGGGTCAGTGTGGATGGATAACGTATCTATACCCGGTCTCAAAAATAACACACTGAACATGCTTAAAAACAAAGCATCAAAAATAGAAACAAGTAAATCAATGATGTAGTTGTGAAGCTGAGAGAGAACCCAGTCTGCAGTGTTGCTTTCCAAATCGGCAGCTGCTACAGAACATTCACGCAGCTGCATCTAACCCTTGAATAATGATCATGTAGTCTGTCAGATGACTTGGAGCCAGAGATCCACTACTCAGAAATATTTAGCATTTGGCTAATTTTTCCAATTATAGGTTTTTGATTAGGGCAAATTTATTTTGAATTACTGGTAATGTTGAGCCCAATCTTCATTAGTGTTCCTTAGAACTGTGAAACATTAGAAATATAGTTTTTTTTTTATCCTGGCTGGAAGGAACATTCTCTTTTATATAGATGATTGTTTTGAGCTTCAGAAAGAAATGAAGCAACATGTGCTATGTTTGAAGCCTAGAGTGCCTGGAATTCATTTTCTGATATAGTTGGGGAATGTATGAAGCTATTTCTTATGACTGTGAATTGGTGGTGTGGCTTTGTTTGCAGAATTTACTGGATCATGACTTAACTGGTGTACTTTCAGTTTGGTAGAGTGGTGCTTCCTGACTTGTGTGATGTGAATGTTTATGGGTATGCCAAAGGTGGATGGGCATGGCTTGGTAGAAGAAAGTCAGGAAAAGACTGAAATACATCATTCTAGCACAGTGTAAGCAAATGCAGAGGATGTTATTTTTCTTGGCAGTAAGATTCACTCTCTGGGAAGAAACAAGCTTTTGTTGGAAGGCTTCTCTGAACTTGTTGGAGGGTTGGGCTTCCAGGACAGAGAAATGAGCTAAAAATAAGCAAAAAGCAGAAACACACATGTGGAGTCTGTGAGGAGATAGATAGATAGAGATAGAAAATATATATATATATATATATATATATATATATATATATATAGAGAGAGAGAGAGAGAGAGAGAGAGAGAGAGAGAATGAGTTGATGACCAGGATCTAGGAAATTACTGAGATGAGGATTAGCAGATTTACTTTATTCACAATATCATGCTTTATGAATGTATGACTTTGGCAGATAGGAGGAAGTATTTCATCTTGCTTCAAGATACATATTGGCAGTTACTGAGGATGTATCTTAGTAGTAGAACATGTGCTTAAGAGAATATACTAGTGCTTGGGTTCAGTGACAAGTGTCTTAGCACTATAAGAAGCACCAATCTTATAGAAGAGAAAGTGGGGACTAGCTTTGAATGTACTGACATTGAAGGCAATTTTCTGAACATAATAGCAATAGCATACACATTAAAGTCCACAGTTAATAAATGTGACTTCATGAGACTGAAAAGGACACAGTCAATAGGGCAAAACATCAGTTTACAGAATGGGAAAAGATCTTCACCAATAGAGGACTAATATCCAAAATATGTAAAGAACCCAAGAAACTATACATCAACAAACCAAATACTCCAATTTAAAAAGAGAATACACATCTAAATAGAGGGTCCTGAATAGAGAAATCTCAAATGTCTGAGAAACACTTAAATGTTCAACATCCTTAGTTATCAGGAAATTGTAAGTCAAAACTACTTTGAGATATCATTTTACACCTATCCATAATGGCTAAAATCAATAACACAAGTGACAGCTCATTCTGGAGAGGATATGGAGTAAGGGGAACACCACTCCATTGCTGGTGGAAGTGGAAACTTGTACAGCCACCATGGAAATCAATATGGTATCTCCTCAGAAAAATGGCAATCGACCTACCTCAAGATCCATTTATACCACTCTTGGGCCTACACTCAAAGGACACTCCATCTTACCACAATGACATTTGCTCAGCTATATTCATAACAGCTTTATTCATACTAGTTAGAAACTAGAAACAACTGAAATGTCCCTCAACTGAAGAATTGATTTAAAAAAATGTGATACACTTAGACAATGGAGTATTACTCATCTGTTAAAAACAATGATGTCATGAAATTTGAAGGCAAGTGGATGGAACTAGAAAAAAAATCATCCTGAGCAAGGCAATCTTGGCTCAGAAAGAGTAAGTATATACTTACTCATAAGTGGATATTAGCCAATAAGTAAATGATAGCCATTCTACAACTTACAGACCGAGAATGGCCAAGTAAGATGGAAGGCTCTAAGTGGGGCATATGGATCTTACTGAGAACTGGATATATAATATATTTCTGGGATAGATTATGGGTGGGTAAGGATGGAAATAACAGGAATCAGGTCAGGAGAGGAATGGATGGTGAGAGTGTGGGGAGAAGAGACTGGATTTCTGGGCAATTGGGGGATGATGTGGAAATCCAGTGCAGTGGAAAGTCCCTGGAATCTATGATGGGGACCCTAGTGAGGACTCCTAGTAATGGACAATTCCTATCTTGAACTGTCCATCTTCTGTAACAAGGTAGGGCTTTCAGTGTAAGACTCGGACACCAACCCATCCATAAAACCCTCAGCCCACAATCTGCCCTGCCTGCAAGTTAGATTAGGTCAATGAAGGCTCAGAGCATGGGGGAGTGGCCAACTTATGGTTGGTCTAATTTAAGGCCATGCTACAAGAAGAAACCCATGATGGACACTTCCTGTGTGACCAGGAACCAGAAACTGTATACTCCACAGACATAGGGTAGAACCAAGTAAGACTGAACAAAAATGAAACAAAAACAATGAAATTCCTAATGACATTCTGCTATATTCATAGATCTCTGTGTAGTCCAGTTGTCATCAGAGAAGCTGCCTACAGCAGCTGATGGTATCAGATGCAGAGACCCACAGCCAAACATTAGGCAGAGAAAGAGGGGGCCCAAGTTGGAGGTCTTCATCTGATCTCTCCCCTCAGAGTTGGGAGAACCCCAAGGAAGGGGGGTGGTGGATTGTGGCAACCAGAGGGCTCCAGGACACCTGAACACAGCCCACAGAATCAATCAGGGCTCATGGGGCTCACAGTGACTGAAGCAACAACCACAGAGCCTGCACAGGTCTGAGCTAGGTCCTCTGCATGTATCTTATGATTATTGTCTTGCTGTTTTGGGTGAATTCCTGACAAGGGCAGTGGGGATGTCTATGATCGTTTGCCTGCTCTTGGGACATTTTCCTCCTATTAGGTTGCTTTACCCAACTTTATGTGAGGGGTTTGTGCCTGATATGTTTCTTTTTCCTTTTTCCTTTTTTTTTTCTTTCAAGACAGCATTTGTCTGTGTAGTCCTGACTAGGCTGGTCTGGAACCCACAAAGATCTGCATATCTCTGCCTCCTGAGTGCTAGGATTAGAGGTGTGCACCACCACTGCCCAGCTTTGTGCCTGGTCCTGTTGTTGTGTTTGATTGATCCCTGAGAAAAGCCTGCTCTTTTCTGAGTGGGGAGGGGGGTAAGGAGGAACTGGGCCTGGGGGAGAGGGGAAGTGTGTGTATGTGTATGTGTGTGTGTATGGAACTGGGAAGACTGTAGGGAGGGGAATCTGTGGTCAATATGTATTGTATGAGAGAGAATAAAAAAACAAAACTGTTAAAATCTAATTTTGCCCAATTCTGATGCTTTATGCTGATTGTCATCGTAAAGATCTAGAATCACCAGGTAGATAGCCTCTATGCATGCTTATGAGGGATAATCTAGATTTAGTTAGCCTTTGGGCATGCTGTGAGAGATTATTTAAATCAGGCTAACCGTGGCCCTGTCCTTCACCAGCTGCAGCACTGGGAGAGTGGCCCCAATACCTTGCCTGGGCAACACAGTAGAGCTTGTCTTGGCCTTGGTGGTGTGGGTGCAGGTGAGTCAGCTGGATCACACCTCTTGATGCTTACTGCACAAGGTGAGCTAGCTGGTGTGATGCTGGAGGGCTCACCCTGGTGGTGAGGATAAGGGGAAGCTGGTGGGCTGACCATCTCAGTTACCACCCAAGCACAGATCCAGGGCTATGGAGTTGCTTCACCCCCAATATCCACTCCATCTATGAACTGCTAGAACATGTGAAGGGGTGGGCCCTGCAGACCCAAAGCTGCAGGTTCTTCATGACACAAGACAATAACAAGATATCTAACAGGAGCCCCCACAAGGGTCCAGTACTGATAGTGTGGCAGAAACCAGAGGCCTCGAACCAGAACCAGACTCATTGCAATAAACATTTTCAAGTAAAGACGTATGATGAGTACACTGTGTGACTCACTATGTCACAGTACAGCTTCCACGATGAGATTTTTCTTTCTTTTAAATTTTATTTTATCTTGCAGGGTGGGGGGAGGTTGCAAGGGCTGAGGGTGGATGCAAATGGATGGGGAGATGAATGGGATCGAGATGCATGATGGGAAATCCACAAAGAACTAATTTAAAAAAGTTAAATTAGAAAAAAATAGGCTAGCAAGTAGGAAAACCCACCCTGATTTCACTGCTTCATGGACTGGGGTTCTAGACTTCATAAAAGGAGAAAACTAGCTGAACACAAGTGTTCATGTTTCTCTGCTTCCACACTGTGAATGCATTGTGACAAGGAGCTTCAGATTCTGGCTGCCCTCCCTTCCCCACTACCGCGATTGACCATATCCTCAAACTGTGAGCCAAAATAAACCATTTTTTGCCTTAAGTAGCTTTTGTGAGATGTTTTGTCATAGCAATGAGACAAAAACAAAACAAAACAAAAACCCCAACACAAGTTATAACATAGCTCTGATCAGATCCATACCAGACCTTAGTACTTGTTAGAATGAATATATAAAATTAATTAGGGGGAAGAAATTCAAAGAATTGAAGCTGGCTATCTTCTATCAGGATAATTCTTAGGTTCCTGACTTGTGTTTTCCAAAGTAGAGTGCTTGCCCCAGGGGAAAGTGAAATTGGGAGAGGCCCTTTGGGAAGGATACTGTGGGGATAGGTCAGATGAGTGCAGAATGAGGCAAGTGCTATGCTGTTACAGGTTAGAGATGAGAATAAATAACTCAAATTTAGTGTGGTTTCCACCAAGAAAACAGTTCTTTGTTGACCTGTTCATATGTCTGTTGGAAGCAGCAGTGCAGGAGGTTACTTGTGCTAAAGGGGATCACTTAATGATTGGGGATATTTTCCAAACTAACAATTAGCAACAATTTCTTAAAGGATGTTGTTTCCATATTTGTGACTGTTATCTTTATTGAAGTGACAGTGTATCATACATAGCTTGAGTGGTCTGAAATTTTTAGATGGGCAGTTTGTCTTGAAAACCTGACATTCTTGCTGAAGTAGTGTTGTCATAGTGAGAGAGGAGCTTAGCAACCGGAGACTGATCTCATTAGTTGAGTGTTGGCTCATAGCATCAGTATATTTCCTCCTGATATTATAATTTTTTAATTGAGGAGACCATCTGGCATTAGTTGTATTTAAATATATAATTCTGTTGTCAAAGAATCCTAGGTGAGTTGTTAGGCATAGATTTGGCACGCATTTGGTGTTTTAACCAATCAGTAATTCCATCATTGTTACAGTTAACTAATTCATGGACCTACGCTTTGGCACTAAGAATTAAAGAGCCCTACTTTTGCACTCATTTATGTTATAAAAATTGGACTGCCTAAATACACTTCATTACATGGTCATGTTAATCTTGATGTACCTAGAAAGAGATCCATTTGGTGCACCATTTTCCTATATTATATATCTATAAGTCAAATGATTAAACATGTTCCTCCTTCTTTTTTTTTTTTTTTTTTTTGATAGGGTCTTATGTTTGGTTGATGGCTGTAGGAGGTCTGCTCTTTCATATGGGAATATGGGGGAGGGGAAGCAGCAATTGGAATATATCATATTCGAGAAGAATAAATAAAAGTGACAGGGTCTCATTCGCTGTCCTGGAACTCACTTTGTGGACTAGGCTGGCCTCAAACTCACAGAGATTCATCTGCCTGTCTCTGCCTTCCTGTGATTAAAGGCATGTGACACTATGCCTGGCTATTCATGTACTTTGAAATTAAATTTATTTTTGCTTTGCTCTGAGACATGGCCACAGTATGTATCCAGGCTAGCCTTCTTGATCTTCCTGGCTCAATCTCCTAAGTGCTAGGATTATAAACATGTATTATATTTGGCACCAAGCATTGTTAAAACTGATATGAAAAATATCTGTACATATTAATGAGGGAAACATGAGATATTTTTACACATGTATACATTGTATTATGTTTACATGTGTATATTTAAGATAAATGATTACTGGCGGTGCTTAATGTATCAGAATATGAATTGTTTTCAGTGTTTCCAATTTAATGATTAAAAATGGATTTTAAGTAAAATTTGTAAAGGTAGTAACTATCGATTATAAATGATAAATATATGTTATGCATTTATTTTAAAATATGCAATCTTCCACAATTTTTAAAAGAAGCTTCTGTTACATTGTTGGGAGGATAGATACATGTGTATGTTATGATAATCAAGATCCAACAAGGCAGGTACACTAAGAGTAGTTGAAAGTTCCAGGCTACAGAATGGAGCAGGTTCCTGGTCCCAAGGATGTGCCTGGATGCTCTTCTGTCCCAATAGGGGCAATGAGGAAGAAGTGAGTGGAAGAAATGATGTCTATTCAGCTGAACTGTGGCCAGTGTTGATGGAAAGTTCTAGAAGAAGAGCTCTCATTGGGATCGTAACTCCATCCTCTGTAGGCATGGTAACAAGGTCTTCTTCAGGGGAGAGCCACACAGGGTTTTGTTGCACACAGTCCACAGTACAGGCAGGGGGTGGGCAACCTCAAAAGATGGGCTTTGTTCATATTAGGAATTTCCCTGAATGCCACGCTGATTATTTAACCTAGTTGGTTTGTGCAGAAGGTAACGCAAGCTTCTGGCAGATTTAGGGAGAGACTGGGACCAACCACCTGGAAGAAGATGTATGATCATCACTTTGAAATGAAGATCTTCATTTGAGTCAAGAAACTATTTAGAAATCCTTTGCATGGCTGGTGAAGGTAAAGTGGTAATCATTGATTGACCACTAAAGGAGATAAGCTAGAGAGAAGCATGGGTGTTTCAGGACAAAATGTTAGCCTCATCAGCACCTTGAAGACTTCATTAGTCAGAAGAGAGTGGAGAAGAACAGGCAGAGAAAGACAAATGAGAATACATCAGCAACACAGAAATCATGGAGACTCAGGAAAGGGTTGAGGGAATGTGATGACCATGGCAGGTTGAGCCAGTCTATTTGCAATACAAAGGGGAAATCTGCTAATGCTAATGGTGGCAAAGATTTTCTGCCCAATGCACTCAAAGTGTACTTAGCTCCTTTACCTCTTTAACCTTTGGGTGGATTGTGAAAATGACTGGTCTCACTGTTCTGGAAAATCCTCATGATGTACAGTTCACTCTTGAGGGATGATTTTGTCTCTGTGGACTCTGGTCCAATAAAATGAAAAACATATTACAAAAAGATCCATTCTCTACTGAAGGAGACACAGCAAATAAGAAAAACCAAAGAAAATGTGCATGTTGGAAACAGAAAGGAGAAAACTATTTAAGTTTTAAAAAATGTTCCAAAGATTTTTTTTTTGGAATAAACTTTTGTTTTAGAGAGAATATATGTGTATACATGTGTGTTCTTGTGTGCAGCCGAAGGGGTGGGTGTACATGTAAGACATAGATACCAGACTCTTTGGATGTTGTCCTAGGAACCAATCAATCATCTTGATTTTGGAGGTAGATTTTTTTTTAACTGGGATCTGGGACATAATGATTAGGCTAGGCTGGTTGGAAAATGAGCCCTAGGGCTCATTCTGTCTCTGCTTTCCAGCACTTGAGTTACTCACCCCAGTATGCCCATAAAGGTCTGTTTTTTTGGATAGAACTCTGCTCTAAGCTGCATAGGAAAGCATGTTATGGACTGGCCTATCTCCCCAAGATAGATTGTTGAAAAATGGAATGCTGGAGTCTTGTTCCCTTTTTAGGGATTTAAGGTATGCAACACTGGGCCAAATTTGGTCCTGAACAGGCACTCCAAATTGAGATCAGTTTTTTTTTTAATTATTATTAATTTATTTTTTACATTCCAATTCCAGTTTCTCCTCCCTCCTCTCATCCCATTCCCCCACCTCTCATCTACTCCCTGAAGAGGGTAAGACCTCCCCTAGGAAGTCTACTAAGTCTATTCTATCATCTCATTGAGGCAGGACCAATACATCTCCCCAGCCCCCCACACCTCTGTGTCTAGGCTGCACATGGTATCTCTCCATATAGAATGGGCTCCACTAAGTCAGTTTGTGCATTAGAGTTAGATCTTGGACCCACTAACAGTGGCCTCATATATTGTCCCAGTTACATCATTGTCACCTACATTAAGGATGTCTAGTTTGGTCTTATGTCAGACCCAAGTCAGTGATCTCTCACTAGTTTGGGCCAGCTGATTCTATGGGTTTCCTTATCATGGTCTTGACTCCTTTGTTCATATTTTTGCTCCTCCCTCACTTCGATTGTACTCCAGGAACTTAGCCCACTGTTTAGTTGTAGATTTCTGCATCTGCTTCCATCTGTTTCTGGAAGAGGGTTCTAGCTTCTCTGGGGTTGTGGGTTGTAGGCTGGGTATCTTTTGCTTTATATCTGGTATCCACTTAGAGTGAGTACATACTATATTTGTCTTTCTGGGTCTAGATTACCTCACTTAAGATGTCTTTTCTAGTTCTGTCCATTTGCCTGCTATTTTTAGAATGTCATTATTTCTTACCACTGAGTAGTACTCCATTATTTAAATATACCACATTTTCTTTATTCATTCTTCAGTTGAGGGGAATCTAGGCTGTTTCCAAGATCTGGCTATTACAAATAATGTTGTTATGAACATAGTTGAGAATGTCCTTGTGGTGCCTCCTTTGGGTATATGCCCAAAAGTGGTATTGAGGGTCTTGAGGTAGGTTGATCCCTAATTTTCTGAGAAATCACCATACTGATTTTTGCAGGGGCTGTACAAATTTGCACTCCCACCAGCAATGGAAGAGTGTTCCCCTTTTCCCATATCCTCTCCAGCATCCTGATCAATGTAAGATGGAATCTCAGAGTGGTTTTGATTTGCATTTCCATGATGACTAAGGATGTCATACTTAAATGTCTTTCCTTAAGTGTCTTTCTGCCATTTGAGATTGTTCTGTTGAGAATTCTCTTTTTAGGTCTGTACTCCATTTGGTCCTGAACAAGCACTCCAAATTGAGATAATTTTTTTGTTTGTTTTGTTTTTTGTTGTTTTGTTTGTTTTTGTTTTTGTTTGTTTTACAGGCTTTCTCTGTCCTGGAACTCTCTGTTGATCAGGCTGCCTCTGCCTCCCGAGTGCTGGGGTCAGGTTTATAAGTCAACTCTAGAAATCTAAGGCTAGTAACAGTAATTATGAAAATTATTTTGATTGCTACTCTTTTCTTGTTCTATACAACTAATTGAGCAAATCATGAAAAGGAGAAAGCTGGGGCTGGAGGGATATCTCAGTGGTTAGGAATGTGTACTGTACTGTTCTTGCAAAGGATTCAGTTCTGTGCATGAAGGTTTGATTCCAAATGGTTGTGGTGTGTGTTCTTCTTCTTCTAGTCAGTTCTGTTGGGTTAACAGTATTTTATGCATGTTGACTGGCTATCAAGGATGGAGGCTAAAAATGTAAAAGCAATAATATTTATTGAAGAGTTCTGTTCTTTCCCTTCATAGATGAGGAGAGACAAGTTAGATTGACTTGTTCAATGCTAAGAAGTATCATATGAACTCAAAGCCTGTCCATGTTCTGTTTTAAAGGCCCACATTTGTTTCAGTGTATGTTTCTCTCAGTCTGGAGCCCATGTCATTATCTTGGTTAGAAAATATTGATGGAAACTCACTTTGAGTTTCTGATTAAGTAGATCTGATGTGGGCTATGAAGTTTTATATTTCTAAGTTCCCAGCCATGCTGATACTGTAGACTTAGGGATCATTGCAGGCCCCTGAATCAACAGGTACACTGTATTCATTTCCCTATGCATCATTTCCAGTACTCAGAAAACACTCCGATTAAAAGAAAAGGAGGAGGAGGAACACTAGCCTTCAGGACACATCGTGGGAATAGAATGATGGAATCACCTCAAGTGTTTTCCTCTTACTTGTGAAATCATGGAACAGCTACTAGCCCTTCTTACATTGGACATGTCACAAATATGTCTGTTGTAAGGTGAGTTTTTGCACATGTATGAAAGCTTGTTCTGAGTGGTTAGTACAAGGAATGCAGAGAGATCACAGATGGTTATACCAAATACAAGAATACAACACAAGGGAAAATTGTTACTTTTCTAGTTACACTTAGATACTATGGTCAGGAAAGTTGATGTCCCTTAGAAGAGAGAGTACAACTAAGTAATAGGTTTAAACTCTTGATTGTTTTTGAGACAGGTCCTCATGTACCCAAGGCTGGCTTCAAACTCTTTATGTAGCCAAGGACATCTTTGAACCTCTGATCCTCTTGCCTTTACATTCAGAATGATGGGATTATACATGTTTGCCACCATGCTCAAATTGTTCCCTGAAAGTGCTAGAACTAAGAATTTTGTTTGTGCTAAACAAGCACCATGTCAACTGAGCAACAACTTTGGCTCCATACAATTTTTTTTTTCATTGTGGGTCTTTCACTATGAAATCATGGTTTAAAAATATCAGTAATAGTACATGCCAATGAATTTCTATGAGTTTATGAAATACTGTGTAGCTCTTATCTGGGAAGAAATGTGATGAGCCACTTGTTAATTTGGTTGATTGGTGCTTTATGACCACCCAGAACTCTTATCAATGGACCAGTGTCCATGAGATTGGCAGACTCTCAGGATTGCTTCTCTTCTTTCTCAAGTTTTTTTTTTTGTCTGTCAGTCACAGAGGATTCCTCCCCTACACTCCTAATAGAGATTGACAGATCAATATTTCCAAAAATGTAATTTAATTAAAAATTTAAACATTTATTTATCTGTTGTATGTGTGCATGTGTATGTGTGTGAGTACACATGTGAGGTCAGAGGCTATGTGGTCATGTGGGTTCTAGGGCTCAAACTTAGGTTCACAACTGCCTTTATCTTTGAGTCAGTTCACTGATCCTAATTTAATTTAAATAAAAAAATCAGCATGTAAAATATTAGGTATCATTATGGTTTCCTCTTCTTCCTCCTCCTCCTTTTTTTTTTTTTTTTTTTTTTTTTTTTTTTTTGACAGGATTCCTCTGTGTAGCCCTGGCTGTCCTGGTATTCACTCTGTAGACCAGGCTGGCCTCAAACTCACAGAGATACATCTGCTTCTGTCTCCTGAATGCTGGGATTAAAGGTGTAAGCCACCACTGCCAATCTCATAATGATATTTTCAAAGTGTGATTTAGTAAATTCTCCTCCTCCTAGTCTCTCCCCCTCATGTCCTTCCTTACAATGACCCTCCTTTCCTCCCTCACATCTCATGTCTTTTTGTCATATGCATCCTCAAAATCTCTCTTTAGCATATCTTGATATTCTTTCTAATTTTCTCACTGAACTACACTTATACCAATGTGTATAAATCTATACACTGCAAACTAGGATACACATATGAGAAAGTGGTTTTTGTCTTCCTGAGTTGGCTCACTTCATCCAACCCAAATCTTTTCAGATTCATCCATTTTCCCTGAAAATTTTGCTTTTTGACAGGCCATGTTACATGCATGGGTAACTTCAGTTTGTAGAAGGGCATGTTGCAGCTCAAAGAGTCCCAGAGTTCAGAACTGCCTCTTTATGCAGCTTTGTTATCCGTATTATTCATAGCTGTGCCCAAAGGAGAAAGTCACACCAAGGCTGGGTGAGTAAGCACCAGAGGCCAGAGTTCTCTCTAGGCTGCCAAACACGCAGCTATTAATGGCAACTTTTTTTAAAAAAAAAAAATTACAATTTACAGTCATCTCATCCTTGAAAATGCTGAAATAGAAACTCATTAATACTAAAGAGGCAAAAGGTTTCTGATTTTGTGTTTTTTTTTTTTTTTTAGAAAGACGATGAAAGATGATGTTTGTCTTTAGGTTTGCTCTGTTTATCATATGGATGTAGAATAATACTTTCAAAGGCATTGTAAAGGTCTCACAGACATGTTGAGTTTGACTTAGTGGACAAGAGCATCTGCCTCCTGATTAACTTCTCTCCATTTATGGTGTTACTTTACATCCTAGGATCAGGGAAGGAGGTGTGTGAGCATATGTTTGTGTGAGCCTGGGGGCACATGTACCTGGGGGCTTCCATTCTATGTATGATTCAGAGCCATATAGCAGGGAACACAGTCCCAGGTACTGTCACATACATGTGCACAACACAGGGTTTCTATGTGTGTTATGAAGAATAAAAACTGAAGTGTCCATGGATAAAAACAAGAGAGAAGCTGTATTATCTTGAGTTCTATCTTCATTCAACAGCGAATTTGAAGGGGAGGAAGCATCCATTGACCAGAGCTTTTCTCATTGATCATTTGGTACTGATTAATCAACTGTGTACAATGTCAGTTGTACCTGCCAGATGGTGGGTTGTGAGTGAGATCTCCTGCATTAGATAAACTAAGTAGAACAGGAATCAGGGAAGCAGGGGATGTCTGTCATTTCCTGGATTGCTTGGCTGACAAACTCAGGCTGGAGAGCAAGTGTATGTAGGAAGTGGGAGCTTATCTCTCCAGTCCCTAATGAAACAGGGGTGATCATGCCAGTGTTAACCTAGGGATGTTAACCACAGTATCATCCTGGGCTAAGTTAAGATAAAAGTCTGGCTCACTGTTTCTGAGAGTCTGCCTCTTTCACCTCACCACCCTCTTGTCCCTCCGTTTGCCCAATTTCCTTTCATTTCCTGCCCTAGGGAGCCTTCATTATTACATCCACATTGGTTTGGGCTGGGTGGAACAATTGCCCTTAATATGCTTCTGTTTGTGGATGGGGGTATAATATGGTTTTAAATATCTGAAAGCATAGCTCATGGCAAGATGAAGCCCTTATGCAAGGGGGCTGGAGGCTCTGTGGTAACAAGAGAAACTATCGAAAGGAGCTAATGAAGCAGACACATTGGGCTATTTGGTGTAATTTCCTTGATCTACAAACCACTGGTCCTGCCCTATTCCAGGCTCTCCACATGTTGTTTCCTCTGCCTTCTCCAGGGAGACGTTTGGGCATCATTGCCTGGCTATCTTTCCCTTAGTCCTTAGATTGCACCATGTTATGCCTCGCTGCATTCCAAGGCCTGGATTAGCTGTCCCGGTACAGTCTCGGGTTCTCAACTGTGCCTCCTCATCACTCTTGTTTGCAGCTGTTTATGTTTTTGTCACTGTAGTGAGGGAGGGAGGCATTTGTGTTTTTCAGTACCATTACCAGCACCATGGACAGCGCCAAACACACAGTAGGTTCTCAACAAACACTTCTTGGGTGAGAGAATGTGTTAGTGAGTGAATGGAATCCCAGAAAGATGAGTCAGATTTCTGACATTACCATAGGGCTCATCTCTCATAACCATGGAGTATAGGGATTGGGTTTTTAATACAAAAACAACCACCTGAAAAATTTCCTTCAGAGACACAAATTAACCAGTGGCCCAGCCCAGGAAACAGAAGTGGCACTTCTCAGTATAGAGAGTAATTTGGACTGGATTAGTGATGTAGGATGGGATATGAGAAGGGCATGTGGAAGCGATAAGTAGCAGGTATGCTGCTGTTTGTTACCAAAATTTGTGAACTGCCCATTTTTTCTTAGTTTGTCTCCCCCACCCCACGAACTGTTTAGATGTCAAATGTGCTACATGAAATTATTTGAGTAAAGTTAAATGTGACTTCCTTGATATTCTAAAGTAACATTGACTTAGAGAAAGGGTTACTTATCATTAAGCTATTTCTGTGCATGTTTGTAGAGATTACACCCTTAAAAAACAAAGAATTATGCTTCCATTATGGATAAGAAAAACTTCTCAGAAGGACTAATTAATTTCAGGATTGTAAAATTAACAAATTGAACTGAAAGAGATTCATTTGTCCCATTCTCAAATATGTATTGGCATGCTTTTTACCATGCCATTTTTCCTTTTGTGGCAACACAGAAAAATCTGTTTAGGCAAGAATATTGAATCCTTTCAGTGTAATTGGGAAACTTTACCATTTTGCTCATTCAAAGCTTCATTGGCTTTGTTAGGGAGGTGGCTCAGTCACTACAGTGTTTTCCATGTAAATTTGGATCTCCAACATCAATGGAAAAACTAGGCATAGCGGTTTGCATTAGTACCAGGGAAATAGAGAGCTCTGTCCCAGAGCTGCCAGCCAGCTGGTCTACCTGAATCAGCAAGCTCCACTTTGAGTGAGAGGGAGCAACTATGGAAGACATCAGATGTTGATCTCTGGACTCTACATATGCACATATACGTGCAAACACATAGACTTATATACCACACACACACACACACACACACACGTAGACTTTAAGTCCAGCTCTTTTTTATTAGATTTTAATATCTTGTCTGTATTTTGAAAAATGTTTTTAGATTTATGCATTTTATCTTAGGTGAATGAATTTTGCTTGCATGTGCATATGTGCACCACATTCATGCCTGTTGCCTGTGGAGGTCAGAAGGGGGCAGCAAGACTTTTTGGAACTGGAGTGATGGGTGGTTATAAGCCACGATATGGATCATGCAAACCAGACCTGGTAGGAGGACCTTTCCGTCTAGACAACTGTTCCACCAGCCACTCCCCAAATAATCGTACCAAGACTTAATATTAATTATAAATGTTTGGCTGATATCTTAGGTTTATTTTTCTCTTGCTCTTTATAACTTTAATCAACCTATTTCTATTATCTATGTGCTGTCCCAAGGCTTGTTTACCTCATGTATGTACTTCCCATCCTACTTCCTGTGCATGGTGTCTCCTCTGACTTCACCCTTCTTCTTCCCAGCATTTCCTCTGCCCCCCTAAATCCTGCTTAGCCATCAGCCAATCAGCTTTTTATTAACAATGGGGGCAGCATGTCTTCGCAGTATTCAGAAGGATTATTCCACAGCAAAATCCCAGTCCTTGACAAGAGCAACTAGAATGATTAACCCATGAGCCATCTCTCCAGCCCCTGCTCTTTATTTATTTATTTATTTATTTATTTATTTTTATTTAATTTTATATAACAAAGTCCAATTAAATGAAAACAAACATTTATACACAATATTTGGGAATTTGGGCGTCGTTCTTTCCAAACTACTTCCTGCTGGTAAGGGGCGCTGTCTTGGGGGATTCTAAGAAGATTCAGATATCCTAGCTGTAGTCTGTAGGGCTGTTTTGTCCAGCTGTTTGGAATGTAGGATCAGCTTGTACTCTGTTTCAGGCGGTCTGGCATGTTCAAACCACATTAGTCTGGAAGGAATCCACAGCTTTTCATTTTCTGTGGAAACAAAAATAGAAATACTTTTCCCCAGTAACTTGTTCTTCAACTTAAATTTTGGAGTCAAAGCGTTTTTTTTTTTTTTTTAATTTATTATTTTACATGTCGATCCCAGTCCCCTCTCCCTCCCTCCCTCCCTCCCCTCCAGCCCTCCCTCCCTCCTTCCCTCCCTTTTGCCCTCTCTGCCCTCTCCCATGCCCTCTAAACACCCTCCCCTCCCAACCCCCCACCACAATACCATATGTAGGGGAATGCCATCCAGTTGCAGCCCCTGCTCTTTTGTTCTACTAAATCACTGAACTCCCAGATCCTGGATGGAGCCATGCTTAGGCCATGATGACCACTGTCTTAGTTAAGGTTTTTATTGCTGTGAAGAAACAACATGACCATGGTAACTCTTACTAAGACATTTAATTAGGTGGCTTGCCCATAGTTTCAGAGGTTCAGTTCATCATCGTCATGGTGTTGTGCAGGCAGACATTGTGATGGAGTAGCTGAGAATCCTATATCTTGCAGGAAACAGGAAATTAACTGACATGAGTGGTATCCTCAGCATAGGAAACCTCAACAAGGCTATACCAACTCCAAACAAAGCCATACTTCCCAATAGTGCCAGTCCCTATGATATATTGGGAGGGGGCAATTATACTCAAACTAACACAACCATCTAAGAAATAATTTATAGTAAGTGAGAAATTTGAGGACTACGGATCATTTACTGTTCAGTTTTAACAGAGCCTGCAGTTTGGGTTGTTTTTATATGTAAGGAGTATTTTTCACTAACTAAAAATTATGGGATACTTCAAGGATCAAATCAGCATTGGAGGGGGATCTGAGTTTCTTACCCTCTAAACTTTTCCCAAAACCAATGGTCAATTCAAGCAGTCACTAGAAACCATAGTGAGGAGTAATGTAAGGATGCTGTTTTCAAAACACAAGTAGGTTTCATAGATAGCTCAGTATGTAAAGTAGTTGTTGCACAAATATAAGGACTTCAGTCTGGGCCTCCAACACCCAAAGAAATGTAGTTCCAGAGAGATAGAGACAGGATTATCTCTGCTCATTGGCCAGCTAGTGTAACCAATTGGTGAGCTCCAGATTCAGTGAGAGGCCATTTCAAAAAGAGAAGATAGAGAGTGATAGAATAAATTGCCTCACATCAATATCTGGCCTCCACATACACACACACACACACACACACACACACACACACACACACACACACAGAGAGAGAGAGAGAGAGAGAGAGAGAGAGAGAGAGAGAGAGAGATAGAGAGAGAGAGAGAGAGAGAGAGAGAGAATCAGCTAATGATGTTGCAAACTTTGTGTGAATGAGAACTCACCCTGCTGGTTGGCATTTCAGGCCAATTGGAAAAATTAGGAGACACACGAGTGGGAAGAGCTTAGGTAAAGCAGACAGGAGCAGCTATCCAGAATCCCAGAACGACAGAAGGTGGTGAGAGAAAATGCCAGACAACAGACTGGTGGAAAAAAAAAAACAAGGAAAGTGACAGATGGTAGCAGGAAGTGTTCAGTGAGGGCTGGTTGTGATAAAAATCACAGGCTATGAAATCACCTATTTGTAGTTTGAAGTTTTGTGAAGAAACTAAAACCGTTTGCTAGTACAGCGAGGAATGGTGGTAACACAGCAGCAGGATATTAGGTACTGGTGTATTTGGGTCTGAAGAAAGAAATATGGCCTGGATCATTCCATTAGGTTGAAAGTTTTGCTTCTTGCATGTTTTCATGCAATAATGCTTCTTCCTTGGCATCCAAGGCAGAAATGGTATGTTTCTAACTGTAGGAAAACATGCTTTACACAGTGTTTGCTTTCTACCTCACCCCATTCCTCCTTAGAAAGGCATTTTAGAATAGGATATAGGGAATGCCAGTCATGATTGCTTATGCCTTTAATCATGAGACAGTTTTTTCTCTATCATTTTGAGTGAAAATATACCAAGGTTGTGTTCGGAAAATGAAAATATTTTGTTTTTCTCTTTTGGGAGATTATAGCAGGTTTGCATAGTGGTAATGCATCTCAGTCATTCCTATGCAAATAATATTTTTATTGCTCCTGTGGGTGGATCTTTTTACTTGCCCTTCCCACACAGTTGCTTTTGAAACACGGTCTTGCTATGTGTCTTAGACTGAACCTGAGATCATTATATAGCCCAGGCTTGCTTCACATTTGTATCCTTCCCACTTGGGTTGCTCAAGGACTGAGGTCTCCAGTCTCACGACTCCTGAGATATTTTTAACATGCAAAAGATCAAAAGCAGTTTCTCCAGATGGAATGCTGTGGTTTTCTGTTGCTTCATGCAGCCATCTACAGGCAGCCATCTACACTGACTTCGCTGGGGCTCACTGCTTGATTTTTGCAAAGAACAATGTGACGTTCTGTCAGCCTCTGTACCCATGGCTCCATCAGGCTTTCCTCCACCAGTGACCTGCAGAAAACCAGAGCTTTTACTGCTGTAGCTCAGAATGCTGTTTGAGGGCCAGCCATCTGCTGCTTCTTTGGGCTTTGCACTTTCTGAGATTCCCACACATTCGCAGGTTATTCCAAGGGCATTCATTTCTCCTATTAACTTGTCTGTGGTTGGTTTGTTTTAAGGACTGAATGATGGCACTTTAAGGGTCTGGGAAGAAGTTTCTCTTGCTGGATTCCCAGGCTAGGATCTGGAGACTTCATGTGCTTACCTTCTGAACAGTCTTGCCACCCCACTTAATATTCTGTCTGAAGTGGGACACACTCTTTAAATGGGGGAGCTGGTGTGGACAGGCACTGTGTGCTTGGATTGGTCTCCCACGTCAAGCTGTCTGCACTTCTGCATGGCATTGCATTTTATACTATTTCTCTCTATTCCTGATTTCCTTTTTATTGTTTCTAACCCAATTCATTCATTATTCCAGTTTTTCCCCCCCTTTTGTAGTCTTGTAAGAGGTTTGTTTTATCTAGTTCAGCATTTTTCAAGCCTTTCTCTAAAGAATACTAAAAAAGTGGGGCAGGTTAGCTTGGGAAATTGTACTAAATACCCTACTTGAGGATTCAAAGTACACATTAGCATAAGAAAAGATCAGAGAAGGCTTTAAGTGAAAGGGGAAGAACTTTTGAAGTTGATTTAATGATTCCGAGAACTTCAAAAGAAAGAAAGTAAGGACTTACTGTGTAGAGAAAGACTTTTCTCCAGCTACTGAAATCACCAACTGACTTCGTTTTTTTTTTTTTTTTTTTTTTTTGTTTTGTTTTGTTTTGTTTTTTTTCTTTAACATCAGTTTGAGGAATGCTGGTCTTTTCTTTATTATTTAAAGTAAGGAGTTTTCCAATTTATTTATTCTAGTCACTGTTTTTTCTTCCAATTGTTTACCATATATATTTTAACTATAATGTACCTTTGAAAGGGAACTTTTTCATCTATTTATAGCATAAAAGTTGTTTGGTTCATTTATTTTTATATTTAAACTGGAGGAACAATTAAAGCTATGTCATTTTCTTTGAGTATAAAGTGTTAATACTGCTGTTTTATAACATATTTTAATTGCCTTCTTTGACTTTATTTTGAGACAGGATCTTACTATATAGCCGTGGCTAGCTTGGAACTTGTAATGTAGACCACATTGGTCTCAAGCTCATGGAAAACTGCCTGCTTCTGAGACAAGCATCTGATTTTGTGTGTGTGTTGGGGAGGGGAGCCGGTGAGATGACTCATTGATAAAAGTATTTGTTGCCAAGACTGATAACTTGAGTTCAGTCCCTGGAACCCACAGAGTGGAAGCCAAAAACTGAGTACTGAAAGTTGTCTTCTGGCTTCCACATGTACTGGGTACATAAGGTCAGCACAAATAAATAGATAATTACGAATAAATTTATAATATTAAGATATCTAACTCTAAATTTCCTTTTAGGATATAATTCTGTTTTTTTCCTTTCTTTTTCTTTTTTATTTCTCTCTCTCTCTCTCTCTCTGTCTCTCTCTCTCTCTCTTTTGAGACAGGTTTCTCTGTAGCTTTGGATTAGAGCCTGTCTTGGAACTCACTCTGTAGACCAGGCTGGACTCGGACTCACAGAGATCTTCCTGCCTTTGCCTCCTGAGTGCTGGGACTAAAGGCATGCGCCACAACTGCCCAGTCAGTATATAATTTTTGCTTTTCTTTCCTTCTTTGCTTTTCCTTGGTTTCTTTTCTCTTTGAAGCAGGGTCTTACTTTGTAGCTATGGCTGCCTGGACCTCCATGTGCGCATACTTATGTAGTATGCCTGACTCATTTCACTTCTATGGAGGTCAGAGGACAACTCTTAGGAGTAGGTTTTCTCCTGCTACCTTGGGGGGGGGTCCAGGGATCAGACTCAGGTCATCAGGCACGTGTACAAATGCCCTTACCTATGGAGCCACCTCACTGTTTCTCTTTTCCTTTTGGTTTCTGTAATTGCTTTTAAAAATATACAAACCAAAAAACCCCAAGCCCAAACCCAAACTTTTTAATTCCACTTTGTTTATTATAAAAATAATGAAAATTTATGACTTTGCTATTATGAGCACATACTTTTCAATATTTAATGGTTCTTTGAATTTGATATTTTAATTTTAAGCTTCTTTATATTTATTTTGTTAAAAAAAGTATCAGTTGTTCTTTTATATATCCTATGGTTCTTGAGTTACTCCCTTGAGTCTAAGGACTATTTTGCTATTTATATTATATATTGTGCTTGTTGTATTGTCTCTCGCAGTCCATTTCTCACACAGCTCAGCGTGGCCTTCAACTACCTGTGTCACTAAGAATGAACTTGATCCCTGATCCTCTGGCTTCCACTTCCCAAGTGCTGAGATTACAGCACCACACTCCGCTATACTTAAGAACTATAGAGATCATTGTCAGATGTCTTTTTCAAGGTGTTTGCATAGAGAAGGCATGATAAAATCAGCTTTGCCTCTTTCTTGTTTTGGAAAACAGCACATTTTAGTTGTATGAGAAAGAGGAGCTGGAATGAAACTCTCTACCAGTTATCAGATGCTGACAACAAATCATCAAGACGGATTAAAGTCAGCTCCATATGCAAGAAAAATGTTTCCTCAAAGACCCACTTAAATTTCTAGACAGTCAAAGATGTTTCCAGAAGGGGGTTCTCAGCTGCAGGAGTTTTCCCACTCAGGACACTGACTGTGGCTGAAGAGGGTTTTGATTGTTACACTAAGGTCAGGGTAGGTGCAGATAGTGGTTAGTGAAGAAGCCTCTAGTAGGTAGAGGTAGAAGACACCACTCAACACCATGGGGTAGCTTCCCAGCAACACAGAATGACCTGATCCCAAAAGCCAGCAGAGCAAGGTGATGCCTGTCTGAGCTTGGGAGAAACCTATAGATGCCTGCTGTGGAATAATCCTTTTGTACACCGTGTTGTACAATGTGTTGCTCTCATTGTTAATAAAAAGATGATTGGTTGATAGCGAGGCAGAATTTTCAGAACAGAAAGAATGCTGGGAGGAAAAAGGGCAGAGTCTGAGGAGTTGCCAGGAGATTCAGAGGGGGCAAGGCAGAACGAAAGGCAGGCAGGTAAAGCCCCATGGCAATATTATAGATTAGTAGAATTGGGTTAACTTAAGTAGTAAGGGCTAGTTATAAGCCTGAGCTATTGGCTGAGCATTTGTAACTAATATTAAGTCTGTGAGCATGTATTTGGGAGCTGGCAGTCCAGACAAAAACTCTGCCAACAGTTGCCTTTGTGAACAACTTTAAGATGGAGGCTATAAGCTTTTACAGAAAAGCTTCTTTGTATTTGGAGTTCAGGGCTCATGCTCAGACAAAACTCATTGTGTAGATCAGGCCAGTCTCAAACTCAAAGACATCTTCCTGCTTCTGTCCCCTGAGTGGTGGGATTAACGGTGGGCCCCCTATGCCTGGCCAAGTGTTTCAGCACTTTGATTAGAAGCTGGCTGGCTATTCCCAGAATGTCTCCTTCTTCTGCATGTTGTGCCGATTGATAGATGAACTCAGCAAGACTCGGCAAGCTGTCCTCTTTGGAGATTGTTAATGCAGCATTTTCCTGCCTCTTCCATTTTCAGTACTTTTTGCCAGTCCAAGTTACATGAAAGTATCTCCACAATAAGCATAACACAGAGATCCTTTACTCTTTTCAACAAAGTTTGAAAATTATGACACTTAAATAAACAGCACACAGGTAAAAACAATAACCAGTGAAGACAAAGAGTTACTTTAAGCCTTTGCTAATCCTGTATTTGTGATTCAAGGGTTGCTTTGTATATTGTGTGCATGACTAATAGGTAAGAAACATCGGATCCTTAGGGAAATCATGATGTTGTTTGGAAAGTTGTGGCTGGGTTCAGAGCTTGTTTGTAAATAATTCTCATGAACCTAGGATGTTTCTTTTTTGATTATTTGAAAACTGAATGTAAATAGGGGGGGGGAAGAAAACATATTGTATTGTAATTGTTATTTGGTGGTTCTTTAAAATGGATTGTTTGGCAACCCTCCCCTCCAACACACATACACTCTTTGGTGTTGAGGACCATAACCTAGGACTTTGAGTTCACTAAGCAATTGTATCACCAAGTTAAATCTCTTGTCCCACAGTCTTTGTATTTAAAATCACTTTTTCATAGCTGTAGGAATCACATATTCTAAAGACAGCTTTCATCCTAAAAGAATTACTGTTTATAAGTAATAAGTTACCATCTGTGACTAAATTGCTTGCATGTGTTGACTCAATTTTTGGAAGAAATAATCTTAGTCATACTTGTTACAAAGGCGTCTTGTTCTCCAAGGAAAATGTCACTTTGGGAATTTTGCACAAAGTTTCTTGAAGTAGCACAAAATAAACTGTGCAGCAAAATAATATAAAAGTTTTTTGGGAGGGGCTTGACTTTCTCAATAAAAGGACTTGTGTAGGGCTTCTAAGGGCTTGTGTAGGGTTTCAGAGTGATGCTTATTTCAACACCCTCAAGAGTCTATTTCAGGGACACTTTGAAGTTAATATATTAAACTTGTGTTAATTAATGTGCAAGTTACATCATTTCTGGTGTACATCCCCACAAGAAGAAAGCAAGGAATTTCTGGAGTTTACTGATGGTGGACAAGTCTTAGGGATTAACATATAGTCCTTATTTCATATTGTGTTGGAAAAATATAAATCTAGGGGCTAGGGATGTGGCTAAGTTGCTAGGGTGCTTACCTAGCATGTACAAAACTCTGGTTTGATTCCCAATATTCCATAAAACTGGGATAAGTGGCTGCACTTGGGAAGGGGGGTTAGATATTCACAGCCATCTGTGGCAAGTTCAAGGCTAGCTGGGATACATGAGACCCCATCTAAAAAGTTATATGTATGTATTTATATATATACACATACTAGCATGTATATGGAAGTGCTTTTTATATTGATAAATTTCATTTAAATGAACATTTTCTATCAAAATCTGAAAATGTTGCTAAATAATACATACTTTCCAAGCCTATAAAGAGAGAGTGAAATTTAGGGTGGGATTGTGTTTAAGTAAAAAAGAGCCACTAGGAAATATTTGGATTGTGTGAAAACACTAAAGTTGACAAACAGTGGCGCAGTTCAGAGGTAACTAGTAAGACACTGTACATAAGGCCTGGCAGCTATAGCATTACTGTTGGTGGTCCAGCATTTTTGTTTTATTTTTTCTTTTCTCCTTTGATTCTTTTATTTTCAAGATTATGATAAGTCACATCATTTTTCCTTCTCTTTCCTCTCTCCAATATACCCCTCTTTGCTTTCTTTCAGTCATGCCCTCTTTTTTCATTAATTGTTGTTATATGCATATGAACACAGGTAGACACACACACACACACACACACACACACACACACACACTCCTAAATACAACCAGTTCAATGTGAATAACGTTACTGGCATGTATGTGTTCAGGGCTGACCGCTCAGGATTAAATAGCCAAATGGTGTGCTCTTCCCTGGGGAAGATTATTTCTCCATCTCTCAGCATCCCTTAGTTGCTTGTAGTTCTTTCTGTTGGGTTAAGCTTCCAAGTCTTGCTCCCTGTTTTTCCTTGCCCGTGGGTCCATGTTAATATGTCTATTGTTGTACTGTTGAGCTCATGTTTAGACAGTCATGATAGTGAGACTTTAAAGGGTAGGTTTTGACAATCCTAGGAGACAATCTCATAACAACTCCTGATTTCTGACTTTTACAATCTCTCTACCCCCTTCTGAAATGTTTCCTGAGCCTTAGGTATAGGAGTTGCTTTGTAAATGTGTCCATTGGGACTGGACTCCACAACCCTGTAATTTGGTTGGTTTTAGTTTTTTGAAATGGTGTTTACTGCAAAGAGACAATTTTTTGATGAGTTGTGAGGACTGCATTTACTTGTGGTCTAGCACATTCTTTTTCCAGAAAAACTGTCTTGACAGTGCTCACAAGCAGCCCTGTTTTCTGGCCTTTTCCAGGATCTTAGTTCTCTTGCATGGAGAACTGATAATCACTGCAAAGACTGCTTTGGCACCTACCCCAACTTTCTTTGAGGCAGCAGGCTCTGGAATGAAGTCTGAGCTGCAGTCTTGTAGTTTCCACCATGTCCTTACCTCTTCCCAAACTCCTAACTTGCTTGTTTCAGTTGTCTTTTGTCTATTACACAATGTTTCAGGAGTAATTTATCTCCATGCCTGTCAATCCCTGCTCTACTCAAACTTCTCTATCCTAATATGGTCCCCTGCTTCTACCGTCCAGATCTCTGGACCAGGGATTAGCAATAGCACTTGGTTTTCTATCTTTCATATCAGTCTGGCTATGGCTTAGTATTATTATTAAAACTGTTGTATAAAAAGGTTGTCATGACTAGCTATCTTGCTGAGTAACAGAGGGGGAGAAGGAAGAAAACATGTTCAGGCCCCAGAGCAGATGCCATTCATATAGAAGCCCATTCCAGAAATACAACTGTCAGTGAAGCATTTGGTACCATCTAAGTAGGGCCTCTGTGGAGGAGGGTTTATAACAAGTCCACGATTTCTCCATTGTAACACGTTACTCCCTCAACATTTTTTAATATGTGAAGGGTACATACCTGTCCTTTTTTATCATGATACAATGGTGGTATTTGAAATTAAGTCCCAAAGGGACTGAACATTTTGGCAATGATGTGGGAAAGCCAGCAAGATTTTTGCTTGAATATGAAGACATTTAAAACTTGGTAAGTAGGAAAGCTGCCAAATAATAATGAGAAAGCCATTTCTCTAGCCCAACAATTCTACAATTATAATTTTTTTTTTGAGATAGGAACAGCCCTGGCTGTTGTGGAACTCACTCTGTAGACAAGGCTGTCTAGGAACTAACAGAAATTCACCAGCCTGAGAGCTGGGATTCAAAGTATGTACCACCAGACCGTCTCAATTCTATTTAAATTTTAGTTGTGCTAGTTGCTCTTCACAATCCACATTTCCATCCTGGCAAAGGGTCTCCGGTAAGAACTTTTCTAGTACCCATGACTTATTGTCCCTGTTACTGTCTTAGCCATGCAGAGGGATTCCTCAAATCAGAAGTCATAGAATGTTTTTCTATACAAGGCCAGATAAAGATTTCTACTTTCTTTGTCCATAAGATCTCAGAGGCCCTCTCTGCTAGCAGTAAGAGAAAGCACCCATAGATGACAACAAACAGGCAAGGTTGTAGTCTAATAAAACTTCATTTTTAAAAGACTGTAGTGGCATTTGGTACTCTAGCTGGGGTTTGCTAGAGACCTCTGCTCCCAGTTGGAGCTATGGTCCCTCTGACTGACAAATGGCTCTTGTCAGATTATTGCTTAATGCTAATTAGTCCTTGTTCCTGCTCCTGCAGATCCCTTTCTTTTTTTTCTCTTTTTGCACAATTCCTGTTGCTTTATTTCCTACATAGTTCATTGTCCTTATTTCCTGCATAGCCCGCTGGCCTTATTTCCTTCAGATTCTTGAAAGTTCTGCCTCTATGTTTGAAGTGGGATGTTTTTCCTCTCCCTGAAAAACTGTTCTCAGTTGAAATGCCATTGTCTCAGGGAAACTTCCACTGTCCTTTCATGTTGACTTAGGTGCTTTCAGTTTTGTAACTTTTACTTCCATGATGTTCTAGATAGTTTTATGTCAACTTGACACATGACAGGGTCATCTGAGAGGAGGGAGCCTCTGTTGAGAAAATAACTCCATAATATTAGGCTGCTGTCAAGCCTGTAGGGCATTTTCTTAATTGGTGATTGATGCAGAAGGGCCCAGCCCATTGTGGATGGTGACATACCTGGGCTGGTACTGCTGAGTTCAATAAGAAAGCAGGCAGAACAGGCCATAGAGATCAAGCAGAAAAGCAGCACCCCATTCATTGCCTCTGCATCAGCTCCTTCTTCCAGGTACCTGCACTATTTGAGTCCCTGTCCTGATTTCCTTTGATGATGAATTGTGATGTGGAGCGATATGCCAAATAAACCCTTTTTTCCTCCCCAGTTTGCTTTTTGGTCTCTCCAAGGTGTTTCATCCCAGCAATACAAACCCTAGCTAAGACAAGTTGGTATCAGGAGTGGGTTATTTATCTGACAGATCTGACTAAGTGTTTTGGAGAGGATTGTGGAAGGACTTTGGAACTTTTCAAAAGAAAATTCATTGAGTATTCAGTGTTTTGTGAGATGTTCTTATTTTTAAATTTATTTATTTTATATAACCAAGTCCATTTAAATGAAAAACAAACATTTATAGACAATATTTGGGAATTTGGGCATCGTTCTTTCCAAACTACTTCCTGCTGGTAAGGGGCGCTGTCATGGGGGATTAAAAGAAGATGCAGAAATCCTGACTGTAGTCTGTAAGGCTGTTTTGTCCAGCTGTTTTGAATGTAGGATCACCTGGTACTCTGTTTCAGGGGGTCTGGCTTGATCAAACCACATTAGTCTGGAAGGAATCCACAGCTTTTCATTTTCTGTAGAAACAAAAATAGAAATCCTTTTCCCCAGTAACTTGTCCTTGAACTTAATTTTGGAGTCAAAACATTTTTTTTTATTTAATTTATTATTTTACATGTTGATCCCAGTTCCTTCTCCCTCCCTCCCTCCCTTCCTCCCTTTTACCCTCTCCGCCCTCTCACATGCACTCTAACCACCCTCCCCTCCCATCCCCCCACCCCAATTCCATATGTAGGGGAATGCCATCCAGTTGGGGTCATGTAGATCTGACAGGTCATGTGAAGTAGGGACTAGGCCTTCTCTCCTGTCTCTAGAATAAGGCAGTTATCCCTCCATGGAGGATGTGTTTGCAAGGTCCTTTTGTGCACCAGGGATACATCCTGGCTCCACTGTCTGAGGTTCCTTAGACTGCTCAGTCCTTCTGGCTGAGACCCATATTCAGGGGGGGCCTGAGTCAGTCCCATGCTGGCTTCCCAGCTATCAGGCTGGTGGCCCTTTAGCTCCTCCTTGTTCAGGTAAGCTGTCTCTATGTTTTTTTGCCACCTGGTCTTGTCCTCTCCATCTGCATATGAGTTCTACTTCAACTCAGTGTTTATGTATGGGTGTTTGTTCCTGTTTTCAACACACATTAGTTGAGGGCTCCATGGATAAGTTAGTTGTTGATCTCACTCTCTGGGAAGGGCATTTATGGTAGCCTTTCCACGGAAGCTCAAATTGTTAGTTGGCAGCAGTCTTGTAGTTCTCTAGACCTTTCGGTGTGTTCACTTTTATCTTCAAACCAATATTGGCTCCCTCTTTTATGTTCTCTCTCTGTGTCTCTCTCTCTCTCTCTCTCTCTCTCTCTCTCTCTCTCTCTCTCTCTCTCTCTCTCTTTCCTATCTTCTATTCCTAACCAGGCTCAATCTTCCTGGTCGCACATGTTTTCCTTTCCTCCCCCTCATTTTCTCCTACTTCTCTCTTCACTGCCCCCCCCACTTCCCCTGTGCTCTGGGGGACTTGTCCCTTTCCCCTTCTGTGAGGGACTTTATATGAATCTCTTAGAATACACCTTGTATCCTAGTTCCTCTGGTGGTATGAATTATAGGCTGGTGATCCTTTGCTCTATATCTAAAATCCATATATGAGTGAGTACATACTGTGTTCCTCTTTTTGTGACTGGGTTACCTCATTCAGGATGGTTTCTTCAAGTGCCATCCACTTGCCTGCGAATTTCAAGATACCATTATGTTTTTCTGCCGAGTAGTATTCCATTGTGTAGATGTGCCACATCTTCATTAACCATTCTTCAATTGAAGGGCATCTAGGTTGCTTCCAGGTTCTGTAGGAGCTTAGGAGATAATGATGTTGAAGGAAACGCAGGAGGTTAAGGCCTGACATGTGAATTCTCTAGTTCTGGTTTGCTGGGACTGAAGAATCAGCTGTGTTTAACAATATACCAAAACTACTAAAGTGAAAACTTTGATTTGCTGGGATACTTGGCTGGACCTGAGAAATTAGTGGTGATTAAGAGGAGACTGGCATCATCGAGGTGAAATCTTATCTGAGTCTTATCTGAGAGTCTAGCGCACAGAACCTGTGTTCCAGAGGCAGCCAGCCAAAGTTGTAAGTGTAAGAGTCACCCAGGTGGCATTGTTTTGAAGGCATGAAGAGGTAATGGATAACAGCCAAGGCTTGACACTGTGAGCAACCAGGAGAGGCCATTGGTAAAGGTGCAGCCCACTTGCAGTTGAAGGCCCAGGATTAAAGGGGTCATGAAGAGAAACTAAGAGCTCACACCACGAAGAGAGCCTATGAGAAGCTATTGATCAAAGTCCAGCAAAGTTGCTGTAGATGATTCCAGCATTTTGGAGATGCCAGTACCATGGGATGGCAACCAAGAAAAGCAGCAGTACTGAAGTGGAGCTGGTCTGAACATAGAAGACAAGCTGTGTGTGTTGCAGAGGGCAGGGCTGGAGAAGTGATACAAGTCCTTTGGAGGAGCCCAGAAGATCATGAATGGATCCCAGATATTGGAAGTTGAGTTATTTACACCTTTGGAGTTTGCTTTCATTGTGACTATGCCCTGAGTCTTCCTCTTGAAGTAAAATAACACTTTTAAAAAATTATTTTATAGAATCTTACAGTTGAGAGACTTTGGATTTTAATAGATTAGCTATTTTAAAGAGACTTGACTTTAAATGTGTTTGAATTTGTAAAGATAGTAGAATTGTTAAAGTTTTTCTATTTTTAATGTGAGACCTTAGGGATGAATGAGAAGGGAAAGGTTGTGGCTTACCAGTGATTCACAACAGGTCAATTGTGCTGCAACAAACAAAAAATGACAGGGAGAAATAGTTTCAAATTGGAGCAACAAGGTGAAAAGAGAGATGCAGTGTTCAACTGGAAGCTGTAATGGACACAGAGGTCTCCAAGAAAAGCCAGGCTGAAACCTACACTGTTGTCTACATTTAACTATTTGTGACCTACATGCTGTACCACATCATTTGCTTCAACTTTAGATATTGAGGATTCTATTATTTTAGCACTTTATTTCCAGTACCTGCAGAGCTTGATGGGATGAGGAGCACAATGCCCATCCAGCACATGTTGCACTGAATTCAGAATTTAAATCTTATTCATTATTATTGTGGGTGAGTAGCTGTGCTTGATGTTTGTGTATGGGGGGGACATGCATGTGATTTATGCTATGTGTGGGAGCATACATGTAATGTGTGCTGTGTAGAGCTCAGAGAACAACTCTGGGGAGTCAGTTCTCTTTTTCTACCTTTATGTGTGTTCTGGGGAGAGAACTCAGGCTGGCAGGCTTGTACATTGAGTGCTTTAGCCTGCTTACTCATCTTGATAGTCCTGAATCCTGAATTTAATAACCTTCATAGCTATGAGCTACTGGAAATAAGAGAGACACTACCAGTGAAGACGTTATGCATAGGAAGAGTAGCTGCAGGCATAATTGATATCTGAGTGTGTGTTAGCTAGATCCTTGGGTCTGGTTGGCCACGATTGTTGGGAGAGCTATAGCTACACATTCATGATTGAGTCAGTGAGATGAAAGGAGTATGGCTTTGCACATAACAAATAGTAGTCTGAGAGAATAGAAATGTCAGGATCTTTCAGGCTACCAAAAACAAAAACAAAAAAACAAAACAACAACAACAAAAAACCAAAACCAAAACAATAAACCCCTAAAACCCAAAACAAAACAAAAAACAAAACAGCAAAACAAGTGGGGTAAAACAAAGGCAAGAAAAATGCATTGGAACAGATCAGAGGAGGAAGAGTTCTTTGAGCAAATCTTGGAATTCTTGTGTTAAAGCACAAAGGACCACTGCACACATTGGTAGAACCTCTTTGCATTACATCATTAAAACTGACTAAATAAGAAACAGCTGGGTTCTGAAAAATCTCTGGCCCAATCACACATGGTTATGTTCTCCTCAAAATGTAATTTTACAGTTAAATTGACCATATGTCTAGGGACATTTCAACAGACTAAAGGCACTTGAGTGACCTGAAGAAAACCTACTACATGGCTGAACTTTAAAGATGAAGATACATATTGATATAAAACTTTCAAATATTAAGTTCAGTCATGATGCTTGCAATTATAGGCACCTGTGTTCACAGGGTCTGTGGAGGGTCTGGCTTAGCATCCTTCCTCTGTGGCTTCCAAGAAACCATGGATGAAGGCTTGGACTGGGAACAAAGCAGGGTTTCTCTTCCTTAGCTTAGGAAGGCCAACTCTTTTGAGTTTCATCTGTAGCCAGTTGGGTAAATCCCAACTGGAGAACAGACAAACTGAAGATCATGCCAAGTACCAAGAAAGCAGGTAGGAGAGTGATGGGAGATGTCATTCTGTAATTTTTCTCTTATTGGTTAATGAATAAAGCACTGTTGGCCAATAGGAAAGGAAGATAGGAGGAACTAGGAGACAAGGAGGAAAGAGGAAGCAGTAAGGAGGAGTCAGCATGTAGAGACTGAAGAAAGCAGACATTGGCCCCACTCTCTGGTAAGATGAGACCACGTGGAAATACTTAGATTAATAGAAATGAGTTAATACTTAAGACAGAGCTAGCCAGTAAGAAACAAGTAACTGGCCAACAGCGTTATATCTAATACAGAGTCGCAACAATAGGAGAGAGGACCCTGCTGCCTGGTAAAGTCACAACTCAGATACATATCTCCACATATATCCTCACATGACAACATCAGGCACACCCTGGCCAACATGTTCTCATTGAACAAAATATTTCAGTTGGCTTTACTCAATGCAAGTGGATGATTCTTAGTATATGAGTAAATTGAAGAGAAATATAGATGTAGTTATTGCATTGAGCATGTAGCACACACAGATTAAAGGAAACAAATAGAAGAAACAGTCTATTCATCTGACATTTTTCAGTTTATGGTTGTTTTCAAGCCATTGCTCTGGTATTTGACCATCATCTTACCTTGTCACAACCTCCTATTGTGCTGTTAATGACCTCATCTGATAGATTGTAGAACTAAGAACAAGAAACCTTTTCAGGATTACTTTGCTAGCAAAATGCTGGGATCCTGATGTTGATTTTCCTAAATCTTGTCTAGATGCACATCCATATACCAAGGTAATGCTTTGAAAAATAAATGTCACGTGTCCACACAACAACAAAATCACTTACTAGGACCCTATACCAAGGCATTCCTTTTATTTCTAACATGCATCAACCAATTATTATCACTTGTTCTGGCATATAATCAGAACAAGCAAAGCACCCTATGGAAACTTAGAGGGAATAAGGAAATAGTCACAAAGGTTATTTTAGGCCAGGGGAACGAATATTATTATAAAGGAATGCAGTTGTTTTTCTTCCAGGAGAAAAGCCAGGAAAATGACTTAATAACATTTGCTATAAGGCAGAGGTGCATTAAACAGAGGTTGAGAACTAGATTTATTCTGGATCTTCTAAAGGGATAGGAAAAGCATGGCTTCTGTTGTGTATGGCTGCATTAGCAATGCTGGTAACTGTGGCCCTTCAGCAGTCAAGGCAAGGTGGGAGCTGTTCGTCATCCCTGTGACAATATACTTGACTGAAGGTGCTTAAGAGAGGAAGAATTTATTTCAGCTCACAGTGTCACAGGGAATTCAATATTTTAGTGTGGGAAAGACAGCAGGACCCATGAAAATGGGACTGTGTAGTAGGATACTTTACATGGTGATGGGACCTGGAAGCAGAGAAAGATCAGGATATAACCCTCAAAGGGCCACTCCAATGACCAAGTGCTGCTGGGAAGGCTACATCTCCCAAACATTCTCTGTTATCTCCCATCATTGCCACCCAACTAATACTAAGTGTTAAGACATAGACCGTGCATTTCATTTTAAATTGAAACCATGACTTTCAAGTTATAATTTAAGCAGCTGGCAGATTCTAGATCTAATAAATATAAAAGGGAAAGTGACAGTGATAGATCTTGAAGTGACAGTCTAATATTGGACAAATGTTGTTACACTTAGAATCAAAGCAATACTATCATGAAGACATCCATGCTCAATGTCCTGGCATCAAAACTTACTGGTCTCAGAAGTAAGCACTTGCATGTAACCAGCAAAAGCCTGGGAGCCAGTAGCCCACACCAATCAGAAACAGAATGAGATAAATCGTTGGAGGACTCTAAGAACCCTTGCTCCAGGCAGCTCTGCAGATGTTGGTCCAATGCACTTCAACAAGGGACCCTTCAGTGATGGTGCCTCCTGCCAGGATCTTCTGCCTCTGGCCTGGCTCTGACCTTGGTGCCTGTTGAGTGTCCAGCAACCGGGATGAACCAGCTAAGCACAGATGAGACTGTGACCCCCCTATCCTCCATCCATCTCAAGGAACACTGCTCTCAGGAGCATCTACTACTCACTGCTTTTTCATTAGCATGGCGGCCAGTTGTGCACTGGGCATTTCTACCTGCCCTTTGTGAGTGAACTCTGGCTCCCGATATTGATGGCATTTAGAACTAGGCTGTTAGGCTGTCAGATCTCTTTGTTGTGAGTTGCTTCCCTCCCCCTGATGTGTGAACAATAAACTGTGCTCTCAAATGTCTACCTCTCTGTAACTTGTAAGTCATGTTCCAGACAACATGTGGACATGTCAATTCCACATGGTGCCATGCTAGCTTTGTTATCTTCATTCATTGGATATTGTAGGAAGAAAGCCTGACAACTTGGGGACAGGAAGAGGAAAAGGGGTGACAATTCAGAGAAGTTTTTTGTTTTGTTTTGTTTTGTTTTTCCTGAAGGAGCTGACACTTGAGCAAGATGAGTAAGAGAGTCTGCAGGAGGTGGGGGAATAAGGCGTCTAGGCAGAGGCAACAGTGAGCACATATTTGGAAGTGAGCAGAGTTCTAAATATTTTTCTGTGGCATGAGGGTGAAGAGTGAATCAGGGAGAGGTGGTAGATGAATGCCAGATGTAATAAATCAGCATGGGCTACCTACATATTAGTGGATGGGGTCAAGAAAAAGGATTCAGACTTCTGAGAAAGAAACTCTGTGAGGAGTATTACTTAGGAGAAGGACATAGTCTGCTTCATGTTTGAAAAAAATATCACTCTGACGCCTGCAGGGGAGAGGAGTTGGCTGGTTGCTTCTGGAGGCAGATGCCCAAAAGAATGTCTTATAAGCTAGTGAGAGATAATGAGGTAGTGGGAGGAAAAAAGAACAGATCTGAGAAACACTGGCAAAGTTTGACAATGAGATTTACCCTGTTTTGTAACCCAGCACTTCTTCCAGATGTAAGTTTATAGTATCAGACGGGTGCTTTGGTCTTGGCAAAACAACAGGTATATGTGAAAGTACACAGAAGTCCCAGAAGAAAGAGTTGGGAGACAAGTGGGCATCATCTGACCTTTATCATCTGACCTTTATCTGAAGCACATTCATTCATTTCATCAACACATATCTTTCAAACATCTGTTTGACTGTCCTTAGATTGAGATACTAAAGATGAACAGAATAAAGCAACCCCTGTTCCCATGCCTACAGTGTCTGGAGGGAGACAAATGATGAGTTTGAAGGTGTAATATCAAACATGATGGGTGTTATAAGTGACGAAAGTAAAAATGGTTGAGAAAGAGAAGATTATTATAATGGGGTATAAGGTTCACCCTGGCTCCAGGGCAAACAAGTGCTGAAGACTGTAAAGGTTAATGCCAACTGCTGTGCTGGGGTCACTTATGCTTCCCATAGGTGGACAAATTCACAGAATTGGAAGTCACATGTTGAGCACCAGTGATCAAAAGGAAGGGTAAAGAGCCCTAGCTCTCCTCTAGCACACAGCTGGTCCCTTTAACACTGAGTAGCCGGATGCAAAGGTGGGTTTGATGCCAGGGTTTTCCAACTAGAACGTGTGCTGGCATGTTATGAGTGTTGTTTACAGCAGTGTCTGATTTGTAGTCAGCAGGAGGCTTAAAGCCTCAGAGACTGGCTCCTGTGATTCTGCATTAGAAAAGAAATAATGAGAAACTCTTCATGCGCCAAGCTCTCCGAAGATGATCTTGGATAAGAAGCCTTGCTTCATGTTGGAAAGCAACAAGCCCTACTGGTGATGTCAACACCAGCACCAACATAAAGATAACAACATAAAATCCAGTTGCCAGGCAATTCCCTAAAACTGGCTTGCATTTGGGCCAACCTGAAAACCTGGTAAGGCAACATGGAGATCTTATGAAAGAAAAATGGATTAGGGAGAAGAGATGGGGAGAAGTTAAATTAGTTGAGAGGAGAGACAGCCAGCCTATTGTTGTTTATTGTTTGGATTTATAAGTCAACAGAAGTTTCATCTCCTTGTGAAATTATAAGAAATACATTATTCATGGCAGAGCCATCTGGGCTCTCTGGTGCCTGATCTCCACATCAAAGGAACAGTATGTTGTAGCAGGAGAACGGTGGAACAACTTTTTAAATGTGACTCATGTCACTTTAAAGATTTGCTTCAGCTTCAAACATGTCACATGTCTCATTGTCATTGGAGGATCATCTGAACTTTTGACTCTCAGGAAAAAAACCCAGGGAAACAGATAAACCAAGAGGGTCATATTCACTGGTGATATATGAGCTATAGTTGCACGGTGCATTTCTCTATGTGAAGACATTTGGGCTGCAGTCAAACTAGAAATCCATTTGAGATGGTGCCAGCATTCTAGATAAAAGATCAGTGGTGAGTCAGACGTCTGAAAGCATTTCTTCTTTGAGGGATTACACCAATGAATGTGTTGGGAACAAATATTTAAATGACCCAGCCTTAATAACAGTCATATAAAGTGTTACCTCTGATGAAGGTAGAGAATATACCAGCTTCAAGGCACTTCCCGAGAAGGACAAAAACAGAAGACTCAAGTATTGGTATTTTCCCTAGCTTTGATGGACCTATGAAGGCTTAGAGGTCTCCTTGGTTTGCCTCATTATCCAGATGAAAGAACACCGGCCATTTACTTGTTTGTGACTTCACTGCTGTCTAGAATGTTTAAATTTTATACCCCTCCCCCTTAAAGATTGCCTTTATACAATGCAACTGTTCAGTCACAGAGTTTCACATAAGACTCTCCCTTCAGCTTCCCTGACTTGTAGGTTTTTATCCTCTGAAAACAGGCATGTGCATTTTCTGCTTTTCCTGTGTGCACCCTTTCCAAGGTCTCACCATGTTGGTTGTGCTGTGATGCCTTAAGCCAAAAAGGCTTGTGGCATTCCTTAGCCAGTGATAAGTCATGGAGCTGTAGAAAGAATAGTGGCTTTGACCCTAACCTTCATCATCACATAAAGTCACTCCATCTATTGTTTGTTTGGTTTACTGTTTCCATTTTAAATTTAGAAACAGGGTCATACCATGTAACCCAGGTTGGCCTTGAACTGGTCTTGAATTGTTGCGTCTTCTATCTGCTGGGATTAGCAAGTCTAGCAACTCCATCTCTTAATTATCTAAAAATCTAGCCAGTCTGGGCTGAGCTCCCTTTACGTACAGATGATGCTCTACTGGGCAAAGTAGATGGGTTACCCAGGTCCATCTGCAACAGAAATAAACCAGATAGCAATTCAGAATCTCCACAACTGCTGGAGCCTTTTCAGGTGATAGTTTCTGGGTCAGTGGCCTGATTTGCCGGATTCTGGGAAAGGACACTGATTTTATGATTCAGAGGAGCATCATGGGGTATAGACAAGAGAAAACATCTAACAATTTAATTGCTTTGGGCCTACTCTGCCTTATGGAATTTATTTCTTTTCTTTTGAGAGAATTATTTATTATTTTATGTATATGAGTACTTTATCTGCATGTATGTCAGAAGAGGGTATCAGATCCCGCTAGAGTGGTTGTGAGCTACCATTTGGTTTCTGGCAATTGAACTCAGGACTTCTGGAAGAGTAGCTAGTACTCTAAACTGCTGAACCATTTCTCCATCCCTGGGATTTCTTTCTTGTACCCTCTCAACAGTTCTCAGCCTCTGACTATCATCAGCATCAGCGCTGGGAGAATTCCAAGAAGTGGCCTGGAAAATGTTGCCTCTGCCTTATTTCTTAAAGTTGGGAACATTTGCCTTGAAGGGTCCTCCTCTGTAGTTTGTATATTCTTCATAGGCACTGGCTCATTAGTGCTGGAAAATTCCTTAGAGATTTGGAGATGGTGAAGTGTTTCTTTTTCCATGTATCAATCATATCAACAAATGATAACAGGATGAAAATTGTTTAACATCCTACTCTTAATAACAATAATATGAACTGTTGCTTTATATTACCCAGAGTGTTCAGGTATAGAAAACATTCCAAGGGCCAAACACATCCTGAGGGGAGGAAAGGTGGGAAGGCTTGGGCACTAAAATGTCTCCTGGCCTCCACCTATACTGTTGTATAGTGAGTTCCAGGCCAGTCTAGACTCCATAAGAGACTGTATCAACTGATCCCTCACTCTGAAAAAAAAATCAGGGAAAATTATGTTGGCATAATAGACTTGTAGTTTCTTCTGATCCTGTCCCAACGCCCCTCCACATACTGCACAAAGCTGTGAATTTTAAAATTAAAATACAATAAAATTTTACTTTTTGTTTTTCTTTTAAGGAGAGGAAGCACCAGATGCCGTTTAAAAAAATGAGTTGGATAGTTTTTATTAGCAAATTATGAGCTTCTATATGGAAAAATGCCTGACAAAAGAAAAATAAGTTTGGAGAAAACATTTGAAGACTGCATGACACATAGAAGTATAATGTACTTACTGCAAAATAAGATTTTGTGAAACATTAACAATATAGGCAGCTAACACTTGGGTGACTTAGGCAGCTGGCTTTGAAGTTGAGGCCTAGCTGGGCTCTAAAGTGAATTGCTGCCAATCAAGTTTCTGGGATAAGACTTTGTCTCATGAAAATAAAAAACATAAAACAATAATATTTCCCAGGAATTGTGGGTTTAAGGTCCACTTGAGCTAGCCACACAGTGAGTTTGAGCCGTAACTACAGAGCAAGAAATGTTTCAAGATACCAAACCTATCAAACCAAAGAGTTAAATTCTTTTTCTGTGGATCCAGATCTCCTGTGATCCTGTTACTACCACAAGAAACCTCTCTGATACAGGGGAAATTGATCTCCTGGAATCTCCCAGGGTCCTTGAGTTCCTGGCTTGTAAAATGTAGAAGAAATATTTTCTAACCATGAGTTATGTATGTGAGCATGTGTGTGTGTGTGTGTGTGTGTGTGTGTGTGTGTGTGTGCATGTGTGCATGTGTGTGCTTGTGTGAGTCAGCACATAGGAGATCCTTGGAATTGTCCCTGACACAGTGTGTTTTTCGTACACTTTACCATTATGATTATGACACCAAATCCTAGACTCTAGGTTCTAGATGGTTGTCTGCTTAGAACATGATCAGCCTGTTTGCAAGGGCATAACCGCACTGTCTAACTTCTGCCATCAGTTTAAAGAAGGGGAAGTTGAGGCAGATAATAAGGGCCACTTGGATACCGATGTGACTGTGAGTGTGCATTAGTATGGCCATCTTATTTCAGACATAGAAATGTCCATTAGGAAAGGTATAGAATCAATAATTTCTGTGACTCTGCTGTGGTCTTTCCACTGGCCTGTTGGAGACAGGAGAGACATGTGTGAAGCTACTGAGTGGAAGATAAAATTGGAATGGCTGTGATCAGTAAAAATCTTGAATGTCCATCAGTGAGAGAAGAATGAAGATAGTAGTCCATCCCCTGTAAGAGGCCATGATTACTCATAACTTATTCACAAACACATTAAAAATGTAATGCCAAGCATAATTTTTTAATGTATGTTTAATATTTAAACATTGAATTGAAAACAGAGGAGAGCTGCAAGCTCTCTTAACTGAAAGTTCAGGGGCACAGAACTGTCGGGTGTTTCAGTAATGCCTTTGGCTCAGTGGATGGTCGAGTTGATTGGAGTAGCCAAGAATAAGAACAAATGCTTGACTTTGGGTTTTGTGTTTTTCTCTTTCTCTGTCTGCCCTCTTCCCACCTCCTTCCTTTTCCTTTCTGTTTTAAAAGACTCTCATGTTCTTTGTTCTGTTCTATTCTGTCCTGGATTGGAGAGGCTCTAGATAGCCTTTCTATACTCAGTACTAACAACCTCTGAGAGCTCAGTTTTTGGTTTGGTTTTGAGTACGGGGTCTTATGCAGCACTGCCTGGCCTTGAACTTAGTGTGTAGAAGATGGTGGCCTTGTGCTCCCCATCTTCCTGCCTCCATCTCTAGGGTGCTGGGATTTAGATTTTTGCCACCACACACTGGGCCCCTGGGAGCTCACTGGAGCTGCAGTTTGCAGGCAGTAATATATTGCTCTCCCAATATCATGTTCATCTTCATGGTAAGAGAAGGCATGGAATAGTTTACTGTCTGCTTGGGATCAGAAAGCAAGCATGCATAATCCAAGCTTGTGGATATTTATCAGCCACCATGATGGCTTTTTCTTCATTCTGCCTTGTAGACATCTAGAATAGATTCCTTAAAAATGTAAAACCTTCATATAATATCACTGTGGGAGTAAATACAAGGGAAGGGAATTCATAATTTTATTCAAAATCAAACTTCCTGAATAGTGAACATCATCTTCTTCAGCCTTCAATCCAGTGGTTCTCAGATGCTTAAATTCCCACTTGCCAGCTGCCACCTTGGGACACCTCATCCCTACACATTTCAAAAGACAGTTCCCAAACCATTCCTTCTCAACCCTGGCAGCCATCTTGATCACCTCTAGACACTTTATAGAGTGTCATTGCTCAGGCCCCTTCTCAGACTTCTCAAGAATGGTCTTTGGGTATGGAGCTGAATACTGTCAGCACAATTTTAACTTTAAAATTTGAACAAGTTTGAAAGGGGATGTTTTGTGCCCTGATGGGGAATGATCACCTCAGGAGAGGTGGCAGGTAGACCAAGCATTCCCAAGGGAGTACTCATTACCAACCATCGTGACCCAGAGAACGCCATTTGACCTTTCCTATCCTTTAAGTCACAGTCTCTCTATGAAATCCAGGCAGTCCTTGCTTGTGATCCTGTTGGCTCAACCTCCCACATGCTGTCGTCACAGGTGTGTAGCCTCATACCCAGTGGCCCTTGATTGGCTTAAACAAATCTATTGCATTGCCTATTGTTTCTCGGACTATTGTGACATTTAACAAAGAGTTTTTAGTTATATTGTTGAAAAAGTAATGTCCTGAAAATATTTTGACAACTCAGTTTGACTTCTTTGTTTTCTTCTTCCTGAGAGAAAAGCAAAACTAAAAAGAAATGTTCTGAGGAATCATTTGGGAAGTAGTTCAGACAAGCTTTTACATGTTCATTTCAGAGGTTAATCCTACTTCCTCTTCATCAGGTTATCAGCAAATGGAACAATTTGTTCTGGCTTATCCCTGCCAGGACTGTTTTCCACCCACACAGGTGCTGATGACATCAGTTTTACTCATCCTTCTGTCTGTACTCTTTCAGTGGATGAGCTGTTCATTCATGGGTATAAAGAGAGGCAGTGAGTGGAAATGGACTAGTGTTTTTCCATTGCATTTTAGAACCATGTCTTAATTTACTGTACTGACCTATAGCTTTCTCATTGTTCTGGAAAACGATCAGATTTACCAACAATGTTTATGGACAGCGATCAGATTTATCAACAATGTTTATGGACAGCCATAGTTTGTAAAGGACAATATTAGAAGCTTGACTACCAATCATTAATAGGACAAAGGATTTAGAACCCACTTTTATAGACTCTAAAAGGCCATTTAATCCAAACTCCAAAGGATGTTTCCTAGAGATCTTTCTGTCTCTGTGGGAATTAATCACTTCCCAGCATCCCCTCTGCCTTGCAGTTACTCTAACTGAAAGGAGGTTTGTTCCTTAGCTGTGCTAACTGCTGTCTCTGAACCTAGTTACGGCTTCTAGCTTTGTCTCTGGGGTTCTTTGTCCCTTCAGAATGAACTGAATCCTTTGCCACATTACAACTTTCAAAAACACAAATTACATTCAATCTTTAGAGGCTTGATAGTGCCATCCAAGATTCTCACCTCAAGCCATAAAGTAAATCCTCATGAAATAATTTTCCAAAGTAGATGTATAAAATCACACACACACACACACACACACACACACACACACACACACACACACACCATGTCAGTGAGAAGATCAATTAAAATTCAAATAATTTCCATAGACATGGTCCACTCACATGTTACCTGGAGATTTAAAAAAATATTTTATCTTTAATTGTGTTTGTGTGAGTATGAGTCTCTACATAGTCAAGAAGAAGGAATTGTATTCCCTGGAGATGGAGTTATAGTCCATTGTGAGCCATCTTTCTGACTTGGGTGCTAGGAACTGAATTTGACCTCTGTAGCACTTTACCATTCCCTCAGCCCTGTGCTTCTTCTTTGTCTGTTTACTTTAAAATCATACTTCATATAAGAAGAGGAAGAGAAAGAATGAAGGAGAGGGGAGTAGGGAGAGAGAGAGAGAGAGAGAGAGAGAGAGAGAGAGAGAGAGAGAGAGATCCAGACTTAATAGGAGCAGAGCCAGCCTAGTGTGAGGTGGTGTCCCAATAAATGGGAATGACATCTTCCTTGCCTCTTAGGGTGGTTGCTGAGTTTTGTATGAGATACTAATGAAAAAAACCTGGTATATACCTGATGAATGTTAAACCTGTATTTGTTTTCACTGGTGCTTAATAAATATCTGTTAAAATAAGCAAGGGAAGAAAATGTTTAGAGACAGTGACTCCTACTCTTTTAAAAATGTTTAAGTTGTTATTTGATCATTTCACACATGTATGCTTTGACCATATCCATCTCTGGCTCCCCACTCCCGTTCTCCTTAGATACCCCCAAGGACTTCCAACCTTTATGCCTTCTTCACTTTTTTTTAAATCCACTGAGTCCAGTTAATGCTGCCTACTGGAATACCGACTGATTGATCTCATTGGCTTGATCTTGTGTAGGCAGCCATAGCTGCAATGAGTTCATGAGTAAAGTGACAATGCGCCATGCTGTGTCTAGAAGACAGTATTTTACAGCATTCCTCCCATCCTCTTGCTCCTATGTTCTTTCATAAGCTTTGGAGATGGGGGTTAATACAGATATCTCATTTAGGGAGAAGCCCCCAAGAGACACTTATTATCAGGGCTTAACTTGTTAGGATTCTGTGGCTTAATGGGGACAGGAGTGGGTAGGGGGACAAGGTAGAGGAAGGGCTAACCAAACCAAGAATTCTTGTAAACACCTCATTACTTAGTTAGCTAATAAAACTTAAAAGGGAAATTTATCTTTCCATTTTATCTATTTGCTTTGTTAAGAATGTTACCAATAGCTAGCAGAATCTCCCAAGAGTTACCTGAAATAGCTAGGAACTGAGAGTTTTAAAAGATTCGTCAAGATCCAGAAGGCTTCTTAGCAAATCAATTTACATGGGCATTCTGGTAACTGCTTGTGGTAGTCAATAACTGTCATTGCCTTTCTGTGGGACTGGTATGTGCAGAGAAGTTTCCAATCATCAGGCTTTGTCATTAAAAAAAAATCCACATAGTACCTGACTTGTTCAAGAAAGTTTCTCCCCAAGACACTCTTGGACAAGTCTAAGTATATGGCTTCTGAAGGTTCTCAGGGGCCGCTTCTCCTTGACACCAACAATAGGGTGTTTTATGTTAATAACTTAGGCACTTATTTCTAAGGGATGAGATGTAACTGCATTTTCCATTATGCAAACAGTCTTGTTGGTAGAGACTGTAAGGAGAGTACAAGGTGTTTTGGACACCTGATGTTACTGCAAATACATATTTAAAAATATCTTCACAGATTAGATTAAAAATGTTTCCTGGGATTTCTTATGGCTAATTTCTGGGTAAAAGGGAGTAGAATTGGGGAAGCAGTAGCTGTTGGAATCATTAACTCAGTCAAAACCAAAAATCTATTCCCTAGGCTTGTACTCCTCCCTATGTTGAATTGATGATGCCACAAAATCAGTACTCTGAAATTTTCCTGCATAATTTAAGTTGTTAAAGAGATGGAGATCAAATCTAGGGTTGCATGTACATTAGGCAAGTACTCTTCCATTCAACCACAGCCCCTGCCCTTGCCTGTATGAAGGCATCTGTATGGCCTGTCCTTGGTGTTCTGACAAGATACACCCTCAGCTGCAGCCACTAAGAGCACCACCTGTGGACATTCACTACCTTGCTTTTTAAAGGGACCCTGCCCACCTCCAATCTCTCTCTCCCTCTCTCTCCTTCTCTGCCTGCCTCTCTTTTCTCTTCTGTTACTCCTCAAGAGGCTGGTCTCCCCCATCCCTTCCCTTTTCCCCAATCACTTAATAAAGAACCCCTCCATGTGAGCTCTGTTAGCATGGCATCTTTCTCTCTCAAGCCACATTTTAAATTACAACAGAATAAAACATAAAAGACTAAGGGAAGAGGCTAGTCTGTTTATATTTCTCATAGTATGTTTGACATTTCTAAGATTTCTTAGGCTTCTATTTTCTTTGGTGAAGAACCAATATAGAAAACTTGGAAGCTATTTATCCCAAATTATTATTCTGTGTATGCAGTGGTGTAATAGAGTTTACTTGTACTGGTCTGTGAGAGTCTAGTTTACTTTTCTTTCTTGCTTTTAGTTTTTTTCAGTGTAAGGACCTCATGTTGGCAGTTACAAGTTGGCTGGGATGGAAACACATAATACAACCAGGCAATGTTACAAATTAGGGTTGATTGTTAAACATGTACTAGCACACTACTGTGTATGGATGTGCAGTGAGTCTCCATCATCTTTTCTGAAGATGCCAAATGGTTTCCTTTGAGAAGACTGAGGTAATTTCTCATAGTATTGGAAATGTTGAGCTCATTTTATGAGTTTTTGAAGAGGAGGGGATTATCTGTTGTTTTTATCAGCCCCCTTTGATCAATGAGGATGCAACCAGAGCATCCTAGATTCTAGATGTCATATATAAGAGAGTTAGAAAGTAATATTAATATCTAATACATAAATAACATTTCCCATTTCCTTCTTTTCTTCCTTCCTTCCTTTTTTTTTTTCAAGACATGGTTTGACTGTGTAGCCCTAGCTGTCCTGGAACTTATTCAGTAGACCAGGCTGGTCTCAAACTCACAAAGATCTGCTTGCCTCTGCCTTCCAAGTGCTGGGACTAAGGGTGTGTGCCCCGATCTCTGTTCATAATTAATGTTTTCAAAAACCATCCTGGGGCTGGTGAGATGGCTCAGTGGTTAGTAGGAAATACTGCATTTTCAGAGAATTTGGATTCCTTTCTCTTGCACCCTCGTTGGGTAGTTCAGAAACGCAATTATCTCCAGGTTCAGTAGGTCAGATCCAGTGTCCTCTTCTGGATTTTAAGGGCACTTGCAGTCCCATGGGCCCACCCACCCTGACAAGGCACAAAAGCCCTCATGTACACTTAATTGGAAATATCAACTAAATTTTAAAAGAAACAATCCATATCTGATAAAAAAATAATTGTGCAATGTATCCTAGTTTCACCAGCCATTAAAAAAAAATCAGACTAAAAATCTCACTTTAAGATTTTGAATGAATTGAGTTGTTCTTTTCAATATGGTTTTAAAGGATGTAAGGAACAAAGGGGCAGCCTATAATGCTTTCTAGGTCTGTAACTTCTTGTATTTTTTTTTTTTTAGCATTTTAAAAATTCCATTTCCTTGTTTATTTTTCCATCATTTATTGCATAGAAGATGGATCTATTTTTGTGAGTTAATTCACTTCTTTTATTGTTTATCTGACTCTTGGGATTTTGAATTTCCTTCAGAATTATGCTCAGTTTTTTTTTTTAAAGCCTATGAACACTGTACTAAACCACAAGCCGATTAATGACGTCTTTATTGACGTTCTAGTAAACTAACTCTCAGGGTTTCGCTCCTGCTAGGATGATTTATAACTGTAAGTATATAGATGGTCTAATAAATGGAAGCAATTTGTGGCACTAATGTGCTTACTCCAGACTTACCTCCGGGGAGAAGCTCATTGATTAAAGGGTCCATCTGTTCCACAGGTGTTCCAGCACCTGCAAGCAGTTGGTGATTCAGATTGACTTGATAATTGCGTGGCTTTCACAGCCTTTGCCCATTTCTCAAAGCTATTGTTTTATTGTAGTGTCCTTGAGAAATGACATTTTATTTATGGACTGGTGCTGTTTAGCAGTATATTTAGTGAAATACGTGTACTGTGTATTGGGGATATCTACTTTGAAATTATCACCAGTTCTAAGAGTAACCTAGTAGTGGCTTAAATACACACATGTATGCACATACACACAGTCACCATACATGGTCATGTGTTCTACATTTGCATGTCCAGTCAACGATGTATTATAATCTTATATTTAAATTGTATTCATTATTGTTGGTTTTTTGAGACAGCTTTGTTATGAGCAGTTTTTTTCTGCCGGCTTGGTTCCACCACCGTGGCAGTCCAAAATAACACACAGAGAGGCTATATTTGATATAATGCTGTTGGCCACTTATTAGTGTTTCTTATTGGCTAGCTCTGTCTTAAATACTAACCCATTTCTATTAATTTAAGTATTTCCACGTGGTCTTATCTTACCAGAGAGAGAGGCCGGCATTCTGCTATGTTCGTCCTCCATCTTGAACTCCTCCCTACTACTTCCTGAATTCTCCTTGTCTCCTAGTCCCGCCTATCTTGCTTTCCTATTGGCCAACAGTGCTTTATTCATTAACCAATAAGAGAAACATATTTACAGAATGACATCTCCCATCATCTCTTTTCTATCTAAAGTAGAAAGAAGGGTTTTAATTATAACATAGTAAAATAGATAACAAAAACAGTTATCAAATAAGAACCACAGTTAACAATATTTAGTTGATTAACATTTAAAGAAAATATTTTGTCATCTATCCTATCTTTGTGAGTCTAAAATCCTATATGTAATTTATCTTTAATCCTAACTAAGGAAAACTATAACCATAACTATCTGTCTTCAACTGCTTCAAAGACCACAGAAGGACTCTAGAAATGATAAGAGACAACTTGCCTGGTCATTCATCTGAAGCTCTTCTGTAATGTTCCATCTTCAGCCCATAGGCCATAGTGTGTCTGGCAGACTTCTCAGAAAAGCAGGAAATTACAAACTGTCACCTGTGTTGGCAGTTTGTCAGTTACTTTTATCTGTGTCCTGAAGAATGTCTGGCAGACTCTTCCATGAAGCAGGAACCCTGTAGCAATATCCATATTGTATCAGCAGTCACTTTCCTGTGGGTTCTGCATGTCCATTTTATACAGCATAAAGTCAAACAGTCCAGACAAGAGCAGTATCTTGCCCAAATAGCTAGTCTTGCCATATTGAAAGCAAGCTTCATAACGTGTTTCTTCTATGTCTATCCTCCTTTCTGAGGCAGGTGGTGCTGCCAGGAGCAGTTATGTCTCACTGTTAAGAGAAACCCTAAACAATTTTAAATGCCATATTCTGTAGGTCTTTGAAAGGTTTGAAGAATATTTATTCATCTCATATATATATATATATATATATATATATATATCTGTATATCTAGAAATCCTAACTTAACTATAAGTTTTGACTATCATATATAACTAAAATCTACTAAATTATACATTAAATTTCTTTTTTTCTATTTTATTTAATTTTATATAACAGTCCAATTAAATGAAAACAAACATTTATACACAATATTTGGGAATTTGGGTGTCGTTCTTTCCAAACTACTTCCTGCTGGTAAGGGGCGCTGTCTTGGGGGATTCGAAGAAGATTCAGATATCCTGGCTGTAGTCTGTAGGGCTGTTTTGTCCAGCTGTTTTGAATGTAGGATCAGCTTATACATTTCTAAATAAGCTACATAAACACAATACCTAAACAAGAGAAGAAATATACTTATTAGAAAATTGACCTTAAATTTACATCAATAAATGAAAATCCATTTCAAAACATAGCATTCATATCTATACCATTATCCCCTTTTTACCTTTAAAGAGATTGGTTGTGGTCATTACCATTTAAACCAACCCCATTTAAATGAAAACAAACATTTATAGACAATATTTTGGAATTTTGGTGTTGTTCTTTCCAAACTGCTTCCTGCTGGTAGAGGGGCATTGTCATGGGGATCCTAAGAAGATGAAGATATCCTGGCCTAAGTGGTCTGCAAGCCTGTCTTGTCCCAGCTGTTTTGAATGTAGGATCATCTGGAACACTGTTTCAGGCGGTCTTGCTTGATCAAACCTTGTTAGTCTGGAAGGAATCCACAGCTTTTCATTTTTCTGTGAAAACAAAAATAGAAATCTTTTTCCCCAGTAACCTGTCCTTGGACTTAAATTGTGGAGTCAAAGCATTTTTAAAATATATAAATTGGAATAATCTAGTAGCATTTGTTTTAACAGTTGTTGCTATTTCCTCATCAGTCAAACAATTTAAAGACAATATAATAGCATACAGTATCCAGATTATTTTTGTGCTTTCCATCTTTATGTGGCTTTTTTATTACTCTATTTCTTCTACTTCTATTTTTTTCATTTTTTGAGACAGGGTTTATTTGTGTAACTTTTATCTGTCCTGGAATTAGCTCTGTATGCCAGGTTTACTTTGAAATCACAGAGATCTGCTTGCCTCTGTCTCCCGAGTGCTGGAATTAAAGGTGTGTGCCAATAATGCCTCAGCTACTCTCTGTCTTTTTATTATTCCTTTTTAAACCATTGTATCCTCTTTCTTTTTCTCTCCCAAGCCTATGTATATTTTAGAACACATTGTAAACCTTTAGAGGTTTTCTTAATCGGAATCTGTCTTTACTGTAAATCTTTATTTTTTTCTGGCCATGAGTCTTTTATCTGGTAAACAACATTGCTAAAATGAAAGCCATAGCTGTATTAGCCACAGTCTATCAAAGATGGTGGTAGATACATTTACCACCAGAACTGAGAGCTGTGTTCACTACCTTGGTCTATGTTGCAGCATGTTGCTGGCTTAGAGATGTGGTCATTGACATTGCCAGCTCTAATGTACACCATTATGTCGTTAGCAGCATTCTTTAAAAACTGTGCGGTTTTTTGCTGTTATGCTGAGTCAAGGCACCTCCCTTAAAGGAGCTGCACAAATTTATGCTTGTATCTAGCAAAACAGAGTCCAACCGAGAAAAATGCTGTTCCTAAGAAGTCTCTGCTCTTTTGTTTCCAAATCCCTCTTTTAAGCTTTTGTTAAGTTTTAAGTGGAAGTTCTTATTAACCCGTTGCCAATGCCATTTTGTTATGACTATGTTTTCTGCTGCCCTGGTCCACTGCTGCACCAGCCCCAAGTAACATACAGAGGCGCTATATTTGGTATAATGCTGTTGGCCAGTTACTAGTATTTCTTATTGGCTAGCTCGGTCTTAAATATTAGCCCATTTCTATTAATTTTGTTATTTCCACACGGTCTTATCTTACCAGGGAGAGGGGCCAGTTCTAAGAGTAACCTAGTAGTGGCTTAAATGCACACATGTACATGCACATACACACAATCAGCATGCTGTGGTTATGTGTTCTGCATTTGCATATCCAGTCAACTCTGTATTATAATCTTATGTTTAAATTGTATTCATTATTGTTGTTGGTTTTTTGAGATAGCTCCTCTGTATAGCTCTGTTTGTTCCAGAATTCACTCTGTAGACCAGCCTGTTTTCAAATCCACAAAGATCTGCCTGCCATGCCTACTAAGTGCTGGGATTAAAGGCATGTAACAACACCACCCCAAGTTTTTTTAAAGATTTATTTATTATCTTTAATTATGTGTATGTGTCTCTCTGTGTGTATGTCAGGTGTTTACCAATGTCCAGGGAGCCATCTCTCTACTCCTCTCAAAAATATTTTAAAAATTCACATGTACTGAATACGTACAGACATTTTTTTTCTGGTCATTGTCTCTTAAGCAGCACTCCACAAGTAGTTATTTGCATATTCATGGTGTTTGCTCTGCGGTACATATTATATGTAGTCCAGGCAATGATATGAAGTATGGAGGAGAAAGTGGGCAGGTTAACATTTAAATACTATGAATTATGCCTGAGGGCCTTGAGCTTTGGAGTGTTCTAGAGCCAGCCTCCCTCTGTGACTAAGTGGGGAGTGTATAGCCCATACAAACAGGGATATGTTTTTAATAAATGTTGGTGGATGAATAGATTCATCTTGGTGAGTGTTTCATCTATTTTCAGGGTGAATCATGGGATAATTCAACTACTATAACTCAAACTTGTCTTCCCTTTAGCCTCTATTTTTTCTAAACAAAGATAGTGCATTGGTGTAGAATTTCACAATTTACTTTCTACTTTCACATTAATTTTCCCTGTGCTGTGGTTCTTCAAGCTCTCTATTTGGCACTGTGCACAATGGCTAGTTAATCTGCGTGACATTTCTAAGAGAAGGGCTGAATTAACCTTTCTTTCTTCTTCCTTCCTTCCCTTTCCCTTTTTTTTTTTTTTTTTTTTTTGTGAAAACTATAGTAGGTAATAATATCTTTTTAGTTGTCCATTTCTTTAAAACAGTTTTATATAAAATTTTATTTATTTCCAGGAAGGACCTTGTTTAAAAAAAAAAAAAAGTAATAATGCAGATTCCAGGCTTCTAGCTCCAGCTGTTATGATCAGACTGAATGGGCCCAAATAACCTGCATTTCTAAATAATTCTTTTCCTAGGATACACATTGAGGAAAAATCATTTTGAGAGAAAACATGTCCTTTTGATACATCAAACCATTTTACCTAAGAATCGTTGGTGGATGGTTGTTATCATCTTGAAACAAATTTGATTGTTAATTATGTCCAGCTCTGGAAATTTATATTAAAAAGTTTGCCTTGTGAAATTGTTTCTTTTTTTTTTTTAAAGTAACTTCACACGTTTTGGCATTAAGTCCAAATCAAATTGATCACATCAGTAATTTATTTGGAGCTGCGGGTGTAGCTCTGTGACAGAGCACTTGCTTAGGCTGCACACAACCTTATGCTGCAAATAAATTAAAATTCAGTCACTCACCAAAAAAAAAAATTATTTATTGTGTGTGTGTAGATCCTGATGCTTGGCTGCAAGCACCTTTACCAGATGAGTTGTCTTGATGGTTCCCATTTGACTATTTCTTTTAGACTGGCCCCTGGGCTTCCCAGCTTCTGCTTTAAAGTCTCAGAGATCATTTTACAGTATGTCTTCTATACCTGACAACATTGTTAGCTTGCCTCCTGCTTCAAACAGTATCTACAGGTTAAGGCTAGTGGGTGTGTTTGTTAGGTGTAAAATATTAACATTTTACTCTGTGGCAATAAAACTCTATTTATTGTGGTTTTTGAAATATTTCAAGTAATACTAATATATACCTCAGCAAATTAAGAATAATAAGGATAGGCTTAACATCATTTGCTGCTCTGGTTTGGGATTTAGGAAATCATTCTGCCTTTATTAAAACTGTGGCTCTTGCCAGGTGTGATAACATCTGTCTGTTAAAATTCAAGTGCTGAGGCAGGAGCATCTGAGTGTGGGGACAGCTTGGGGTACTTAGCAAGACTCTATCTAAAAACAAACAAGCAAACAACAACAATGACAACAACAACAACAAAAAAAAACCCCAACCAAACAAAACCCCAAAACTTTATTTTTAAAATTAAGAAAATGCTGTTGTCTTGTGTTAATGAGAATGCAAATCCAGTCAGGCAGTTTAGCTATTCCATACTACAGATGACAAAAAAAAAAAAAAAAAAAAAAAAAAAAAACTTGATCCAACCATATATTAATTACATAGGTTTCTGTCGATGACTGCCTTTTAACAACCAACCTCTTGATTGAGGACATTTGTGAAGTAACTCCAATACTGACAACTTAAAAACCAAACCAAACCAAACCAAACCAAACAAACTGTCCCCCCAAAAACTGTGTGGAAAATGAAGGAGCAGGGGAGGAGTGATTTCTGATAACTCCCTGTGCAATGCATCTGCACTTGTGTTAATCTTCAATCGTCAAAGGTGGAGCTTGGGATTGGTTATGTAAAGATGAAAATGAATTTGATAGTGTTTGAGGAAAAGCAGGTGAATATAAGGTGTTTGGAGAATTGTGCTTCATGATGCCATTTGCTTTCTTGTTGCTAGGAGAGAGATAAGTGAGCCTCTATGGCTGTGTGTGCAACACCAATTACATCCATACACAGTGACGCACCTGGTAGCTTCAGCCCTGGAGAACCAGGAGTTCTTCTTTGTATACACTGTGGACAGGAAGACAAATGCGACCACCTGTCCTCACAGCAGAAAAGAAAATTAAGCACTGGTGAAAGCTGTACTTTCCTCACTCCTAGATAAGCTGAAGACATACTGGCACTGAGATGACCATTCATCCCCACTCCAAAGCTGTCAACTGAATATCTATCTCAGGATTAAGGGTTCTGAGGGCAGTTTCTTCAGAATCCTTTGCTTAGCTTCTCCAACAGAAATAAAGATTAAGGAGCTCCTGCCTGGCAAGGTTCTGTGGTGACCATGGAGATTAATCTCTTTCTTAGGAAACCAGCTGCCTCCACTCTCACCAAGTGCAATTTCCATTCCTGTTTGGGGATGTTGGATAGGACAACAAACCTGGGTATTTGGCATGGGGTATTCTAGAATTCCAGTCTTCCTTGATGATGCTCAAGTTCCCTTCAGTTTTTCACTTACTCTCTTCTGTGTGGGAAGATGGGGCTTTAAAGCAAGGCATTTAACTTACACTTATTCAAAATTTCCCTGGACTGCCATTCATCATGCTCTGGACTCAGTATGGCTGACAGGGTAATGAGCTAAAGTAGATATACCATTTCACCTCTAATAGAACTCAAAGACTTAATGTGTGTTTGTATGTGGGGGGGGGGGAATCAAATCCCAGTGATTTATGAATAATTTTAAATTGAGATATTACAATGCCAAGGCATTGCTATTTGTATCAGTTGATAGTTATTTGTGGTTAGAAGGCTGTGAAGACAAAAAAGGATACTTATGTGTTAAATTGAACATTCCAGGCAACAGCACTTTGGCAACAGAAGGTATGGCTGAAAGAGAAAGGATAATGCCTCAGGGACTGATGAGGTAGTCAATGCTAGGCTATATAGAGAAATTCTCTGTGTGTACACTAGGAGAAAATGGGTAGTTATTGATTTTTTAAAAAGAGTTGTAATTTTAAAAGATAATCTGAGTCCAGCAAGATGACCCACTTGCTACCCGAACTTGGTGAGCTGAGTTCGGTCCTTGAAACCAAGTAAAGCTGAAAGGAGAGAGCTGACTCCAAATAGTTGTCCTTTGACCTCCACACATTTGTTGTGGCCCCTGGACATTACACACACACACACACACACACACACACACACACACACACACACACACACACAAATAATAACATAAAGTTATTTCTTAACAAAAAGATTCATTCTGGCTTTAGGTGGGACCTGAGCTGGGAGGCAGCCACAGAGTTGGGAGGAAGTGTGTGGTTTAGAATCTTGAAGCAGGGCCATGGTGTATGCAACATTCCTTTATCATTGCTTTGCCTCTGACATAGTTCATGCGTACAGCTGTGTCCTCAACACCTACAATCCTTGAATGTAGAAACTTTTTATTTGCCATTTTATTTGCTTGTGGGTCCCCTGTAGTCTCTTCAATGAGGAAATTTATAGGCTATATGGTGAATGTTATATTTAAGCATTGTGGCTCATCGCCATCTTATAAGTTGTGTCAGCATGCTGGAAAGAATTCAGCTTTTCATATTCTGGTGCAGTTCATTGTGTAATGGTCCAGTTTGTCTCTGGGTCAGGGGTAACTTTCCTTTTCTTGTGCAGTATCTTCATCTCCATGGCATACATTGCCTCATGTTCACCCAAAGCTTGGTTTTTATCTACTCACAAGTACAATAGGCACCTAGAGGAAGAATGGCTCTGACAGGAATCTCCTGCAGAGGTGAAAACCAGAAACCATAGTGCAATTCTTTTTGACCAAGAAGTCAGGAGTTGCAAGCAAGTATGGAACAGGGAATAGCGACACCCACAGCAGAACTAAAGAGGATGTGCACTATACTAAAACATTTGTGTTCAAATGCAAAATAAACTGCCCAGCTGGAGCAGATGGGGCCATTTTGGCTAAGTGATGTGAATCTAATATTTCTCCTTTAAGTGATTAAGAACTAAAACCCATGGAATTAATTTAAAACTTTAAGTATAGCCATAGCCCACCCTCTTTGCTCACACTTCCCAGTGAAGTGAAGCTTCAGACTGTGCTAGGGTGAGGACCGGGTTCCGCCCACTGTCTTCTCACACAGCTGTGTGAGATGGCTTCTCTTCCTTTCCTCTTTCTCCATCCTCTCCCTACCCTCTCACTTCTCCCCATTTTCACATGGTGCTCAATTCCATTTCTCATCTCTCTCCACCCTCTCTCCTCTCTAAACCATCCTGGTCTCTATTATGTCATCTCTCCATCTCTTCTCCATCTTCTTTCTCCCTCTCTTCCTACTTTCTGATCTCCATTCTTTCGCCTCTCCTTTCATTTTGCTTTCTCCTCCCCTCTCACCTCTCTGCATTCTCTTATCTCTGTTCTTTTTGTTTTCCCTTCTCCCTTCAGCAGTTTCTTCTGTGCCCCAACCATGTGTTACATACAGTAAAGGAACGAACGTGCCAAGTGCAGATGCTTCACCCAGCAAGGTAGCAAGTATATACTTTTCACAGAAAGGAAAACAGCTGGCTGTGATTTAAGGGAAGAAGCAAAGGGAACATCTCAGATCCTTCTTATCTCTCCTCTGGGCTAGGCCCTAGCAGGTAGTTAATTTATGGACTCTTTCTCAAAAGAAAACAAAATTATTTGGATATAAATAGCACTGACCCATTTCCTACATGATCCTTAGATTAAGATTAGCATAAATCCAGGAGGAGAATACATAAGGACACACAGGAGCAGGCTTGCATGGTGAGGAGTCACTGCCATAAGATGGAGTGAAACCTTAGTCAAAGAATTTTTTAGTAATGGGGGGGGGGGTTGTGAGGTCTCTTTGAATATCCAGAGGAGCAGCCCTCATGGTTTTATAAGCAGGGACATCCCTCCCACTGCAGTTATTGAGGCAGATGATGGGCAGGATTAGGGAAGAATACTTGGCTGTCATGTTCCGCAACATCATGACTCCTGCCAGAATGCAATCGGTAAGAGTGGAAATGGGCAATTGCATTTCCATTTCACAGGCTTTTAACAATACTTTCCTTCTTTTGGCTTCATTTGTGCTATCATGATAATAGAAATACCTGTTTCCCATATTATGCTGGGAAATTACTTATAAAGAATGTATTGGGTTATGTAAAGCATCTCACTGTGACAAGATAATATAACAGTAATGTGGGTAGGAATGAATGCGGCAAACTCACAGCAGTTGCTATTTCCAGATAAGGTCTAAGAATTTGCAGCCATTATCTCTCCTCTCCTCTCCTCTTCTCTCCTCTCTGTTCTCTCCTCTCTGAGGTACAATCCTCTGTTCCTTCTATTATTAAGACGGGGGTGCAGAGAAAGAAAGGGCTGAAATGACTTACAGAAGGTCAGCCAGAACAAACTGGTATCTGGGTTTGACCCCACACATTGTGTCCTTTTAATCTTTATGACTCAGGGAAAGAAAGAGTATAGACTTTTAGCTAGTGCAGAAGGCCAGGATTTGAATTCTGGTCTCATGGGTTCTATAGGTATGGTCAGGTGTCTTGAGTAGTGTGGATTTCAGTTCGTCCACATGTATATAGGAGATGAGTAACAATATTTATCTTTAAGATATTTGGTGAGGGTTATGCAAGAAAACAAAGAATGGTGCATAGCCTACTATGGCACAGAATATCTTATCAGTAGTAGTATTTGGGCCTGGTTGACCTGCCATCACAAAGATTTCACCTGTGGCTTGTGCAGTAGAGATCACTCCCTCCCCAGGTTTTGGAGGCTAGAAACCTAAGATCAAGGTGTGGCAGAATTGGTTTGTGGTTGGGACTCTCTTCCTGGCATACAGGCAGATAGATACCTCCTTACTGTGCCCTCACAGGGTCTCTCCTTGGTGAGAAGAGAAAGTCCTAGAATTGTATGTCCTGTAATGACAACAGGTCTAATTCAGCAAGAATCTCGGGACTCCATTGAACCTTAATTACATCCTGGATGATCTTGTTTCCTAATGCAGTCACACTGGATGTCAGGATTTCACATGGGAACTATGTATGAACACAATTTTTTAGAAGGTGGTCAGCAGAGAGAGGGGACTAGAAGGATGGAGCCATAGGATGTTTGGCTAGCTCTAACACCCCAGGCAGATTCCTGAGATGTCCTTTCTAGAGGGTTATTCATGACAAATTAATAGATACATGATATATGTTTTATGCTATCATCTTACTTTCTTTTCTATTGGTGTGATAAAAATCATGGCCAAAAGAAGTGTGTGTGTGTGTGTGTGTGTGTGTGTGTGCATTATTTGGCTGATACTTTATCATTACGGTTCATTGTCAAAGGAAGTCAAGGCAAGAACTCAAGGCAGTACTATGGAGGCAGGAACTAAGGCAGAGGCCCTGGAGATGTACTACTTACTGGCTTGGGCTCCATGGCTTTTTTCTTGTACCATTGAATACCAAGTTCCCAGGTGGCACATCAGTGAGCTGGGACCTCCTACATCCATCCTTAATCAAGAAAATGTCCTACAGATTTGCTGATCGTTCAATCTTACAGAAGCAGTTTCCCCATTGAGATTCCCTCCTCCCAGATGTGACTAGGTTTGTGTCAAGTTGATAAAGGTCAACCGACACAGCATGTGTGTTGTCTGCCTTCCTTTTGTTGAGATTGGAAATATCTCTTACTTTCTATTTTTTTTAAGGTGAACCTGAATTTAAATACATTGGGAACATGCATGGTAATGAGGCAGTAGGACGAGAACTGCTCATTTTCTTGGCCCAGTACCTGTGTAATGAGTACCAGAAAGGGAATGAAACCATTGTCAACCTGATCCACAGTACCCGAATTCATATCATGCCCTCCTTGAACCCTGATGGCTTTGAGAAGGCAGCATCTCAGGTGAGTGCCCGTCGGGTGGATGCGACCTGCCTTCTTCATCTTTCTGATGAAGTACATGTGTACTTGTCTATTCACAACTCCATCATAAAGCATAGAAACAGCAGAGAGTATGAGCGAGACATAATCCAACTTGTTGCTAAGAAAAGTTAGCCCTGTAAAGGACACCTTTCTTCAGCAAAAGCTTTGTTGAGGCATTTTGTAAATAAGTTAATGTAATAATAATAATAATAATAATAATAATAATAATAATAATGTTTTGCTGGACTGTTAAATAAATGACACTGATTCATTCATAGTTGTGAGTAGGCAAATTTGCTTCTAAAACAGCTGTTCTCAATCTGTGGGTCGTAACCCCTTTGAGGTTGACTGAACGTTTCATGGCGGTCGCCTACGACCATTTGAAAACACAGATATTTACATTATGATTCATGGTAGTAGAAAAACTATAGTTATGAAGTAGTACTAAATATACTTCTATGGTTGGGGGCACACTGCAGCACGAGAACTGTGCTAAAGCCTCACAGCATTAGGAAGGCTGAGAACCACAGTAAGCAATGTCTAAGGCTGTGCCTGTAGCTGGGTGAATTGGTGTCATAGCGCTCTCTGGTGGAATGAAGGAAGAATGACTTGCGATTAGATCAATGTTTTCAGAGGTTTTATTGATAGTTTTATGAAAGATCAGTAAAGGAAACCAAACAAAGCAGGTTACCTGTGTTTACAATAAAAATAATTTTATACATTTTAAGTGTCGGGATAAAAAATAATGGCTTTCTTTTTGAGACAGGGTCTCACTATGTAGCCCAGGTAGCCTGGAACTTGCTATGTAGATCAGGCTGTTCTTGAACTCACAGAGATTCTCCTGTGTCTGCCTCCTGAATGCTGGGATTAAAGGCATAAACCACTATACCTGGCACTACTGGCTTTGTAAGAGAGTATATGTGTGCTTCCATTTTGATTGGAGAAGATTGGGGACATTGTAGTTGTATATTCTGTTTATGGTATAAAATTTTGAGACTGATTGTATAACAATTAAGCATTATAAACATATCTATCTCCTCTCACGATGATCATTTATTTTATGGTAAAGACATTTAGAATCTTTTGGTTTTGTTCTAGATCTTGAAACAGATTGCATATTGTTAAAAAAAAAAATAAAACCTGTAAGAGGCATACATGTTATCAACACCCAAGAGACTCATGTCCAAATCATCTTACATTCTTAGTATTATTTAGTATTTAGTATATTTAAAAAAGTCAGTCTGCTGTGACTTCTGAGGAATTTTACTTAATTCTAAGTGTTGGTGGTGTGGTTTTAAAAAGGTTACCTATGATCAACGAGTTTGTACCAACTTTTAGTATTCATGAATCTGTACTGGCCTCCTTGGGGTTCTTACAGCATATGCCCGTAGCTGCAACCATTAAGAGCACCATCTGTGCACATTCACTCTTTCCCTTTCAATGAGGCCCGGCTCACTTCCCCCCTCCCTTGTCCCCCTCTCCCCCTTCTCAGTCTCTTCCCCTTCTCTCTCTTCTCTTCTGCTCCTGTCCCCAGAGTCTTCCGTCTCCCCTCCCCATTTCCCCTTCACTTTCCCCCGGTAAAGCACCTCTCCACCTAAGCTCTGTCATATGGCATCTTTCTCTGGTATGCCACTTTTTAAAATTACACCACCAACATTTATTGAAATCCAGTAAACATCTCATATGCATAATTATTATTAATTTTTTAAAAGCATTCATTGAAATACTTCTTTTCAAAATGCTTATAACAAATATTTTAAGTTGGGTACCTTCATGTGTACAGTGTGGGAGGCTCCTGTAGTAGATGATCCCAGTGAATTACTTTTGAGGGCAATGATGGGGACCGTAAGTGGGTATTGAGAGTAGTAATAAGCAACGATGGCTTTTCTGTTGTCTTTCGTAGCCAGGTGAGCTGAAGGATTGGTTTGTAGGCCGCAGCAACGCCCAGGGAATAGATCTGAACCGGAATTTCCCAGACCTGGATAGGATTGTGTATGTTAATGAGAAAGAAGGTGGCCCCAACAACCATCTGCTGAAGAATCTGAAGAAAATTGTGGATCAAAATGCAAAGGTAGCACGTGCGCGGCTTTTTCGGGTCTCACACGCACGTCTTTCCTGGGACTCACACATTGCTTTCCTGGGGTGTCACACGCATGTCTTTCCTGGGGTCTCACACATGGCTTTCCTGGGGTCTCACACACTGTTTTCCTGGGGTCTCACATGTAGGATTTTCCTGGGGTCTCCCATGCTCAGCTTTCCCCAGGGTCTGCCCCATAACCTGGGGAAGTATGTTCCAGTATCTTCATTGCAGTGAGTAACATAGAAGTGGCTTAAATCTTGAACGGAACAGTTACATATGACTCTGAAGGCGAAGGCTAGAGGGGCTGGAGGCTGGGGGTTATCTTGCTCCTGAGGACTGAGGATGAAGTGTGGAAAGGGAAGGGGATGGGGGAGCAGCTGGAAACAACTCAGTTGAAAGTCTTGGTTCCAGGAAGCCCTTCTCCTCATCTGACCAAGTCTTGCAGCACTCCACACTCTTCATCTTTGTCCTTTTTCCTAAACCGGTGAAATTCCACATCACCTACCTGTTCTGTTGCTCCTCAAACCCACCGAGTTTCTTTCGCTACTCTGTCTATCTTGGATGGGACACTTCCCCTGAGTTCCAAATTATGTTCACCTACTTCCCAGCATGTATGTCCTTCCCTGAATTGTTCCAGGTAGCTGCTATGTAGGATTCCCCAGGTCTACACCTCCAATCTCGACCAATTCCTTGCAGACCTCCAGGAAATGCTTCTTCTTCTTCTTCTTCTTCTTCTTCTTCTTCTTCTTCTTCTTCTTCTTCTTCTTCTTCTTCTTCTTCTCCTTCTCCTTCTCCTTCTCCTTCTCCTTCTCCTTCTCCTTCTCCTTCTCCTTCTCCTTCTCCTTCTCCTTCTCCTTCTTCTTCTTCTTCTTCTTCTTCTTCTTTTCCTTCTCCTTCTCCCTTTTCTTTTCTTTTCTTTTTTCTTTTTTTTGTTCCACTGGGTCCCCAGTGAACAAGCAAGTAGCCTAGAACTCTAAGCTAGGGTCCAGAAACAAGTATTTTCCCTAAGAATAGCATTTGTTTCCTTTGTCCCTATCATCAAAGTTTTGACTTTCCATCACATCACCACTCACCAGCAATTAGCTCTAATACTCCAGTGACTAGATATTATAGCAAATCATTGACCCCATCCATTCCCATCTCCTTCCCTAGCTTAGTTCAACCTTATAGTAACCATGTTTTTATTTATACTTATTTTGGTTTTTGAAGATAAGGTCTTGCTATATAGCCCAGGTTGGCCTTGCCTTTAAAATCCTCCTACTTCTATCCCCAAGTGGTGCTGTGTCAGCCCTGTTGCCTCAGTTACCTCTAGGACTTTCTTTGAGATTTTGGAAAGTGGGATCTCACAATCTCATTATAGCTCCAGGACCCTTCAAATGCCCTGTGGACCCTGAGGCTGCTGACTGACTTATTCTTTTGTTTGTTTGTTTGTTTATTATTTATGTATTTATCTTATTGATCCCGGTTCCCTCTCCCTCCCTCTATCTCACCCTCCTATTCCCCCACCCTCCTATCCCACCCCCCCCACTCCACAGCTGACTTATTCTTTAATCTAGCTCTGATGGTCCATCTACTCCAACATACCCTCAGAATGTACCATTTGCTTCATATTGGCTGCAGTTCCAACCATCCCTTTCACTTGGAGTCATTTCTGCTCCACGAGACAGCTCCTGTGAGATGTTCCTTGTGTTTTGTGACTATGGTGCAGTGGGGGTGCTGTTTTTACATGGTGCTGTATGGATGACACCACGGTTGTTTATTTCTACTGTTGTTTGCCCTTTGACTTCAGACTGCAGTCCATTCCCTGCAATGATTCATGACTGAATTGCCCATTGCCATATCTGAAAAAAAATTAGCTAATAGAAACCCCTGGAGTTGAGACAGACATTCATCATGTGCAGAGACACTGCAGGAGACCCCAGGAGGGAGTTCTAGACTTTTTGCTCAAAGTTCTATACTAGGATTCTGTATTTAGGATACTGGCTGAGCTCACCAGGGGGAGCCAGTCTGAGAAAAGGGCTATGCATGGAGGAGGATGCTGGCAGCATCTAGTGTTAAGAGGCAAACTTCCCTCCTTCTGAATCTCAGATGTCTCTGTAGTTTCTCCCCCCTGAAAACTGCTTTCAGGAGAAGGAAGAACTGGGAGGCAGTGATGTTGGGTGGAAAGAAACAGCCCAATGTAAAGCTGTAAGGAATAAGACCAAAAGGAAACCGGAGGCTGGGCGCTGATATTGTCCACACACTTTTGCTAGTACATGTGTGGAGGTGTCGCTGTTAACTCAGAAAGGAGGAAAACAGTTCCTGTTACTCATCACAGGAGAACTCTGAGACTCCCTTGTTCACAGGGGGTCTAATTGGTAATTTGGTGCAGGTGAGACAGTTTCCAGCCAGTATAGCTGCCTCTTTCTCTAGTTGACCTGTGTCATGCTTGCATGGATGGCATGATGTTTGTGTATTCTTGCTTCAGGCATTCTTATGAAGAAATGCCATTGGGGCTTGGAAAATGTCTCAGTGGTCAGTGCTGCTCTTACAGAGGACCTGAGTTTGGTACCCAGTGCCATGTTGGGCAGCTCACAACTGTTTGTAAAACCAGCTTGATGGGATCTGATGTCCTCTTCTGGCCTCCCACAGGAATCTGTACTCATGTGCACATACCCACAGGCACACATAATTACAAATAAAAATAAACCTTAAAAAAGACATGCCTATGTGCTTTTAAAATGAGGGCTTGCACTTAAAAAAAAAGTAACAAAACCAATGCCACTTCTACATTAAAGAGAACGGTGCAAAAAATCAGCTTTAATTCATTACCCAAGATATAAGCAAGATTTATTTGTAATGGCAAATCTTTAGTGGCTTGAATGAGAATGGGCCCAATGAGCTCATGTATTTAAATACATGGTCCTCAGCTGGTGGAACCCTTTGGGGATTAGGGGGTGTAGCCTTGTAGGAGAAGAGTGTCACTGGGTGCCATGCCTACCTGTTGCTGTGTTCTGCATCATGTTGATCATGGACTCTAACCATCTAGACCTAAGTAAACTCATTCTTTTATAAGTTGCCTTGGTCACAGTGTCTCATCACAGCACGGTAAAGTAACTAACAAGTATACGGCATTACGAATGATACAGCATTTAGACCCAAACAAGTACTTGATTAATGGTCTTATTCAGTCCTCCTTTCCAAGTTCTCATTTTCAACATAGTATCTTATCTTTACCACTTAAAAAAGACTTGAATTTCCAGGGGTTATTTTGTTTGGTATGTCAGAAATCATGGCTTAAGGATGCAGAGTTCTCTGACTACAGATTCGGGGTCTTTGGGCTGTGTGCATGACAGTCAGATGTCAGGAAAAAACCCCTCCTATTCCCCTAGGAAGCCCTACAGATGCTGCCAAATGTTTTTGTGAGACACACCACTAGATACAAATACTTCTCATTCTTCTCAGACTCTGGGAATGAAAATCTCCACCTGCTTCTCAGAGTTCATTTTCTAAGTCATTTCTCAGTCAGCCCCAAGCTTCTCCACCTGGCTGCCTCTGTGATTACTTGAGTTCAGCATGTGAACCGTGGCCTGAATCACTTGAAAACAGCAGGGCTTAAAATACATCTGATAATTTATTGCTGTTATGCTTTTCTTTAATGGCTGAAACTGTGAAGGAATCTGGACAAATACAGCTTTAACATAGTTTAAATGCCAAAGTCATCTAATTATAGAACATGTCCTTGGGTCCTACTTAAAGTCTTTAAAGTGGAAAGGCTCAGAAGTTTTAAAAAATATACTTACTTACTTACTTACGTGTGTGTGTATGTGTGTGTGTGAGTTCTTTGGATATATTGAAATCTCATGCTTAGCATCAAGCTCCCTCCCCTTTGCTGACAGATCCATCTTGCTCACACATGTACAGGAGTTTTGAAGGTAAGTCACATACAGTTCTATACTTTTTCAGGCTCTTGCTTTTGTGGGTGCTCCACAGAGTAGATTAGTTAGACAGATAATGGCAGTACCCAAGGACTCTCAGCATTTAGTCAGGCTGAAAGACCCTGTTAAAGTCAAAGAGAAGACCTCTTCAATTTGACCAATCATGAGATTTACTCCATTGCTGCTGAAAACAGTAACATGCATATCATTTATCATACATATATAATAAGAGAGCTAATGGAAAAATCTAACAGCTGCTTGAAAGTTGGTTTGTTCTGGACTATGTTTGATCTCGTTAAGAAACAGATTCTTTCAAGTTTGAAATTTTAAAATGAATATGTTGTTACAAACAAAGAATAAGGCAGATGTAAATAAGAAAAATAGCCCAAGCACTGTGTTCTTTAATGATCCCCATCACATGTTGCTATGTGTTCTTTAATTGTATTTCTTTACACAATACTCTACAAATTCATGTAGGTTCCATGTGTGAAGGAGAATGTGAGTCCCTTCTTGTTCATGCTCCAGTTAATAGCCCCACTCATACTCATCCTTTAACTCTACTATTCTACTATTCATTGACAAAACGTTGTTACCTGTATGCAAGTAAGACAAACCCACACATTTAAGTGGTCATATTTAAAAATATCACTTAGGTGTAGTATAGTTGATAGACTACTTGGCAAGTGTGTGCAAGCCTTGGGTTTGATCCCCAGCACAAACCTGGCATGCTTGTAATCTCAGCACTTGAGAGTAGAGGCAGGAGGATTAGAGGTTCAAAGTCATTATCAGAAACAAAGTGAGTTCTTGGCCTGAGTGAAATCTGTCTCAAAAATAAAATAATAAATGGATTGTCAAAAAAAAAAAAAAAAAACCTCAAAGGAGTTATATGAAGTATATCCTTATTAGGGCGACTGTTGCTATGATGAAACACCATGACCAAAGCAGCTTTGAGAGAAAAGGGTCTGTTTGGCTTACACTTCCTTATCATCAAAGGAAGTCAGGACAGGGGAGGAACCTGGAGTCAGGAGCTGATACAGAGATCATGGAGAAGTGCTGCTCACTGGTTTGTTCCTTATGGCTTACTCAGCCTGCTTTCTTATAGAACCCAGAACCTTCAGCCTAGGGGTGGCACCACTTGCAATGTGCTGGACCCCCATCCATCATTAATTAAGAAAACATTCTACAGGCTTGCCTACAATTGGGTCTTATGGAGGCATTGTCTTATATTAAGGTTCCTTTCTCTCAAATGAACTTTAGCTTTTGTCAAGTTGACATTCCGAGCACACAATGTTAGCAATCCATGTGTTTAGGAGGCAAAATTATGAAGTCACTTAAATTTTCTCCTTTGAGTTTGTATGTCTTTACTATACTTTCTACATGACACATTTATTAGTAGAGACAATAAAATCAACCAGCCAAATAATAAAAATAGTACACAATTCTTTTTGGTTTTGATTGACAAATAATTTTGCATTTGGGTTAAAATGATTCATCCATACATAGGCAAAGGTGTAAGGATCAATGAGGGTGATCAGCATTTCTACCTCCTTAGATCTTTGCTATTTCTTTGTATTGAGAATCCTTAAACATTTTTCTAATTCTTCTATTGTTTTAGAATTTTATTATTATGTTATTTTGTGTATGTCACATGCGTGTAGTGTCTGCAGAAGCTAGAGTGTTAGATTCCCTGAAGCTAGAGTTACAGGAGGTTGTAAACTGCCCAAGATGGGTGCTGAGCGCTAAACAAAAGTTCTCCAGAAGAGCAGTAAGTGCTCCTGATTTCTGAGCCAGCTCTCTATCTCTCTTCTAAGTGTTTATGAACAGAATAAATTGTAGGATAGAATTATCCCACTGTGTTGTGGAGCATCTAATTGTATTAGTCTTCTATAAACGTCTTTTGACACCAGCTAACTGCACTTTTTCACAAGTATGAATGGCCTATGTGGAACCCAGAGTATGTTTAATACTGAACAACTGATAATCTAAAGTCACTCTGTCCCTAAACTTTGTAGCCTGGGTTGGAATCTTGGCTATATGAACTTGGATGTACATGTTACTTAGCTTACTTAGCCTTTGCATTCTGCTCTATAAAATGGTGAAGAGTTTTTACATATCCAGTAAGGATGCTGCAGTGCTCAACAAAAATGCTGTGTGCAAGATCTGGTCATGGACAGCACAGAAATAAAAAGAAATAACACAGGACACTGTAAGGTGTACGGTTTTTCCTCCCACCGCTGGTCTTGTCCGGCTGCCATGCCAGCCCCAATTAACACACCGAGACTCTGTATTAGATATAATTCTGTTGGCCCTTTACTAGTTTCTTACCGGCTAGCTCTGTCTTAATTATTAACCCATTTCTATGTATTTCCATGTGGTCTTACCAGCGAGAGATGGCTGGTGGTTCTATTCTCTCCAGATTCTCCATCTTGACTCCTCCTTACTACTTCCTATTTCCTCCTTGTCTCCTAGTCCCTCCTATCTTCCTTTCCTGTTGGCCAACAGTGCTTTATTATTAACCAGTATGAGAAACATATATACATAATCGCATCTCCTATCAGGACACAGCCAGATTTTTCTGTCCAGAAAAAGCAGGACAGAACACATCTCAGAAAAAACGGTTCCTTTTTATCAGAATGCTCAGAGGCTGGAGGATGTCTACTTGCTATTAAGGGCTCAGCACACAAAAGTATCAAGTGGCTTTTGTTTTTCTCCAGATTCTTTTGTTATGAACTTCTTTTTATTTACTTCCAAGAAAGGCCATGAATCATTGAAAAGACAGCATGAATTCTTGAAACTTGCTTCTGTTTAAAGTTTAAGGTTCCCCTTCCAAAGTAAACTGTTGTTTTGTGGTCAGCTTTCAATGAGACTTGATCTCTTTTCCTTCATAAAAACAATGTCTGAAATGGTTGAAGGGAATTGGGAAAAAGTAAGAAATAAAGGGAAATAACAGTTGCCATGTGTTTGAGCCACCAAGCAGGGAAAGCACAGTTTTGTGGTTCAGCAGGCTTTTCTTGATTTGCTAAGGATTATTATAAGGCTGTGTGGGCCATGGCAGACAGAGGAAGGAGTACCAATGTGATTTATATGTTGTTTTCAAATCTAAAGAGAGAGGGGAAGAAAAAAAAAACATTTCCCCAAAGTAGAACTTTTAAGGAAATTTACACACAATTTATATTTTTCATATGTCTGGGAGTATTGAGTGTTGTTCCCACATAAACTTTGACCCACTCCGAAACCAACTCAAACATGTTTGACCTATGAGCAGTTTCTGGTACTTTGGCTTTCCTGTGTCTTTTCTGTGATGTCACCAATGACAGTAATTATCATATTTTGATTCATGCACTCCTTACGCTTTGACACAGCTTGCCCCAGAGACCAAGGCTGTCATTCACTGGATTATGGACATTCCTTTTGTGCTCTCTGCCAATCTGCACGGAGGAGACCTGGTGGCCAATTACCCATATGACGAGACAAGAAGTGGTATGTAGTTCCTTCTCTTCTCTAAGAGGCTTAAGGTTTGCAGGTTCTGGGTAAGAGTTAGTGTGACATTTCTATACTATTCTTTTTATTGCTGTTGTTTTGTTCTTTAAAACAAAATCCTACTCTACAGTCTGAGATGGCTTTGGACTTGCAATGCCTCTACTTCAGCCTCCCTGGCATTATAACAGGTGTGTGTCACTATGTCCCATACTGTAGTAGAGAACCAGCCAATATAAATACTTCCATTTATAAATGTCCCCGGATTTTTAATATGGTCCTTGCATAGAGAAGTAAGAGGCCAAATTGGCTTATAATACTTGGTTTTTTAGGTGAAGAAAAACAGGAGCTTAACTAACTCTTAGAGAAGAGAAGGGAGAAAATGGAAGTCCTTTTGACAGTCCTGTATCAGATCCTACATACCAGATATTCATATTACAACTCACCACAGTAGCAAAATCACAGTTATGAAGTAGCAAACAAATAATTTGATTTTGTTGGGGGTCAAACACAGCTTGAGGAACTGTATTAAAGAGTCACAGCATGGGAAGGTTGAGAACCATTGCAGAGTCAGTCCTGCCTCCAGTAAAGATTACATGTAGACATTGTATAGATTCATGTTGAACATGGCTTATAAGCAGAGCAGCCTCTATTGCTTCATTTGCCGTGGGAATCCTGACGTATATCATGCTCTCACTGTCAGCCCCTGAGTCCTCTTCTGCTAGTGTCAGGGAGGTGAAGTGGTGCTGTGACTTTTCTCTAGCGTGTCTCAGTTAAGCCTTAGCCAAAGCAAGTGAGAGAAAGTCCTGCTTTGACCCCTTCTTGGAGAACTCCGAAGAGTAAGATCTTTGTACAGGATGGAGCTTTAGGGGCTGAAAAACGAAGATCTGAAGAAAGTCAGAATAGAAAGCACTGTGAGATGTACTTTGATATACTGTGGTTGTCATTAGCTGGGCAATTTGTCAGCCAGGTATGTGTTATAACATATGAGTGAGAGTACAGGATATCAAAAGAAATTTCCTTTATTGTATAATACAAACAGAGAAAGTTTAGAAACACCTGAAGTTAGATGCTGGATTTCTGTATGCCAATACTTTATAATACTTGTAAAATTACTGCTGAGGAATTTTTTTAAATTACTTTTTTTTTTAAAGACAGGGTCTCAGATAGCCCAAGCTGGCCCAGAACTCCCTGTGTTGCCAAGAATGGCCTTGAACTACTGACTCTTTTGCCACTATTTCCTAAGTCCTAGTATCACAGGGACTGTGTCCTACCAGCAGACATCTTATTAAAATAAAATAAAAAAATTTAATAATGGAAATATTTCTGTCTTCTCAGGTCCAATCAACTATGGGTATGCACTCTATTAACTCTCTCATCCAAGTACTAACCAGGTCCCCAATCCACACCCTGAGCTCCACCCCTTAGCCTCTGAGGCAGGGGCATTTAGGGCCATTCTGCCTAATCTCTATCTTTTCTTGTTAGGGGTGAAAGTCATACAACCTAAAAGTTCAGTGTATTTGATACTTTAACTTTCATTTTTCCTGAAAACTTTCACCTTCTTTGTGGGGTGGGTGGGTTTTGAGACAGGGTTTCTCTGTGTAGCTATGGAGCCTGTCCTGGAACTAGCTCTTGTAGACCAGGCTAGTCTCCAACTCACAGAGATCCACTTGCCTCAGCCGCCTCAAGTGCTAGGATTAAAGGCGTGCCACCCCATTCCTGGCTGAAAACTTTGACTTTCCTAAGAGCTCCATCAGCAGGAGCTCAGCATTGGAGGCCTCTTTAAAAAAAAAAAAAACAAAAACAAAAAAAAAAAAAAAAAAAAAAAAAAAACAAGCAGTGCTCTCGGTCGCTGTCTGTTTGTTTCTCCCATCTTGTGAATTCGTTTTCTAGGTACTGCTCACGAGTACAGTTCCTGCCCCGATGACGCAATTTTCCAAAGCTTGGCTCGAGCATACTCTTCTTTCAACCCAGTCATGTCGAACCCTAATAGAACTCCCTGTCGAAAGAACGATGATGATAGTAGTTTTGTAGATGGAACGACCAATGGTGGTGCGTGGTACAGTGTACCGGGTGGTGAGTTTCCCCTTTCCTCTCTGATTTCGTGAACTTGGCTTCCTTTAACTACCATGTAGACTCAGAAAGCCGTTTCCATCTATAGAATTGTCATTAAAAGAAAAAAAAAAAAAAGATGGAACTTAACAGCTGTCTCAACAAAGTGATTTTTACATATTAGTTTGTTTTTAATTGATTTAAAAATCGAGGTGCTGATGTCTGAAGGAGTACACTGGGAGAACAGAAACTGAACGTTGGTACCGGCCCCTTTTCAAGTTGAGCCTTCTGCAGTGAGAGGGAGCCCTTATAGTAGGCGAGCCACACCTTTCATTGTAAACAAATGTGCATAGAGACTATGCAACAGTCTTTAGCAGAGGTTGTGCAGTGGTTTGACTGAGAATGGCTTCCATAAGCTCATACACTTGAATGATCACTCTCTAGTTGATGGGACTGTTGGGACACATCTTCCCCCATAGTTCAGGCAGCACCTGGGGTCTCCCCTGGACTGCTGCAGACTCTGCAGAACTTATATTTGCCTACAGCCCATCAATGTTGTGAGAACAGAAGGGAGCTTGAAGCATCATTTTCCCAGTCAGGAGCAGAAAGATGCTTCTAGCTTTGACCAGATGCACTCTGTAAAGGACCCACATTATAATGGACATGAAGTCATCTCCATTAGAGAAGAGGGTCATCTTGGGCTGTCCCATTGTTTCTGGGCTGTCAGAAAGGATTGGGGGTTTGACCTCCCAAACCATGTAGCTCTTGTCAGCCATTCTCCAGGAAGTAGGGGTGGAGTCAATTATCCACTTTTAGCAGTCAACACAATAATTTGTTGGTCAGTACTCTGGCTGCAGGAAAGCAATATAGTAGGCAACAGCTCCCCCAGTAAATCTGAATGATAATCTAATTAAAATTATTCTGAGTGTCAAATCTTCTCTGTGGTTCATATTGCAGTATACTTCATATTATGTCTAATACAAAGTAGATATGCCATGTTTATTGAATTAATATGTTATATTTCATATACTATATATGTGTATATATGTATATATATATGTAGATCATATATATGTATATATATATACATATATATATATCTTATATCACATACTAGGAGCCCTAATCCCTCAGTAATACACTTTGATGTTGGTTGGGTTTAGGAAGGAATAGCACAGCATGTCATGTCACCTCATTAGAATCACCCATACATAGAAAGGCAGCTTAGAGGGGTGCACATTTCTTTACTAGGTCAAGGGATGTAGTCTTTAAGCTTGTCTCTCCTGAAGTCTATTGAGCACTGTGCAATGTGGATAGCATCTGCTTTTGTTCCCACCCTACAGCATGGATGCATTAAGAAAACTGATCATTTAAGACACAAGAGTTTGTGCTTTTAAATCAGGAATTGCCTAAGTGTGTTTTGGTTCATCCATGAGAGGATATTTCTGTGCAGATTCTTGTAGGGTTAGCTTTTGACTTAAGCTGTCACTGTGTGCACATATTGACTCTCCATTTGTCGCTTGCACAGGAATGCAAGACTTCAATTACCTGAGCAGCAACTGCTTTGAGATCACTGTTGAGCTCAGCTGTGAGAAGTTCCCACCTGAAGAGACTCTCACAAGCTATTGGGAAGACAACAAAAACTCCCTCATCAGTTACATGGAGCAGGTAAACCCAGTGTCTGGCATTGGCTGATAGAGCAGTCTTTAATGGTGCAGTATGTTAGACCCATAAAATGGGTTGTGTTCAGGGGGTTCATTTGAATGCAGATGCTAGTATGGGAAACAGGTATCTGTAGTGTCTCAATTAGAAGTTAATTTGCCATAGGTTTTATGGTTCAAGACTGCTCACTGAGAACTGACTACACTGGAGAACTGTCAAATGAGACATCTTCATTTCCTACATTCATACTGTGCCAATCAAGGACAATCTTAAGAGACTCACTTAGCTGATCATCTTGGGCCTTTTGAAGTGACCTAGGCAAGGCTAGGCTATGAGCAAGGTGAATGAATCATGCAGGTGTAGGAGTGCCTGTGTGAGCCTCCTGGGTTTTGTGCCCCAAATGCGTCACTCATCTCTCACTAGCTCAACTGGATCTCAGGTGAAAATTTACTGAGCCCTGAGTACTTTTCAGCCATTGTTATGAATGCCTTACATGCAATCATTGTGTAATTAGTCCTTGCAGCAATTCTGTGAATCACATGAGGTCACAGCCACCACTCTCATCTGTGAATTAGATGAAGAATTTGAGACCAAAGAGGGGGATCAGTTTGCTAAAGACTTGAATCCAGGAAGTCTTGTTCTAGAATTGTCCTGCTGAAACTGTCTTTCAAGACAAAAACCTGATACACACAACTTAGGAGAGAAAGAGTTTATTTTGTGTCAGAATTTCAGGTATTGGCACATTGTTGTGAGGAAGTCAGGTGGCAGGAATGTGGACCAGCTCCTCATGCCCACAGTCAGGAGCAGAGGGGACACATGCATGCATCTGCAGGTTGCTTAGTTTCTTTACTCTTACAGAGTACCTACAGGATGGTATTTCCTACTTTCAGGCTGGGACTTTTTACATCAATATAATTAATTAATATAATCTAGAAAATCCATAGGAGTCTTGCCCATAAGCCAACCTCTCCAGGCAATTTCTTACTAATACTCTCCCCAGGTGATACTACATTGTATCAAGTTGACAAATGCAATTAACAATCACAGTGATTTATGAATATAAATACATATGGAAATATACACATAAAACCAATGCTTGATTTTGTTTGTTTGAAACAGGTTCTTACTGTGTAGCTCTGGCTAGCCTGAAATTCACTGTGCAGACCAGGCTGGCCTCAAATTCAGAGATCTGTCTGCTTCTGCCTCCCAAGTGCTAGGATAAAAGTGTGTGTCACCATGCTCTAAAACCAATGATTTCTTAAAAAGAAAAATTTTAGGGATTATTTGACACATGTCAGGTAATCATATAATACCTTGTCAAAGGGGATCTATAAAATAGATCTACCAATGATGGATTTGAGTAAAGAACACCTATTCTATAAGATTTTTTTAAGAGATCAAAATAGTAGTTTTCTGCTGCAAGCAAACATTACAGTTTTCGGATAAGTAATATTTGAGAATGGTGATCCATATTGATTTTAGAATAACTTAGTAGGAATGCCTGCAGGGTACTATGAGGGAGCTGTTTCTCTGAGGTCAAAAGTTAACTGTTTTATTTTATTATGTATTTATTTTGGTAGAAGAAGTCATGTGGGCTCATTGGGTTCTCCACTTAGATATCAAAGGATGCTTTCCTGATAAGACATTTAGATCTCATTTGTCCATTTTTTCCCCCAACACAAATATATGCAGCTACTTTTATATTCCAGGAACCCTGGGGATGTGGTTGCAGAGAGCTCCTTACTGAAGGGTCTGAGGTAGTGCTGTCATAAACATAAGTACCAATTTCAAAAAGCTGCAAATGCTGAAGTAAAGCTTAATTAACTACAAGGGTAACTGCAATGGTTGGGCACAGAAGCCTCAGTCATAGCAGTTTAGGAAAACTCCTCTTGGAGCTGGATGTAAGATTCCCCTATGGTTACTACCAATAAGGTTGTCATCTTGAACACCAGTTAAAAAAACAGGTTCTGCTGATGCTTAACTCATCCCTTCCGAAGTATAATACAAACCTAAACAAAACATAAATCCATTCTACTGGGAAAGAGAATTTTTGCCCTTTCAATGTTGTGGCTTCATCTGATGGCAGAATCGTGTTGAGAACAGAAGGATGGAGTCGTGTGGTGCTGTTTCAGGTCATTTGGAAGAAGAATTTGCTCTGATCTGGCATCAGATTAGATGGCCGTGTTGCAAGCTGTGCAGAAACAGGAAGAGGTCTTTATGATGAAAGCACCCAGCCTAAGCCCAGGAATTCTCCAGTTTAGGAACTGAGGGTGGATGAACGCTCAGGAAGACTGCCAGCAGTTCTCTGTTGTAATCATTTTCTTGACAGCGGTGCGGATTAGGCACTGAACACCTGGGCCTGAGATCTAAGTAAGACCTATGTTCCCACCTCCTGCCAAGTAGGTGATTAGGTCTAGTTTTGTTGTTGGTGCAGAGAACATATCCTGCAGAGTTTTAACTGGGATGTTTTCTGGAACTCAAATTGTAAAGCTGATTAGAGCCAATAGCTAGTTAAGAAAAGCTCCCCCTTCAACAACTTTGGAAGATCCCAATTCTCAAAAATTCTCAAGGAATTTCTCAGACTGCTTCATCAAGCACTCAAGTCAAAGGAGTCCAAGGATCCTGTTACATCAGGTGTGACTGTCCTGTCTTGCAGGGAATGACTCCAGTGTGCAAGCAATTTGGGTGACTGACACTATGGAGGTGTTAAAATGTGACCAGTACAAAGAGAACCCAGAGTATCTGCCTCTGTATCCAGGGGAGTGGAAATGTCCTAAAGTCTGGGGAGAGATTAGCACAGGAGGGGAAAGGAGTAGGAAAGCAGCTTCTCCAAGCTGCAGTGAAATCTGAGCTCTGTGGTTTCTTTGCAAAAAACCATAAAATGGTATCGGTTTCTAGTCTGAATTCCCATCAATGCAGTTCCAATCACGTGTGACATTTCTTCTGGTTATGTATTGCTACAGTAGGAGTTTTCAAACAGAAAGTTTTCTCCATTGGGGGGAAAAATAAAGTTGAAAGAGTTGTAAAAACATTGACTTATCAGGCAAATTACTCGTAATTGATGTATAAGAAGATGTTCAGAGACAGGAGGACATCTGTTTGTTTGCATAGAGACTAAGTCAGCATAGAGAGTTCCAGGACAGACAGGATACAAAGTGAGACCCTGTCTAGAGAAAAACAAGAGAGTTCAATGTTATCTTCCTCTTTTTTTGAGGCTAGAGAGAGCTAGGCAGTTGAGAGCACTTGCTGCTCTTAAAGAGCACCCAGGGTCAGTATCCATATGGCAGCTCACAACTGCAAAAATTTACACACACACACACACACACACACACACACACACACACACACAGAGAGAGAGAGAGAGAGAGAGAGAGAGAGAGAGAGAGAGAGAGAGAGAGAGAGAGAATCTAACAGGGGGAAAGGCATTTGTTATTTAAACGTGTGTTTCACTGCGTATTCTAAGTCCTAAGTGGTTGGTACAAACAGAAAAAGTCATGAACATATTTGTGCCTAATAGGAACTCATCACATGTTTTTTGTGTGATTCCATGACTTACTTTTCAATGATGAGGGATTTTAAAGTTTCATTTTTTTTTTTTTTTTTTTTTTGTGAAGCTTCACAAAAAATCCGTGATGTCAAAATTACAATATCTCAAGATGGAAAAAGTGCTTCTGGGCAAGCAATCCTTACAAACTAGGGTCATTTCCAATTTTGTTTATCAGTTCTCAAAAATCCCTCGGCCTGGTTAGGAAGTTTCCAATTTGTGCTATGTCTGGTTTCCTGGGATCTCTGGATATATTCCTGCACCCTTTCTACCATCTGTCTGATGAGGAATAACTCTCTCACCTTTCCATTCAGCAACCTAACCTTCAAGCTTCTTAGCTCCAAGTGAATGGTTTCCACTATTTCAGTTTTGGTTGGCCAGTTGAGAAACAAAAAACAAAAAAGAAAGTAATCAGAAACAAACAAACAAACAAACAAAAAGTAAGAGCTTCTCTAGGCCCCAAACAAAAATGTAGGATGATTTCTTCTCCTCCCACTAAACTAGTTCCCATCAAAATTTTCCTTCCCATCCTTAATTGGTATCCAATTTTCAGTTGTTCCGTTCATTTATCTATCACTCCCTTACTTTCAGTCAAAACCATATGGTTAATGAGCTTAATGCAAAGGTAGGCACAGTTCACAATGCTATAACAGGTATGTATAGACGACCCTGTTTGGGAGAGACGGTGCTAGAATATTCGGAGGCTAAAACATCACGAATACAACAGGCTTTTTTTGTTATCCAGAATGTCCTTCAAATCTGAAACAGAACACGACACTCATTCTCAGAAGGTGACTTCTCATTTGTTTGAGAAAAATCCCGGGAAAGAATGCACATAAACATTCACTGGCAGTTTGTGCCTGTTCTGTCCTGGAAAATAAGGGGATGCTTGACATGAAACATTTTAAAGCCATTTTTATTATGATTTTTTTTTTTTTTTTGGCTGTGTTTTGACCTTCACAGATACACCGAGGAGTTAAAGGATTTGTCCGTGACCTTCAAGGTAACCCGATTGCCAATGCAACCATCTCCGTGGATGGGATAGACCACGATGTCACTTCCGGTGGGTTTTTCCTTTTTTCCTTATTTTATTTATTTATTTATTTATTGCTTTGATCTGGAGGCAAGCACTATAAAAATGAACACAACTACTAATTATTACAATTTTAATTATACATCAAGCCTTAGTATAGCAGTTAATTAGCTTCATCTGCCTTTTCACCCACTAGGCCCCTCTTGTTGTCTGTGAGAGTAAAGAAGCACAGTAAGTGTGCAGCGTGTAGAAATCTTGAGCCAGCAGGTGGAGCCCTTTTCCCAGAGTGGGAGGTCATATGTCTGCTGCCTTGCCTAATTGGGAGCTGTGGAGGTTAAACACCCAGCATTTGCGAGTATCCCGAATGCGTTTCTATCAAGCTCACTTTATTTTAACCATCACCCACTGGAATCCTTCAGCCAGATGACAGAGACAGAAACAAGAACATTCTTCTTGGTCCTTAGAGCTGTTTAACCTTTATTTTCCAAAGCCTCATTGTCATGTAAAATTCATTAATACATTTATTCCACAATATTCATCCCTACCCCACCAAGTCTGGAGATGCTTTTCAGTCAGCATTCTAGAAGCCATGCCAGGATCCCACTCCCCTGCTCACCTGGCAAGGGTAGGTTCTAAGCCTGATGCCCTCTGGCCACAGGATATTTGTTCTCCAGAAATATTATTTTCTCTGCACTCCATGATGCAAAGTAGAGGGGAGGGGGACTCTAATCTAGGGAATAATTCCTGGAAAGGAATGAAACAGAGGATTTGTAAGTGTTACAGCTTTGATGGGAAAGCTTCCCCCAATAAAATGTTGCAGCTCTGAAGGGAGATCCCTAACCCATGAGGAAAGGGTTCCCCACTGCAAGTTTTAGCTCTCTGAGGAGAACAGGCTGTCTCTAGCAAGTGTTGCAGCTCTGAAAACAAAAGGTATCCTGGAAGTCTGGAGCCAAGGAATAACACAAAGTCTCACAGTACGACACAATTCACACAAGGAGAGATTTATTGGGAGTGACATAAGAGGGTGGCTGCCCCTGCTCCATGGGAAGCAGAAGGGAATTGAACAGAGGACAGGCTTATCTAGGATTTTTTTTTGGGGGGGGAGAGTTTTCCAGGGTGGAGATTTCCAGGGTAGGGAATGGTGAGATATCAAGTCCTGAGCTTGAGGTAAACCCAGGTATTGGTGGATTTTGGTGGGTTTTGAAACGTGGATGTGTGCTTGGATCTTTTATACTACAGTTTTTTTTTTTTTTTTTTTTTTTTTTGCGATTAAGAGCATACAAAGGAATGAGAAATGAACCCTAACATAGAAAGTGAAGTGTGTCCTCCTGGAAGCCCAGAGGTGCTTCAAGAGGAAGAGAGAATGGTCAGTGATATCCAGTAAGATTGGCCTTGTGAGTGAATCATTGGATTTGGCAGCATGGAGACTGTTGACCAAATCTCTATCAACAAAGTGGGTGTCATGAGGAGAGCTGGTCCAGGCAAGTCTAGGGAGAGAAGCTTGAGTGGCAGAAAATAGTCTCATTTCAGTGAAATGTTTCTGTAAAGCACAATTATAAATGCATTACTGACAAAAGGGAAAAACTGGGCATTCAGGAAGATAGGGAATTAGGGGACTTTTAGGGATTGAAAAATTTTTGGGGGGATTTTTTTAAATGATAAAATAACTTGTAGAGCACCAATTAAGAGTGAGGATGAGGGGCATGATTTAGAGGCACAGTCAAAATTGAGAGCGTAAACTGCCCGGTAGGCACATGTTACTCAAAGTGTGGGCCCCTTGGAGGCTTCAGCATCACCCTGGGGGTGAGGGACGAAGAATCCAAGGTCTTATCTCTGAGGTAGTCAATCAGACCTTGTATTTACCAACTTCCCTGTTTGAGTGACATGCTCCTGAGTAAGAGAAGAACTGATGAAGAAAACGGGAGATTGCTTGGTCAGGGAGGCGTGGAAGAAAGCTACCACCATGTACCCGAGCAAGGATGGTGTTTAAAGACTGCAAACTGGTCACCATCAGTGTTTGCCCAAGCTTCTTACAGTCATATTGGTGTAAACAGAGTATAGAGTGGAAAATTTCCAAGGCTGGTGGTTTGCCATGGGTGTTAGATCAAGGGAGAAAGACAGATGAGCTCAATGTTAGGAGCTATGGGACCCAGTCTAGGTTTAGAAGAAGAAACCTAGGAAACTGAAAGCTATTGGATCATAGTTCTGCTTTAGAATTCCAAACATAGCTCCGGGATGGCACTGCAGACCAATGTCTTGCAAATCTCTAGAACTCAAAATTACTGACAAGGACCCAGGGGATTCTAATGCGGTTATCTTGGGGCTATGCTGTGTAAAACATTGGTCTAGAAGATTCTTGGGACCTGAGCTCTTTGCCTGGTAAGAGTGAAAATACCATGCCCAGGTGGTACTTACCATTTCTCCAAATTCTTACCCATGGTACTCCTGATGTGACCAGAAGACTCAAATATGATAAGGCTTATTAAATATTTAGTATGGGTATCTCTGATCTAGTTCTAAGACATGAGGCTTGTGGGAAGATGCTTGTCCTCTTTTCCCTAGAATTTCTTCAGAGTAAGGACTCTCTGGAAGTCAACTGAGCTAACAATGTTGGTGTGACTACCCTTTCACATGTGCCTGGCTTTGATGTTCTCTTTCCTGCAGCTAAGGATGGGGATTACTGGCGGTTGCTTGCACCTGGAAACTACAAACTTACAGCCTCAGCTCCTGGGTACCTGGCAATAACAAAGAAAGTGGCAGTTCCTTTCAAGCCTGCTGTTGCAGTGAGTAGTCATGGAAATAGCTGAGAATATTATCCTAATTAATCTAATGATAACTCAACACTTGCCACTGTCAAACATACCCTACAAGGTAGACACCATTATTATCCCCATTTAACAGATGAGAAAACAGAGGTCTAATAAGGTTAGATGGCTTGATCATGGTCTTTGGCTTTTTGAAGAGTCTCATAAGAACACAAAACTATACATAAAATATTGCTTTTATCTTTCTAACTTTGATTTCAATATAAATGGGGTTCTGTTCCAATTACCTTTCTATTCGTAGAGTCCAGCACAGTGCATTACTCAATATGTATTAGAGAAAATGCCAGTATGATAATCTTAGGCATTAACTAACATCTCTTAGGAATACAGAATGAGGGGTAGGGAGATGACTCAGCAGGGAAACATTTGCTCCCTAAGTGTGAATACCAGAGTCAGGCCCACAAACCCCAAAGAGTATCCCACAAATATGTCAACCCCCTGGGATTCATGCCCAGCAGACATGGCAACCCACCTGGAATCCAGTGCTTGGTAGGAAGTAATGGGGGACTCTCAGCAAGCTGCCAGCTAGCACAAAAAATAAAAACCGAGAGATAGATATTGGGGTTCAAGTTTCAAGCGGAAAATCAGAAAAGCAAAGTAGCCAAGCCACTAGCTTCTTAATTCTACCTCAGGCTGAATGGGCTGATCCTGTTTCCATGAGCTCTCACCAAGCCTAATTCTGCTGCCTCTCCTCAGCATGGTTGGAGAATCAATGTCTTCTTATCCTCAATGTGGCTGGAGATTGAATGCCAGCTCTGAGACCCTGTTCCTATCTTAAATACCTTTTATGAGTCCTGGAATTAAAGATGTGAGCTTTGTTTCTCTTTCAGACTTATTCAACCCTGTGTAGCCCTGGGTGGCCTTGAACTCAGAGAGATCCATCTGCCTCAGTCTATGAGTCCTGGGATTAAAGGTGTGTGCCACCACGGTCTGGCTTCTGTGGCTAACTAGTGTGGCTGCTTTGATATTTTAATCTCTAGTGGCTTTAATACATTATAAATAAAGTATCACTATGGCACACCAGTTAACTCTGTATCCTGCCCCAGTGAATAAGGTGGGAAGCAACAGGAGACTGCTGATGTCAACCCCAGGACCATATGGTAGCCTGAAGAATTTCCAGTAAAAAGACTTGCTTGAGAATAACTACACTGTAATTTTGTTTATATATCAGGGTTTTATGCATGTGAGCACATATGCCCTTGCATACATATATATATATGAGGCTTTGAGACCTGGAAACAGGGTAGCTCTAGGAACAGGCTGGGAAAGGGTCAACTCTTTTCCTCCCTAGTTTTTCAAATAGTCTGAGGATGTAGTGAGCGAAATCTTACACCCAAATATGCAGGTATTGAAGTAGGCATATATGTAAGATACATAAGTAGGAACACTTAGTTCCATGTAGAACAGGAGATGCAGGTGGACTGGGTGGGGACTGTGACTGGATCCTCATTCCATATGTAGATTCTCTATAAACTGGAAGGTGACTCCCCGCAAAACCCCCTACCCAACCCCCTTTCCCCATTCACCAGGGCAGCAGCTTCGATTTGTGATTTTGAGGGTCTCTAATAAATTCATGATCTCAAAAACAGCACTTTGTGGACAAGTCACCAGCATACTGAGCTGTATTCTATTAGGTCAAAACCCAAGCAGGACAAAATTCAAGGCTGATGGGCAGAGCTCCTGAGATAAAGTGTTACCCTAAATGTGGAGAGAGTGGCTATGGGTTTTCTGAAGCTATAGTTGTTTTAAAGCTATTACATTTCAGCACATTCCAAGAAGAACTGACTTCTGAATTTTGTTCCTATAAAAGTATGTTTTGTTTATTACAGATTTTAAAAAGTCCTCCTTTAATTTGGATGGCTAGATTGAATTTATTCTACCATATATGCTAGAAACTGCCTTCTTTCTTATATAAGCAATTTGATAGCCATCTGTATGGTTTCTCTTCTTCAGGTTGACTTTGAGCTGGAGTCTTTCTCTGAAAGGAAAGAGGAAGAGAAGGAAGAGTTGATGGAGTGGTGGAAAATGATGTCAGAAACTTTAAACTTTTAAAAAAGGCTTCGAGCTAATTGCTTTAATATATCTATATAATGTAGTAAGATGAAATGTTTGGCTCTTTTATTTTAGACTGTGTGCAGTTAATATTTAACACTCATTTATTTTAATCATGTAAGTAGCGACTGATATTACTTAAATATACTCAGACAAAAACATAAAGTCTCCATCTACTTCATTCTCATTAGCATTAGCTTCCCCACATGGCTTTAAAATATGACCCTTTTAATGTCCCACAATGGTTGCCATGAAAAAGCCACCAGATGCAGGCTGGAGTTGTGAGCACTGTACTGCAAGAATTACATAGTTCTGTATCAGTTGTCATTTGTCTCTTGTGCTGATTTGCTGTATAAGCATGATCCTGTTAATGCGCTTCTGCTGGGAAGAAAATGTATGTGTTTCAAAGTGGCTTTGAGCAGAATGAAAACCTACTTCTGGCCTGTACTTTAAAGAGTGCTCTTGTTTTATTAGTCGGCCTGTTAATGCCACTCCAGAGTTTGGGCTTTTTGTCCTGATTGCAGATTGGCCCAGAATTGCATTGTGAATGAATAAAGGTTAAATAAAATTCCATGGTGTTCTTGTTCTCTATGATTTTTTTTCTTGTCTAATATTGTGGTTTCGTGGTGAAAAAACATTTCCTTCACTGTAGCTTCTTGCTTCACTTTTACATTGAAAAAAAAAAAAAAAATCATGCCAAGCAGCGTGCAGGCTTTGAGTGCATTATCATGTTGAGTATTTCCATGGAGTTTAGTGAAAACAATTGCATTTTTGTATTTAATTATGTCTGTATGTATGTGGCTGTGTGTGGGTTTGTGCACCTGAGTGGCTTACAAAGCTGAGAGAGGGCTTCAGATTTCCTGGTGTTAGAGTTACAGCTGGTTATTGGACTCCCAGCAATAACTGGGTGTTGTGAAGCAAGCCACTCTGCATCTCTGGATAACAACAGCACTCTTCACTGCTGTGACACCATCAATGGAACCCCTTGAGTCTATGGATCTTAATGGATCTGTTGAAGACAAAGACTTTAAATAAATATACACACAGTTATTGTGTAAGTGTGTGTGGTTATAAGGAAAATGAAAGAATGTGGAGAGAAGGAATGGCAGAGCATCCTAGATGAGATTGGATGAAAGGAGTTAGCGGTGGTCTCTTACTGTACACAAACCCAGACTTACAATATATAAGATCAGTGTAGAGACTAAGTATCAGAATGTGTGCTTGTACATGTGTGAGGCTGCTGGCAGTTGTGGTCTGGTTGTCTAATGTTCCAGGTAGAAGGATTGTGTTAAAGTAACAGCAACTGTTATGGTACTGGGATCCCGATACTTAGTGGCTTAAACAAACTAAATGTGTGTTTAATGCTCATTAAACAGTTCTAAGCTGAGCAGAAGACAAAATTGAGGTAGCTTCTCTCCACACTGTCTGAGACCATGATGACATGCCATCACCTTGGGGTGTATATCCAAGTTTCATTGGCAGTCTTCTTCAGCATAGCCAATGGGAAAGGGGGAAACAGGCCTGGAGGTGCTATACACTGACTAAATAACAACACTGACTAAATAACATGGCCTAGAATTGCATTCCTAACTGCAAGAGAATCTGGGAAATAAAGTCCAGCAGTACAACTAGAGACGTGAGAAAGCACATGCTACTACACATTGCTTAGAATTATATTCATAATATGGGAATGTCCATCTAGCAGTATTCCTACAGAGGTGAGGAGAATGCAGACTGGGTGATCATCTAACAGTCTGTCAGTTGGATGGGCTGCAGATAAAAGAGAATTATAATAGGAAAGAACACCATTTTTGAGGGACTTACCAAAAAAAAAAAAAAAATGCCCATAGGAGAGAGATGTGGGTGGTGGGAAGTAGAGCCTGGGAGACAGGCGATCTTTTAAAGAAGAACTGAAGATTTGGGATTTTGATCTGAACTGCATATTCTTTAACTGGGAAGGAAGATACTTTAAAAACCATTCTGGCTACTGGGTTGCAAATAGAAGAAAGAACAGAGACCAGGAGTCTACTGCAGTGGTCAAAAAGAAGTGACTTGGGTAGGGTTACAAGAATAAAGATAAGACATGGGTGGGGCTGTAATGTGTTTCATAAGGAGAGATGGCAGATTTTAATGAAGAATTTGTATGAATGGTGAGGGATGGTGGTTGTTAGAGATGACTTGGTTGGTGCTTGAGCAACTGGGTAGCCTCATGAAAAGAAACAGATTGGGAAGTGTGAGAGGCAAACAACTTCAGTGTAGGGGATGTCAAATTTGTGATGACAGACAAATGGAGGTGCTGCATTTTCCATGCTCAAAGTTTCCAAAAAAAGATTTAAAATTGGAGATGAGATATGGACATGACTGGCGAGAGCTCATAACTTAATCATCCAGATTGGGACACTTTGAGAATGAAAAGAGCATACTAATTATGTTCAGACAGTTGTAGTAGTTCAGAGCTCTCTGGGTAATCTGTGGTACTATTGTGGAACTAATGTCAAGTCTCTGCAGATGATTTTAAAAACCATTCAGGTATACACAATCTCCCAGGATGGAACCCTTAGAGTTAGAAAATAATAGGGCTGAACCCTGAGGAAAATCAGGGTTCTACTGCTCATGATTTTTCTATAACCCAAGACAGTTTGGCACCTGTGTAGCTGAACCAAATGCAGGACACCACACATCCATCTCTGCTCCTGTAGACCAGGCGAACAGTTACTCATATACCAGGAGCTGAGAGTGACTCTGAGTGATCTTCAGTTATCTGGGATGCCCAAGAGTATCACTTGGAAACAAATTATTGAGCTTAGGGCATACACACACACACACACACACACACACACACACACCACACACACCACATACATACATACACGCACACACACACGCACACACACATAAATACATACATATATATATATATATATATATATACATATATATATATATATATTCTCTAGACTGGCCTTCAACTTACTATGTAATCCAAACTGTCCTTTCTCTCAAAGCAATTCTCCTGCCACAACCTCCTGAGTGCTGGGGTTATAGATGAGAGCCACCATGCCTGGCTTTATGGTTGAGGTTTTAATTTCTTTAAATTTTACCTAATGTGAGGTAGATTGTGCATGGTTGGGAGCAACCTCCTTTCCATGGCTTCATGACACTTTGGTGAAGTAGCTACACTGGAATAAGACTTCAGTGCAAAGAAATATCATAATAGAGGAAGTCATTATAGATTTGAAGAGAAATCTCACACTAGGGAAATGTCCAGAGATCTAAAGGATAACCTCAAATAACAATCTAAGCAATAGTAGAGGGGCTACTGTAAATGACTTTCCCTGATAATGAGGTAGATGACTACCTTTATGCCATACTAGAGCCCGATGGAAGCTGATGGAAGTAGCTGATGGAAGCAGAAACAGACACCCATAGCTAAACACTGAGCAGAACTCCTGGAATACAGTTGCAGAGAGGGAGAAGTGACGAGCAAAGGGGTCAAGACCAGGCAACAGAGACCCACAGAGATAGCTGACCTGAACAAGCAGGAGCTCATGGACCCCAGATTAATTGCTGGGAAACCAGCATTGGACTGACCCAGATCCCCTGAATGTGAGTGTCAGTTAGGAGGACTGGGCAGTCTATGGGGCCTCTGGTGGTGGGTCAGTATTTATCCTTAGTATATGAATGGACTTTGGGAGCCCATTCCACATAGAGAGATACTTACTTCCTCAGCCTAGACACATGGAGGAGGGCCTAAGCCCTGCTCCAAATGATATGACAGACTTTGAAGATTCCCCATGGAAGGCCTCACCCTTCCTGGAGGAGAGAAGGGAGAGGGAACTGGGATTGATATATAAAATAAGCTTGTTACAAAAAAAAAAAAAAAAAAAAAAAAAAAAAGACTTCAGTCCTAACCCTCACTCATTCCTTGAGAAGTTGCTTATCCAATTGCTAGGAAACACTAGGTATGCTAATGAAGCAGAACAAGTTTATCAAAGGCCTGAAGCACTTCTGTTCCCCTTTCCTTCTAGGAAAGCTAGTGTACCTGTGCTGTTAAGGTGAAGGAGGCCGATGAGCACTGAGAATTACTAGAGTCATTGGTAGAGCTAATAATTTCTTTAAATGATTTATCAGTAAGGAAGTTGTGTTGCTATCAATCTAGTCTACTTTCCAGCTGCTTCTAAATAAAGGAATAGGAGAGACAGGTCTTATGTGTTGAACCCCTAAATTCCTCAGGGACATAACACATCGCTCCTTTTTTCTAAAGATATTTGGTGTGGTTTTTAATGAAAGGTTGAGGCAGGCAAGGGCATTGGAGATGTAAGTGAAGGGTTACACACATGTGGGTTAAAAGTAGACAAGTCAAGCTGCTCTAAGTAACACAAATCAGAAAGGGAGGGGCATGGGAAGTCAATTTTAATTCAATAACACATTTTGAACTTCCTTTTCTCATGGACAATGAAAACCAGACACATCACTGTGCAGGGAATAGTTACAGAGACTGAATTCAAGTTCCTGACATAAACAAAGAGAAACATTATTTGCAGAGACAGAACTCTGAACTTTGGTATTCATATTTTATTTATACAGACAGTCTCTGAAATCTTCCCATGATTTCATGTGGGAAGCTAAAAAAGAAAAGAGAGAGAGAAAATAAAACAGCATTATTTAATCCAGCATGTTGCTCAGCTTGTCTTTTCAAGGTTCTCAGGAGGATCATCTTCTGTGGTCACATTTGGATGGCATTTGGTATTTCTGCCTCAAAAATGTCAAGATAGAAGGTTCCCTGACTTTCATGTCTCACCTTGAAAATATATGACATCCTAGTTTAGATATTTTAAAATAAATGGCATCTAGATTTTTATAAATACCCCAATTTCTTCCTGCATCCTCTCTCCCCGCTCTTTCCACTTACCCATTCTCCCTTCCTTCCTTCCTTCCTTCCTTCTAGATGATTGCTGTGTGTATGAATTGACTCAATTCTGACTTGAGTTTCCAGGGTAGTGTTAAATGTTTTTAATGTGCTTACTTTATATCACTGCAAAAGTCCCCAGAAATCTGTGTCTATAAAACAGGGCAAATATCTGGCTTATCTGGGGTAAAAGGCACAAGAGTGATACATAATCTGTAATAGTGACTCTGGTGAGAAAAATCACATTGGTGAAATTTGTTGAAAGTTTTCCCGATGTCAGGTGCTACAAGACTCTAAAATTTTGGAAGGATCCTGTAGTTTTTTCTTTTTTTATGATTTTAAGCTACTTTGGCTCTTTTTGTGTTTTCTTCATTTCCTTTCTACTGTCCCCTCACCCCACCCCCCTGCTTTTGAAGATTCATTCAGATGAATGAATTACTAGATGTTGAGTTCTCTTCTTGGAACTGGAAAATCATTTTTTCTTGTTCTGAGGTATTATAACCATAACTATGAATGTCATCATCACCTTTACCTTCATCACCGTGAACATGCTCACCATCTCAGTCATCCTCACCTCCATCCCTGCCATCTGCATCTCTGTTATCACCACCACCATCCTCACCATCGTTGTCATCTTTATAACTGGGAACATCCTCAGGAGCATCCAGCTCTGTCTGTCACTGTCCTCACCATTTCTGATCAGGTATCTTGTGCTACATTCTACATTGAGCACTGAAGCACACTCTTTTCAGACTGCCTTTTATGGTAAGGACTCTTCCAGTAGTCATATGTAACCAATGAAGAGAATAATCTAGGGCTTTGAGTGAAATACCTCATCTTATTCAGCTGGTAAGTAGCAGTACCAGATTAAAGGTCCCATCAGCCTGTCTGTGAGCCCACTCTAGCTTGCTTACTTGGCATGATCTAGAGATTTTGTTTTTCTGTTTAATGTATCCAGCTGACATTTTCATGGATGCCAATGGGTATATATACTCTGGTTTCAGGCAACCCCTTATTACCTATTTTGAAAGAATATGTTTTAAGAACACCATTTAAGTAGGCGCAATGTCTTGTATTATAGCTTCTTGCCAAGAGGATTTCTGTGAGCCTAATTAGTTCAACTAATTTCCAGTAGAAATGGTCATGTTTGGCACAGATGCTACCCTTAATGAAGACAGACATGTTTCAGGGTTTACCAGGACAGGTCAGGCATTTACATCTTCTCAAGAGAGGAAGACCCAGCATCATACCCTCCCACTGTCTCCCAGCTTCCCAGTGAGGGAAGGGATTTCCTTGGAGGCCATTCCAACGATGGTTCTGGTTGAAGTCTTGTCTTATAGTTATAGTCAGGGGAAACCCACAGAGGTTGGCTACACAAAATGAAGTATAGGAGTTCTTAGATCAGGTGGGAACTGATGCCAAAAGGATCTGAAGACAAAGCCAGTCACTCACAACCCTGCATGGTGAATCTCTGCTTAGGGAATAGTCTAGAAAGAAGACTGGCAGGAAACTGATGCCAAAAGACCTGAAGGCAAAGTCAGATACTCACAGCCATGCATGGTGATGCCCTGCTCAGGGAACAATCTAGAAAGAAAGCTGTCTGGGAGGGAGGGTCCTGTGCAGCACCTGTTAAATAAATCAGTATGTTCTAAACATTTAGGAAACTGACTGCATAGAACATGTGCTCAAAATGCAGTGTATCTATCAGGATGCACACTTAAAGATATTGTCTATCATGTGTGCACATGATTGTGTGTGCATGTGTACGTGCCAGTGTGCATGCATCTGTGTGTGAATGGTTGACTTTAATGTCTTTCTCAATCACTCCCCACCTCATTGAATGTGGAGCTCCCTGGTTAAGTTAGGCAGCAGTCTGTCTGTGCCCTTAGCCCTGGGGTTGCAGACCTCCCTTCCTCCTTTCCTCCCCCCTCCCTCCCTCCATTTCTTCATTACTTCCTTCCTCATGAGTGCTGGGGAACTAAACCCAGGTCATAATGCTTGTGGGCCAAGAACACTGGTGACTGAACCATTTCATTATCCCCTGAAACACTATCATTTTTATAATTACAAAACAAATGAAATGCCTTGATACTAAGAAACTGGTGCATGATCTAGGAAGCTAAAGGCTCACAGCTGGGAGTTCTTGCATATGAGGCAAAATCTTTGTTACTGGAAAAGTGATGTGGTATAATATTGGGCTAAAAAGAGTCCTTGGTTCCATTTAAATATTCCTGTTTCAGATCAATTGAGTTCGGGTGTCTGCACTTGACAAGCCTGGCAGAAGTCTTGAAGGAACAGCAGTGAGGACAATGCAAGGAAACTGGTGGGATTCCATGGAGAATAATAGTGAGAACCACTCACAGCAGTCCTTGAATGCATCTGAAAAATGAGATGTATATTTTCTATTTTAATTGTCCATTATTTAATATTAAGACAGAAAAAATGAGAGAGGGAGAGAGAAAGAGAGAGAGAGAGAGAGAGAGAGAGAGAGAGAGAGAGAGAGAGAGAGAAAGTGAATTGTTAAAAGTTGTTGACTAAAGTTGATGTTTCTGAAGAACAGTCACCAGGCATCCACTGGAGATGAAATGGTGTAAGACAAGGAAGTTTGCCCAGATGTTCTGGTTCCTGGAATGTGAGTGTCTACCTGCAGGTGCTTGCTGAGAGGGAGAATGCTGGAGGAGTGTAGCAGGCGAGGAGGAGCACACATCTAAACAAAGATGGTCCAATGTGAACTTTAAACGAAACCAGAGCTGCATCACCAACAAATGATCAGCACCAACAAATGATCAGCACTGACACAGCCACATTGCTCCTTGTTTTACTTCATAAACTCCTGTGGAACCTAATATTTGCCTGTCGTAATTGCTATAAAACTAAGACAAATTTAGTCTTTTCCGTGTGCTTTTTTTTTTCAAAGTTAAACATGGCAGAGTCCTGCTCTTCAAATTATTCATGGACCAACTGACAGATTAACAGTGTATTTAGAGAATTCCTAAGAAGCCACTAGTTTATTAGTCTAAAACAACACACATCAGGGAAAATGATAGGCCCTTTTATGGGTAGCCAAATCATTGGTTTGAGGATCAAGTTTCCTGAGTTTGAATAATAATACATTCCTTAGAATTTTCTAGTGGATTCTCTGATTACAGTTGCTCTTTCTTCTTACATCAGCTTATGGCTATTCCAGAAATTTCTGAAAAGTCAGACTCACCCTGTCAAGCCCACTTCTTGTCCCTGCTCTAGCAATGGGGCCATGGAAGTCAGGGACTCAGTAGCCACCCCCCATCAGTTACCCAGGGCTGTCTTTTGCTGTAGAAACATCATTCAAGCTTTTACCTTGGTTGGTTTTAAAACTAAAATTCCAAGAGTAAGATGGTAAGACAAAAGCAATCTTATCAGGGCCCCCTGTCTCTGTTGCAATGGCTTCTGGGGTTTCCTGAATTACTGCTGTGAGATTTGGGGTCTGATTAAAGCTGCAGGTGGTACAGCACTCTTTGCTTAACCCAAGATGCCCTGCTGTGTGTATTAAACACGCAGATCTACTGTGAAGCCAATGCTGTCTGACATTAAGGTAAGGAGGGACCTCCAGTGTGACCACTGGAGTTCAGTGGACTGAGCTGACAGGCAGATAGAAGGAGAGGGATTACATGCGGGAGCTTTTCTTTCAGTCATCCTTAATTAGGTCCTGCAGGATTGTGCTCACACTGACAACTGACCCCCATCCTCCCCTCCTTCCTTCTCCTTTTCTTGCCATGCTGGGATTGAACACAGGGCTTCATGCGCAAGCACTGAATTCCATCCCGGCACCACGAATGTGGTTTTCATGTTTCTTTTCTTTCAACAATATAGAAGGGAGGATGGAGTTCTGGTAATCACAGCACAGCAGTCTGAACCCACAACTTCGTTCCAGAGGTGACAGAGCTGACTTGTGAGGGGCCTTCGTGTGGGATATTTAAGGTGATAGGTCGCATGACCTCTATTGACATCCCAGATTCCCTGAGTTTGTACACTGTCACGGGGAGGGGAGTGCATTCGATAGGAACAGCAAGCAGCTTTGGAACTCAATAGGGCTGGGCGGTCAGCAAAATCCCCCCTAGAGAGCCTTGGAGAGGCAGAGCCGGGAGGACTATGTGTCCTCATGCTGTTATTGAGCATAACTCTGCTTCTTGTCCTTGAGGTCACCAAGTCTCATATCTATGCGTTGTATGAAAACTCTAAGGGGTCTCTAGCCCCTCACTGGGCACTGTCACTGTACTCACAATGATAGTGATTGAGTTTTTCCAAGCTTTGCTGCTGGAGCAGATTAAATGGTTCAACACACCACCCTAAGGAAGAATTTAGACAGATAGATTAGTAAAGTTAGGATAAAGTTTTTGTTAATGCTTTTGATGTAGAAAATCTTGGGGAGTAATTTAAAGTTTGGAAAGACACACTTTTAATAGTTGAGCAAGGGACTCATTGAGGTCAAGGGACAAGAACAAAGGCAGCCTGCTTGTCACCAGCTGTTGTGCCTTTCTTGCTAAAGATGGCTTGGTGATCAAAGGCAATGATTAATTCCTTGTACCCATTTCTGCCCTCAACTTCCTCATATGATTTAATCAAAATGTGGATGAGTGGGTACGCACCCTGAGGACTTAAAGTAGAAATGACTGATTGTTTTTCACATATAAAAGCTTAGATTTGTGATTCTTTTAAGACTTTTTATAAGATTACCTTTTGAAATAAATATTAAAATGATTGATCCTATTTATTTATTTATTTATTTATTTATTTATTTTTTGTGACCACAAAATGCAGCCTGCCAGTTAAAGAGCTGACTGAGAAATGTGCCTTGCTTGTTTACACTGTTTTAATCTATGACAAGTTGCTTAGGCAAGAATGTGTATGGGTCCTTGGGAATAATTTGTTTTCACCTGTAATATGCAAAATATTTAATCACTTTTTTTTTTAACTTGTATTCATTGTAACTATTCACTTGGAGAAAAGCAGAATGTAACCACATTGTAAGTTTTATATTGCTTGAAAGATTTTGCTGGGGTATATAAGCTGTTAGGAAAACAAAAGTTAGAAGGAAGACATCAGGGATGAAGTAAGGGGCAAAAATAGAAACCCTATCATGTTCAAGGTGTGTGTGTGTGTGTGTGTGTGTGTGTGTGCGCGCGCGCGTGCGTGTGTGCACGAGTGCACATACGACGTTTTTTCCCCTTTTGTTTTGCTTGCCCCAGGAAATTAAGTTTTGACCTGCTTGCTGGCCCCAGAGAATTAAGTTTTACTGCCTCAGATAAAAAAGTTGCTCACTCTATAGTTCCTAGCTGGCCTTACAGCAGCAGTTCACAAATGAACAAACAGATAACAAAAGGAAAAAAAAGTGTGTGGGGGGAATCATTATTTCCCCATCTAGGAGTTACTTTTAAACCCAGTCGTTTTGTCCATTGCTATGACAAAGTTCCTGATGCTAGGTACTTTATTTAAAAAAAAAATCAGATTATTTATAAACCAGCCTGTGAGAATCTCTTGAGATTTGGTGGGGACCTTGTAGCAAATGGCACCTTGGCAGCAGTGCTTCTGTGTGTGGGGTTGGCCTGCTGGTCACAGACAACAGGAAGTCAGGGAGTGGGGCAGGCATCATGATCTTCTATAACAAACACCCTGTCAGGAAATGACTGAGATCCCAGAAGAGGGTCATTGTTAATTACTCCTGTGGTACACTACTGATGGTCTAATTACACTGCATCATTTCCCACTTCCTCAAGGTCCTAGGACTAAGCATCTATCATGAGACTCTGTGATTTCCTCAATGCACATCCAAATTTAAGCACATTATTTGTGAGTTTTTACAACATGTGTGATGGTAGTGATTTTGTTCGTGTTTCTGTTTCCTACTCACTTGGTCCTTGGGTTTATATTTTTCTGTCAGAAACTTTCATGCCTTCCCTTCTTCATCTTTCCTTTCTTCTCTTCTGTCTTCTTTTCTCCTTGGCATCTTCTCCCTCTGTTTCTCTTACTTAGTCTATGTCAAAATTAAATTTTGCTTGGAAAAAGGTGAAGTCAACCCCCACCCCTTCTCTGGAAGGGACTTTTCAGGAGAGGTCTCCTTCAGCCCCAGACTCTCTCAGAGTAGCTTCATTGCTGGAGGCTATGTTGACCTTGTCCATGACCTCCAAAAAGCCAAAACCCCATCCCCCTGACCACAGGAACTCATGTCCCAACTCTATTCTTCTCCACCTAACTGAAATCCAGTCTCTGAATGAAACAGAACTCTAAGGAAGAGTTAGGATGCTTCCCTCACTGTTGAAGAACATGCAAAATTGTAACTAACCTACTAATTCATTAATTAACTCATTAACTAGAAGCCAGTGGGGAATAGCTCAGAATTTCAGTCAGTGTGGGAGAGTGGATGGGGCTGAGACAAGTGAACTCAAGGAATTCCAAAGGTTTGTAAGCTTCCTTGCTTCAAGGATGACTGGAAGCTTGGGGTACTGAGCACTGCCTGGATAACTAGAGATCCTGGGCACTTACTAAAGGTCTTTCCCTGTAATCTCCCAAGTCTATAAAGGAAATTTCCCATGGGATGTAAGTGAATTTTTATGTGTGTGTAGTGTTCATGCATATGTATGTATATTTGCCTGTGTGTGGCACATGTGGCACATGTGGGTGATGTGAATATGTGAATGATGTATATGGAGTCCTGAGGTAGATGTTGAGAATCATCTTTCATCTCTGTTTCATTTTGTTCAGCAAAACAGAACCCCATCAATCAAACCCAGACAAGCAGATAGTGCTAGTTAGTCTTGCTAGCCAGCTTGCTCTGGGGACCCTTCTTCTCTGCCTTCCAGGTTGGTCTCAGAAAGGTGGCCATGCCCACCTGGCACTCAGGTGGGTTCCCAGGGATCTGACCTATAATCCTTGTGTTTCCACAACAAGCTTTTTAACCACAGAGCCATTACCCCAGCCCTCAAACTAAAATCTTTATGATAATGTTAATAATGGAGCATAGGGCGACATGGAAACTCTTATATGCTGTTGGAAGGGATGAAAATAAGTGCAGCCATTATGGAAACTAGATGGGAGGTTCCTCAAAAACAAACAAACAAACAAACAAACAAAACAAATACAAAGAGAACAATTACATTTTTTGAGGAAATCTATACCTGCATTTACATTTATAAATGAAACCATATGCAGCTATTTCTAGAAGTTGTTAGCATCTCTTCTTGTTAAGCATGGAGGTGGGGTAATGTGAACTGGATTGGAATATATTCAAAGCCTAAGGAATGTGAGTTAAAATGTGAGAGAATGACTCATCTAAGAGCATGAGGGAACAAAGACAGATATTCCATTCTACTGTCTCCATTTGATTGGATTTTATTGTATTTTGTTTGAATGGTTTTTCCTCCTCCTCTTTCTCCTCCTCTTTCTCCTCCTCCTCTTTCTCTTCTTCCTCTTTCTCCTTCTTTTCTTCTTCTCTCCTCCCTCCTTTTAAAAAAAGTTTTAGGGTTTATTTCTTGAAAATTTAATATGTGTGTATGATGTATCTTGGTTGTGAGGAAAACCTTTCCACTAAAGAATACAGATTTTTTTTTTTAATATATTATACCTAGCCCAGTTAGTGCTGCTTGAATGTGTATGTGTGTGGGGTCATCCAATCATCCAAGCATGGACAACTTACCAGTGGCTACAACCCAGAAGAAAAATGGCCCCTCCCTCAGCAGCCAACCAATGCTGATAGCTCTCAGCAAATGGCTTTTCAAGTTTTAGCCACAGCATGGTTGGGCAGAACCTCACAGTCCATGAGGAGCAGTCACTCCAGCAACCTACAGTTTTTGAAATGGCTCCAGCCATTCACTTCTAGTAGAGACCAATGTGCCAAGAGCAGACTGCTAACTGGCAGTGTGATGAGTCTATGCTGGGGGATGGTGGTGGAGCATCAGCCGTCTTGGGAAGGGTGTGGGCTTTGGAGAGAGTTACACCTGGATTGAAATTCAGGTTTGACTGCTTAACTTAGCTATCAGAGATATCTGATGAACCAGCAGTTCTTTCAGACATAGTTTCAAAAGAACAAAATGAAAGACCCTCCCTTGCTTGGTGGTTCTGAAACTCCCTTGAGATCAGACACATACAATCTACTAGTGTCTTTTTCCTGGACAAAGTCAGAGTTTAGGGACAGTAGACTTCTGTGTTTTTAAAAAGCTTAGGATAAGCTAAACAAACTTAAGTATGTTTATACAATCATGAAAACAGCTTATTTTATACAAAATAATAGAAGCGCTTCTCAGACATATGCCTGGGGAGTGAGGAATTCAAACTGTCTGGCCAAATGAAGAGGAAACCAAGTGAAGGGGTAGAGATCCCCTATCTCCTTTTCTTAAATATATATAGGTACATAAATATTTATATATCAAATAAAGTGTTTACAATTTATTCTTTGTATATATGTCTATCTATCTACATAGTCTTAGTTAGGGTTTCTATTGGTGTGAAAAGACACCATGAACATAGCAATTTTTATAAAGGAAGACATTTAATTGGGCTGGCTTACGGGTTCAGAGGATTAGTCCATTATTGTCATGTGGGGGAGGCATGGTGGCACACAGCCAGATATGGTACAAGGTACTAGACAGGGAGCTGAGTGTTCTATGTATGGATCCACAGGCAGCAGGAAGAGACAATGAGCCACTGTCCTGGCATGAGCCATTGAGGCATCAAAGCCAGCCCCCCCTCCCACTGACACACATCCTCCGACAAGGCCATACCTCCTATTATTGACACTCCCTATGGGCCTATGGGAACCATTTTCATTCAAACCAATATGTATGTATGTATGTATGTATATCCATACATATATATGTATATATATTTATTATATAGAGGACTGTCTTGGTAATCATATTTGGCAATTCAAGGAGAGTAAGATTTTCATTCTATTTCTAGTTTCATTTTCATATATTTTTATGAAGATAGTTTTTCAGATTATAGGTTTAAAGAGAAATTTGGCACTAGGGAAAGGCCCAGAAATCCACAAGAATGACCCCAACTAAGAATTTAAGCAATAGTGGAGAGGCTACTTTAAATGCCTTTCCTCCCTAATGAAATTAATGACTACTTTAAATGCTATCCTAGAGCCTTCATCTAGTAGCTGATGGAAACAGAAGCAGAGATCCACAGCTAAACCCTGAGCCGAACTCCTGGAATCCAGTCATAGGGAGGGAGGAGTAATGAGCAAAGGGGTCAAGACCATGTTGGGGAAACCCACAGAAAAGCTGACCTGAGCAAGTGGGAGCTCACGTCACCCTAAACTGACAGCTGGGAAACCAGCATAGGACTGAACCAGGCCTCCTGAATGTGGGTGACAGTTAGGAGGTCTTGGCAGTCTATGGGGCCTCTGGCGCTGGAACCAGTATTTATTCATTGTGCACAAATGGACTTTGGCAGCCCATTCCTTCATGGAGGGATACTCTCTCAGCCTAAATACACAGGGGCAGGTCCTAGGTCCTGCTTAAATGATGTGACAGACTTTGATGATCCCTCTTGAGAGGCCTCACTCTCCCTAGGGAGTGGATGGGGTGTGTGATGGGGTGTGTGGTAGTGGTGGGGGGCATGGGAAGATGGGAGGGAGAGGGAACTGGAATAAATATGTAAAATAAGATTGATTCTACATTTTAAAACAAGAAAATAGTTTTTTCGTTGTTTTTAGATTTTGTTGCCTAAGACAAGAAAGTTGTTTTCCCAGGGATCTCATGGAATCAGGTAATGTCAGCACAGAATGGATATGAGTTATTTGGGGGCAAAGCAGAGGTAGGATGAATGGGACTAACCTAAGACGCAGTTGGCAGCAATCACAATAACAATATAATGATAACTGTTAACTTTACTGCAGAGCTCCCGTTAGTGGAGACTGTGCTGAGCTCATTTACTACATTTTTTTTTCTTTTCCTATCTTTAGTGCAATTTCAGATCCTCAGTTCAAATACAAGGGCACTCTATTACTTGACAACTTTGAGGTAGTTCATGAAGCTTTTGTTTGTGGTCTCTAGTAGAAAGCCATCACCCAGCATCTCTGAGATGTGACTTCACACATATCCTACTAATGACTTTGATTGCAGTTAATATGGACTAGTTCATTGTTGTTGCAATTATACATTCTGTTTTAAAACACAGATTATTTGGTGTGATATGGGAGAGTGAGGGCACAGTGGTCAAAGAACAGGGCTTTTCTTGTGCAGGCTCGGATCCCAAACACACTGCCCAACTACCCAGTTGCCCTGGCTCTGAGCAATGGCTGGATATCTGAGATGGGGAATGGTTCATTTTCTGGATTGGGACTCCTAGAAAGACCTTCAGCTGTCTCTGGAGGCCATGTTGGTATCTGTGATCCTTGCTACAGTGGGGGATGAGCTGGTGACTGGAGACACTGTGAATGTCCATGGCCTGTGCCACCACCAGAAGTCTGGATCACCACTGGCAGTCATGTTGATGTACATGGTCCAAGTTGATGTTTGTAGCCTGTGCTGCCACCTGAGGCCATGTTGATGTCTGCGGCCTGTGCTGCCACAGAGGGCCATGATGGTGTCTATGGTCCAAGCTACAGCTGGAGGCTGTGTGGGTGTCTGTGGTCTCTGCTGCCTCCAGAAACCATGTGGAAGTCCAAGATCCATGCTGCAGCTGACTGTAAAGGGCAGCAAAGCTGACCCAAAGTTGAGAATGAGAAAAGTTGAAGGCTTCTGTGACAACCTCTTCCCCACCCCCTCCACTCTACCCAAAAAGACACAGTCTAAACAGGAAGCCACTGAAGAGAATGTTAAAAAATTGTGATAGGGATCCTGAAGTGTAGCTCTTCACACTTGATGGCTTCTGGTAGGGATGGGGATAGGGAAGGACTCAGTTTTCTTTACAGAGCTGGCCACTGGGAGTCTGACCATGCTCCAGTTAGTACATTGAACTTGGCATATTTCTTTCTTTTCTTCTTCCTTCTTTTGGGGAAAGTCAAAAGTGGGGATGGGGGATGGACCCCCATCTGTGAAGTGAATGTGATTGGGTTGTAGCATGTGAAACGCCAAAATATTCAATAAAAATATTACGTTTTGGGAAAAAACCAAGTTATTTTCTTACACCAATTCCTTTAGATTAGGGTTCTCATCCTTGGCAGTATCTCTGCTTGACAACTATCTGTGCTATTCTGTGCTGTGTAGGATGGCTGGTAGCATCTCTGCTTTGCCATGTGACATGCAAGTGTTACCTATGAACTGTGGAGAGCAAATATAGACAGTGACAAATGGTTATTAGGGAACAAAAGATTTTTGACTAGAAGTTGTTGCTTTAAAGTTTAGCTGGTTTTACAAAAGTTTCTAAGAAAAATCATAAAATGTTATATACAATTTAATTATAGAATCATCTTATATCACCAAGTACTGGTCATTTAGTACATCTGACCATAACATTTACCAACTAAAAATATTCCCCCCCCCCTCTCTCTCTGTGTGTGTGTGTGTGTGTTTGTGTGTTTGTGTGTGTAGGTGGGGGGTGGGCGCCTGTAAATACCACAAGAAGGAATTGATTTCCTTGGAACTGTAATGTAAACCATCTGACATGGGTGCTGTAAAGCAAACTTGGGTCATCTGAAAGAGCACCAAGATCTGTTAACGTTTGAGCCATCTCTCCAGCTCCATCACTAGTGGATCTTAGTGTTATTGTCTCTTCTCATTTTAAAAAGACTAATCATCCCTATAGAAATCACAGCACCTGGAGGGATTTTTTTTCTCAAGTGTGATATTTGTTTTGCGGGATGTGTGACAGTTCATTTTTATTGTCAGCTTGACAGGATTTGGAGTCACCTGGCAGACACACTCTGGTTATATCTCTGAGGGTGTTTTCAGAGAGGCTTACCTGAGATGACTCACTGAATGTGGGAGGGACCATCCCACTGGCTGAATCCCAGGTCCAGTAAGCCAATTGAACACCGGCTTCCATCTCCTGCTTTCTAAGGGTGGGCCAAATACAACCACAGTCCACGATTTTTCACCTGTCTTCCCTTCCCTGCTGTGTGGTAGACTTTACTCTTGGAAATGGTGAGCCAGAACAAATCCTTGGTCTTTTAATTTGCTTTTTGTCTGATGGAAGGGTATCACAACAACATCTGCATGTGGATGCTGACATAGGATCTACATGTATTGTATACACAGTCTTTAGTTTTCTAGGGTACCTGTAACAAACTGATACAGATACAGAAGGCTTGAAAGAACAGATATTTATCCTCTTACATTTCTGGGGACTACAAATCTGAAGTCAAGGTATTGGTTAGAGGTTGAAGGTGAGGGGGAAGGTGAGACAGTGTTTCTTTCCTGGGCTTCTGTTCTGCCAGACATTGAATTATCTGTATTCTTTCATCTAAGAGTACAGTAGCTGTTAGCTGGTCTAGGGCACAGGTTCTGCTATGGCTGGCCACAGCACTATACCCTCTTCATTGTCTCCCTTAGGCTCAGTTTCTCAGCCAGTGGCCCTGTCTTCTTTGCTAGATCCCGATGGATACAATTCTGAAACACAGGCATCCTTTGTTTAGAAACCGTATCTGTTTGTCTCTTTAAATTGCAGACAAAAACTGTATTTCAAATTCATATTTCCCCTCTCTTAAATGAGCAGATGAGGTTTCTGACATATTGGCACTGGGCCACACCCATGAAGACACACAGCTGCTTTCTGCTTAGTGTTTGGGTTCCTTCTCAGTGAAACGGCACTGGCCTTGGGGAGTAGTCTTTTCTTGCAGGAACTATTTTATGCTTTATCCATCTTGTCCTTGCAAACTCCCCCACTCCCCTCTGCAGTGACACTGCTGAGGACACTGACTCTTCTGTAATCTTGAATGACACAGCTCAGAATTTATAGGTCACTCATAAAAATGGAAAGTAGCCACATTAGCTCTCTGTGGTGTCTAACATTTCTTTCAAATCAGAGATTCTGGGGCTCTGAGAATAGACTGCATAGCGCCTCACTGGTCCCACATGTCCAAGCCGTCTTGTAAGTCCTAGAGACACCCACCCTGCTGAGGGCAAAACCTGCAGCAATATATTTACCTTTTCTTTCCTAAATTAAAGGTAAAGAACAGGGCTCAGGGAGAAGGCACGCCAGGAGACATCACAGGCACGGAGGATGGAGTGCAGTGGTGCTGGTGGGTAGCTCCTGAGGCTTTACTGACTGAAATTTTGGTGGTACAAACAGACATCTCCTATTTATTTCCTTTAGTGTGTGTGTGTGTCCCTCTCTCTGTATATCTCTCTATGTGTGTATCTGTCTGTGTGTGTGTCCATGTGTATCTGTGTGTATGTGTGTGTATTGTGTCTGTGTCTCTGTGTGTCTATGAGAGTGTGTCTGTGTCTCTCTGTGTGTATCTGTCTCTGTGTATCTGTGTGTGTCTGTGTCTCTCTGTGTTTATCTCTATGTGTGTGTGAATCTGTCTCTGTGTGTGTCTGTGTGTATGTATGTGTGTCTGTGTCTTTATGTGTGTGTCTTTGAATGTGTGTCTGTGTATCTGTGTATGTGTATCTGTGTGTGTGTATCTGTATTTCTGTGTGTGTCTATGTGTGTCTGTTTCTGTGTGTGTGCAGCTATGCTGCTCTCATGGAGTCCAGAAGAAGAGTGAGTTCTCTCCTTCCACCATGGGTTCTGGGAACTGAACTCAGAAAGGCAGGCTTTCCCCTTAAATGCTTTTCCCCCCACTAAACCAATTTTGTGGCTCTGAAATATTTTGATTGTATAGGAATTTGGAGGTTTTGGGGATGACTTCAAGTGTGCCCTCCCCTTCCTTCTTATGTCTGTGACTTTGCTTTGCCCTTGGTTCTGAGTCTGACAATAGACCTGAGTGTTGTACATGGGGGCAAGCCACCCAAGTGCCAGTGAACCCTGCCTGAGCCACTCCTGCTCAGCTTTGAAATTATTATGAATAATAATTGCAGTGGTTTTGCTGTTCCTACAAATTTTCTGCTGTTATATAAATATAATTTTGGTTTAATTATGAAAAACAAGGCTTTTAAACATTTTCTTACCATCTTTCCTCAGCATGTAAGAGCCATACTCATTTATCTTTGGAGAATTGTATTGTATTAGAATTGATTTTAAAAATGGCTGAGTTGCTAGCTTAGCTTCATAAAAATGATTACGTTTTGGCTTGGGATTAGGAACTGATGTATTTATATGAAGCAGTGTTCTTAGAATTAATAATTATAAAACTAAAATATTAATAACTCTGAAAAACACTGAAGGTACTCTAAGTCCTTATATTTTCTAGTATTCAGCCAGTTTTTAATTCTTTTTGTGAAAATAAAAAAGCACATAATTTGTTACTATGTACATTTTCTATAATCTGTAATAAGGTATAAAATTATATGCATACCAAAAAGTTGTTTTCCAATAAATTTCTTTATAACTAATTTTATCAGTAAATGTTTAACTTGTGTACCTATATGTCAGGGTTGAATAAAAATTCATTTTTGGCAGAAAGGGTCTATGAGTGGGAAAAGAGTCAAGAAGCCCTGATCTAAGCTGTACATGGTAAGAATGTCTTTGTTTGGGGAGCGGACTGGCTATGGCTCACACTTTGGATGGGCTCTAGTCACACTAGAAAGACCAGTTGTGTGGTCTGAGGATTGGAGTTTTGTATCACGAATCAGCCAAACTGGAGGTTGGGTCTCTACTGTGAAGATAATCAATCAGTCATTCATGCCTAACAAGTCAGACCTCAGTACAATTCTGCCTGTGAAGACTTGGGTCAGCTTGGTTAGCTGGTAATGTGCTGTGTATTCTGCCAGGTATCACTGAAGATAATGGAAGCTTCACTCTTGGAGCCCTTTGTATCATTGCTTCATAGCTACCGTCAACCACGAGTACAAGTGGTTCAGTGAGGACCCGAGTCCTTCTGGTGAAGGAGCTGAGGTGAGAGTGGTACTGGAAACCACATGAATTTGGAGCTGGTGTGAAGGGTGGGATTTCCCCTCTACCTTTGTAGTAGGACTTGAGGCCTTATGCTTGGTAGAATTAAAAACAGTTAATGGTTAACTTTGGTGTGGTGTGTGTGTGTATTTGTGTTTATTTGCAACTTTTTATAAAACAATCGAATTTAAAAAGACTCAAAAAAAAAAAAAAAAAAAAAAAGCCCACCACTACCCAAAATAAAACAAAACATAACAAAACAAACAAATAAAACTCCACCCAAAACAACTTTGGATTTTGTAACACGAAATTCTCCTAATCATTTACTGTGGTATGTCTTGTCATGTCAAGACTGTCCCAACTAAGGCAGACTTTTTTTTTTTTTTTAATTGAAAATAGATTATTTTCATTCTGACTACAGTTTGCTTTTCCTTACTCATCCCAATTCCTTCCCACTTTCCTTTTCATTCTGGTTGTCCACACTCCTTTTGTCTCTCGTTAGAAAACAAACAGGCATCTAAGGAAAAATAATAAAATAAAATATAATAAGATAAATAAAAAACAAAGAGATTGAAATAGGACAAAGATACCAAATGTGGAAAAGAGCCAAAGAAAATCATAAGAAATACATATAGATGTAGAGGCACACATAGGAATCCCATAAAACCCAAAACCAAGCTATAATACATACACAAAGGACCTGTGAGGTAAGGGGGAAAAATCTACCCTGGCTTAATATTGTGAGACAAAGAACTTCTAAAAATGCCCTTGAATCATATTTTTCTCATACAGTGTTTCTCTGTAGATTTGGAAGCTGTCCTGGAGCTCCCCTTGTTGACCAGGCTGGCCTCAAACTCAGAGATCCCTCTGCCTCCACTTCCCAAGTGCTGGGAGTAAAGGTGTGCACCAACACCAACCAGCTTGATTTAGGTTTCTGTTGGCCATCTACTGCTGGCCATGAGGGCTTACCCTTAAGAGTGGTGTGTTTTTCCAATAAGACCTTCTTATAGAAAACTAAGAGGGAGCCAATATTGGTTTGTGATAAAACTGAACACAATGAAAAGTCTAGAGAACTACAAGACTGCCACCAACTAACAATTTGAGCTTCCGTGGAAAGGCTACTTTCCTGGATAGTGAGATCAACAATTAACTTATCCATGGAGCCCTCAACTAATGCCTGTTGGAAACAGGAGCAAACACCCATACATAAACACTGAGTCGAACTAGAGCCCAGGTGCAGATGGAGAGGACAAGACCAGGCGGCAGAAACACATAGAGACAGCTTACCTGAACAAGGAGGAGCTAATGGGCCACCACAGTGATAGCTGGGAAGCCAGCATGGGACTGACTCAGGCCCCTCTGAATATGGGTCTCAGCCAGAAGGACTGAGCAGTCTAAGGGACCTCAGACAGTGGAGCCAGGATGTATCCCTGTGTACAAAAGAACCTTGCGAACACATCCCCCATGGAGGGATAACTGCCTTATTCTAGAGATAGGAGAGAAGCCCTAGTCCCTACTTCACATGACCTGTCAGATCTACATGACCCCAACTGGATGGCATTCCCCTACATGTGGAATTGGGATGGGGGGATGGGAAGGGAGGGTGGTTAGGGTGCCTGTGAGAGGGCAGAGATGGTAAAAGGGAGGGAGGGAGAGGGAACTGGGATAGACATGTAAAATAATAAATTAAATAAAAAAATGCTTAGACTCCAGAATTTAAGTTCAAGGACAAGTTACTGGGGAAAAGGATTTCTATTTTTGTTTCCACAGAAAATGAAAAGATGTGGATTCCTTCCAGACTAATGTGGTTTGATCAAGCCAGACCGCCTGAAACAGAGTAAGAGGTGATCCTACATTCAAAACAGCTGGACAAAGCAGCCTTACAGACTACAGCCAGGATTTCTGCATCTTCTTCGAATCCCCCATGACAGCGCCCCTTACCAGCAGGAAGTAGTTTGGAAAGAACTATGCCCAAATTCCCAAATATTGTCTATAAATGTTTGCTTTCATTTAAATGGACTTGGTTATATAAAATAAATAAATAAAAAGAAAACTAAGTTTTCATATGCAAATGGCTATCAGTTGGAGACAACTTCTGAGTTATACATTGGGCCATGTGTTCACCTCTCCCTGGGACCCCATCTGGTGAGGAACTTTGCAGAACCTGTATTTTCTGTGTAGTCTGTGAGATCACATGTGTGCCAGCCTTGTTATATCTAGAAGACATTACTTCCTTGTTTTCCTCCATACCCTCTGGCTCCTACCCTGAGCCCTGTGGGGAGGAATCTCATGGAGACATCACTTGGAACTTAGTGTTCCAAGGTCTCTCAGTCTCTGCATGTCTGGCTGTGGGTGTCTATACTCCCATACACCACAGAAAGAAGCTTCTCTAAATGGTGGCTGTGCAAGACATTGAGTAGAACAAAGTGTCTTGCGGAGTCATTTCATGGCTGTGTTCCTTTAGATGAACATTTGTGTCTGGTTTTCCCCAGGTTTCCTGGCCTATCTAGTCTTAGGTTCTTGGAGAGTTGGGTATGAGTTCCATCTCATGGAATGTGCATTAAATCAGATATTGGTGGGTTACTCCCAAGCTTTGTGTCACTATCTGAAGGCAGGGCACTATTGTAGATCAAAGGGTTATCTTTGATAGTGTGCACAGTACCTTCCTGTATTGTGAACACTAGTCTGTAGGGGTGAAGGCTCTAGGTAGGTTTCCAGTTCAAGGGGTTGTATAGGTGTTGTCTTCAGAAATAGGGCCATAATGTCAGTTTGTGGAGAGCAACCTGTAACCTTTTCAACAAATTGGGTTTTTTGAGGATTCCCATTGGACCCCTTTGGCCAAGAACTTGATTAGTACTGAAACTCCACATGAGAGATGTCCAGTTGGGTCTGTATCTCCCTCACTATTTGGTAATTGTATTTAGATTGCCTTCACATATGTACATATTATAGGATGCTTCTACTATGTTAGGTTACTATATGACCCCTCAAGTGGCCCTGAGTTTTAGCTATCCCTTCCCTTACTCCTTCTCTTGCATCCCTTTTCCTTCTCCCTCCCTATTTGATTCTCCCAAATTTCAGTGTACCCCCATACCCACACATAACTATCAATTTCATTTCCCATTCCTAGGAAGGCCCATTCCTTCTCACCCCTGGCCCTTGCTATCTACCTAACCTTTGTGGTTATATGGATTGTAGCTTGTGTGTCAGTGATTTAACAGCTGTCATGCACATATAAGTGAACATACTGCGTATATGTCTTCTGGGTCTGAGTTACTTCACTCAGGACTTTTTTTTTTTTTTACAGCTCCATCAATTTATCTGTGAATATCATGCTTTTAGTCATTGAGTAATATTCCATGTATAAATGTACCACATTTTCTTTATCCATTCGTCTATTGGTGGACATTCAGGTTGTTTTCAACTTTTGGCTGTTATGAGAAGAGCAGCAATGAATATGGTAAGATGAAACATTCTTGGGGTATAAGTAGGGCAGAAAAATTTGAAGCATCTTTTAGAAGAGACAATGCTCAGAATTGTCACCTTTACATATCTTCAGGCATGCCTCAACTTTATCCAGCTAGTACTTTCACTCAACGAAAGCTTTCCTTAGTATTGAGTCCAAGAGCTCCTAGGCTCAGATAACAGCAGCCAAAGATACCTGTATTGGGTGATGCCCCACATCCATAGGTCTCTGACCTATCACAACCCAGCCCATTGGGATGAACTATGAGGAAAAAATGCCAAACACACCTTTCCCCCACAGGTACTAAATCATTACTGTTTCCTCCAAGATATGTCAAAATTCCAGAAAAAAGAGTAAGTCTTCAATAACTCACCTTGAAGCCAGGTTACACACAAAGCAACCATGTTCAACCAGCTTTAAATGCCCAGGAGCACAGTGGGGATTTGTGCTCAGCCACAGCTCACTTTGTTCTTCAAAGAAAATATCAGAAGCAAAGTTTAATCCTCTGAAAGTTATGCTACAACTCTAAAGCTTTTTCATAAGCTGTCAGTTTAACCATTTAACTTGAACACCTAACACAGTCTGGAATTTGCATATAGGTCATTGATGAGAGATGTCATTCTGTAAATATGTTTCTCATACTGGTTAATGAATAAAGCACTGTTGGCTAATAGGAAAGGAAGATAGGAGGGACTAGGAGAAAGGAGGAGAGAGGAAGTAATAAGGATGAGTCAGCATTTAGAGACTGGAGAGAGCAGATGCCAGCCCCACTCTCTGGTAGGATGAGATCATGTGGAAATATTTAGATTATTAGAAATGGGTTAATACTTAAGACGGAGTTAGCCAATAAGAAACAAGTAACTGGCCAGCAGCATTTATATCAAATAAGAAACAAGTAACTGGCCAACAGCATTTACATCAAATACAGCATCTCCGTGTGTTATTTGGGGCTGATGTGGCATACTCCTAACAGGTCATGTGGAAGCCTAATGTAAATATCACCTGAGTTATTTGACTACTTTATCAGGTCAAATCATCAGGAATCACTGAGCCATCGTGTGTGAGTAGTTGTGTGGGCTGAGAAACAATGGGGGAAATGGGATCCCTTGTGCCCACCATACACTAAGCATTTTGCTTAGTTTGTTTGGCTTTTACAACCACCTCTGACCTATGTGTATTGATCCATACTTTACATTTGACTCCACCACTAAGGGAGATTAAGTAGTTTGCCCAAAGTTATAAAAAAAAATACAGGAAACAATGCGAGTGGGGATTTTCTGCTATGAAGTCATCTTCCTGTTAATTCACACTACGAATACAAATATAATTCAGAAGTATGTTACACCATCAACTTATCCCAGGGAACCATTAATTTAGTCTTAAGTTAGAAATTCCAAGACATAGTCTATTCTACCTAGGATTTATGAAGGTTTATGATATATGTGTGTGTATTTGACATGTCAGCTAATTTCTTCCTGACTGTTGTAGTACTGAAGTTCAGTGTTCCTTAAACATTTCTTCTCTTCATTTGAAATATAGATCTTACATATAGCATTTGATTGATTGGCTTTGTAACAATATTTTATAACCAACATATTTTTATTTCATAAGAAATATATCAATTTATAAATTCCAATAGTCTATTTAATTATCTATTTAGAGCTTATACCTACTTTTGCTTATATTATCTCTTAATAATACACAACACTTTGAAGTGGTTTCTGTTGTGGGTGTAAAAGCAGACTAAACCTATTAAAAATTTAAATTTATATTTGGGCTGTTTATGTCTTGCCTCATGTATTCTTTAAATGGGCAAATAATAAATTATTATGATGAAAATGAAGGTGACTCTTTAGGAGGTAATGGGAGAGAGAGAGAGAGAGAGAGAGAGAGAGAGAGAGAGAGAGAGAGAGAGAGAGAGAGAGAGAGATGAGGGCATGGCCTTCTGAAATGTCTGTGTTTCCTGAGTGATGGTTAACTGTTTCCTGCAGTTGCTACCATGGTATTACTATAAATATGGTTTATAGTAGTAACTGTCTCCCAGAGATATGTGCTTGCCACCAGTCATTAAGTGGCCTCCAATAAGGTTGCTGGTTACTGTATTGATAAATGTTTTTATTGATAAAGCCAGAGGATCAGTTTCCTGAATAAGTACGGGGTACTGGTGGCCCTTTGCACTCCTGGCATTGTCTTTCATAATTCCTGCCCGGACCTGCTTCACTGAAGTCATCTTAGCTGATACACTCTCAGAACAGCCCACCTTCGAGTACATTTGGGGTGACTAATGCTTCCATCTAGAATTGGCTTCCCCTTAGAATTAGATGCTGGATTTGGTGGCTTACTATTTTTTTTTTTTAAGCAGAACATAAAGCCCAGGAGGATGGTCTCAAATGTGTGATCCTCTTGACTCAGCCTGCCTGAGTATTGGGCTTGCAAGTGCTAATTACCCATGCCTAGCTTCACATGGAGGGTTTTTCTTATCCACAATCTCTCACAGGTGTGCTACTCTCACAGGTGATGTGCCTGGCCAGAATGCAGGCATTAGACAAGTACTTGTAGAATGAAGAAACAACAATGATTTGTGGTGAATGAAAGAGGAATGTAACTGGGTGTCAGACAAACAGCATAGAGATGAGTCCCTGGTTTTCTCACTTAATGTCCAGAATGATTGAAAACAGCCTTTAACCACAAATGAAAAGCCAGCTGTCATTGTAACTCTCATACACGCCAGCTGTTGAAAAGCTTTGCAGCCTATTTATTAATTTTATTATGCTTTAAAACAAGTGAGAGAGACAGAATGACAGACGGGAGAAGGGGGGGAGGGAATAGTGGAAGGAGGGAGGGAACGAGAGTAGGAGTCTTTGTATTATGTAGGTTGGAGTTTTCAGAAATTCATTTGTGGCTTTCTTTTTTTACAGTCTCTTAAAATTTTATATTTTTTTTCCTGTGGCTTTTAAAAACACTGAAATTCACTGGAAAAGTGACTGCTGACAGACATATGTCACACAATATGCATATATGTATATATGTATGTATAATTTTTATTTTCTGTGTGTGCATATTTTACCTGCATGTATGTCTGTGTATCATATGCATGCATGCAGTACCTGTGGTGGTCAAAAGAGGGTAGCAGATTCCCTGGGACTGGAGTTGTAGATGTTCATGAGCCACCAGGTGGGGGCTGGAAATTAAATCCAGGTCCCTTGGGAAGAACAGTCAACCCTGGTAAGCCTTGAGCCATCTATCTCTCCAACCTCTTGGCTATTCTATTTTCAAATAGTTTACCTGCCTTGATTTTCTCTCTTAGTCTTCAAGTCTCAACTACTTGTTTTCTACAAAGCTAATATTGCCTATCAGCTCTTCTCTGATTTGTTGATGTCCAGCCCACCAAAATAATTCTTCATCTTTGGCATGGTGTTTTTAATTGTTGCATGTTCTTTGGCTGCTTCTTTGTTCTTTTCTTGACTTTATGTCTGTCTTCCTTTCCTTTTCTTTCATTCCCTTTCCTTCCTCTTCTCCTTCCTTCCTCCCTTCTCCTTCCTTCCTTCCCTCCTTTCTTCTCCTTCTCTTCCTCCTCCCCCTCTTCTTTATTCTGTTTCCATGACATGGAATGGCACTTCCACTTATATATAACTATTTGACTCCTTTTGTGTTAGATAATTTATTGCATTAATTATATTTTTACTAGGTGTTACTGTCTTATGTTTGACAGTATGTGCTTTTTTTTTTTACCTTACTCTTTTGGAGGTCATATTATTTTCTCTCACTGAGTGCAGCTATTATCTATAAAAGAAGAGCGAGGAAGGAGATGATTCATATGATCAGAAGGACCATGCCTCTTCTTCTCTGATGTCCTTAATGCATTTGTGTATTTTGGTGAGGAACATTGGGCTTCTTTGGAGCTTTATTGCAAAAACATCTTCTAATTCTTCAAGTACTGCTGTGGTGTGTGTTTAATATGAGTCAGGAAGAGCAAGTTTCCTCTCGATATTTTAGATCCACCCTCTGAATTCCATAGCTGCTGCAAGAGCCTTTCATGAAGCAAGTCTTTGTCTACACATTAATGGTAATAATTATGGTTATTTTTTGGTATTTTCTGTAAGATCTTTAGTGGAGACAGGTTCTCCTGTTCTAGCTTCATTCTTAGAAGGGTTTAATAGGGCTGAATGTCAGGGATAGAACTTAAAATACACCTTGATCCTTTCTAACAGTTAAAAAACCCCTCCTGAGTCCTATGTGGTGTAGTGGTCCATGCCACTTCAGGAGCAGAAGATTCCCTGATCTGCATCAGTGCTGGGTCGTGGGTTGGTAGAAATTTTTGCCTCTTTTCTCCACCATTGGCAGATGGCTACTGTCAAGGAACTGGAGAGGATAGACAAGTTCCTTCCCTTCTTCCATTAATAAACACTTCTAATGGTGATAACAAAGGAGGTTTGCTTAAATAAATTGTCATTATCTTTTTTTGAGAGATCTGTGTGCATGGTTTTAAGATGTCTTCCAAGAAAAATATTAAGATATTGGGGCCTGTTATGGTTAGTTTTTAATTGTCAGCTTGATGAGATCTAGAATTAACTGTGAAGGGAGTCTCAACCAGGGATTGTCTAGGTCAGCTTGGCTTGTGGATGTGTCTGTGGTGACCAATATTAATTATGTTAGTTGACTTGGGAAGACCCAGTCTAAAAGCAGTGGTACCATTATCTGGCTTTTGGCCCTGAGTTGTATTAGAATAGAGAAGGTGAGCTGAGCAGAAGATGTGGATGTTTTCATCTCTCTCTGGTTTTGAATGTGGATGTGATTAGTAATGTCCCTGCAAAGATGGACTGTAACCCAGAAGTCAGTAAGCTGGCAAAACCCTTTCTCCTCTGGGTTGTGTTGAGTCAGAGTATTTTAATATAGCAACTGGGTAGGGAACTAGGCAAGGGCCTGATTTTGTACTTCTGGGGAAGCAAACATTTTTTTTTGGAATCCTCCCTAGAGTTTCTGAAAATTAGATTTTCCTCATGGATGAAGTAATTTTTTTTTCCTCCTTAGTTCTTAGGTGTCTCCCATTCTGCCTTATCTAAGGAGTATTCACCAGGAATAGTCAAAAGGAACAAAAGCTACCCAAAACTACAGGAATTGACTATACCATCTGAATGGACTCATTTTAATTGAGTTGTGCAAATAATAATTGATCCACTGCTATGAAGCTTTAAAATTAGAACGGGGAAGAAAGAGATGAGTAGTTTAATACCTAGTTCTCCTGTGAAGGAAATAAGACTCAGGGGATAAATATCAGTCAGAGCTTCAATTTTAAAAACATGTTTCTATTATTTCATTGAGATTTATATAATGTATTTTGATCATATTCACCATTCCCGCTCCTTCCCCTAACTCCTCCCAGATCCACCCTAACTGCCTCCCACCCCTTACCCCATTAATATTCAGGCATCTGTCCAGAACCCTTGGGGTTCTGACAGGGTACATCCTCAGCTGCAGCCACTAAGAGTACCTACCACTTTTGCATTCTACTTTCCCTTTTAAAAGAGCATTGCTCACCTCCTCTCTCTCTCTCCTCCCAACCCCTGCCTCTCTGCCTGTCTCTCTATCTCCTCTTCCCCAACCTCTCCACCTCTCTTTTTTGCTGCTTCTGTCTGCAGAGACTGGTCTCCCTTTTCCCACTTTTCCCATTCACTTTCCCCCAATGAAAAACCCCTCCATCCAAGCTCTGAGTGGAGGGTACTGAGTCACAGTTACTGGGAACTTATCTTTGAGGGACTGGAGTCAGAGACAAATCACTGGTGGGTACCAAGATGAACGCCTAGCATAAAATCAAGCTTCTTTAGCCATGACATTCCCAACTGCCTCTAGATCATATGAATAAAACTATTGATTCACATTTATGTAGGAGTAAAGGTTGATATTTTAATTAAATCATTCAATCCTATTGGGGGGGGGCCCATCTTGAGTTACCCATTTTATAAGTCTCTGATTTTAACAAGTATTTGTATACTGAAGGAGCCTGGAGGCATGCATGAGCTTTGGTATGCTAATAAGCCTCATAGAAACTCATTTGTCTCTCTTGACAGTGCTAGGAAATGGTTCCTTTGGTAGAGGGGAATTGTTTTTCTTTCAATCTTTAAACACACCTAACTTCCCAGACTTTTGTTAGTGATAAGGGACAATATAGTCTCTTCTGTAACAGCTTCTCAGATGACATGGGACTTTGTCAGGCCCAGGAAGGCTGGGATGCTGGTCAAAGGCCTGGAGGGGACAGCCTACATCTGCTTTGCTATCCAGGTTCTGTTGGACCTTTTGAGGCTAGGGAAGTGCAGGTAGCTTTGCAGCATTCTGGAATGCTGGCCCAAAGCTAGAGCTCAAGCTGGTTAAGAAACTTTGTCAGACTCATCTGATTTACACTGGTTTCAAGTCCAGGGCTTGCTAGTTTTGAAGGACTACCTGAGTATGTTGTGTTTGGATCAGTTTGCAGTATTTAGTTGATTGGGAATCTGCTTGGACAAATATATAGGCTAAGAACAAAAGTTAAAGTGTAGGAATTTAAAGGAAAAATTTTACATTTGGAACTTTTAGGCCCATTTATCCTGGTAGTCAGGGGAGGAGAAGAGCCCCAAGACTAGTAGGGAGAGACAGAGCCCATCCTCAAGGGAAACTTAGGCTATTTGAGAGGTGGATCCAAGTCTTATGATTCCCTCAGTTCTCTGAAGATTACATGAATATTTAGTTTATAAAAAGAGATAAGAAATATATTAGCATTACCACTGTTTGTAACCTCACTAAACACATTGTAGAAAAAGCAGTTTACTGGTTTGTGTAAGACAGCTGGAGTAGATAGATTCACACATTTGAGTCATAGCAAAAGTTATGCCTATGGGTTAAAAAACCTGAACATTTTTTTCCTCTTTCCAGAAAGCTGGTTAAATATAGATTGGACAGAAATGTTTTCAGTCCAACGAGAAGAACCTTTAAGTCTACTCAGAAGACAACCTAAGGAAATTTAAAATCTTGACTTTGTGATTGAACAATAAAGTAGTCAGTGCTTTATCAGCTTATCAGAACTCCATTGATCAATGTTAAAAATTGTTTTGAGACAGGGTTTCTCTGTGTAGTCTTGGCTGTACTGGAACTAGCTCTGTAGATTTGGTGGGCCTCAAATTCACATAGATCTTCCTTCCTCTGCCTCATGAGTACTGAGAAAAACTGAAATTTTGAAATCCTAGCATAACAATAGCATAGAAAGGCAAAAGAAATCTGAAACATCTTCCACTGCTCATAAACCTTGAATCATTTGCTTATACTTTTAAATTTGCCCTTATATACTTGGAATGATTTTCTTAAGGCCCCAGAACTTAAGCTTTCATATCCTCAGAAATTTATACATTTTAGTGCACTTTCTTAGATCCTCAAATTTGCTTTGATTTTAAACCTTTTTCTTTTCATCTGATTATCAGAGACTGGAGTAGTTATTTTTGAGAACAGTAGATAATAGAGACAGTAACAGAGCAAAGCAAGTTCTCTTAAACAAAAGAACAGTAAAAAGTTACATCTGAAACTTGTTTATCCTTTAATATGAAGCCTATTAGCAAGGTCATCCTGTCTGCCTGCTATCAACAGAATACACAGTAGCTCTATGAAAAGCAAGGCCTGGTTCTTACATAAGAAATGAACTAACAAGGTGGCTTCATTCTTGGGAGAAGGAGCTGGTACTGCTGCTGGAAAACTGAGAAAGTTAGTCTAGCCATCAGAGATCTGAGAAAGATAAATTGTAACAGGAAGTATAATCAAAATGGTCTCTGTATCAGTTAAAATACCCATTACCTAGGTGGTCATCCCACCAGGCTCCCATGGCAGGTAAGGCATTTGCGGGCAGTTTTACCCAGTGGTTAGTGCTACCATAATCCAAAGGGAGACACTGTGCCCCATCATCTTCTTTGGAGATGTTGGGGTCACTGCTAGAGTCGGGAGTCTTTCTGTCATAGTAAGCTTTTTCCATTAATCATTTTAAATCTCACATTCATCCAATCTCTGACAAGTTTGAGGACTATTATTTCTTAAGTGTAAAGAAACTTTGCTTGTCATTAGTTATTTGCTCCATGTTTAACCTTGAAAACATATACAGAAGATGAAATAGAGCCTGTCCTTAGAAATGAATTACACCCGTGCTTAGCATGATTACAAGCATGGTTCAGAGCACGTCAAAGAATTTTTTCATTTATAGGATGTCTGAACATGGACTTGCATGTCTTGTTATCTTTAGCAGTTTATAAGAATCTAACAGCTTTTAAAATTATAATTTTTTTAAATTGAGGCTCTCTTCGTGTACTGTCTGATTTTGTTTGTCAACTTGACACAAGCTAGAGTCATCAGAGAGGAAGGACCCTCATGAGGAAATGCCTCCATGAGATCCAGCTGTAAAGGCATTTTCTCAGTTAGTGAGTTATTGAGGGAGGGCTCAGTGCATGGAGGGTTGTGCCATCCCCGGGCAGGTGGTTCTGGGTTCTATGCCAGGGGAAGAGGCCAGTAACCAGCACCCCTCCATGGCGTCTGCATCAGCTCTAGCCTCCAGGACCCTGCTCTGTTTGAGTTCCTGTCCTGACTTCCTTCAATGATAAACAGCAATGCTGAAGTGTAAGCCAAATAGACTATTTCCTCCTCAGCTTGCTTTTGGTCATGGTGTTTCACTGCAGCAATAGAAACTGTAACTAAGGTACATAGTATCAAAATAAAACTTTAAATCATAAATATAGTCCATAAAGAGACTGGAAAATTTATAAAACCATAAATATAGCCCATAGAGAGACTGGAAACTTTTTAAAAATTCTTTTATAGTACACCATTACAGATTATTATAGTTTCCTGTATGACTCTGTTTATCCAAATAGTTAAAGCCTAATGAAGTTAGCAAAGAAGCTAGACATGTATCTTTAAGTCAGTTATTGTTAATTCAAGTAGACCTTAGGAATTTATAAATCTTATTTATCAAATGTAGTTTATTCATCAAATATATGCTGCTTTTTATTTAAAAATTTCGGGACAAAAATCATTATATAAAAATCTATCCTAACTCAAAATATCTTGATGAATTGTTGTTGTCTCCTTAGTCTAAAAAGGAGATAAACATAGTTGATGCCAACTTACATATAAGCACAAAATAGCAAATTCAGATTACCTCTGTATAGAGTTTTAATTATTAACCATCTTGTTACAAGTTTTAAGCTGGATTCTTTTGCTTGGAATTTTATAGATCTACCCACTCACTGGCAATGGTCTTACAGATCCTGAGAGAAAGAAAGTTTACATTTTAGCAAGAGTCATGAATATCTATGACCTTGCATGAGGGAATAATTTTTGTAAGCAAGAACCAAGCAAGCAGGGAGAAGTCAAAGAGCTAGTCATCTTAGCCATCATAATTTTTTATAAATCCCTTTAATAATTGAAATAACATGAGATATAATAGTAACAAATACATTTACCATTTGCTGTAAGATTTTTTTCCCCCTAAGGGGTGTTAGACAACATCTGGAGCCTTTACCCAGTATGTATAACAGTTTTTCCATTGTTACATAGGTGGACCCCATCCTTATTCCTAGTTGTTAGCCTGTGTTTTTCCAGAAAACCACGAGGTTTCCTGCAGTTAGGGCCCAATTGCAACAACAGCTGGAAGGAGGGGCAGTGCTTATGACAGTCCAATGACCTTGCTTATCCATTCTTTTGAAGGAATATTAACTTCTAACAAGCTGAGCTCTTTTTTTTCCCCCAAGACAGGGTTTCTCTGTACTGCTTTGGAGACTGTACTGGAACTAGCTCTGTAGACCTGGCTGGCCTCGAACTCACAGAAATCCACCTGCCTCTGCCTCTTGAGTACTGGGATTAAAGGCATGTGCCACTAATGCCAGGCTAAGCTCTGGTTATTTTAAGCAAGCATATGTAGGGGTATTGTTGAGAGATTTTAAACATAAGATTTTATTTTGTTTTATAACCAGTTTGTTTGTTTGTGTTTGCAAATGCAGGCAGACTACCTGAAACATTTAATACGTATTCTTTATCTTATAATGTCACTAAGTTGTAAAATAATCTAAGTATTTGTAATTTAGAGGTCATTAAACAGAAAACCACAACAACCAGATATCTACAGGAACTCAGAAAATGTTGGCATCAGTTTTTTTTTTTTTATGGATTTTTGCTTTATAGATTTTTAACTGTATCCTATAAACCTACAAATCTTAAGGTACAAAAAAGTTCATATTATCTGTATTACAGTACATAGTGTCTTTTCTTGGGCTGTTTTTTTTTTCTCTGTGTCCTAGAGTCAGATGGCTCTCTGTCCTAGAACAGAGATTAGGAGGAAAAATTTAAACATCCATGCTTGGATCAGAAAAGGGAGGAGGTCATACTCCAACTCTAGAGCCAGCTTTTTATTTATTTATTTATTTAGATATAAAGCTGTTGGCCAGTTACTTGTTTCTTATTGGCTAGCTCTGTCTTAACTATTAAACCATTTCTATTAATCTAAGTATTTTCATGTGGTCTTATTTTACCGGAGAGAGGGCCCATAATTCTTCTCTTTCAGTCCTACATCTTGAAACTCCTTCCTACTACTTCTAGAATCCTCCTTGTCTCCTAGTCCTGCCTATCTTACTTTCATATTGGCCAACAGTGCTTTAGTCATTAACCAATAAGAGAAACATATTTACAGAATGACATTTCCAATCATCTCCTCTTTTCTGTCTAAAATAAAAAGAAGGGTTTTAACATTAGCATAGCAAAATATATCACACAACAGTTATCAAATAAGAAACACAGTCAACAATGTTTAGTCCATTAACCTTTAGTAAGATTTAAAAAAAAAATGTTCTATCATCTATCCTATCTTTGTGAGTTTAAAGTCTTATATGTAACTTATCTTTAATCTTAACTAAGGAAAATTATAATCGTAACTATCTGTCTTCAACTCCATTAAAGACCACAGAAGGATAATATATAAATGCTAGAAATGACAGAGACAACTCACTGCCTGGTCAGTCACCCGAAGTTCTTCTGTAATGTTTCATCTTCAGCCTATAGGCCATAGTGTGTCTGGCAGACTCCTCAGCAAAGCAGGAAACTTTAAACTGTCCACCTGTATTGGCAGTTTGTCAGTCACTTTTCTCTGTGTCCAGTAGAATGCCTGGCAGACTCTTCCATGAAGCAGAAATCCTGTAACAATGTCCATCGTGTATCAACACTCACTTTCCTGCATGTCCAGTTTATACAGCATAAAATCAAGCAGTCCAGACAAGAGTAGTATCTTGTATCTATTATCTAGTATGTAGTATCTAGTCTTGCCATATTGAAAGCAAACTCCATAACGAGTTTCTTTGATGTTGATCTTCCTTTCTGACCTAAGGTAGTGTTGCCAGGAGAAGCTATGTCTCACTGTCAAGAAAAACCCTAAACCATTTTAAATGCCATATTCTGTAGGTCTTTGAAAGGTTTTAAGAATGTCTATCCATCTTAAATACATCTCTGTATATCTAGAAATCCTAACTAACTTATCTATAAGTCTTGACTGTTATAGGTAGAACCTAACTAAAGTTTTGACTATTATAGGTAACTATCTAAAATCTGTATTAAATTATACATTTTTAAATGAGCTATATAAACACAATACCTAAAAAAGAGGAGAAATACATATCATAAAATTGACACTGAGAGAAACAATTAATAAATGGGACCTCTTCAAACTTAGAAGCTTCTGTAAGGCAAAGAACACAGTGGACTTTGTTATGTAAAATAAATAAAAAAATTGACCTTAAATTGTATTAATAAATGAAAATCCATTTCAAAGCAAAGTATTCATATCTGTACCATAATCCTCTTTTTAATCTTTAAAAAGAATTGGTTGTGATAATTAACCATTTATAACCATCCTCATTTAAATGAAAACAAACATTTATAAACAATATTTGGGAATTTGGGCATCATTCTTTCCAAACTGCTTCCTGCTGGTAGGGGGCACTGTCATGGGGATCCTAAGAAGATGCAGCAATCCTGGCCTGCAAGGCTGCCTTGTCCCAGCTGTTTTGAATGTTGGATCACCTGGGACACTGCTTCAGGGGGTCTTGCTTGATCAACCATGTTAGTCTGGAAAGAATCCACAGCTTTTCATTTTCTGTAGAAACAAAAATAGAAATTCTTTTCCCTAGTAACCTGTCCTTAGACTTAAATTTTGAAGTCAAAGCATTTTTTTTAAATTTTACTTTATTATTTTTTTTACTTTACCTGTCAATCTGTCAATCCCAGTTCCCACTCCCTTCCTCCCTCCCTCTTACCCTCTTTCTTCCCTCACATGCACCCTGACCACCCTTCCCTCCCATTTCCTCACCCCCCATTCTACATGTAGGGCTATGCCATCCAGGTGGGGTCATGTAAATCTGTCAAATCATTTGAAGTAGAGACTAGGACTTCTCTCCTGTCTCTAGGTTAAAGGAGTGTCCCTCCATGGGGGATGTGTCTGCAAGGTCATTTTATGCATCAGGAATACATCCTGGTTCTACTATCTGAAGTCCCTTAGACTGCTCAGACCTTCTAGCTGAGACCCATATTCAGGGGGTCTGAGTCAGCCCCATGCTGGATTCCCAGCTATCAGTCTGAGGTGCCCCTTAGCTCCTCCTTGTTCAGGTCAGCTGTCTCTATGTGTTTCTGCAACCTGGTCTTGTCCTCTCTCTCTGCATCTGGATTCTAGTTCAACTCAGTGTTTAGTTATGGGTGTTTGCTTCTGTTTCCAACAGGTACTAGATGAGGGCTCCATGATGGTGGATAAATTAGTTGTTGATCTCACTATCAGGGAAGGGCATTTATGGTAGCCTTTCCACTGTTGCTCAAATTGTTAGTTGGAGTCAGTCTTGTAGGTCTCTAGACTTTTCTTTAGGTTCAGTTTTCTCTTCAAACCAATAATGGCTCCCTCTTTTATGTTCTCTCTCTCTCTCTCTTCTGTCTTCTATTCCTAGTCCCACGTGCTTTCCTCTCCTCCCCTTCTCTTTCTCCTAGTTCTCTCTCCATTCACTGCCCCCCCACTTCCCATGTACTCTGGGAGACTTGTCCCTTCTCCCTTTTGTAAGGGACCTTATATGAATCTCTTAGAATATACCTTGTATCCTAGTTCCTCTGGTGGTGTGAACTGTAGGCTAATGATCCTTTGCTCTAGGTCTAAAATTCATATATGAGCGAGTACATACCAGGTTCCTCTTTTTGTGACTGGGTTACCTAATTCAGGATGGTTTTTTCAAGTTCCATCCACTTGCCCGCGAATTTCAAAATTCCATTTTTTTTTCTGCAGAGTAGTATTCCATTGTGTAGATGTGCCACATCTTCTTTATCCACTCTTTAGTTGAGGGGCATCTAGGTTGCTTCCAGGTTCTTGCTATTACAAATAATGCTGCTATGAACATAGTTGACCACATGTCTTTGTTGCATGGATGTGTCTCATTTGGGTGTACGCCTAAGAGGAGGATTTCCAGGTCCTGTGGTGGAGCCAGCTTTTTTAATTAAGTAGAAGAACATAAAACAATATTTTGATATTAACCATACCCCAAAGACACTTAATTTCTGACAAACTGAATCCAGCAGCCAGACGAGGGACAGAACCGAGCAGGCAGAGAAGTCTTAGAGATAAGAAGTTCTGGGTGTAGGCCAGCTGTAGCAGCACAGTGTGCAGCAGGTGGCAGAACAGGGCTTATGGTGTCAAGGAAGGCTGCTTTTAATAGTGCCCCAGTCCAGTAGTGAGGGAATGGCTGTAGCCAGTGCTCTGTGGCCAGAGACAGCTGGAATATAGAAGCGAGACAATGGGGGGTGAGGGAAGACATTCTTCAGAAACAGAGCCAGGGAAAAGAATTGCAAACAGGAGGGCATAGAATAGTACCTAACATACCTGCAGGGCTTAAACATTAGACTTCAGTGAACCATGAGTGGGACAGAGATAGAGCTAGAGGGAGCCAGCTCCATAGTGGAGCTAGTATAGAGGCAGCCAGGAGCAAGACTCAAAAAACAAACAAAAATCTTGAAAAATGTATCATTCAGCTTAGGGGCAATTGGGCTGTGATCAGTTTGAATCCCCATCTCCATCTCTGAAATAAAACTTGAAAACACAAATGCATCAGACAACGGGGAACAAAAGAAAAGGACTATACAACGACACTGTCAGAAAATAAAGAAACAAAAACCAACCAAACAACAACAGCAAAATAACAAAAACAAACAAACTAAAAACCCCAGATGAACTCAGACATGTGGTAGCCACCTTCACTAATACATCAAAGCCAGTAGGACAGTAGAGCCCCCTTTGCCCCAGAGACTGTTTCTTTAATGTCAGATCTTGTGTTTTGTCTCTCCAAATGTTCAAAATAGAATAGAACAACCCACCAACTGGTCCAAACTTCAGAAGCATTTTTGCTTGCAATTCTGTAAATTTGTAAATTTCAATTTGTAAATTTGGGGTTGTTGCAATCTGGGATCTCCAGGGCCTATTAAATCCACTTTGGACTTGCTCTCTCTAGGGTTTATCCAAGATCCCTGGCTGTTGAATCTGGAATCTCCCAGGGGTCTTGCTAGAGCTTCAAAATGTTATGGAGTTTGTGACACCTGGGAAAAGACCATAGACTCAATCCAATTATAATTGAAAGATGTGTTGATTAACTCTTAGCAGGGCCAACAAGCTGTGAGCCAAATTTGAGATTGCTGCCCTCCATAGAATCTGGGGAAGGATTTTTAAAGAGAAAATCACGGGAACACCTTCCATATCTATGCAAGCAAGTAAAAACTGTTTCTTCTGCCAAGGTAAGAGACTAAGTGACTAAGAAACCTTTGTTTTATTTGGGTATCTGGGTAAGCAAGTAACAAAAGCAAAAAAAAAAAAAAAAAAAAAAAAAAAGTCATATTTACATTTGTGGTGGGTGGGGTCACTGAATCAGAGTTGCTGGGAACTTATCTTCCAGGGACTGGAGTCAGTGACAAATGGCTGGTGGGTACCAAGATGGATGCCTAGCATAAAATATTCTTCAGTCATAACACTTTCTCTTCATAATTATATTTTTATAATTATATGTAAATTTGTTAAGTTGATGACTTTTCTACATTTGAAATGTGTTTTGTAGGTTGTTGCTTATCTCTTTCCCTTTTTACTGAAAATTCATGCAACAAACTGTGAGGACAGTTTGCTTCCTCATCTCTTCCCAGAATCTTCCAATTTCCTACCCATCAAACTCCATGCCTTAGTTATATCTTTCTTTTAACCAAGCAGGCAAATAAGATGACAATGACAACAACAACAACAAATACTTCAGAATTAAAAAGCAAAAATTCACAAGAAACACACACCCTCACACACCCACCCATACCATAAAAACATAAAACCAAAAATCATAATATATAAGCAAAAGACCAGTGAGATAAAAATGGCCAAATAAGTTAATATGAGATGAAAAGAAATCTACAAAGACACCATTGAGTTCTGTTTATCTTGGCTATCTACTGCAGGGGTTGGGGATTGCCCTTAATTTATATACTAGTGAGACTCCTTTAGAGAAAATGGATTTTCCCTTTGCAAGAAATGTCAATTGGAGATAGATTCTAGGTTAGGGACGGGAGCTTCCCATGTCAACTTCCATACATCAGTGCTGGAACCCCATCTATTTCATTTAGACCTGTGCAGCCCCTGCATGTTACCATGCTCTCTGTAGATACATATGTGTGTCAGTCCAGTAATGTCTAGAAGGCACTGTTTCCTTTATGTCATCCACCCATGTTGAGGAGGTTTTTGTCTTCATGTGTCCCACTGCCCTTCTTAGCCACAAATAAACACACAGATGCTATATTAATTATTAAACTGTTGGCTGATGGCTAGGACTTCCTACTGGCTAGCTCTATCTTAATTATTAACCCATTTTTATTAATCGATGTATTTCCAGGTGGTCTTATCTTACTGAAGAATGCCTGGTGTGTCCTTTATTCCCGGTCCTTACATGGTGACTTCTCTGGTGGGCTATCCCAGAATTCTTTTTGTCTCCTAGTCTGGTAGCCCTGCCTATCCTTCCTGCCTGGCCACTAGTCAAACAGTGTTTTATTCGTCAACCAATAAGAGACACATATGTACAGAAGCACATCCTCCATTACACCCACACTGGCTCTTAAATTCTTTCCACTTCTACATAGTTGAGCCCTGAGGGGAGGGATAGGACTGAGTGTTCCAAAGTCTCTCATTCTCTGCACATGGTCAGGTTGTAGGTCTCTGTGTTATTTCCTGTATACTGCAGAAGGAAGCTTCTCTGATGATGACTGACCAAGATACTGATCTATGAATACAGCAGATGATCAAGAGTACATTTCACAAAGACCATATAATGCTCCTTTGCCAGCTCCTATCATGTCATGGCACAAAAAGATGGCTGTTTACCAGTCAAGAAGTAGCATGCTACAGATATTGAATCTTCTGTACTTCTCCACCTCCAGGATGGCAAGAGATACATTTATTATTGATTGCCTGGTCTATGGTACTTGGTTTTGTCAATTCCAAAAGATGACTGTACATCTTAACATCTTCCAAGAAAATCTATGGTTCTTATACTTAGTATATAATCACAGGGGCAATTTTCGTTCTCCCTCTCTCCCTTCCTCCCTCCCTCCCTTCTTTCCTCCCTCTCTCCTTCTCTTCCTCCCTCCCTCCCTTTCTCCCTTTCTTTCTTTTGTTCTCAACTTCTTTCTTTCTTTTTTTTTTTTAACAGTTCATTAATTGTACACGCTGGTTGCAGTTTCCCTTCCCTCCTACCCTCCTAGTCTCTCTCCCACCCACCTCTGTTCCTACCTCCAGTTATTCCTCCTCTGTTTCTGTTTAGAAAGTGGCAGGCCTCTCATGGATATCATCAAAACTTGGCATATCAAGTTACAGTAAGACTAAGTACCTTCCCATGTATTAAGGCTGGGCAAGGTGATCCGGTATGGGGAGTGGGCCTCAAACACTAGTAAAAGAGTCAGGGTCTGAACAAGGGGAGCTCATGGACTCCAGCCTGATAGCTGGGAAACCAGCATAGGACCATCCAGACCCCTTGAATGTGGGTGTTAGTTGGGAGGACTGGGCAGTCTATGGGGCCTCTGGAAATGGATCAATATTTAACCCTAGTACATGAATGGACTTTGGGAGCCCATTCCACATAAAAGTATACTCTCTCAGCCTAGATACACAGGGGAGGGCCTGGGCCCTGCTTCAAATGATATGACAGACTTTGAAGACTCCCCATGGAAGGCCTCACCGGACCCTCCCAGGGGAGCAGAAAGGGGATAGGATAGGGGGTGGGGGGGAACAGAGGAGGACATGAGGGTTCAGGAACTGGGATTGACATGTAAAACAAGCTTGTTTCAAGTTTAAATAAAAAAAACATTTAAAATTAACAGAAACAAAAACAAACAAACAAAAAAGAGTCAGGGCCAACCACTGTTCCCACTGTTAGGAGTCTCACAAAAAGACCAAGGTGCACAACTGTCACACATATTCAGTATGCATAGGGACAATTTTCAAAGTGATTAGTATACTTACAGATGAAATCATTTCATGTATCTTTTTATTATTTAACTCAATAAAACATTACTGATCAATGACAAAGAAGAGAGAGCATCCTTTTCTTTTTATCTTCCTCTTCCTCTCTCATCTCCTCCTTCATCACCCTTTCTTCCTTCTACACATGGTTTAACAATGTAGCCAAGAGAATCTCAAACTCACAATTCCCCCACCCCCATCATCCCACCCAGTAACAAAACTACAGGTGCAAGCCACTGTGTCTGACTGAGACCATGTGTCAAAAAACTAAAACCAGTATCTCTGCACACTCTCCTAGTTAATATAAATGCAGTACATTTCCTTGCATTCTAAAAATCCTCTTATATTCCAGAGGAACTCCCATCCAATTTATCTAAGTCAGGGAGACTTCCCGGCGGGGGGGGGGCAAAACCAAACTTGAGCCCTTTCTCTATGTCAGCCACACCCACAAGTACTCACTCTATGAAATACACATTTTATGAAGTTATTCTTACCTCTTTATTTCCTGATAATTCAGAGATGTCGTATTTCAGTAACACTGCCACCACTTCTAAAATTAAATTCTAAAATTAAATAAGTATATAATTAAAATATAGTTACATAATTTCCTTCTTTCCTTTCCCCCTCCAATCCATTCCACATACCCTCCAATCTTCTTAAATTCATGGCCCCCTATTCTTTAATTTCTGTCATTACGCATATGTGTAAATACATAAATATATGAATACAACATGCTGAGTGCTTTCAGTGTTGCTTGCATTTATATGATTTCAGGCATGTCCACTTGGAATTGATAACTAGAAAGGGAGCTCGTCCCTGAGGATGGTTCTTTCTCCATCTCTCAGTAGTCTTTTGTTCCCTGTAGTTCTTTGTCTAGGGGTAGGGTTCTAGGAGATTTCAACCTTCCATTCTTGTATGTCTCTTGGCATTGTCACTGTCCTGTTTGGACAGCCATAATGTTCAGGTATGATGGGTGTAGTTTCCCTGTCATTGCTAGGAGACACAGTCTCCCCAAAGACTTTCTGTTTCTCTGGCTCTGGCAGTCTTCTCACCCTATCTCCTGTGATGTTCCCTGAGCCTTAGGTGTTGTAGCTGCATCCATTGGGGCTGGGCACATGTTGATGAGGAGGTAGGAACTATAATTCTTTGTAGTATTTACCGTGTAGTTAGAAATGATGCTGAGTTAGTGAAATGTTGGAAGATGCTCTTCCTCTGCGATTCATGACTGGACAAGCCACCAGTGCCATGAATGAGTTCCCTCTTCTGAGTCTAGTTAGATAGCTGTTAGCTATGACCCAGGTATGAGCGACACTATTGCACATACAGGAATATGTTGCCATGCTGCTTGTTGTTCATAATTAGCACAACTGGAAAGTACTTTTGGTTGTTTTCCTTTCTTGGCATAGTTGGCAAAATACTGGGATTTATTTTTACTCTCTAGAAGGCAATCAAAGGCAATAGCAATAACCTATATTATTTTTGGGGTCTCTTGGAGTTCTCTGAACAATTACTTTAAAAGAGTTTTTTTTAATATTATTATTATCAGTCTATGTCATTTTCAGGGCGCATTGTCAGCCTAAGTAGAGCAATTTCATTTCAACTACACATGGTAGTGCACGTGTGTGTGCACTCACATGCAGGCACGTGCACACACACACACACACACACACACACACACACACACACACACTATGCATTGTCTGTGCTGGAGAAGCTCCCATGAGAGCTTTCACATCGGAGACCTCCCTCCCTACTTCCTACCTCTATCTATTACTCTGTTAGTGACCTAAGGTGATTTTCCAAGTGAACGTCAGCTGCTCTTTCATTGAGGGATGCCAGGAAAAGTATGTATTCTCATTTCTGCACCCTGCAGTGTCTTTCTTTCTCAGTTATACCTGGAATGAACACGGGAAGTTACTGAGAAAAAAGACAACACAGATTCAGTGAGAAGTCACCCTAGTGATGCTTGGTCAGTGTGGTAAGAAATGAAGGTAGACAGTTAGAAAGAGCTGTCTGTAGGCTTTTCAGTCTTGAGGGACGTGCTGGAGTGTGCTGCATCCCTGTCAATGAGCTCTCATCCTTCAAAAAAGCTAGGTAGCCAGGTCCAGTGTGTTAGCAGTCAGTGGAGCAAAAGACTGTGTGAATCTATTAGCAAATCAGACACACTTGTGCTCACACACTCCTATATGAAAGATATGTTCAGTTTGCCCTGTGCACTTGTCTCCCAGGTTCTCTGAACAATGGTTAGGAGAATGTGCTTGAGGTCCACTTGACTGGAGTCTGTCTGATTGCCATCAAGCTCGAACATAGGAGAACCTAACTAGAGACATTCCTTCCTAAGCCTAATTAAAGTTATATACTACAAAATACACGCTTAAAGGTGTGACAACTTGGTATGTAAAATATAGATATTAAAAAAATGTTGAAATTTTGCCAATGTTCTTGCCACTAAAAGGGAAAAATCTAGATGGATTTCTCAGGGATTTTGCCTTGGGCAGTGAGTATGAGTTGTTCTGACCAGTAGATGACAGTATAACACCGATGGCGAAAACACTTCTACAATCCACAAAGCCAGCTTTTAGTTCAAAGACTCTGGAGAGGGGCAGTTGTACACTAGGAGAAAAACAATATGAACCTTTTTTTTTTTTTTTTAATGCACACTGGATTATTCTCAAGAGGGAAAATATATCTTAGCTTTTCAGTGTTGTGGCTCCCAAACAATTTATTTAGTTTTATAAACTGGAATAAGCTGAAACAATCTTATAAAACTTTAAAAAAGTTTTTATTCCTTGGAGAACTTATAGTACCTCTCAGATGTAAGTAAGTCTGTAAAGAGAGACTTGAAGGATTAAAAAACAGAGAACTACATCCAAACCCAAACAAACAGCCCTTCTGCTTAAACAGCTGCACGTGTCTTCCTGTGCTCAGTCATGACCAACTACCTGTGACCTTGATCTCATATGTAGGTAGGAAACTGACTGCTGTCTCCTCAGGATGCTCTTTCAAGTCAGGAGTGTAGAACGTGTGTGAGAAGCCAATCCCACTGTCTTCTAGTCCAGTTCCTCAGTCAATAACCATCAGTTAACCTCTGCCTTGTAATGTATACTGAGGGAGTTGTTGGGGACTCTGATATGAGGATGGTCCCAATTGTTGTGCTATTTATCATCTGGTAAAGGACAGACAGGGACATTAAATAAATAATCTTACCCTTAACAAAACCAAATCAATTAAAATATGAGAGAGGCCACACCAAGACAGAAGGTAACTGAGTTTTGTGGGGAAGTTTGACTTGATTGACTCAGCAAACACTGATGATTTGTACAAAACATTCACTCAACAAATATTTGTAGCAGGTCCTAGTTGGGTGCTGGGAGATCAATAGTGAAGGGAGCAGGGAATGGATCTTGATAGCATGGGATATTTTTCAGTTGAAGCATCTAGACAATGTGTGAGTTGGTTTCATAGTAAGTTAGAAGGCAAGGAATATGTAGAAGTATGGAGAGGGGAGGAGAGGGCTAGCATAGTACGAGAATGAGGAAGTGGGGATGGCAGCTCAAAGCAAGGCAAGGGAACAGCTGATCAAAGGTGTGTGTGTGTGTGTGTGTGTGTGTGTGTGTGTGTGTGTGTGTGTGTGTGTAAAACATGCTATAAAGATCTTGGAGTAGAAACTGTGATAAGTTCCACCATCTAGAAAAGAGACGATCGCTGCTTGAATGGAGTGAATAGGGGCTGAATGGAGGCTGAGGGTGTCATGGAGATAGCTGATGGTAGACTGTGCAGGATCCTTGCAGTCTACTGATACATCTAGCCAGAGCCAGGGAACCACTGAACACTCTGAGGAGAGGTGTGATTTTTAGGATGTCAGCATAAAAAATTACATTAGGGACCAAAGAGAGAGGAGCAGTGATCCAGCAGAAAGATAAGAATGTTGTGGCCCTGGATAGTACACAACAGACATTGAGCAGTGGCAGACAGGACTCAGGATGGCCTTTGAGGTCAAGGAGATGGCTTCATGGTTTATGAGGAACTTGTTTCATAAAGAAAAAAATTGAGTGTGACTGTGAAGTGTGACTGGTCAGCTGAAGTATGGTGGGGCTGTCAAGTGAGGGAGGGAGACTGAAGTACAGCAGGTATATTGGGCAAAGTACAGTTCTATAATAGAGGTAATAAGAATCACGTGTCAGTCGGGGAGGGCCTATGCCCTACCCCATATGACTCAACAGATTTTGATGGTCCCTCATGGATGGCCTCACCTTCCCTGGGGAGTAGATGAGGGATGGATGGAAGGGGGGGAGAAAAAAAGTCAAGTGTCAGTTACCCATTAAAAGAGAAATATTTTGTATCATTTTGAATGCAAGGAAGAGATCGAGGTTGATGGTACAAATTTGGGAATTAATTCCATTTAGATGGTATTGAAATCTGCAGTTTGACAGAAAATGATCCCCAAAGGGAGTGGAAATATTAGGAGATGTGGCCTTATTGGAGTAGGTATGATGTTGCTAGAGGAAGTGAGTAACTGTGAATATGGGCTTTGAGATCTCATATATGCTCAAGCTACACTTGGATAGACCACTTCCTGTTGCCTGCCTATCAAGATGTAGAATTCACAGTTCCTTCTCCAGAACCATGTCTGCCTACACATAGCTTGTCATACCATGAAGATAATAGAATAACCCTCTGAAACTGTAAGCCACCCCAGTTAAATGCTTCTCCTTTATAAGAGTTGCCTTGGTCAGGGTGTCTCTTCACAGCAGTGGAAATCCTCATTAAGGCGTGGGGTATACGTGAAGAACTGAGAATGCTCTTTGAAGGAGTGTGGCTGCAGAGAGAAGAATGAGGAGACCAGCAAGGAAATACTGTCTTAGTGAGAGTAAGAGGAGCCCTCATGGAGGCTCTGGATGCTGGATGTGATTCTTTGGGTAAGAAGATTTTTTTATTGGCCTTCAAATCTAAAATGACAGCCTAGAATGTGTCTTGAGAGTTCCTACAGAGTCTTAATAGAAATGTGGTGCAGTCTTTATAACTGACAGTAACTTCCTGACACCTATATGCAATAGAAGTCTTAGAACAGTTGTCAACTGCTTGCATATCTTCCACAGTTTGATCTGAAGGATTCAGGAACTTTTTTTTTCCTTTTTATTGCTGTTGGTTGGTGATCGTGGAAGGAATGTCAAGGAAGAACAGTGAGGCTTGGATTCAAACCTAGGGTCATCACTTGTTAGATTTGGAACTTCAGGAAGGCTGGTTTTAGATTTTTTTCTTGTTTTCAGTCCTGGGGCTTGAACCCAGGGTCTTGTGTTGTTAATTATGTATGCCACAGCTGAACTACATCCTAAGGCCTTGTGTCAACCTTCTGTGCTCAGCATCTTTCTTAGACAAACATAAAGCTAGTTTTTCTATGAGGAATCAACGAGGCTATGATCACTCAGTGTCTACAAACATATTAAGGCTTGCACAACTAGCAGCTGTTTGTAGCTTTACTACTGTGAACAACTATAGGCTTATTATTATTTATTTTTGATACCTTCTCTCTGTATTTCATCAGTTCATGATGTAGCTGAGGATAACCTTGTGTTTCTGATGCCCTGACCCTTGTATCTACTTCCAAGTATTGGGATTACAGATGTGTTCTATATATCTATCACCTCTGGTTTATTTAGTGATAGAGATGGAACCAGGGCTTTGTGATTTTAAAGGAGTAGTCTACAAGCTGAACTACAGCCCACACAGTTTTAATTTTTAAGGTAGAGGATATAGAAGCAGTTAGATATATTTCCGATTGAGGAAAATAGGCGAGAATTGAAAAGAAAATATCTCTTTGTTATTTACCATGGTTTGACCTAGCCTCCAAAAGACAAATTAATATTGGTTTTGATGTCCTCCCAGTGCCTGCAGCACACAGGGCTGGCTCACAAAACAGTTGTTGTTGATAGTTCACTTTGCTGTTTTAATGGGAAGACACCAACCGCTTCTGAACACTAGGTTAAAAATCTCGGTAGATACGTGGGGGTTAACTCTGCGTTCCCAGACAGCTTTCCAAGAAATAGATCTGGGGCAAAGGGGAGAAACACTCTGTTCACATTTTTCTTCTAGAATTACGTGTGTTTTTTTGTCCAAAAGGCCACACTTTGGAGTGCATCCAAGTCGCCATGTGCATGTCCTTTCTTGACCACAATTCTTCCAACACAAATCAAATTTAGAAGCCTCCTTTACTTCCAGATGGCCAGAATCAGAATGTGTCTATTTGCCACTTCTCACTGGAGTTAATGCCAGCTAGGGAGTGGGCTTGTGCTGAATGACAGCTATGTGCTACCCCTGTGCTTACAATTCAAATGTGTGGCTTGCTCCCAGCATCCCTGGCTTTATTCAAAGAGGATAGTTACCATGTTTCTTTAAATTTAAACTGTCTAAAGGTGAAGCATTTTAAAACAGAGCAGATAGGTCTGTAAGGGACATTGCACAGTGCCCTCTCTTTCTGAAGGTGTTTTACTTCTTTTCCTGTTCTGAGTCAAGCTTGCTGTGAGCAAGGATTGGCAGAACGTGTCCACCTTCCCTGTATTTATTTAGCATCTACTATGTCTACCGAGCTCTGTTAGCTATCGCAAAAGACTAAATAAAATGGATGAGATTTTTTCTCTCCTGTAGGAACTTATAATCCAATTTTGAAGTAGATGTGCCTGAACAACATAATCTTATCTTTTCTGTTCTGTCAGAATTAAACAGTGCTTTTAGGAAAAGGGTGACTATTTGTGGATAGAAAGTCTGAGTCTTGAAAGTGTTCCCTCCCTCCCTTTCTCCCAGATGCCCCTTTCTTTTTTTTCTTCCAGCCTAGGCTGTTCTCAAATGGACAATGTAGCTTAGGACGACTTTGAACTTCCTGTTCTGCTGTCTCCACCTCTTGAGTGCTCAGATTACAGGTGCACAGTACCTTATTGTGGTTTATGGAGTGTTGGAGATGGACTTCAGGGTTTCACACATGCTAGGTAAGCACTGTACAAACTGAGTTATATCCCCAGCCCCATGTCAGGTGTTTTCATAGGGTTGAAAATAAAATTAACAAAGGAGAAGCCATAGACAGAACTAATTCTCCTGGGAGGACCAGAGTGGTGTTTTGTGGAATGGTTCAGATGGACTGAGGTAGGTGAGAGACCTGGTAGCTGAGGTGGAAGGAGAGATATTTTTCCACATTTAGAAAGCACAGTAACATGGGAAAAGCACCCCGCACAAGTGATGCAGGGACTCCAGTTTAGCTCAAAAAAACTTCAATCAGAGAGGGGAAAACAGCAGACTGACAAGTTCATAGCAAAGGGGAAAATCCTTTAGAATCATGCAAAGGAGTTCTATTATTTCTACAAAAACTAAGCAAATGTGGTGTTTCTCCAGAGTGAGCAGTTATATATTGTAAATACATTAGGCATTGATCCATGTGTGCTATATACATTTGCTTATTTCATCCTTATGATACTTTTTAAAATAGATAATACTATTACTGTCATATATATGTTGAGGTACCAGAAGGTTAAGAAGCATATCCAGGTCAGTGGGCTAACATGCATAGTAGTTTCTTTTTATGTATATGTATATACATAAATAAAATACAAGCTATAAGTTATGGGGCAGGAGATCCCGCATCACCATGTTTGGCAGGTGAATCACTCCATTGGCTAGCATATTATTGCTGTAAACATGATCTAGCATATTCATGCTGTAAACATGATCTACCCATTATCTCTTGGTGTTTTGAGGCATCTCATTACTGCCATTCAAGTAGTCTTACTGTTCTCAGCGACAGACCCATGCACCAAAAGTAGTGGCACTGACCATTCAGATGTGCCAGAGAAGCCTCAAAGTGCCTCCCCAAGTGAGAGCTGAAAGTTCTTGGTATACCTGCTTCATTCCATATGGCTTGCTCTTTTTATGTGTCTGTGTGGGTCTTAAAATGCACCCTGTAAATCAGGGATAATGACCGTAATAACACTTGGACTTGAGAAATCTGGTTGCATGATCTATTTTTTCAGTCAGTGTAGGATATAGTCCCCTTGATACTGTGAGGTAATGTGGAGCTATGGAAGGTTTGTGATCAACAGAGTGACAAGATCTAAGGCATTTCTTCCTAATACCTTACCTATGAAGCTAGGATGTCATCACATACAATTTGGGAAGATACACACACTCAGAGCATATGTAGAGAGATGGCTAATAGCTGATGCATCAAGCAGGAGGCTCGCCATTGTTCATTGTACTGCCCTTGACTCTTGTGTGGGTTTGAGCTTGTTCAAAATAAGAAAATGAACCACAAAAGTCACTGGGAGGAAACGTTTTCTGTCCAGTTCCCTTCCTTCCTCTTCTGTGGTAATTCCATGAAGAGAAGTTTGCTCTGACTTGTCCATTTTGCCCATTGTGTAGTATTTAGCTCCAAGCACTCAGACATATTCTGCTTCCCAGAGGGTGATCCGAATGTCACATTGAGGAATTTACATTTTTAGGTTTTATTTTCTTTTGGCTCTAAACTTTAATTACTATATGAAGTGACAGCAAAGGACCTCAAGACTCTTTGGGCTCTTACTATTCCCCACAGCTGCAAGAGTGGGTTCCAGAGCACTAAGGAAGAAATGTGGTAAAGGCATGGTACATTCTTCATGGTTCAGGGTAAGGCTAGAAACATCTCTGGAATGAGTAGGAGACAAATACCTCGAGACTTCTCCATGTGTGTCTGCTGAAACTGTCATGCCATAGTGTTTTACAGGGTTTGGTCTTTCTCCTTTTGTTGGCAGATTTTGTCATCCCCAGCATTGTCATTATGCATTTTGAACAACTTTCAGGGAAGGATGCCTTCTTGGGTCATTCCACACAAAAGAAGATAGTGGAAGGAGAATTATTTTCTCATACATTTATTTCTCCACAGATGAGTAGAACTTGATTTACAATTTATGGTTGTTTCAGATCACTTGAAAACTCAGCTGATAGTAAACATAATTTTATTAAACAATCATCCAGTGATGAAGAAGAAAATGTGGCACTGTGAAATTTTCTGCTAAAAGGAGATTTTAAATAAAGATTAAAGATATAATGGTGACTTTATTGAGAACCTTCAGTGTGCTCTTAGTTAATAAATAACTTGATATTATTAGTGTTTCTTCTAAGAATTCCATGTGATGGATGAAAATGGCTTCTCTATGGAGGTTCATAAATTTAAATGCTTGGGTCCTAGTTGGTGGAACTGTTTGGGAAGTATTTATTGGAGTAGGAACTTCATTGGGGGCTTTGAAGTTTCAAAAGCCCATGCCAGGCCTAATCTGCCTGCTTGTCTGTCTGCCTGTCTCTTTCTGCCTGCTACCTGTGAATTAAGATAATTTTTAAAGCTCTCAGCTACTGGTCCAGCACCATGCATGTCTGCTTCCTGCTGTAATGACTGTGAACTAGGCTTCTAAACTAAGGAAGTCTCAAGTTAAATGCTTTCTTTTGTAAGAACTGCCTTGGTCATGGTGTGTCTTCATAGCAATAGAACAGTAACTAAGACATACCTTAATGATGCTATCTTCTTCCTTGTATTACATGTGTGCATATGTATTGCATTGTATATGGATTGTATATATGTTATGTGTATGTGTTTGTGTATGTCCTATATTTATGCATTATGTATGTTATTATGTATGTTGTGTTGCATTGTGTGTGTGTGTGCGCGCGTGCTCGAGCGTGTGTGTGTGTGTGTGTGTGTGTGTGTGTGTGTGTGTGTGTGTGGCATGCTATACACATGCATTTTGAGGCTGGAGGAGGATACTGGGAATATTTCTGTATTGTGCTCTGGTGTAGTTGAAAGATTTTCTCTGTCTCGCCCGGTCTCACTGGACCAGTTTCTCTCCTGTCCACATGATTCCCACTGCCACTCATGAAATAAGACTCAGAGGAGAATATTAGATATAATACTTTGGCCAATAGCCATTTTTATTAATTTATGTATTTCCGTGAATCTTTAGCTTAATGGTGGTGCTCCAGCATGTTTCTCCTTCAGCAGCTACATGGTGTCTTGTTTTTCTGACTCTGCCTTTTCTCAGCATCTTTGTTTGGATTTACCACCTAGCTATATTTTGTTTGACTATTTGTCAAAACAGCTTTATTGTCAACCAATAAAAGCAACACATATTTGCAGCATGCAGAAGAACATCCTACATTAACAGGGTCTCTCACTGCACCAGAAACTCATCATTTAGGCTAGATTTGTTGGCCAGGCTTCTTATCTTAGTTCCAAAGATTTGAACTCAAAAACTTATGCTTACACTCCTACTCACTGAACCACCTCACCAGTCTCATCATTTTTATATAAAGGAAAAATGCCTCCCTTTATATTTTTATTGAGTTTAAGAGCTATTTTGGGGATTGCAATCTGGTAAAGGTCTCTGACTTCCAGTTTCTCATCTCCCCAAGAGCAATGACACAACACACAGAAGATTAATGATGCCTTAGAGTGAGTGAGGAGATGCAGACTGTATTCAGTGTCATTGAATAACTATGTGTGGAGAAGCACTGTGTGTTGGGAATTATGCCTGTATAGATAAAGTTACAGGGGATGCCATTTCAGATACTCTATTTGGTGACTGTCAATGACACAGGAACATGATCTTGGAGGAATGCCCTCCTGTGACTACCTTCAAGAATAGATGTCACTGCTCTCTTTTTACATCAAGTCTATAGATGGAAAGCTCTATTCAGCTCTCCCTTGCATTGCCTCAGCATCGTCATATAGGATTTATTGGGGAAATGAGTTCCAGATGCTTAGTAAAGTTGGTCCAGAACTTCCTTTTTTTCCAGCTCATATTTAGTGTGTTGGGATTTGGTGGCTGTGTTTATTGTCAACAAATCTTTGCTGTTCATGACTTTTATGTTTTCTTCTCCATACACATGTACACACACACACACACACACACACACCTTGAGCTATTGAAAATAACTATGAAAATCTTTGCCTTCTTGTTGTAATTAATCTAAAAAATTAAAAAGTATATGCATACAAAGTATTTGGTCACATTTACATACATATTTTGTTTGTGTTGGTTTTTCCTTTTCTTTCTCCCCTATAGCTCTTTCTTTGTCTCTTGTACCCCCTTGATCCAGTGGCTAACTATAACCCTAACCCTAACCCTATCCTTAACCCTAACCCTAACCCTAACCCTAACCCTTGTCTCCATGGCTCCCTTTCCATTCTCATGTCATATGCATTCTGTGACCCTTTTTCCTCTCTCCTCCATAATTCCCCATTTTCTTTTCTCCTTTTCAATTTCATGAATTATACTCCACCCATTAAACCATAGGGAAAAAAATGAAATATAGCTTTTGTAGTCCATCATTATTTTCTCTTCAAACTTGTGTGACAGGCGTTCTCAGTCCTGGCTACTCATCTTTCCACTTAGCCCTCCTTGCTATGGAAGCGAACTTGTGAACTTATCCCTTAGAAAGCAAACAACTGTTTTTCTGTAAACCATTAAATGGAGTTATAGTATCATCACCAAATACAATTCTAGCACATGTATACAACATAACTGACACATCTATTTCAATGTAGAGAGGCAACTGGGATGATACAGATTTTGGCTATTATGAATATTACTGAGAAAAATATTTTTATACACCATGACCACCAAATATATATGTGTTTACCCAAGCAAAGCTCTAGATTAGTCTTCAGGGTTAATTGAAAACTTTCAGGGATTGGAAAGTGGCATTCTAAGATCACAGAAATCGGCCTATACTACTATTTTCCTTCACTGATATTTTAAATATTAATAATAATGTTCTATTTAGTTTCATATTTTGCCAATGCTCATGACATACTGATGTGAAACTATGCAAATTCTATTTGTGAATTTATTCTGTCATGAAGAGACCAAGGTAACTTCACAATTCTCAATATTTCTTCTTTAATTAGGTGCCCATCGTAGGAGCACCACCTATTTCTCATTAAGGAAAACTTCCAGAACTGGTTTTCAAAGTATCTTACCTTTGAGCCATTTGGACCACTCTGGACACAGGCAATTCTTGAGAGTTTTTCTATCCACTCTCTTGTTTTACATCTTCTTCAAATTTTTATTTCAAGCCAATAACCTCACAATAGGATTGTATGGTTTGAAAATTTACTTTTACATGTGAATTTTTATGTTGTGTTCTATTTCTTGTATCATTGAAATTGCATTATCCTGTTCAATAATGTGCCATTATTTAACTCTATGTTGGACATATCTTTCCTTTGTGTGCTTTAGAAATGAGAAATTAGTGTAGAACTGAGAATCTCTGGGTCTAAAAAATTCACCTGTTCATGAACCTTTCCTTAGATCAGATTCTTCTGAGATTATATTACATATAGATAGCAGATAGACAGGGCTTGACAACAGTAAACAATTTATGTATTAGTTAGTACATCATTAATAATGATTAGTAATGTTATAATCATCACCATCATCTCATTGTTCAGTGATTCAGTATATCATTTTTTGTTAAGGAAGGTCACTGACTTAATTTTACACATATATTTGGTGTATGTGTATATACCATATTAATGGCCTGATCCAGATCTTAGCTATTATGAATACTCCTGATAAAACTATTTCTTTACTTGTCCCATTGTACAAGGATAAGTGATGTCCTGGGTCTTCCCAGGACATCTTCCTAACAGTAGAATTTCAGGACATTTCAGGACAAGACTGATCCAATTTCAGGTATTATGCTTATTCCACTTAGCTAGTACACATGGTGCCAAATAATTTCAACAATGACACTAGTCAATCCTGTCACTAGAATGTATAATTGTTGCTCCATTTTTTTTAAACAACCCTAGGCATTATTTCAGCAAATTTGTGGTGAGAAATACTATCTCTTTCTGGTTTTAATTTCATTTCTTTGATTTAGAGTGAGGTTGATACATGGGAGTTGTTTACATATGCTGGATATTAATCCTCACTTAGTTGCTGTCATGTTTAAATTCTCCTGAAATTCATATGTTGAAACTGTAACCCCCATATAGTGGTAGCAGGAGAGTTCTCTGTAATTTGGTTAGGCAGGGTCATAACTGTGGGGCTCCCATGGTAAAGAGCCTTTAGAGAGAGTTGTTTCCTCAACCAAACAGCAAGAAGGCAACTGCTTACTAATGAGAGAGAGAGAGAGAGAGAGAGAGAGAGAGAGAGAGAGAGAGAGAGACTGTGTGTCTGCCCTAAACCCAGAATCTGCCAATCTTGGATCTCCCAGTTTCTATGATTGTGAGAAATGAGTGCTTGCCATTTGCCCAGTCCCTGGCATTCTGTCATAGCAGCCTAAGATGACTAAGAGGGTTACTTACGTTACAATTGTCCTTTTGTAGTTTGTGGCTTGTTTTTATATTTCGTATGTTATTTTTGGACAAGTAGTTCTTAATTTTAATGTGGTTGACTCTATCAGACTTTTCCTTTATGGTTAATGTGGTGGCCAATGGGTTGATATATCCAAACTTCTGGGCAGCCCTTACTGCGGGTGTGTCTGTGAGAGTGTTTCTGGGTGATAATAACATTTGGATCATAGAATATGAAAGGGCACTGTAAAGCCAGTTGAGGGTAAGATGGATTTGAGAAGCTAGCCTTCTTGCCACCTGATTGCTGGAAGCAGGGACTCTAGTGATTCTGGCCTTTGGACTGAACTAAAGCATGACAGGTCATCCAGGCTTTCTAGATGTGTATGTGAGGAGCTCTATTAGGACAATGGGTCCAAGAGCACAGAAGACAAAAAATTCCTATGCTCTACAAGCAACAACGACACAGTCCAAGAAGTCAGAGCCCTCAATTCTAATCTCAAAGTACACAAACATTTGGAGGGTGCCTTAGTTAGGGTGAATATGCTATTATAGAACACCATGACCAAAGAAACTTGGGGAGGAAAGGGTTTATTGGGCTTATACATCCGTGTCAGTGTTTGTCATCAAAGGAAGTCAGAACAGGAACTCAAATGGGGCAGGAACCTGGGGGCAGGAGCTGATGCAGAGGCCATGGAGGGACACTGTTTCCTGGCTTGTCCTCATGGCTTGGTCAGCCTGCTTTCTTATAGAACCTAGGACCACCAGCCCAGGGACAGTCCCACCCACAATGGGCTGGGCCAGCCCTTTCATATCAGTCACTAAGAAAATGCCCTACGTGCCTGTTTGCAGACCAATTTTAGGGAGGCATTTTCTTTTTCTTTTCAGTCCCACTCTGTGGTTTCCTATTCATTGATGCCTCCTACTCTCCTGCCCCACAATGGCAATACCTTCTGTCTACCTCCCCCACCCTCACCCAAGAAAGCAGTGAAAGGAAGGGATTATTGGGGTTCAGAGCCACTGGGCAGTTAGAAGACTAAAAACCAACACAATCATTGGATGTGACAGAGATTACTAATTTCTGTCATTGACAATCAGGATACATAAAGGAGAGTGGGAATCGAGGGCAAACAAGTGGAAAGGAAGGTTTCGAAAGTACAGAGACTGTGTCTACCATGACGCCTCTTGCTGAGAGGGACTGGAGAGACAGTCACAAACAGTAAGGGCAGGTCTCGAAGAAGGAAGGTGGTGTTTTCACCTACAAGAGGAAGTGGGAGTCAAGAAAGGAGCATCACCTCCACCTCTCTTTGAGCAATGGAAACTCCCACTTCATAGACAGCCACTTGACACTGTAGGCAATGTGTAGAAAGAAGTCTTTTCCATGGTGTTCCTGGTGTAGCTGACCTGCAGTGGCAATGATGGGTGGAATGGCGTTGTTGACAAAGCTAACCAAGGCATCCTGAGCATGCAGATGGATTGACTTCCAGATGGAGAAGTAGAATAATTGGCCAACTGTAAGACCAGGAGGCACTAAGTCTTTCTTTTCGTCCAGAGCTCCTATCTGAGCTTTGGGGACTCTTTCCTCTATCACCAGGACCAGCTCTGGACATTTTTTTTTTTTTCGGTTTTTCTTGCCCTCTGAGATGCTTCTCTTTGTGCACTAAAGTCATTCTCCTGAGAAACCAGGCTGGACAGAGTTTGGCTGAAGGTCCACGTTCTGTCCTTCCCCACCCATGGTGGTGGGGCTCCCATTTTCTTAATTGAGGTTGCCTCCTCTCAAATCACTTTATTTCAAATTGACATAAAACCATACAGCACAGAGAGCCCTTGGGCAAGTCACAGAAACTCATGGTAGAACCTAGATTTTGATATTCAAAGGAAGCAGTATCAAAAAAGATATTTACTCATGGAAGAAAAGCTGTGGTTGGAAAAGGAGAAAGAGGAAAAAGAAGAGGGGAGGAGAAGGAAGAGGAAGAAGACAGGAGGAAGGTAGAAAGATACCTGGTCTTCCTTTTCTGCTTTCATCTCCATCATTGCCACCAGAAGCAAACCTACATCCTGAGATCCATAGGTCTCTCATTCACGAATCTTCTCTGGAAACACTTTCATTGACACACAACAAATATGCTGTAACAATTGTTCAGGCATCGCTCAATCCTGTCAGTATGCCATTCCAAAATATTCACCACCCATGTTCCTTTCCAGTGTTGAACTGAGTTGAATTCTCAGAGCAAGATGCCTCCTTCTCCTCTCCTCAGGCCTTCTGACTGAGATTAGAAAGCATTCTGAGCTCTTGGGTCCTTGGGTGGTAGATTGTAGACCTCGGGGTTGAGAGGTCACAACTACTTGAGCCAACATTTTGGTAAGTCCCTTTTTATACATATATTTGGGTCTTATTTCCCTAAAGAATCAACTTTCAATTAGTCTTGGCTTTGTTTTAGAAGTCTTCTACCCCTAAGTCCTATGCATCCTTTTCAGCATTGTGCTGTAAAAATTTCCTAGCCTTGCTTTTAAACACATGTCTTCTTATGACTTGAACAGACTTTTGCACATGGTATATAGACTAGACTAAATTTCCTTGGTCTCCATTTGGTAACTAATTATTCAAGAAGGTTTATTGAGAAGTCCATTCTTTCTAGACCAACCTACAGTGTGTAGATGTTTATAAATTCAACTTCAAATTCTGTTGATTAATAGTTATTGTCACCTTAACTGGATTTAGAGTAACCATGGAAACATACCTCTGGATGCATTTGTGAGGATCATTCTAGAAAGATTTAATTGAGCAGGGAAGTCCCACACTGTCTGTGGAAGACAATGTTTCATGAGCTGGGTCTTAGACTAAATACAAAAGTGACAGTGATCTTGATAACAATCTTCATTGCTCTCTGCTTCTTGAGTGCAGATGCATTGTGACCAGCTGCCTCAAACTCCGGTCACTGTGCCTTCCCCTCTAGGATGGAAAGCACCCACAGTGAGCAATGATAAACACTTTTAATGTGCTTTCATCAAGTATTCTGAGAAAAATTCACTAATAGCTATGCCTTTAGTTTGTTCAGTGTCTATTGTTGTGAAAAGACATCATGACAGTGACAACTCTTATAAGGAAAACATTCAACTGAGGGGTCTTGCTTACAGTTTCAGAGGTTCAGTTCATTATCATCATGACAAGGAGCATGGTAGCTTGCAGGCAGATGTAGTGCTGGAGTTGACAGTGCTATGTTGCTATATCTTTCAGGCAACAGAAAGTCAACTGACACATTGGTCAGTATCCTGAAACCAGGAAATATCAAAGCCTACCTCCACAGTGACACACTTCCTCGGATAAGGCCATATCCACTCCAACAAAGCCAATCTCCTAATAGTGCCACTCCCTATGAGATTTGGGGAGCAATTACAAGCTGCCACATTCAGCTTGTCTACTTTGCATTTTCCCAACAATCACAGCTTTATACTAGAATTTCACATTTGGTTGAAGCATGCTCTCTATTTTTCAAAGTGCTTTTGCTCTTCTTGGTCTTATTATTTTAATTAAATTTTAGGTATTTTTTTTTTAAATTTCTTTACTGTGAATAAAACTCAGCTGAGTGATGCATGTTAGAAAAAGTGCTGTGAATTATATATAGAGTGCTTGATTTCATGGAAAAATGTAATGAATTGAGCTGACTCCACACTGTGGTTCCCTTTCTATTTTCATAACCTAGATTCCCCTTCATATTCATACATCCATACAAATTTAAAATCTAGAATTCAAATAATATAGAAAACATGCAGTTATTTTTTTCCTTTGAGTCTGGATTATGTCACTTAATATAAGGATTTTTCAGGTCCATCGTTTAACCCTAAAAATTTCCTTTTTCTTTATACTTGACTAAAATGTCATCATGTTATGCACCTTATTTTCTCTATCCATCTGTTGGCAGAAATACAGGTCAATTCTGTATATTAGCTATTGTGAATAGTGAATAAAGTAAATATGGCCATGTGAATATCTGTATAAGACTTCCTTATACAGCAGTGGGGTAATGACAATCTAAAGAGAAAGACACAAGAGGGTCTAGAATTTGGAGCTAGCCTTGGCTAGATAATGACTTGGAAGCCAAACTGAACTACAAAAAGGAGACTGTACTACAAAATAAAATGAAAGAAATAAATGCTGTGTAGTACATGTAAAAGGAGGTTCACACAGGGGCCAGGAGAGATAAATATGTCTGAAATCAGATAGTACTTTTTATTCAAACCATTAGGAGAAATCTCAGTGAAATTCATAGGTAAACCATGAACTGCTGTCTATATTTTGCATGCTCAAAATTTACTGTTGCTCTTTGAATTCTGTTTCTGGCTATTTGTTGCTCACTTGATTTTTAACCTGGTCAGAATTTTATTTCCTTGACTATGTTTTGTGTCAAGGAGAAGGAAATTTCACCCATTTTTTCCTTAAAATATATTTTTTTCTTATCCTGTTTCTTTTCGAGATTCCAGTCACATATGTACCAACCTTTTCTAATGTTACAGAGTCCCAGAGATTCTATTCAGTGTTTACATGCAACATTCCCCCATTCATGTTCTGTACTATAATTTCAGTGGACTCATTTTATGGTTACCTTCTCCTTCCCTGTCTTTGTCATTCTCTTGAAACCATTCTGTTCAGGATTTAGTTCAGACTTAGTTTTACAATTTCTACTTGTGTGTTTCTGTTTCTGTTTTCTTGAGTTTTCCAGTGATACCTCCATACTTCTATTTTATATTATGAGCTTGATTTCTTTTTTCTTTTGGCCTATGAAACAATTACAGCAGCTACCTGGAGATCTTATTCACTGATTCTCATGTCTGGATTCTGTGTCTCTGCTAGTCTCCATTGATTGTTTTTTTTTTTTTTTCTACCCAGATAATGAGATGCATTTTCCTATCGGAATAATTTTGTATCATGTCTTGGAACCTGTGAATATTATGATATGTTTGTTGCTTTTCTTATATTTCTTCAAAGAATACTCATGTTTTTCTTTGAGTAAGCAATGCATCTCAGATGCAAAAATTGTGTCTGTTGTTTTCAGAAGCTGATAAAGTATCATTTCAGGCTTTCCTGCCTGGCTGGAATGTGCACATTTTTCCTTGTAGATATATAGAAAAGCTGCATGTTTAGATAGAGTTTGCAATTCTCTGTCTCTTTATTCTCAGCTTTTACATTTCATTTTCCAGAACATCTTCTGACCCTTGATTCTTTGCATTCCAGAAGAGGTCAGCATGTGTTACTCTTTGAGACAGTGGCCACGAATGTCCCAGTGACCATTAGGGCAATAAAAAATTCTTTTTCTTTTGTCTAGGATGTCTAAATATTTGCAATAGAGTCAATTGGTTAACAAGGTATATGGAAGTATAATTTCCTAAAATTCTACATTTGTGTGTCCAATTAATCAATCTAGCTGCCAGTTTCAGTTTCAACTACCACCTGTAATGGTCAATGCAACTGTCAACTTGAACAACTCAGACAACAAGTCTCCATGCACATATGAGGATTATTTCGATTCTGTCAGCCTCAAGGATGTCTTAGCTGGGTTAACTGAGATAGGAAGAACCACCCTAAAGGAGTGGGCTTGGACTAACCAAGCATGCAGCATGAGAATTTATCTTCTTTTTCCCTCCAAGATCTCACTGTGCACTTATCTAGCATACAACTTTCAATGTAGAGTGGGCTGACCTTGAACTCACAAAGATTCCCCATCTCTGCTTCCTGAGTGCTGGAATTAATGGTGTATGACTGGTTGTAATGTGATCTGGTGCTTCAACTCCCACTGCCTTGACTTCCAAGCCATGATGGACTTTACTCTTAAGTTATGGATAGAAAAGCATCCTTTCCCCTTAAGTCACTTCTGTCGATTATTACAGCAACATAGAAATTCCCCTGGTTCATATTTTTTTAAAGCTTTAATTTTGTTTCTATGACCAAATGTTTTGTAATTTACTAAAAAATATTTAAATAAAACAAAACATGAAGAATGATTTATAGCACCTTGAATGTCACATGTGTTAGTTAGTGTTTAGGCATCTGTACTGGCCTGCTCTTGGGGTTCTGACAGGATATGCCCTCAGCTACAGCCACTAAGAGCACCACCTGTGCACATTCACTAGGTTACCTTTTAAAGGGGCACTTCCCACTTCTCATCCTTCTCTCTCTCTTTCTTTCTCTCCCTCTGTTTGTTCAGCTCTCCCTTTCTCTCCCTCTTTACTCTCTCCTTTCTCCTGCTGGTCCTGTCTCCCGAGGCCAGTCTCCCAACTCCTCTTTCCCCTTTCTATGATCCCTTTCCCTAATAAAAATGTTTCTGCCTGAGCCTTGTATCATGACATCTTTCTCTCACATTGCATTTCTTAAATTACAATAACATATAAACCAAATTATGGGGAAAGATAATATTTTCAATATTAAAACCTACCCAAAGATATTTGAACAGAATTCTAATATTATGAACTGGCTTTAGCTTCTTGAAGGATATCTAAAAATATTTTTGGAGGGAATCAGTGGACAAAGCACTGGAAATATGGTTTAACCAAAATTGGGGCATTTGTTGGAGATGTAGTATGAGTCAGGGGTCTAGGCCGTCTATCAGGAATATACTTGAGGAATAAGCTTCTCTGATTTTTTCTTTTACTATCGCAATGGCTAGGCTTCATGTCTCAGAGGTAGCTCAAAGTAGAACTGTTTTTAAAAATGGGATAAAAATGAGTGTTGTCAGCTGAATCACCATCTTAGCATGAAGGACATCATAAAACTTTCATGAGGACAATGTCCAGACAAGCCAAAAACAGATAAAAATCGGGCAGGCTCACTTGGCCATTGTCACTTTAGAGTATTCAATGAGAAAGCCATATTTATTTACATATTGATTCATTTATCTACTTATTTTGAGAATAGTTTCTCTGTGAAACAGCACTGGCTGTCCTGGAACTCACTCTGTAGACCAGGCTGGTCTTGATCCTCCTGACTTTGCCTCCCGAGTTCTGGGATTAAAGGCATAGGCTAACACTGCCCTGCAAAAGCTACCTTTTGATGGTTATGTTCAACATAGTTTTCTCTTAAAAGCTCCTGTGGTTGTGTTTCTCATAGAGCAATGTGTAGCTTTGATCCTTGGGATATGTCTCTTGTTTAACTTGTTTGGAGAGGTTGCTTCTATTCTACCTTCCAAAAGTTCTACTCATTCAAAATAAAAATTTCCTGTTATGTGCCTGTATTTTTAAAATCTTTGAACTTTCACCCATTTAAAAACAGTATCTTCTTTTAATTTTTTCTTTTATTTATTTCATGTGTATGGAGTTTTTTTTTTCCTATAGATATGTCTGTGCACCATGAATATGCAGTTCCCCCAGAGCTAGAGGGTATTGGGTTCTCTGGGCCTGGACTTACAGATGGTTATAACTTGCCATGTAGGTGCTGGGACTCAAATCTGGGTCCTCTGGAAGAGTAGCCAGCGGTCTTGTCTGCTGATCCATCTCTTAAACTGCTGTGGTTTTGTTTTTAAAGATTTATTATTATTATTATCTTTTACTCTGTTTATATGTGTGTCTGCATTGTATGTATGTGTAGTGTTCAGATGCTGGTGGGAGCCACAAGAAGGTGTCAGATGCCCTGTAGTTGGACTTAGACATACTGTGCACTGCCTGATGTTGGTCCTGGGAATTGAGCACTAGGTCTTTACAAGGGTGGATCAATCCTCTTAACCACTGAGCCATCTCTTCTGCCCAATACTCCCTTCTTAGTTCTAGCTACTGTTAGTGCTAGGTGTTTAATCTTTGAAATTTTATCCTCCTTGCACTGTCTTTTTCCCCTGTCTGGTGCTTTATTTACTTAATTCTCTAATTTTAATAGCTATTACTAGGTGCTTTTAAAATTCAAGAAATTATAGAGATATCATGAAAAGGGTACTCTAACCCTCTAAAAATTGAGAGGTTAACCAGCCATGTGACAGAGACTTAATTTCATAATTTCAGTTTCTTAAATACTACATAGAAGGTAATGACAGTGTATATAGTTAACCTCCGGATAGAGCATCCTTCAGCATTTTTAACTTTATAGTGCTCGCACTTTGGTTTAGGTTGTTAACAGTTGTCTAAAAATCTAGAAATCGTGTGTGTGTGTGCGTGTGTGTGTGTGTGTGTGTGTGTGTGTGTGTATGTGTTTGTGTGTTAGGGGATAGGGATGGGCAGCCTACAGATAATGCTTTGATTTAGTTAACTTAGGAAACCTAAGTTTTGTGTTTGATGGTCAGTAACACAACAAATATATAAAATGATACATTTTTGTTTTCCAGATGAGTGACACAGATGTGCATCAGGCCCAAGATGTAGTTTATATGGTTGTCCATTTTACCTATGGATAGTCAGACTAAATCTACATTAAAATTGAACACCCGAACATTCTTCCCTTACCATCACATGCAGGTAGTGATAATGAGTTCACTAGACCCAAGATAAGTGATAAATGGGTGTTTTATTGGGGAACAAATTACACAGACAATAATAAAGAACTGCCACAGTCTTCCTGCTCTAGAAGATGCAGTCTCTTCTCTCCTGATCCACTCAGATACCCAAGATAGAGCACAAGAGAACTTCTGGTCACCTGAAGCCACACCCAAAGGGGTGTGGCCACTAACATAAATACTCTGATTGGTAAGGCTAGATGCCACTACAATCACATATTTGGTCATGAGAATTAGTAGGCTGGTTTTGACCCTATTTAAAAAGGTTGGAGTGATCCAGGCTCACAATCCAGTATTTCTTTGCTCCAGGCAAGTAGACTTTCCCTGAATTTTTACCTTTATGTTCCTCCTTATTTTCAAACTGAAGTTAAATGTTTTCCTTTAAAGAGGTTTTGCCAGTTTTTCTCACACTCCAGCTGTGACTCCTTTAGCCCCTTCTCTTTGACAAGAAGAGGAAATATAATACACCTTGTTTCACTCTCCTCCACCTTCTACATGTGCTCTCTCCAGATTCACTGAGACCAGGTACCATAGAGGTAAGCTACTTTAACCATTTGCAATGAGATCTTCTTTTAAGTGACAAAGATTCATGTACCCTATGGTAATCACACACTATAATAATTTCATTTAAGAAAATCATTGTTGCTATCCACCTGGGACCACCCTGAGTCCTTGCCTACCAGATTTTTAGCCCCTTGCTGGGCCCCTACTGGAGACCCGCTAATCCACTTGGGATCACCCCAGTACTGGCCTGCCTGATCTTCGAACCCGATCTCTAGGTCTCTGCGAGGTGAGTCTGGGACCAGTTCAGGTCGAATCCCTCCCCCCTTCCCTGGGGATTTCCTGGATTAGCCCCGAATCTCATTCCTCCCTCTATCCTGTCCCTAGAGAGAATAGTCTTAGTACACTGATCCATAAAGCCCCCGACCCAGAACCTTCCCCCCCCACCTGGGCCCTACTGAGCGCATTGCTCCACTGCTCTAGTTGAGCACTGAACCAGAGAGTGGGTCCAACAACACCTCTACCTCCGGGGAATTTCCTGGATCTGCTCTGACACACTAGACCTGCCTATCCATGCAGGTCCACACTGAGACCCCACCTGCCTGATCTTTGACCCCCATTTCCAGGCCCCTAGAGAGCCTGGACTACCCAAAGCTACAGACATTGAACTCCTGACATAACTATGTCCACCGGGAGAGTAATGTAGAGAGTGAGAGACCCCACCTGCACCCACTGGAAGAAGCAGTGGGAAGACAGCAATATAAGAAAACACTTAACAATAGAAAGACAAGCATGCTACCACCAGAATCTAGAGACTCTACACCAACTAGACCTGAACACAACAAAGCAGATGAAGCAGAAGAGAACAACTTAAAAAATAGCTTCTTAAAAAATGATAGAAGCCCTCAAGATGATATGAGAAAATCCTTAAAGAAATGGAAGAAAAAAAAAAAAAAGACAAACAATTGGAAGAAATGAACAAATCTCTTAAAGTAAGGAAAGCCAAGAAACAACAACCGAACAGGTGAAGGAAATAGTTCAAGACTTGAAAACTGAAATAGAGACAATAAAGAAAACACAAACTGAGGGAATACTGGAAATAGAAAAACTAGGCAATCGATCTGGAACTATAGACACAAGCATTGCCAATGGAATATAAGAGATGGAAGAGGGAATCTCAGCACTGAAGATAAACAAGAGGAAATAGATTCATTGACCAAAGAAAATCTTATATCCAACAAATCCTTAACACAAAACATCCAGAAAATGTGGGACACCTGTGAATAATAGGCATAGAAGAAGGAGATGAAACCCAGCTCAAAGGTGCAGAAAACATATTCAACAAAATCATTGAAGAAAACTTTCCCAGTCTGAAGAAGGACATGCCCATGAAAATACAAGAAGCATACCGAACACCAAATAGACTGGACCAAAGAAGAAAGACCCCTTGACACATAATAATCAAACCACCTAACATACAGAATAAAGAAAGAATATTAAGAGCAGTGAGGAAAAAGGCCAGGTGACATATAAAGGCAAACCTATCAAAATTATACCTGACTTCTCAATGGAAACTCTCAAGACCAGAAGATCCTGGATAGATTTTCTACAAGTACTAAGAGTCCATGGATGCCAGCTCAGGCTACTGTACCCAGCAAAACTCTCCATCACTATAGATGGAGAAAACAAGATATTTAATGACAAAGCCAGATATTTCACAATACATGCCTGCAAATCCAGACCTACAGAAAGTTCTGGAAGGAAAACTCCAACCCAAGGAAGTTAACTATGCTCACAAAGACATATGCAATAGATTATCCCACTTCACCAGAACCCAAGGGTAAAGCAGGACAAATATATTCACAATACTACCACCACCAACAAATCTAAAACAAACACACATTAACAATTAATTGTCCTTACTCACACACAACATTAATGATCTTAACTCACCTATAAAAAGACACAGGTTAACAGAATGGATACAAAGACAGAATCCATCCTTCTGCTGCATTACAAGAAACACATCTAAGCTTCAAAGATAGACATCACCTCAGGGTAAAGGGTTAGGAAAAGATCTTCCAATCAAATGGATCCAAGAAGCAAGCAGGTGTAGCTATCCTAATATCTAACAAGTTAGACTTCAAACCAAAATCAAGCAAAAGAGATAAAGACGGTCATTTCGTATTCATCACAGGAGAAATCCATCAGCACAAAGTCTCAATTCTGAACATCCATGCCCCAAATACAAAGGTACCTACATTCGTAAAAGAAGTGCTACTAAAACTCAAAGCTCACACAAAACCTTACACACTTATAGTGGGAGATCAACACCCCACTCTCACCGCTAGACAGGACCACCCGTCAGAAACTTAACAAAGAAACAAAAGAACTAACAGAAGTTATGTCTCAATTGGGTTTAACAGACATCTATAGAACATTCCATCCAAACACAAAAGAATATACCTTCTTCTCAGCTCCACATGGAACCTTTTCTAAAATCGACCACATACTGGGCAACAAAACATACCTCAATAAACTCAAAAAAATATAAATAAATAAATTAGAATAGTTCCCTGTATCTTATCAGACCCCCATGCTTTAAAGTTGAAATTCAACAACAACACAAATTGCAGAAATCCTACACACATGGAAACTGCACAATGCACAACTGCACCATACCTAGGTCAAAGAAGAAATAAAGAAAGAAATTAAAGACTTCCTAGAATTCATTGAGAATGAAGACACAACATACCCAAGTTATGGGACATTTTGATAGGAGTGATAGGGAAGTTCATTGCACTAAGTGCCCATATGAAGAAAACAGAGGATAGCCACATTAGAGAATTAACAGCACAACTGAAAGCCTTAGAACAAAAAGAATCAAACTCACCCCAGAGAAGTAGACACCAGGAAATAATAAATTTGAGGGCTGAAATCAATAAAGTAGAAACCAGTAAAACAATACAAAAAAAAAAAAAAAATCCAATGAAACAAAAAGTTGGTTTTTCGAGAAAACCAATAAGATAGATACCAATGACACCTTATATTGGAGAGGATTTGGAGAAAGGGGAACACTTCTACATTGCTGGTGGGAGTACAAACTTATACAGCCATTTTGGAGATCTGTATGGCGATTCCTCGGGAAAATTGGAATCAGTCTACCACAGGACCTGGCAATCTCCCTCTTAGGCATATACCCAAATGATCCACATCCATATAACAAATTCATCTGTTCAATTATGTTTGTAGCAGCATATTTGTAATAGGAAGAACCTGGAAGCAACCTAGATGCCCCTCAACCGAAGAATGGAAAAAGAAGATGTGGCACATTTACACAATGGAATACTACTCTGCATGAAAAACAAAACAAACAAAACAAAACAAAAAACCCCCAAAAAACAATGAAATATTGAAATTTGCAGGCAAATGGATGGAACTTGAAGAAACAGTCCTGAATGAGGTAACCCAGATACACATACACACACACAAACACACACACACACACACACGACAAACAAACAAACAAGCAAAAAGCCCATGGTATGTTCTCATTCATATATGAATTTTAGACATAGAGCAAGGGATCACCAGCCTATATTCATACTGCCAGAGAAACTAGGATACAAGGAGGAATCTAAGAGATTCATACAAGGACCCTCACAGAAAGGGAAAGGAACAAGATTCCTGAGCATATTAGGAGTCGGGGTTGGAGGGGGGCAATGTGTAGAGAGGGAGCTAGGATAAAGAGAATGGGAGGAGAAGAAAGCATGGGGGACTAGGAAGATTGAGTCAGGGGAGGAGAAGATGAGAGACAGAGAGAGAGATAGAGAGAGAGAGAGATACCATTATAGGTTTGAAGAGAAAACTGACTCTAGAGAAATGTTCAGAGACCTACAAGACTGACCCCAACTAACAATTTGAACAACAGTGTAAAGGCTACCATAAAAGCCCTTCCTTGATAATGAGATTGACAATTCACTTATCCACCATCATAGAGCCCTCATCTAGTAGCTGATGGAAACAGAAGCAGACACCCACAGCTAAACACTGAGCTGAGCTGTAATCCAGATTCAGAGAGGGAGGACAAGCCAGGTTACAGAAACACATAGAGACAGCTGACCTGAACAAAGAGGAGCCAATCAGCCCCTGCACTGATATCTGGGAAACCACCATTGGACTGACTCAGACCCCTTGAATATGGGTCTCAGTTACAAGGATTGGGCAGCCTAAGGGACCTCTGACAGTGGAATCAGGTGCATAGAAGGACTTTGAGAGCACATTCCTCATGGTGGGATACTCCCTTAAACTTGAGGCAGGAGGAAGGACCTAGTCCCTACTCCAAATGACTTGACAGATTTAGATGACCCCTCCTGGAAGGTACCACCCTCCCTATGTAGTCAGGGGTGAGGAATGGGATGGGAGGGTAGTTGGGGGGCATGGGAGGGAGGGAGAGAATGAGGGAGGGAGAGGGAACTGGGATCGATATGTAAAATAAGAAAAATAAAGAAAGAATATCATTGTCATAAGTTATATGTCCTTTTCAATTTATAGATTGTATCTACTCCCTACTTGATGGAATATTTCCATTTTCTTCTTTCTTCTTCCTTAATCCCAGGTAGCATCATGGAGAACTTTTGGAACCCTAGACTTGTCTTTGTAGAGGATACATATCATTGGCCTAAAGCACTGAGAAGATAGGAAGTCAATATGAAGCTTTCTGAATTAGAGACAGATTTAGCAACAACAAATACAGGTTAATAGGGGTTAGCTCTTATTTGGATTGTGATGTTTCATATTCTTGTACAGGTGAGGTTGATGAAATGGTCCAGCAGTTAAGAGCTCTTGAGGAAGATCTAGGTTTACGTTTTCAGCACTTAAATGGCAGTTCACAATCATCTGTGACTCCATTTCCAGGGGATCCAATGATATCTTTTGGCCTTTGTGGGCACTAGGTATGCACATGGTATAATGCCGTCATACATGAAAACACTCATATACATAAACTAAAATAAATAAATCTTAAAAAAGTCTAACAGGTATGCTGAACATGTAGAATTGACAAGGTAGAATTGAGGCATGTATGTGTACATATATGAGTTGCTGCGAATCAAACAACCTGGTATCAGTCATACTATAAAAGCACTCTACCATGGATTATTTAGTTATATTCAGTTCCCAAAGCTGAATGAATTTAATGGTCTGGTTGCATGTCTAGGCACAAAGTTTCAAGTGCTCTACACCCAATGGTCTATGGTTGTTTCTCCTTCCTGGATCCCAACTTACACAGTAGTTTTGTTTGCATCTGGGAAAATGGCCTCAATTACTATAGCTTGTTTAGAAACTACAAGTTAGAAAATTATAAAATCATTTCTCTATGGTCCTTGGTGAGCTGACTCTGAATGTGCCTGGACATTTTCAGCCTCTGACTCATGTCTACTGATCCAGAAATATCTGGTTGCAGTGTCCATATAGCATGACATAAACACAGTAATTTACCAGTTTAGCCATATTAGCCAGATGACTAACCTACTGTTTTCCTAGAACAGTCATTCTGCCATGCATGTTTTAACAAGTCAGTGATTAAAAATATGACTGGGATCAACATGTAAAATAATGAATTAAATAGAAAAATATGACTAATTGAGTTTTGATAGAAAATGTTCATAATGTTCTGTTCAAGAAATGAAATGACTTATTGCTGACTTTTTGGCTTTAATGAAAAAGCAGTGACATTGTCCTAATAATGTGCAAACCCAGCTTTATCAAGTTGTTGAGTATGGCTGCCTAGGTCTTACAGCAGTGGGGATTTTGAGTGGTGTCAGGATGACGGGTTTTCAAATCCACGTTCCAAGACAAGGTGACATTATTTATGGGTCTATGTAACAGTGAAATTTTAAGAATGCAGGGAAAGTAATCAACATCTCTTGTCGAAGTTGATTAAGTATAAAGCAATTTCACATCCAACTACCTTTCCCAAGTGGAGCCACTCAGGTTTAATAAAGCCAATGCTAGCTATGGCTGTAGACGGAGATAGTGCTATGTTCATTTATGGAATGCACAGTTTTGAAATAAAGTGGCAAAATGCAATTATTGGCTTTCCTTTGGATTTGCTGTTAAGGGTGAAATTATTCAAAAATATTTACTGTGTTAAAATGTGCTTAGAAAAATAACTATTGATGTTAAGAGAGCCAGTCTTTCCCCACTTCATTTTACAACCTGTTAGAAACAGGAAGCTTTCAAAGGGACAGAGGGAGCATCTTTCCCTTTGTTCCGTTCTTATCTCTTTTTGGCATTAATCATAAAATCTAATAGAATTTAAGCAGTATGAATTATTTAGTAAGTAGTTATTGAAGTACATGTGGGCACCATGATAAATGCTGGAGATTCAGTGTTCAAGGTACATGATGAGATGACCATACAGGTGAGAGGAAGTGGCAATGAAAATGTGTATGCTGCCCTCACAGCAAAGTAGGGTGCTCCATGGGATGGCAGAGGTTAAAGTAAAACAATGGGGCAGAAAGGTAAGAAGACTGGGAAAGTGAAGTGGATTTCACAGGGAGGGGCACCCACATACTATTAGAGGTCCAAGAGACTCTTTTGAACCTGTTGGGGGCAAATAACTCTCAGACATAATTTATTGACTCTCTTTTCACTGATGAGAGCGAAGTTAACTTCACAATTTTCTGATATTTGAAGGAATGGCATAAAAGAGTATTGTTCCATGTGCTCATTTGATTTGATCATGCTTAGCTTTAAATGATTAAATAACTTAAATAATTTAAATGTGCATTTAAATATGCAAAACCCTTTCTATTTTAATTTAGGGAGAATTGACTCTTCAGTGATGGTGAAATAATTATCTATTGATTAGAAGCATTCAGTTTCCATTTCAGCTTTCAAGGAAGCCCCATCACTTCTCTTTCCTGGTGTGTGTGTGTGTGTGTGTGTGTGTGTGTGTGTGTGTGTGTGTGTGTACTTGCCTATGTGTCTACGTATAGAGGTCAAAGACTGATGTTCAGTACTTTACTCAGTCTCACTACGTCTTTCCTATGAATCAGTCTGCCCTTGAAGCTAGTGTCCCCTAAGAAGCAGTGTCACCATTCTCACTAGACTGATGGTCCAGCAAGCCTTTTGGATCTACCTGCATTTGTCTTCTGCATCAGGGTTATGGGTGAATTGCTAGTCAAGGTTTTATGTGGGAGCTTGGGATCCAAACTCAGGTCCTCCTGATTGCTGGACATCAAGCACTTTACCTACTAGACTATCTATCCACCTCCAATCCCACCATTCTTAGCACTACAGCTAAGACATGGCATGCTGATGGAGGATAATGGCTTTGAGTAATCAGCTTTGGAAACTAGGCAACAATTACAAATTGAAGTTCTCCTCTTTACAAGTTTAAACTTTACCCAGGGGGAATGTGACATGACTAATTGGTGGTTGTGTTTATGGTCTAAGGATCACTCTAGCAGAAGTTAAAGAATAGAAAAAGGGAAAATATTAGTGGAGGGTGAAGGTGTAGTAGGTTGCTATATTTCAGAGACAAGAGGAGTCCAGTCCACAATAAGGACAGGTGATAAGCCCACAGGAAGAGTATGATATCTAAGGAGTAGAATTCAACATGAGATTAAAAGACAGGTATCATGGAAAGTTCAGGTCTTTGACTTGGGGGACAAGGTGATGAAAAAGTCATTAAGTTTTGGAATAAAGATGATCAGAATCAGAAAAATACAAGAAATCAGTCATGTTGAACTGATCAGTCATAGATTTTGTTTGCAGGCATATTATTGGCTGAGAAATGCAATTTGAAGAGACTGGATGATCAAGTAGAAGAAAGGAAAGAATTTGAGTGAAAGCTAGTGCTGAGGTCCTAGAAGATCAATGTATCACAGTCTTCCCCTGCAGAGTTCCAATTCAATGAGGGAATAGAAACAGCAGTCACCTGGATTTGGAGACATTCTTACTCTAACACTGGTTGGAGAACAGGGCTTAAGTTCTTACTAACCTTTTATGCAGTAAATGGTTAAGCAAATGGCTTTGAAAGGGGGAAGTGCATGAATCCATTAGCTGTCTTCATGAAGGCAGAAGAGGGAGGTTCTTTTTTGTAGACTTGCCAAATGAATAAACCATTCTTTTTATGGGGAAGAGTGAGAAGGAGATGAGAGAAACAAGCACCATTGTGCTACCTGCAGTTTCCACACTGCAAACAAGGCCAGTAGAAATGGACTCACAACAGCGTGCATCTGAGAGGGTGACAAAGGAAGAGAATACAGAGGAGTAAGTAAAATGCTGGTGCGGATGCTTCAGACTATGGCAATTTCTCCAATGCACTGAGCACCCACTGCATCCCAGGAGTGGTCTTGAGTCCTTTATAACCATAATTTCTTTGATTCTTCTATGAGGTGTAGGTAGGGGAAATAGAGAAACGGAAACATAACTGAGTGGTGGAATCGAAATCTGAACTGAGACAGTGTGGTTCAAAAACTGAGCTCTTGAGAAACAATATCACAGGAAGGAAGATGTGAAGGATATCAAATAGAAACACATACCTATACATGTACATTCATATATATGTATATATACACACACACACACATATATATATATACATACACATATATAACTAGTTGCTTACTACAACAATGAAGGAAAAGCTAATGTAGTACTTAGTTATTATAAGGGCCTAATTATAGTAGTTTCATACATGTTTCCATATTAAATTAGTTTTGCCTGGGAATGTTTAATGACTAGGCAAAGAGCAAATTAATAGTGTATCCTAGATAGGTTGCTTGTGCTTGTACAAGCAATGTGAATTGAGTTGTAAATCTCAAGACATTGAGAATTGGGTCTTGATTTTACCGTAAGGAACTAAACTGAGCTCCCTGACCCCACTTATTTCACTTGGGGGCTAACTATATATGCTCTTCACATGTATTCACAGTCATGTTTGGGAGGTGCTGTCAATCTTGAGTCCTTACAGGTTCCTGGAGGCTCCTTATTGTCCAATAGGGGTGCCAGGAAATACATCATCCCAGGGCCAGGTTTCCTAGATATTTCTGCAGGGAAAAGGTGGGAAGTGGATCAGACATTCAATTAATTTTATGAAATATCTTTTAAAGAACACTGCAGCTCAACTTGCATGTCTTCTACATAAAATGTAGACATTTTCACAGTGAACCATGTGCCAGGCAAACATGTTTAAACCTTTTATCTTGTTGAAAGTACAGCTCCAAAGTGCTCAGTGTGTTAATATTTCCCTAAACTGCAACACAGTGTATACTACTCTTTAGCATGCTGCCCTAGAACTGTCATCTGCAGTTTCTTCTATTATCCTCAGTTGGGAAATTCAAGATGATGTGTATCTCTTTGTTTCTTTTTCTTTATTCTTCTCTCATATATTTCATCTTGACTGCAGTTTCTCTTCCCTCCTCCCTTTCTAGTCCTCCACCACCTCTCCTCTCTCCGAGATCCATTTCTCTTTTTCCTCCAGAAAAGGTGAACTAGAGTTATCAACCAAACATAGCATAACAGGTTACAATAAGACTAGGCACATATACTCATATCAAGAGAAAATAGTGTCAAAGTTTAAATAATCTAGTGTGTAAACAAAGTACTAATTATCATCACAAAATGATGTACTTCCTTCTGGCTCTTCCTCTCTGGGGAGATTACTTATATGTAATTATATATCCCCTACTTCCCACTGCCACAGACCCTCCTAAGTTGTTCCAGAGACAGAGTTTGTGGAGAAAAACCAAAAGTACAGAGTTTTGTTCCACTTACCCGTTCACTAGCCAAATAAGCCATATATCTTCCCATGGGAAAGGAGGATGAGGTGGAGTGAGAAAGGAAATGTCACTTTAGGTTAAGTATCTTTAGATGGAAACAGGAGGACAAAAGAAGTGGTTTATCAGGACCAATATTTCATAGCAGGGTGGAGGAAGAGAAGATAGGCCAAGATGATGATGGTGATGATGCTGATGATGCTGATGCTGATAATGCTGATCATGGTGATGAATGCAAACACTGACGTGTGTAGAAAGCAAGATCCAAATAGAGGAATAATGACATGGCTCTGTCTTCTCTTTTTGGTACCTATCCCTAACTTTGGTAGATAACACAGGGTAGTCTCACATTTTCTGGCATGAGAGTCATAGACCTAGCTATGCATCTCTGTCCTTTGTAATCTTAACTAGAGGAAGGGTCTCATACCAACATCTCAATCTTCTCCATTCTATTCTCTATTCTCCACTCTATTCCATATTCTATCTTCTCCACAGCAACAATTCTAAATCCAAGAAAGATTATTCCTTATCCCAGTAGGGTGGTAAATAATAGCTTGTCTTATTCAGCTTCCTTATGCTCATTATAGCTATTGCTCACAATCTCAATAGTCTAATCTTTCACCATGGCTTTTTAGGCTACTCAAATTCCTTTAAACTTGGGTCTTCCAAATGAAAGCTAGGGTTTGTTTTGTACCTCTAAAGATGACAGTTCTCTTTTGATACTGGGTTCTGTTCTCTTTATAAATGATGAATACCTCAGTCTTATCAAGAGACTACGTATTAGCAAGAATTATCAGGCAGGAAATGATTTGGATGACATTTCATAGTGTGTGACTGATGGAACTCTGTGAAAAACAGTATCCCTTCCTTCTTACTCCCTGAATAGAAACCAGTGACAGTCACTTCCTGATGCACATTACAACATTGTCTCTGCCGAACACTAGCCCCACTCTAGTGCTTTCATGCAGTTCTTGATGCTACATGCTATATTCACACAAAATGATGATATGATTTTCATCATGGTGATGTGATATATCATATATGTCACACACATGTATGCACACACGTAAACATATATAACACATGTATGAACACACATACGTGTACATATATATGTACACACACACACTTATGTATATATGTATGTATACTAATTATATACCTAGAAAAATCAAATGGAGATTGGAGAGTTGCATTGTACCAATGATCTGGACCCTAATCTCCTAGTTTGTGTTCATTTATCTTAATCATGTCATGTATATATAAAGATCTTGATTCATCTCCAGAAAGATACAGGAACATTCTTGCATTATGTAGGCATAACTCACTCAATGCTTTCTGTGACTAAACAGAAGAGGCCTAAGGCCTATTTTAGCAAAACACAAATGCCTGTTAGTAAAACCACTGAGCATAATTCTTTGCAGTGATTTGAAGAAAGCCCTAGAGAATCTGTTTGGATTTTTCAGAACCTTTGAGGTCACTTCCTGGCCATGTGACTAGTACTTACCAGCGTAATTAATTCTTCTGGCAAGAAGTTAGTTCAGGCAATGACTACACATCTGAGAACCACATTAAGAAAAGGGTTTTAGGAGTGAAGCATGTGAAATCTCACTTAGTGCTGGCCTTCCTTTTGCCCTTCAGGATACACACCTGTCAGCTGGAAGCCTGGGCTTTGTGCCAATTTCAGATGCTGTGGGGCAGGTCTGCTGGGGCCAGGCCGGGTCACTGTAAATGCACCTCTCTCATCCCACACAGCCTCTTCTGAAGAGCTAGAGTGGCAAATTATATTTCTTTTTATTTGGGGAAAGTTATGATTCTCCTGTATTGGATTTATTTTTCTTGTGTTCTTAGTGGGAGTGAAGTTTCATTATGTTATGTTCTTTAGTTATGTCCCTTCTCAATCACTCCCTGAAACCCCCAGAAATAGAGACTCCAGCTTTCTGCTTTTCAACCATAATGGGCATGTCTTCATAAGATATGACTAATTATCAGTGTTGTTTCATGTTTACGCTCTTCCCTTGCTCATGGTCCCCATGAGGAACTATCTTGATACTCCTACTTCTAGCTCTCAGCCTTGTATTTGGCACCATTTACAGGGAGAGCCAGAAAGAATGGACTCTCCTCCACCCACGTTCAGGACATAACCTTTATTAAATATCACAACATTTGGATATAGAAATTTCACTTCTCTACCATATTGGAAGTGAATTTATATTGTCATTTAATTTATTTAGTTAAATTACAAGAATGTGATATATTCTTCCAAGGTTTAAATGATTAGTAACCTAACTAGTCATGGTGGCAAGGGTTCCAGAGCTTTAAATTCTTGAGGTGGGTAGATGATGAGCTCAAGGCCAACCTGAGTTACATAATGAATTTGAGGCAAGTCTGAACTACATGCTGAAAAAAAACTGTTATAAGTAATCTGAAAGCAAATCATCATCACTGACAAAGGTTAATAGTCTAAGGATCTACCCTGGTCTATTGTTTATTTGGAAATTGTTCTCTGGTGAGTTTAACAAGCAGAAACCAAAACAAAACCAAACCAACCATTTCTGTTTATATTACATTAGGAAGAAATAAATACAAATCACGTTAGTGCATGTGCCCTTATGAAGCAAAAGAAGGAATGACTTTATCCTGTGGCCTCATCACTTTGTCATTATCAATAATGCAAATGACCCCTGGAAGAACATTCTAAAAGCTGTTAGCAAGCATTTCCACTAGAATCCCATCAGTTGGCATTTCAGGGAATTATCACCACTGTAGAGTGTCCATTCTACTTTGTTAAATTCCTTTCTTGATGGTCATTCCTTGCAGGCAGTCCTTCATCTTCAACTCCTCCTTCGTTTCATTCCCTACCATTCCTTTTCTTCTCCTGACTCTTTTCTCAGCATCATCTGACCTAGGAACCCTTATTAATTCCATTCACTGTAGAGTGACAGTTTAGTTGCTTCATGGCACACCTGTGCTCCACACCCACAGACTGCTTGCAGCTTTGCTAATGTTTCTTTATTTCCTCTGTAAGTGATATTATGTCCTGCCCTTTACAGGCAGATTCATTATTTGCAGAAACCTCATCTTGGTAACTCTAGTAGGCTTTTACTTCCCTGGGTATTTCTGAGCTGAATTTTGGCCAACTGTGTCTTACAAAGTCAGCAGGTTCCTTCCAAATATTATCATTAAGAGTTTCCTGTGTGAAATCCTGTCCTTCTTAATGTACTTGGAAGAAGGAAATAGGAAAAACAACATGGGTATTTATATAGGATCTATTCTCTTTACAGCCAATTGCCCATAGACAATTTCAGCTAAAGTAAAGAGCTGATAGGAGCTAGACAAATAGCAATGGAGATGGTTGAAGTCTTTCCCAATGTTCCACAGGGGCCAATCTGGTTTGTGTGACCACCATAAAGCTGTTTGAATTAATTCTTTCGGTGTCACTGATCTAGATTAAGTTCTTATAATTCAAGGCGTAATATGCCCTATGTATAGAGAAGTAGAAGCACTCTAGCCACCCACTAGGTCTCTCAGCAAATGACCAGTGGTTATGTAAAAGCTGGGTCCTGGGAAAGGTTGGTCTTGGCATGGAAGCTGACACACAACATCTACTCTTCAGGAGTTAGGTATCTGAAGTGGACGGGGTAGAGTAATTCTTACAAATTAAAAGGTAGGATCCATATATAAGATAGAATGTGGGCTTTAGTTTTCCTGAGCCTGGATTAATATAATATTTTCTGAGAAATGGCACAGTAACTTTTAAATGAGCATGATGTGTTAATAGTTAAAAATTGGAAAGAAATTTTAGATTCAAGCAATTATTAAAAAAAGAAGTGCTGAATATTGGACATGAAAGTAACCATGAAAAGTTGAGCCTTGAAACTTAAGTAACTCTGAGAAAACTAAAATAAGTTTTCCCCTTCAGTTCATTGCATTTTCATGGAAATTATATAAGTATAAATTATAGACATCTCTCCCTAAAACTTTTATAATAGTTAAGAGATGTATTTACTTATGCATTCATTTATTAAGTAATTTATTTTGTTTTACTATATTTATATTCAAAATAATTTTGGAAATTACTCATGTGCTCAACTTTTATATTGTTAATATGTAAGTTTTGTCCAATTATTTTCTCCAGATTAACTTAAAGAAAATTAAAGTTTATTATGATAGCAAAAAAAAAAAAAAGAGAGAGAGAGAAAGAATGTGAAATCCTTAAGCTTTTGCCATGCAAAATACAATTATATAGTAGACCCATTTTCTCTCCTTTTTCTTGAGGAGAGTTTCTAAACTTATTTTCTACTTTCAAAATACTACTTTCAACTCTGGAGGATTTGCTTCATGTTTTTTTTTTTTTTTTTTTTTTTTTTTTTACTGTGTTAAGAAAATATATCCGTGGGCAAGGAGAGTAGACTCAAGAAGAGACTATAAAATGGGGAATCCATCCCTTCTAGGTCCTGTGTATGGTGAGCACAGAGGGGAGATAGGGCACATAATTCTTGGGTTTGCATGTCCAGATTTTCCTGCCCATGTTTAGCATATTATAGGAAGCCCCCAAGGAAAAGGAGTGAGGATGCTAGAAAAGAGACTGTTTCTTGTGAACATCCACCACTTGGTTCTTAAGTGGTGGAGGTAGCACCTTACAAGCAGCTTAGGATATGGAGGGGAACACCGTGGATGAAGGGTGTTCTAGCAGGATAAGGTGTAAGTTATGGCTGTAAAGTGGGTTGCCCAGCCTGGATATGAATCTCAGACAGTCTTTGAGAAGGGCCAGTGAATTGTAGGAGCAGTGAGATATGCCTTGGTATAGAGGGTCTCCAGGAGTATGTTGGAAACAAGAGGAGTGGGCTTTATGATTGCTGGGACTGGAGGCTGCAATGATGTCTAGCACCACAAGATACTGGTATAAGATACTGGTATAATTGCTGGGTGGTCGTGATGCACACCTTTGATCCTAGCACTTAGGAGGAAGAGGCAGGTGGATCTTTGTGAATTAGAGGCCAGCCTGGTCTACAGAGTGAGTTCCAGGACAGCTAGGACTGTTACACAGAGAAACCCTGTCCTGGGGGGGGGGGAAGTTACTGGTATCTCAAAGTACTCTAATCAGATATCAGCTACTATTAAAATTACTAGGTTGGACTTAGTGACACTAAATCTTTTCATTTTTACCAACTTACTTCCCCCTTCAGGAGGAAGAAGAGATTAGTATTTTGCATTTGCCATTTCTATTTTCTAGGCTGTAACTCTTCCTCCTTTCCACTATAGGCCACTTGTAAGGGTTCAGGTATTACGCTGGCCTGCCCCTGTCACCTGGAAGAGTGCACTCAGGCAGTACCCTGGTCAGCCCAAGTGCAAGGGACCCCTTCAAAATAAAGACCTCTGCTCTGGTCCCAGCAGTTCCCTTGGGGCAGACAGGACTCTTCTTGTCTCCCTAATCTGTTCTATCCTGTCTCTGTCTCTGTGTGTCTTTACCTTGTTTCTCTTTCCTCCCTCCCCCTTCCCTTTCTAATAAACGTCTCACAAAACTCTGTCTGCCTGGCATGTTTCGTCCTCTGCCTCAGTCACCCTCTCCTGCCATGGAATCAGTCAAGGTTCCTTGCATTATTCCTAACACCACTCTCAGAAAGAACCCTAATGTAGTCTCTCTGCCTTCTGTCTCGTGATAAAACAGGACTAAAGTGTCACTGTATTTTACTTCGCATGGAGATATTTACATTTAATATTTGTATAGGGAAGATTCAACATTAAAATCAAAGAAAGAAAAACAATAGCAAACTGAGATTTCTGCAGCAGTTTAACAAAGAATTGAGACGGCATCTCAAAACTCATCACATAGGCATATATTTCAGTGGGAGAATGCAGCACCTACGAAATGGTCATTTATTCCAGACCACAGGAATTCCCATTATTTCAAAGTTTTCATTTTCTAGAAGATGGAAGGTATTTGTCTGGGCAGTTGCACTATGGGATATACATGGCTAGCCAAACGTCGGGGAATAGGTGCCAACCACAAAGCAGGAAACAAACGGATCTGACCAGAAGGAGCAGCATTAGTCCTAGTCTTTTCTAAGGTGGTTTGTAGATGGGATGCCATCAAGTCTCTGCAATGGTAAATCCTTGATAAAGAGTAGAAATAAATGCCATCAATCTGGCGATGGGTGAAGGGAGCTGAGGGCTTTCTGATAATCTGGGAATATGTCTTTAAATATCTTTAGCTATTGCACATAAAGTCTGGGTAAAATTATGAGCATGTTAATCACATTCATTTTTTACAAAGTGAAAATCTATGCCTATTGTTTGATTTTTGTTGACCACGAACAGTAAATGTCAGCCTAAATTATTGCAATGTGATAATAAGGTTAACAAGTATAGCACAAAAAGGAACAGGGGCACCAAGGTGAATGAATATTGTGTATTTGTAGTCATTAGCAAATGGATAAAATTCCTGTGCTGTAATTACAAAATATATTTGTTATGAACCAAGAACAAAGAGATCATAGAACATATTAGAAGAGTTTCAAATAAAATATCAAGGAAGCAATTAGTACAAGTTGAAGTGTCTATCAGCATGGTTTTAGGATAGTGCACCTTACAAATGGGATTATATGTCCTAGATTTAAATTCCAGTCCAAACTCTTTTATTGGATGAATCAATTTATGCAAGTAACTTAAATTTCATTTGACATTCTCTTTTGTAAAAATAATGTTAGCAATTATTAACAAGAAATTATTGTTCAGCCAGGGAGTGGTGGTGCACACTTTTAATCCCAGCACTTGAGAGGCAAATATAAGCAGATCTCTGTGTGTTTGAGGCCAGCCTCCTCTACAGAATGAGTTCCAGAGCAAGCTCCAAAGCTACAGAGAAATCCAGACTCAGAAAAAACAAAACAAAACAAAAAACAAAACAAACAAACAAAAAACCAAAAAAATAAAAAAAACAAAACCAACCAACCAAACAAAAAGTCCAAAAGGAAAAATTATTATATATAATGCATATTTTTTGTTTTACTTATAGACGAGGCAATTGACTATGGAATCATGAGAGTCTTACTATGCCTCCATTTCTAGAAACACACACACACACACACACACACACACACACAGTGGCAATCCAGAAAAGTTCATTAAAAAATTACCAAAATTTGGTGAGTGCTATGAAGAAAAAAAGAGAAAAAGTGCAAGATTTTACAATTTTGAATAGTAATATTTAAGAAAATCCTAAAGGCATAAAGGATTGAGTCATGTTAACAGTTGGGGAAGGTGTGATACAGAAAGGGTAATATATAAAGATGCTTCATGTGTCCCAGTAACACTACTGGACCCAAGTGTGCAAGGATGTCTGATGTAGCAGGATGTGAGAACAAAGAGGGAATCAAATATTCTAAAGCTTTGCAGATGATTTGGATGATGCTGGATTTTCCTGTCACTGAAATAGGATGCAATTAGAAGGTTTGGTTAGGATTTCTTGGTTTTAGCAAGGTTAGTTTGGCTGCTACACTGGAAGAAAGTCTAGACAGGTTAGGAGGCTGTCAATCATCTACAGGGAAGGCAAAGTTGTTGGTATAGAAATAAAAAGTAGTTTGTATGAGTTCAGCAGCATCTTGGTGTGCAGACAGATGTATGTGTATTCTAGTGAGAAGAGAGATTTCAATCCAGGCAGAGGATGGAGTCCATATGTACAGAAATGGGGTAGAAGGGCCGAGAGGGGAGGTGAAATATTTGTTTAGGATATTAGTTTTAAATGCCTGTTAGAAATTCAAGTGAAGTTATGGAATAGGTGTTTGAGTGTATGAGTCTGAAGTTCAACAGAAATGTCCCAGCTAGAGTTATAAATGTGCAAATTGTCAGCATATAGATGATATATAAAACCACAATGCTGGATGGGATCACCAAAGGAGTGAGTATAGAAAGGGAAATGGTCCGAAGACTCAGTCTCCGCACACATCAGCATTAAACAGCTGAAGGAAAGAGGAGGAAGAGTAATAGGGAGTCAGAAAGTGTGCTCAGTGAGATAAGAGGGACATGAGATGAATTCAGCTTGCCAGACATTAAGTAAATAAAATGTTAACAAGGAAGGAATGAAAAATGGTCTCAAATTCTGCTGAAAGCTAAGTTAAAAAAAAAAAAAAGAAAGAAAGAAACAAAAACTAGGAGTTGAACATTTCTTTTTGCTATTTTAAATTTTTAATTAAAAAAATCTATGTGTATATCTGGGTTCCTTCACATGTGTGTGTACCAGGCATATGCCTGATGCTGTGGGGGTGAGAAGAAGGCATAAGGAACTGTGATTACAAATGGTTATGTGCAGCCTAACATGGGTGCTGGGAACTGGACCAAGGTCCTCTGCAAGAGCAAGTGCTCTTAACTGATCACCTCTTAGCACAGGCTTAAAGAATGAGAGAGGAAATAGCATTTTGTTGAAGAAGAATAATGAGTATTAGAGCAGGAAGTAGAGATGTATATGGGCTCAGGCAAAGCTCTTAGTTTAATGGGCGGCATAATAACATACTGATGTGCTATTGAGAAAGATCCATGCAGGAATACATGGAAAGGACCATGAAGCAAGGCAGAGAAGCTTTTAAGCAGATGAATGGAAATGGGGGTTAACATTACTAAATGAAGTATTTGGGCCTTGGTAAGAAAGAGCAGGGCTGTTGTTTGGAAGTTATAAAGTTTGGAAGTTATAAAGTAGAGGGAACAGGGACAGCAGAGTCAAACAACTTTGGAGGTGTAATGAAGTAGCAGTTTATGAAGTCTCATCTGATTCATTCTGTTTCCTAAAAGCAAGATGAAGCTGTGAGAGATTAGAAGAGTAGAGGAGCAGATGGCGCAGAGAGATACAAAGGGCTATTGGTAAGCAATTAGCCACCTCTGATTCTTGAACAACTACCTCCAATATGTATACATATTGTCCTCTGTTTTAGGAGTATCCAACCTGTGGTCTATGCATAAGGCATGGTAGACTGCATGCACCATGTGCTATGAGTGCATGAGCTACCAATGCATCCATTGGTACAAAAATCATGTAACAGTGCCAGATGGTTCAGTCTGCTGTCACTCATTTGTGTAAATGCATACAAGGTCCATTAGTGAATTAGATTTAACTAATATTAGATGCTTGCTAAGAAAGCATGAGGTCATAAAAGAGGCCCAGTAGATTTGAAGATACATGCAAGAACTGGTTGTAGTGACTGATTGTGAACATCAAACTGATAATCGAAATGAACAAGAAAATGATAGACAATGAAGGATAATGAATAATGCTAGGATTGATGGATGATGTACCAGAGTGGATCAAAATACCACAGATATGGGAACAAAAGGAAACTCTAAAGACAAAAACAAACAAACGAACAACGCCCCCAACAAAAACCTGGTAGCTAGTGACACCAATTCTTTCTATGAAGATGGGTAAAATGATTTTATATTTTCTTTTTAAAGAGAGGTTTATATTTAGAACATTTTAAAATGGAAAATGGCAAGCTCTAATTCTTTTCTTTAAAAAAATTCTAGTTGACCAAGGGTGAACTAATGGACCCCCAGACTGATAGCTGGGAAACCAGCATTGGACCAACTCAGACCCCCTGAACATGGGTCTCAGTTAGAAAGCATGGGAAGTCTAAAGGACCTCTACAGTGGAACCAGGATGTATCCCTGGTGCACAAAAGGACTTTGGGAGCACATTCCCCATGGAGGGATACTCCCTTAACCTAGAGACAGGAGAGAAGGCCTAGTCCCTACTCTAAATAACTTGACAGATTTTGTTGATCCCTCCTGGAAGGCATCACCCTCCCTGTGGAGTGGGGGATGCTGGGATGAGAGAGTGGTGGGAGAACATGGGAGGGAGATAGGAAAGAAGGGAGAAGGAACTGGGATCGATATGTAAAATAAGAAAAAAGTACATATTAATGAGAAATCAAAATCATCATCTCATGATAGCAAATATACCCAAGTAATAATAGTGCTCAGCTAAATTACTGTCTCCAGATATATCTACAAACTAATGATTATTTTAATAAAAAATACTCAATGGAACTATGATTCAAAAATTCACAAAATACTATTTATTTTTATTTAAATATGGATTAAGAAATTAAATACTTAATACTAATTGTAGTAATAATAATAATTTTTATTAATTGTAACTCTTTTCTAATCAAAGTAGACTTAAGGGTTTAGGTATAATGATTCTCTTTGTCTTTGCTTCCTTTTTTAATTTGAAATAGAATTATATCAACTTTCCCCCCTCCTTCCTCCTTCCAAGCTTTCCCATGCACCCCTACTCTCCAGTTGATAACCTTTTTATTTAAATGTTATTGTTACATATATATGTATGTATATGTATGCACAAATGTATAAATCTAAACTCCTGAGTCAAAAAAATTCTAGCTGTTCTTTGGAGTGTATTGTAGTAGGGCTGGTAATAAGATCAGCAATAAGGAATGATAGAAACTGGAGAGTTTTAGAATATACGTTTAGATGAATTTGACAGAGTTGATAGTAATTTGGGTGGGAAATAAGCAAAAATGAAGAATCAATATTATCTTTATGTTTTGTGGTACAGATGTTGGGTGGCAAGTAGTACTGTGGTTTCCTGTAGAAAACAGCAAAAACTTTCTTTCCGAGCTACACTGGCATGTTGCCCAGTGTCAGAGGTGCATTTCTAAAAGCATCATTACGGAATTTCATCACATGAACAGTGTGGAGAACACATTCGCAAACATATATGGATACCATCCAACAACATGCATGGGTTGTGTGGTATACCAGTTGTTTCTAGCATACTGTTGTGGGATATTATTTGAAGATGTGCTATATTTGTGCTGTGGAACGTTCATTTAATTATGAAAAGATGTGTTTCATCTGTGAAACTGTGTTACTTTGCCTGTCTAAAACACCTGATTGGTTTAATAAAGCCAAATGGCTAATAGCTAGGCAGGAGGTGGATAGATGGAGATGGCATGCAGAGAGAATAAATAGAAGAGATCCAGTAGGAGAGAGGAGGACTCCAGGGGCCAGCCACCCAGCTGCATAACAAAGCATGGAGTAAGAAGTAAAGAAAGGTGTACAGAATGGTAAATTCTAGGAGCAAAATATAGATGAGATAATTTAAGTTAAGAAAAGCTGGCCCCTCTCCATGCGTTAAGACAGAACAGGGCATCAATACACAACCTAGCTTGTTGGAGCCCATTCACAGTGGTAGGGTACCTGTAAGAATTTTAGTCATCAAACAACATTTAACTCTCCTACTTGCAGTAAAACATACAGAGAGACACTTAAAGAGATTTTTTTTTGATATTCCGAAGTGAATTAAATGCACAGTCTTCTCCCCATCTCCTTCTCTCCCTTGCTCCTCTTTCCCTCTTCCTCCTTCCATTTTCCTCAAGATACTTTCCACTCAGAAACATCTACTTTTGGATTCAATAGAATTTTTTTCTCTTTCAAGAGGCTCCACTGAGAATCAAGTTCAACCAGCCTCTACCGTGTACTACAGTTGGCATTGTGTGGGTGCAGCCATTATGCTTGTGTGTGATGTAAGCAAGTTATTTAGCCTCAGAGGGATGATAATTCCTAAAAGATCTTAGTGGCATTTCAGTAACATAAACATTAGAACTTTATCTGTTGTATAGTAAGGATTTCATATGTATAAGTATTGTGTGTGTGTATGTGTGTGTGTATGTATGTGTGTGTGTGTAAAAAGTTACAAAATTCTAACTTCCTTGATATTCTGTCATGCTGATGCATGTTGGAAATATGAAAACCTTTGTCTATAGAGTATAGGTCTCCTTTACGTGTTTTGTGCCTGACTGTCCATTTTCACTGATGTGTGTCTTTGTAGTTTATGATGGTTGGTATACTTCATCTTGACTCCTGCCTTTCCTTACTCTGTATATTCTCCTCCAGACTCTCATGGCTCTGGTACCTATTGCACAAATGGCCCCTCAACTCTACATTAAAATTCTCAAAGTCTGTCTTATGTAGTAGATCCCACTTCTGCCTATATACCTGTAATCTATAATTATAGGGAAGGTACACAAGGAAGAAGCATAGCTTTCTCTCTTTGTTTCCTCCCAAGTGCTTCCTGTTAAATACTTCTCATCTAACAAAGCACTATGGTTTTAATTGAGTGTAGAACACAAAAATTCATGCACAGACTGAACTTGGAGGGGTGCTTACTGCTTGGAGGTTCTTCAGTGATCACATATGCAATGCATCATGGAGTAGTAGGCTCTCTTGTCTTAGAGGTGGGGAGGCTGGATAGCCAAATGACTCTGTAATGATTTCTTCTGCCTAGTTCCCATTCCCCCTTCTTTATTTATTTTTGGTTTTTCGAGATGGGATTTCTCTATGTAATAGCCCTGTTGTCCTGGAATTGGCTCTGTAGTCCAGGCTGACCTTGAACTCACAGAGATCTGCCTGCCTTTGCCTCCTAGGTGTTGGGATTAAAAGTGTGTGTCACCACCATCCAGTTCCATTCCCCTTTGTTTGTTTGTTTGTTTGTTTCAAGACAGGGTTTCTCTGTGGCTTTCGAGGCTCTCCTGGAACTAGTTCTATTGACTAGGCTGGCCTTGAACTCACAGAGATCTTCTTGCCTCTGCCACCTGAGTGCTGGGATTAAAGGTGTGTGCCACCATCGCCTGGCATTCCCCCTTCTTAATAAACTATCCAGGTGATTCTTCATTCCCTCCAATGCTCTCACTAGCCTATATGTTCAGGGGCAGCCCCTCTGCTACTTTCAGGGTACTCGTGTGAAGTAAACTTCATCAATCTGTATAATTCTATGGCCACAGTCTAGGTGGGAATACAAATTTGTGCTCTTAAAAGTGAATTTAGGGAGTTGGCTAAGAGGTGTCAGGAAATGGTATGTATTGTTATAGTCTGGACTTTTAGGATATCACTTTGACATGTGAAAATTTAGGAGAAGGAAAATGATTCAATAGGCATGTCCAACCTGCCTAGTGGGCCCCATGCAGCTACATGTAATCTAGCATATTGGTGAATGCAACCCAACACAAACTCATAAACTGACATAAAATATTATGAGATTAGTCTATAACTGGATTGCTCAGATCTCAAATATGAATTTTGTAGAAGACAGTGGATCAGTGTTAAAAGATTAGACATGCATGGTTGATACTCGGATTAAACCATTCAAGGAACCCCGAGGTATCTCCTAAATGTAATACCTAACACAATAATGTTTCTGTCATTTGCCAAGTATAGATTGTTAACTAGTGTAATGTTATATTATACATGATTTCCAAACTTCTCACTTTTTGTGTGCATGCTTATGCCTGTGTGGATACACACATGTGTATGCTTTTATGCACACATGTGTATGCTTGTGTGGAGGATAGAAGTCACCCTTGGGTGTCACTGTCAATGTGAGGAAGGTATCTCCCTGGGCCCTGGAGCTCATCAGTCCCACTAAGCTCCATTCATGCCTGTTTGGCCTCCCCAGCAACAGAATCACAAGCACACACCACCATGCCTGGCTTTTTTATGTCATTGCTGTTGTTTGAACACAGGTTCCTCATACCTGTGCAGTAAAGCATTTTACCAACAGAATAGCTTCTCACCAGCTCTTCAAGTCGCACGTTTTAAAATATATGGTGCAACTAGCATTCCTATAGGGACACTTTTTAAACTGTAAATTAAATGATTAAAAAAAAAAACAGTTCATAAAGTTAATGTTGAAATATAGCAGGGTTTAGTGGTTCATGCCTTTAATCCTAGCACCCAGAGGCAGAGACAGGCTAGCCTGAAGTAAATGCAAGTTCTAGGTAAGGCAGGGGTACAAAGTGAGACTCCAACCCACAAAAATGTTGGAATGCAAACACTTCCTGTTTTGTTGAATTCATCAGTGCACCAATATCATTAACCATCCACATTTTCCCTAGTTTTCCATTCCAGGCCACAGTCCTCAGCTGATTGGATCCTTTGGCTACCATCTTTCAAATCCACAAGAGAGCCATATTCTAAGTATTGCATCCAGACACAGAAAGCAGAACAAAAGGGGAGGCAATTATTTCTTCAGTTCTTAGTTAAAAATGCGAATATACTCCTCAGGTTTTCTCTCCCTTTACAATGTCCCCAAACTGGGTTACATACCTACTCTTAAGACTCCCATCCAAAAGACAATGGGATGAATACAAATGGCTGAGACTTAATATGGTTTAACTGTGGTTTGAGAGTAGGATTACCTCCCTTTGAGCTGAAACTGTGAATAAAAGCAGTGTTCTGTTGTTAGGAAGGAGAAAAAGGGTGAAGTGGGCCACCAAAGGGGAATGGATGGAGTTTTGTCACACACAGTATTAAGTTACTGAATCCCTGCTATTCTTCCATCTCCCCCCCAAAGAGTCAGAATGTCCTTTCACACAAATGACTTTGCATGCACAGCCACTCCTCTTTGAGGAAAAGGACTGTCTATTCTATGCTGCCCACAACTGTAACAACTTTTGCCTGTGTTTGGCTTGGGCATTTTGTGTTGTTTCTCCTTGTCCCCTCCATAAGCCTCCACAATTAACAGTCCTTCCTGTCATCAGATTCAAACATTACCATATAGTTCTCCCTGAAATATGTCTTCTATTGGTGTCCTCCCATCAAACAGTCTCCCTAGTGAGCTTGGGAATCCATGCTCTCTGCCACCTCCCAAAGCTTGCTAAGCACTCTGTCCAGGCCCTCCCCTGAGCTGCTGACTGCTTCTCAAAGAAGGGCCTCCTCCAGCATTGATGCGGGTGGGCCAAGCAGCAGGAGTTGATATTTCCTTGTTCTTTTAGCTTTTTGTAGACCTTTATACTAGTCACTTGATCTAGTGAATATTGCAATTAGATAGCTTCTACTTCCCTTCCCAAAACCCAAGACTATAGAGAATTTTAATACCCATGTCATCCTTTTTTATTCTTATCTTAGCCAGGACTTAGGGGCTTCATCATAATAAATGAATATTTTCAGAACTCACCACAGCACACTTCCCATTTTTTTCTTCTCTGTCTCTCTCCTCCTTGTATCTCTCATCACTCTTCTCTTTTTTAGCTATGAGCATTAACTGATGTGCAATATGCTGCACACATATTTAAAAGATATAGCTACATATATTACAAGAGAAATCAAATCACCTTGGAGGATTTCCATTGGCCTCACCTGGGTTGAATGCCAATCCTTGTTAGTCACCCAGGGTTCTATGACTCTTGGAGCAAAAGATAATAGTTAATAGTAATAGTAGGCAGAATTCATGGAGGGGGGTGTGATGCTGCCAAAACAAGCAGAGAGAAAGAAAATCCTCATTTGTTCTACAACTCCCCAAGACTCTTTTTGGTTCCTCCTCTGCTCCTGTTACAACTGGCAGATCCACTAATTAAAGCCATTATTACATTCTAATTGTGTGTCCTAGCCCTATCTGATTCTCCCTGTGAATATAAATTCTCTGAGGGCAGAGGCTATTTATTTTCATTTCCATATTCCCATTGACAAGTATAATTTCCAATTTATAACTGCTTCATGAAAAGTCATGATTGAGTTTTTATTTATTTAACTTTTATCTCATAATTGTTCTCTTTCTGGGGCCTTCATTATCCCTGAACAGAGCATAACATTTTCTCTCTCTGCCCAAGTCTTTCTCAGGTTGGTGACAAAAAAAAAAAAAAAAAAAAAAAAAAAAAAAACAAAACAAAACAACAAACAAACAAAAATCCAAAATCAAAAGTCCTGTTGAAAATTCATTATTTGAATAGATGAGAGAAAGAGACAGAGACAGAGATACAGTGAGAGAGTGAGAGACCATAAAAGAGGGAGCCATTATAGGTTTGAAGAGAAAACCAACCTAGAGAAATGTCCAGAGACTTACAAGACTGACCCCAACTAATAATTTGAGCAACAATGGAAAGGCTACCATAAATGCCCTTCCCTGATAATGAGATCGATGACTAACTTATCCACCATCGTGGAGTCCTCATCTAGTACCTGTTGGAAACAGAAGCAAACACCCACAACTAAACATTGAGCTGAGCTGGAATCCAGATGCAGAGAGGGAGGACAAGACCGGCTGCAGAAACACAGCTGACCTGAACAAGACTGATTGCTGGGAATCCAGCATGGGACTGACTCAGGCCCCCCTGAACATGGGTCTCAGCTAGAAGGCATGAGTAGTCTGAGGGATATCAGACAGTGGAACCAGGATGTATTCCTGGTGCACAAAAGGATTTTGGGGGCACATTTCCCATGAAGGGATAGACCCTTAACCTAGAGACAGGAGAGATGTCCTAGTCCCTACTCCAAATGACTTGACAGTTTTAGATGACCCCTCCTGGATGGCGTTACCCTACATGTGGAGTGCAGGGGTGGGAGGGGAGGGTGGTGGTGGGGGAATGAGAGGATGGGAGAGAAGGAAAGAGGGAAGGAGGGAGGGAGAAGGAACTGGGATTGATATGTAAAATTATATATATATATATATATATATATATATATATATATATATATATATTTCATTATTTGCTATTTGCCTGTGTAATGGTCATATTACTAAAACCCAACCCAAGTGGCTTGGTACACCTGTGACATATTTCTCTTAATTAAATAATTTGAAGTGGGAAGGCTTACCTTTAATCTGGGCCATACCTTCTGGTGGCAGCCTATATAAAGGACATGGAAGAAGAAAGCTCTTGCTCTTTGCTTGTCCGCCTTCAATCTTTCTGGCAAAGGCCATTCCTTCATTGGCATTAGAGCCTACTCTTTGAGATTCTAGTATATACTGAAGACCAGTCGAGACACCCAGCATTGTGGTCTGGACAACTGTTATATTCTTGGATTTTCCTTCCAGTGATAGCCATTGTTGGAATTGTTGCATTATAACCTGCAACAACTCTAATAAATCTCATGTATACATGAATTATGTCAGTTATGTTTTTCTAGAGAACTCTGGTTAATACAGCCAATGCTTTTCTTTAAAATATTTTTTTTTTTTTTTTTTTTTTATATTTTTTTTTTTTTTTTTGCATATAGAGTATTTTTTATTTAATTTTATATAACAAAGTCCAATTAAATGAAAACAAACATTTATACACAATATTTGGGAATTTGGGCGTCGTTCTTTCCAAACTACTTCCTGCTGGTAAGGGGCGCTGTCTTGGGGGATTCGAAGAAGATTCAGATATCCTAGCTGTAGTCTGTAGGGCTGTTTTGTCCAGCTGTTTGGAATGTAGGATCAGCTTGTACTCTGTTTCAGGCGGTCTGGTGTGATCAAACCACATTAGTCTGGAAGGAATCCACATCTTTTCATTTTCTGTGGAAACAAAAATAGAAATACTTTTCCCCAGTAACTTGTTCTTCAACTTATATTTTGGAGTCAAAGCGTTTTTTTTTTTTTTTTTTTTTTTTATTATTATTATTTTACATGTCGATCCCAGTTCCCTCTCCCTCCCTCCCTCCCTCCCCCCCAAGCCCTCCCTCCCTCCTTCCCTCCCTTTTGCCCTCTCTACCCTCTCCCATGCACTCTAAACACCCTCCCCTCCCAACCCCCCACCACAATACAATATGTAGGGGAATGCCATCCAGTTGGGGTCATGTAGATCTGACAGGTCCTGTGAAGTAGGGACTAGGGCTTCTCTCCTATCTCTAGAATAAGGCAGTTATCCCTCCATGGGGGATATGTTTGCAAAGTCCTTTTGTGCACCAGGGATACATCCTGGCTCCACTGTCTGAGGTCTCTTAGACTGCTCAGACCTTCTGGCTGAGACCCATATTCAGGGGAGTCCGAGTCAGACCTCTGTTGGCTTCCCAGCTATCAGTCTAGTGGCCCTTAGCTCCTCCTTGTTCAGGTAAGCTGTCTCTATGTACTTCTACCGCATGGTCTTGTCCTCTCCATCTGCTTCTGGGTTCTAGTTTGACTCAGTGTTTATGTATGGGTGTTTGCTCCTGTTTTCAACAGGCATTAGTTGAGGACTCCATGTAGAAGTTAGTTGTTGATCTCACTCTCCGGGAAGGGCATTTATGATAGCCTTTCCACGGAAGCTGAGATTGTTAGTTGGGAGCAGTCTTGTAGTTCCCTCGACCTTTCTTTGTGTTCAACTTTATCTTCAAACCAATATTGGCTCCCTCTTTTATGTTCTCTCTCTCTGTCTCTGTCTCTCTCTCTCTTTCCTATTTTCCATTCCTAACCAGGCTCAATCCTCCTAGTCACACATGCCTTCCTCTCCTCCCTCTCATTTTCTCCTACTTCTCTCTCCATTAGCTGTCCTCCCCCACTATACCTGAGGTCTGGGGGACTTGTCCCTTCCCAGTTCTGTGAGGGACTTTATATGAATCTCTTAGAATACAACTTGTATCCTAGTTCCTCTGGTGATGTGAATTATAGGCTGGTGATCATTTGATCTAGGTCTAAAATCCATATATGAGTGAGTACATACTGTGTTCCTCTTTTTGTGACTGGGTTACCTCATTCAGGATGGTTTCTTCAAGTGCCATCCACTTGCCTGCGAATTTCAAGATACCATTATTTTTTTCTGCAGAGTAGTATTCCATTGTGTAGATGTGCCACATCTTCATTAACCATTCTTCAATTGAAGGGCATCTAGGTTGCTTCCAGGTTCTTGCTATTACAAATAGTGCTGCTATGAACATAGTTGAACAGATGTCTTTGTTGCATTGATGTGAATCCTTTGGGTATATGCCTAAGAGGGGGATTGCCGGGTCCTGTGGTAAACTAATTCCCATTTTCCTGAGGAACCGCCATACTGATCTCCAAAGTGGCTGTATGAGTTTGCACTCCCACCAGCAGTGGAGGAGTGTTCCACTTTCTCCACATCCTCTCCAACATAAGTCATCACTGGTGTTTCTAATTTTAGCCATTCTGGCAGGGGTAAGATGGTATCTCAAAGTTGTTTTGATTTGCATTTCCCTGATAGCTAAGGATGTGGAGCATTTTCTTAAGTGTCTTTCAGCCTTTTTGATTTCCTCCATTGAGAATTCTTTCTTCAGTTCTGTACCCCATTTTTTAATAGGGTTATTTGGTGTTTTGTTGACTAGTTTCTTGAGTTCTTTGTATATTTTGGAGATCAGCCCTTTGTCGGATATAGGATTAGTGAAAATCTTTTCCCAGTCAGTGGGCTGCCGTTTGGTCTTGTCCACTGTGTCCTTTGCCTTACAGAAGCTTCTAAGTTTGAAGAGGTCCCATTTATTAATTGTTTCTTTCAGTGTCTGTGCCCCTGGAGTTATGTTCAAGAAGCGGTCTCCTATACCAATTTGTTCAAGGGTACCTCCTACTTTCTCTTCTAAGAGGTTCAATGTGGCTGGATTGATGTTGAGGTCTTTGATCCATTTGGACTTGAGTTTTGTGCATGGCGACAGACATGGGTCTATCTGCAGTCTTCTACATACCCTCATCCAATTGTGCCAGCACCATTTGTTGAAGATGCTGTCTTTGCCCCATTGTATCATTTTAGCTGTTTTGTCGAAAATCAGGTGTTCATAGGTGCTTGGATTAATATCAGGATTTTCAATTCGATTCCATTGGTCTACCTGTCTATTTTTATGCCAATACCAGGCTGTTTTCAGAACTATAGCTCTGTAGTAGAGCTTAAAGTCAGGAATGGTGATGCCTCCTGATGTTCTTTTATTGTATAGGGTTGTTTTGGCTATCCTGGGTCTTTTGTTTTTCCATATAAAGTTAATTATTATCCTTTCAAGGTCGGTGAAGAATTGTGGTGGGATTTTAATGGGGATTGCATTGAATCTGTAGATTGCTTTTGGTAAGATTGCCATTTTTACTATGTTTATCCTACCTATCCAAGAGCATGGGAGGTCTTTCCATTTTCTGGTATCTTCTTTAATTTCTTTCTTTAGAGTCACAAAGTTCTTATTATATAGATCTTTTACTTGTTTGGTAAGCGTTACACCAAGATACTTTATGTTGCTTGTGGCTATTGTAAAGGGTGATGTTTCTCTGATTTCTTTCTCTGCCTCTTTGTCGTCTGAAAAAAATAGGGCTACTGATTTTTTTGAGTTTATCTTGTATCCTGCTAGTTTGCTGAAGGTGTTTATCAGCTGTAGGAGTTCCCTGGTAGAGTTTATTGGGTCGCTTATGTAAACTATCATATCATCTGCAAATAGAGACAGTTTGACTTCTTCCTTTCCAATTTGGATGCCCTTGATCTCCTTTTGTTGTCTTATAGCATTAGCTAGAACTTCTAGTACGATATTGAAGAGATATGGAGAGAGAGGACAGCCTTGTCTTGTTCCTGATTTTAGAGGAATTGGCTTAAGTTTCTCTCCATTCAGTTTGATGTTGGCAGTTGGTTTGCTGTATATTGCTCTTATTATGTTTAGGTATGTTCCTGTTATCCCTGACCTCTCTAATACCTTTATCATGAAAGGGTGTTGAATTTTATCGAAGGCTTTTTCTGCATCTAGGGAGATAATCATATGGTTTTTCTTTTTCAGTTTGTTTATATGGTGGATCACGTTGATAGATTTTCGTATGTTAAACCATCCCTGCAATCCAGGTATGAAGCCTACTTGATCATGGTGGATGATTTCTCTGATGTATTTTTGAATTCGGTTTGCCATTATTTTATTGAGTATTTTTGCATCGATGTTCATCAGGGATATTGGTCTGTAGTTTTCTTTCTTAGTTGTGTCTTTGTGAGGTTTGGGTACCAAAGTTATTGTGGCCTCATAAAAAGAGATTGGCAATAAACCTTCTGTTTCTATCTTGTGGAACAGTTTGAGGAGTAGTGGTATTAGTTCTTCCTTGAATGTCTGGTAGAATTCTGCACTGAATCCATCTGGCCCTGGACTTTTTTTTCGTTGGAAGGCTTTCGATGACTGCTTCTATTTCATTTCGGGTTATAGGTCTATTTAAGTTGTTTGTCTGTTCTTGATTTAATTTTGGTAAGTGATAGTTATCCAGAAACTTGTCCATTTCCTTTGAATTTTCAATTTTTGTGGAATACAGATTTTCGAAGTATGACCTGAAAATTGTCTGGATTTCCTCTGTGTCTGTTGTTATGTTCCCCATTTCATTTCTGATTTTGTTAATTTGCATGTTCTGTCTCTGCTTTTTCGTTAATTTGGATAAAGGTTTATCAATCTTGTTGATTTTCTCAAAAAACCAACTCTTTGTTGCATTGATTTTTTGTATTGTTTTCCTGGTTTCTATTTTGTTGATTTCAGCCCTCAAGTTGATTATTTCCTGGCGTCTGCTCCTGCGGGGTGAATTCGCTTCTCTCTGTTCTAAGGTTTTCAGTTGCGCTGTTAATTCATTTATGTGACTATCCTCTGTTTTCTTCATATGGGCACTTAGTGCAATGAACTTCCCTCGTAGCACTGCTTTCAAGGTGTCCCATAAGTTCGGGTATGTTGTATCCTCATTCTCGTTGAATATTAGAAAGTCTTTAATTTCTTTCTTTATTTCTTCTTTGACCCAGGAGTGGTGCAATTGCACATTGTTCAGTTTCCATGAGTTTGCAGGTTTTCTGCTATTTGTATTGTTGTTGAATTCCAATTTTAAAGCATGGTGGTCCGATAAGATACAGGGGACTATTTCTATTCTCTTGTATCTGTTGAGGTTTGTTATGTCTCCTAGTATGTGGTCGATTTTAGAGAAGGTTCCATGTGGAGCAGAGAAGAAGGTATATTCTTTTGTCTTTGGATGGAATGTTCTATAGATGTCTGTTAGCCCCAGTTGAGACATAACTTCTGTTAATTCTTTTGTTTCTTTGTTGAGTTTCTGATTTGTGGTCCTGTCTAGTGTTGAGAGTGGTGTATTGAAGTCTCCCACTATAAGTGTGTGAGGTTTTATATGAGCTTTGAGTTTTAGTAGTGTTTCTTTTACGAATGTGGGTGGCTTTGTATTAGGGGCATAGATGTTCAGAATTGAGACTTTGTGTTGATGGATTTCTCCTGAGATGAATATGAAATGACCATCTTCATCTCTTTTGACTAGTTTTGGTTTGAAGTCTAGCTTGTTAGATATTAGGATAGCTACGCCTGCTTGCTTCTTATTTCCATTTGATTGGAAAATCTTTTCCCAACCCTTTACCCTGAGGTAATGTCTATCTTTGGAGCTAAGATGTGTTTCTTGTATGCAGCAGAAGGATGGATTCTGTCTTCGTATCCATTCTGTTAATCTGTGTCTTTTTATAGGTGAGTTAAGACCATTAATGTTGAGGGTGAGTAAGGACCATTGATTGTTGATGGTTGTTTGATTTAGGTTTGTTGTTGGCAGTGGTATTGTGAATATATTTGTTCTGCTTCACCCTAGGTTTCTGGTGTAGTTGGATTATCTGTTGCCTACATTTTTGTGGGCGTAGTTACCTTCCTTGGGTTGGAATTTTCCTTCCAATACTTTCTGTAGGGCTGGATTTGTAGATACATATTGGGAAAATCTGGTTTTGTCATTGAATATCTTGTTCTCTCCATCTATATTGACTGAGAGTTTTGCTGGATATAGTAGCCTAGGCTGGCATCCGTGTTCTCTTAATACTTTTAGAACATCTATCCAGGACCTTCTGGCCTTGAGGGTTTCCATGGAGAAGTCAGGTGTAATTTTGATAGGTCTGCCTTTATATGTTACCTGTCCTTTTTCCTTCGCTGCTCTTAATATTTTTTCTTTATTCTGTATGCTAGGTGTTTTGATTATTATATGTCGAGGGGTCTTTTTTCTTTGGTCCAGCCTATTTGGGGTTCGGTATGCTTCTTGTACTTTCATGGGCATGTCCTTCTTCAGATTTGGAAAGTTTTCCTCGATGATTTTGTTGAATATGTTTTCAGCACCTTTGAGCTGGGCCTCCTCACCTTCCTCTATGCCTATTATTCTTAGGTTTGGCCTTTTCATGGTGTCCCACATTTCCTGGATATTGTGTGTTAAGGATTTGTTGGATTTATGGTTTTCTTTGGTCGATGAATCTATTTCTTCTAGTTTATCTTCTGCGCCTGAGATTCTCTCTTCCATCTCTTGAATTCTATTGGTTATGCTTGTGTCCGTGGTTTCCGATTTTTTGCCCAGCTTTTCAATTTCCAGCTTTCCTTCCATTTGTGTTGCCTTTATTTTCTCAATTTCGGTTTTCAAATCTTGAACCGTTTCCTTCACCTGGTTAATTGTTTTTTCTTGGCTTTCTGTACTTTCCTTAAGGAATTTGTTCATTTCTTCCACTTTTTTGTTTGTTTTTTCCTCTATTTCTTTAAGGGATTTTCTCATATCTTCTTTGAGGGCCTCTATCATTTTTATGATGGTGATTTTTAAGTCATACCCTTCTGCTTCCTCTGCTTTGTTGTTGTGTTCCATTCTAGTTGGTGTAGATTCCCTAGATTCTGGTGGTGTCATGTTTGTCTTTCTGTTGTTAGGTGTTCTCTTGTATTGCCTTCTTCCCATAGTTTCTTCCTGTAGGTGTTGGTGGTGTCTCTTCCCTCTCTCTATGGTCCTTCCCAGATGGGCTTATGTGGATCAAAGATTCAATGTCTGTATCTCTGTGTGGTCCAAGCTCTCTAGGAGGCTTCTCTCTGGCCAATAGCCGGGAGAAGAGGACGAGGGCTGGACTGGAACTTGAGAAGGTTTTGCAGGGTAGTGGGATCTCACTGGAAACTGGCGCTCTCCAGCTGAGACCTCGTTCTTTGGCCGGGCCCGGATTTGGGGGTCAAGGATCTTGCCTGCAGGAACTCCAAGTGGACCCGCAGAGATAGGCGGATCTCTGGGAGGGGCCTGGGACTCCAGCAGAGGACTGGAGGCGGGGTCAGGGACCAAGCCGGTGGAAATTACAGGT